>NC_064872.1:10152500-10777500 GCF_943734695.1 Anopheles maculipalpis
TAGGTTGAATATAATTCAAGTCTATATACCTAGAATTAATCTAAAAAAAATTATAAAAGTAATTGTTTGTTACCAAAAGTCTATTAAAATTTAGAAAGTTAATTTCTACAGCTCTATTCACTCTATTATTGAAACTTTTTTTTTTAATTCAAATCCATTCCAAACCCTGGAGGTTTGTTAACTGCCTTTTTATCCCTCCATTTTTGTTCGAAACTGTACCGACTGAGTAAAATGCTGGGTGGAGAGGATCGTGTCCATTTTCCCCTAATATGATCATCTAATTTCTGCTTCCTATGGTGGTCACAACATCAACCCAGCTGAACCATAACCACGACTAATTAAAAGCAATCCGATCAAACGGATAAGCCCTTATCCGATCACATGTGTGCATGCCTGTGTGTGTGTAGCACGGGAAAGCAACCACCCTCGGAACTCCCGTCTACCCACGGCCAAAGCCTGCCAAGTTCCGAATTAAAATATCTCCTGCTTATACATTCCATTCCATTAATTCCCTGTGCCTTGCTGCTGTTGCCCACATTTTTAGCTCCACAGCTCGGAGCTACAACCGAACCGAGTGATTCCCGTTTTCAGTGCTTTTCGATTCGTTGCTTTCTGGTGCGTTCTGTAACGATAAAGCCTCCGCAGGCTTTTTGTTTATGGCACTCGGGGCACCCATAAACCGTTCCACCGAATAGGAACGACGAAAACGCACCCAGAACTGTCTCTCTTTTTTTTTTTTGGTTGGTTTCATTTTTTCGGGGTGTCTGTTTGGTTTTTTTTCTGATGGTCATTCCCACCAAACTCGTTCATTGCACAACATAAGCGATCGCAGTTTGTCCTCAAGATCTTTTTTTTTTGTTGAGGTACTAACCAGCTCTTGCTCATCCACACGATCCAAAAGTTCTTCCACGCACACCTTGAAGCGTTGGACATAAAATACGCTAACAGGCTGTGTAGCTCGCGTACCAACGATCGTGCCAAAACCAAAGCACAAGCAAGAAGCATTGAAATTACGAACGTGTACCGACCGACCAATAAATATTGGGGCAGAGAAAAAAAAGTCGTTCCCATGCAATCAGTGCCATAATTCATCAATTGCAACGCATGATGAGCACAGAATGGAGCAAACTTTTATATGACTTTCGACCGAACCGATCGATGGTGATGATGGAATACCACGATGGGACGACTTAATGTGTGTGTTATAAAGCGAAGCTCTGGATGCAAATATCTCTTTGAACAAAACGAAAAAGAATGGTATCTCCCCTTTGCATGATTTTATGATCGTAAAAAAGTTCGATACTAAAATCAATTAATCGGTTTATTTTTACAAGTGCATTTTAGAAACCTTTTTTGTTATCTGGATACAGTAAATCAACTTTAATAAATAATATCAGCATTCGTCATATTCGCCATAGGGATCAATATATTTAATGTTTTTTTGTTCAATATTTTATTCATTTTAGTCATAAGTTATTTTTCAGCCTTTAATATAGCGAAACAAATGCTTATTTATTTTATAAATTCTTCAAACAGTCAAACACATGGATGATTAAATCAAATAGTCAAACACATGGATAAGGATGATTTTCTTGTAAGTTGTGCCAAGCAATGCTCAATAATATACATTTGTTATCATATTTTTTCAAACGCTTTCCCTTATTTTTTCAATTGTCGTAACTTTTTTTTTCATTTAATACAATTATTTTTCATTACAAAGTGGACACGAAATTCTTTTTTATTTTCCATCCCATTTAGTTAATTTAGAAAAGATAAATCCAAATAATTGTAAACGACTTTCATTTTAAATTTTGACATTTTTTACATTATGCTGTTTAATTTGTCATTGAAAACATGTCAATAATTATTATATTTAACTAGTCGAATGAACTTTAATCAAATATTTTAGCTAGCTTAACGTGGGTACTTAATAAAACCTCATTAGTGCAAAATAGATTGTATTATTGAGCTCATATTGTATAAATTATTCAAACCAATAAATCAATTTCACAATAAAAGAGATTTTGTAGTAAAAAACCGAAAAAATCTCACTTATTTTGATTTATACATTTATATTAAATAAAAGCTTTTGAGACATCTTTGAGGAAACATTTGCTTAAACACTATAGGACACGTCGTCCATCGAATAGCTTAAGTTACGTTGGATGGTCTACTATGGCACTACGGGGCAACGATCCTGATGGGGTTTGAACCAGCGCCTGCTGTCGCTCGTACCAGCCGTCCTTTCATTAAGAGAAGGATTTTCTGCTTCATTTAGAAATTCGTTATGTAAACAACAACATCAAAAACGATTTAATTTAAAGCCCTCAAAATTTAAATTTATTCAAGTACAAGAATCAACCAAAAAAGGACTGTAAATTAATATTCCGTAAATTTCTTTACTTTAATTTCTTCTACTTTACGACCACCACACGCTAGACCGGATTCACCACGGCAACCGTTATACTATGAAAAGCAGCATTATTCTGCACCGTTGCTCCACAAAAAGCGGTAGGCTACGTCCGTCAACATCACCGAAAATTAATTAGATAGATAGCACCCAGCTCCCCGGCATTGCTCAAAGAAAATGGCCAACAAAATATACGTGTTCACACACACACAATTACGCCATTGGTCCGGCGTACGAACGGCACACAAAACCATGCCTTTATCTGGCAAAAATGAAGACATAAAATTTGGACACCATCCAGCCGGTGCCCACAAACGCGCTGATCATGCCAGGGATGGCTCTTTATCGTGTAATCAAACGGCCCATTAGCCAGTGCGGTGGATTTTTGGGTTTCTCCACGGCACTTACGGACGCGCCGGTTGAATTCGGCATAATTTTCGACCATTCGGAACAAAGCTAAAGGGAGTGAAAAAAAAAAAACGATGATAGGTAGGACCTGCTGTCTGGTCTCATAAAATGCGTTCGCTCGACGCATGATGAATCTTGACGCATCAAAGTCTCGGGGCTCGTTTCCGTAAGGATGGACGTTTGATTGTCCATCCACTATGGAAACGTCTGCTCATCTCCATCGGCCATTCGTCCAGCTCCATTTATTATTGTGCGATACAGCCCCATTAATTAGGGTGGATAGCAAATGTGGAGATAAGTTTGTATGGCTTGTGGCGTTAACTGATTAAATTTGATGCGACACTTGGGCGGATGATATGTACACGGGAAGAAAAGAAAGCCACATTTTTATTGCACCATACTTCAGCTCAGTGTAGATCAAAATGTGAAATATGTATGGAATAGAACCATTAGAAATAAAACAAAGGATGTTTACGATCTTTTAGAGCTCTAATACATCAGCCATAGTCAATTTCTTTATGTATAGATTGATTTTTAATATTCTTTTTGGAATGGAGTGAATTTACTCATTTTTAAACGTTCTTGTCTAGGTAATTGAGCTTAATCCTCTGACATGTGTATTGAACAACACCAGCTTGGGTTTAGAAGAGCTTATCTGAGGCAGCACTTACGGGAGGGCTTAAAGTAGAGCGTGTAGTTGTAACTGTATGTTTTGCTTGCTCAAAATCATGCTAGAGAGAACTAGAAATATCTACCTTGTAGTAAGTAAATATTCAGCAGTTAAGACCTCTAGAATTATTGCTGCAAATGTGCTTATGCGCTTCTAACAGTTCCAGACAATCGTTCCAGCTTATTGTAAAAATGGGTTATATAAAACATAATAAAAATTCTGCGCCAGTAACAGAATGTTGAGAATAATTACTAGTAAAACAAATATTTTTTAAATTTTCTAATACTAAAATTAAGAAACGAACAATAAAAAATCATGTAACAACGAAAAATTTCAATTTTAACTGATTCTTGGTAATATAATGTTTATTTTCACTCATAGATGGCGCTTTCATCGCAAATATCATCGCTCGTTTGCACGATGATAAAATTTTCTATGTTTTGTGGATAAGAAACCGTTTTGTTTCATTAGCTTTATGTTAAAATTAGGATTTTTACAGCAAATCTCAAAACAGAGTTAATGTTTTTAAGCAAAAATAACTTGCGTCAGTCATTTTTGGCTTTTTACGTTTCATCTCCATGGCAAAAATTGAACTAAAATCGGTACCGATATTTTAGTTTTTAGCAATAAAGGATATTCCGATTTCAACAACTTAACAACTTCCAATTTCTAGGAAACATATAACAATACAATACAGTAATATAGATATTAATCAACGTCATACACATGCCCATGATCTATGCCATACCTGCAACATAGTGCAAGATAATCGCCAAAACCGGTTCTACGCAAAAAAAATGCATCGTTTTCAGTGCAACCACAGTCCCATCACGTACACAGCCATCAGTACCTCCTAGCTCTGCTACCCGCTTGAAACTGAAGAAATGTAAGTAGTAATAGTAAACACTCCATACAAATATACCCGATCTTACATTGTTAAGAATTTATTGTAAATCCATCCATCACTCGCTGCTTGTTTGTATTTAGAATAAGTGTGTTTACATGCCCAACACCTTTTCCATTACTGCGTGCGGTTGACGCAACAGCTCTTGGTGTTCCTCCAAGTTGAATATATCCGAGAATTCAATCATTTCATCACGACCGGTCAGTACATCGCGAGCTACATTTGTCGACGGAAGGAACGGCAAATGACCGACCTTTGAGACTGCTTTCAGCTCCATTGCCATCTTCAGCGGAGCCGCTAGTCCTTCATGCTTTCGTAGCATCTGCATGTTGAGATTGTGACGGTGTTGATTGTACTGCAAGAAAAAAAAGATGTCGTTCATTAATCCAACCCCAAGAGTAGACATTGCTGCAGCCAAGCCTATTTACATTTAACTCGGATTGCTTCAACGGGTGCACTGCTTGCAACTGTGCGGCACAGGTTTCATCGCGCGGCTCCAAGTGTCCCATGAACTCGTTGAACGTCGACGGCATCTTCGGTGTAACTTTAATAGCAGCATCCTGTGCAATGGAACCAGCAATGCGTTAGTAGGAAAATGCAACGTTTTTAGCTTCTGCTTACCATTTTGCAAGGTATTAGTTTCAAGAGGAATTTCGCGTCTGCCGTGAATGTTTTGCTTTCTGCAAGTAATGATGTGCTGATTGGACAGATTCGATTAACTGTCACACCAGAGCTGTCAGTTGTCAGATCCCTTCAGAAACGGTCGGCCACACAGCTGTCAACATGTTTACATATATTTTGCAAACTACGATATTTTTTGATATTTATTGCACTCTTGATGAACAAATTGAAAACGATGTTGATTGTTATTATTAATTTTTATTCGCTTGTAAATTGATTAAGCACCGTTTCTGTTTTCATGTAAAGAAAGAATCAAGAAAAACGAGACACGTTCGGGGGGATTAAAAATTTTGCACAAAAATTATCAAATCGCTCATAGATTTGATGGTTTTCTGTGCGAGAGCACAAAGCGCACGGAGATGCGTTCCAAAATAATAACAGAGATAGTAAAGCGCGATTAAAAAGCATCCAACAGACCGAGCGAGGAACTCCTTGCGAGCACCAGTGAGATTGTGATTGAGCATACGAAAGTCTTTGTTATCTCTGTTGCCTTTCGAAACGCATTCGGTCACCTTCCGAATCACGAACGCATTCAGTACCTAACATAACTAGCAGCAAATAATGTAAGCCTTGCTCTTGCCGGTGTGGATTTGGCCTTCTTGTACAGTAAGTCAATTTTTGATGGCCCAAAAATTATTCGTTTCAGGCGACCCAAACTCAGTCTGCAACAGTTGAACGAGCTCACACCTGGAGAGTTTCATAAAACGTTCGAAAATGTAATCGAATGTTGGCCGGAAGCTGCAATATTCTGTTCAGCACTATTGCCCTTCAAAAGTTTCGTCACACTGGTTGCTGCCTTTGAAAACTATCTCGAACGCTTACCGGCCGATACTAAGCTGAAAATACTAAGACTTTATCCCGATTTGGCTGGGAAAATGCTCGACACTAACCAACTGTCGGAGGATTCATCGAACGAGCATGCATCGGTAGGGCTAGATAACTTATCGCCAGAGGACAAAAGGACACTAACGGATCTAAATGAAAGGTAAGAAGAGAAAATGTTTAAAAATTATAGACGTGATAAATGTAGGTGGTCTCCTTTAATCTGTACAGTTACAAGGCCAAGTTTGGCTTTCCGTTTGTGGTTTGCGTTCGTGAGGCATCCAAGTTTGAAGTTATTCTTCGAAGTGTGTCGGAAAGAATTCATCACACCGCAGAACAGGAGCTGGCCATTGCTTTGGGTGAAGTGAAGAAAATTTGCCGCTTGCGCATCTTGCAGGTGGTTGATAATTTGTGAACATGTTGAGGAGGTAAGGTTTCATGAATAAACGGGTTACGGGTGTCTTCCCACAGGCTATAAAAATTTAATCAATTCAGCATTTCTTCAGGAAACAAATATATTATTGTATCTATTACAACCTTACAATAGTTTGCACATTCCACAACCCCTTGTCACATGGATGGAGAAAGATCCGGAATTCTGAAATTAAAAGAAGAAAATAATCAATATTTTTTATCAAAATTTTCAAGTTGGCAAACGATATCACTAAGATCTACTTAGAGCGAACATTTCCCAACCTTTGAATATACATAACTAATAAATGCTTTTCGGCTTCTATTCGACTTTTCCCATACGATACTATTAATTAAGTGTACTTTAGAATTTTTGAGCTTAATTCTGCTACGATAAGACAACGAACGTTTCGTTCAAATCTTTTCTAGGAACTTGTAAACACTGCTTTTCTTTTAACCTCAACGATCCTACAGCTCGGACGTTTCGTTCTTTTCGTATTCAATAACTTCATTTTTTCGACTTACGTTCATGTTCAGCGTAATGTGTTACCGGAGAATTCCTTCCAAGTTTATCTACCATAGTATGATGAAACAGAACAGGAGCGAGACCGGTGTCGATGACGACTCCTTTCAGTGCCCGTCCGGTGGCTATGCGGTGATGGAGTGCGACTAAAGAAAGAAAATGAATTTAAATCAACCAATCAACGTAACCTATTCTCCAGTTTCTTTAGCAACTGCAGGCAAACCTAACCTTTCATTTTTCCTTCCCATATAAACTCCCGGTGTTGGAGCGTGGGGCTGTTCCGTGATGGAATAGTCGACTCGCATTCGTCGACCGTGTATATGCAGACCGTTGCAATGGGCACGTGCAACGGATGCTTCCTCCTTTGTCTTGAAGTACACAAATCCAAATCCTCGCGACAATCGTGTCTTGGCGTCGTAGATCACAACCGTATTTTCCACCGTACCAAAGTGGCAAAAGATTCGGTTCAGGTACGGTTCGGTCGTAAACACGCTCAGTCCGAAAACACCCAAGCAGCGGCTAGGTTCCGGAGAATCGACACGTATCTTAGACCGGGTCGAGACTGGAGACCGTTTCCGGTAGCTGGATCTTCTCGGTGGCGAGCGAGACACTGATCGACGATAGTCACGATCTCGCGATGAACCGGACCGGCTACGGCGGTTTCGATGACGACGCTCCACACTTCTTGACCGGCGATGATGATCGTCCCTGTAACGGCGACTTGTACGACGATCGGAACTGCGATGAGATGATGTCTGTGTTACATAAATCGAACGAAACCGGATGCTCAGCGTAATACACCTTACTCAACACACAGACAAAAGTACAGGTAGGTGAAGTGAAGTCTGCCAATAATACTTGCCATTTTTGGGGACTTATTCAGCGGTGGCTGCCTTCTACAAAACGACTTCCGATGTAGCAAACGGTTACAATTATAATGAGCAAGATTTGCCAATCGTCTCAGGATACTCTTGTCGATTGCCATAGTAACGAATCGGTGCTTCAATGACTACTGTTACATTAGCGAAATTTGACATGCTTCTATTGGATGGAGATGTATCAACGAGTTATTGCGATTCAATAGAATCCTGTGCGGAATTATGTTATATAAATCGAGTGTAAAATATTTGTTAAAAAATTAAGAAGAAAAATTGTGGAAGAATGAGAAGTTGTTTGCAAAAAATGTATTCTTTTTAAAATTTTACACAATTTTTGCTTGCTGCTATGGACACCGCCAGTGGCGGATTTAGTCCATCGGAGGCCCTAAGCGAAATAGCTGGCTTGGGGTGAAAGATTGATTGTGGATTCGAGGCCTCCCGTGGGCGCTTCTTCCGCGTACATTTAAACTCACCACTCTCGTCTGCAGCATCCTTTTCACGATGAGCAAAATTTTTAAACTAGAGTCTAGCAGCGTAGAGCAGTAGAGTAGCAGAACGGGTAGCAAGACCGATATCAATTGACTTTCTTGGCAAATATTAGACGAATACATCACAAGTTTAATGAGCAAATTTTCCAAAATTTAACTACCAGTAAACAAGAAGTTATACGTGTTTTTGTTCGAGTAAAACCCGCTACTGAAGAGCGGTCAACGTTATTTATGTACTTTTATGTATATTTGACAATAATGTGTCGTTCTTACTTCGTGTTTTTGTTTCTTGCTAAGAAGAACGAGGTCGTCTAGAACGGGTTTTATTCAAACAAATCAAACCTTCAATTATTTACTTACTCGTAATAAAAAAAATCTGGAAAAATCCTACTATATCAGTTCTATAAACTGTTGCAAACATTATGTTGTTAAAGTTTGTTAAAGCAACTCAATAATAATTATGTTGTAGTTTTTTTTTTCATTTTGTCTGAAAAAACATGTCAATTTTGAAGATCCATAAGTGGTAAATTACTTCGAATTGGGGCAGCATATTTGTATTTTTAGAAAGGATAAGTGTTAACCTAGCTTTCGTCAGAATATTATATTGATATTGGATAACCTATGAATATGTTATATGCCTCCAAAGCTGCTAGCTAAGTTCGGTTGGCTGGAACATGAAATTTTTGGGTTATAATAACAATTAATACCACTTATTATAGAACTGGTGTACCGGTATTTCAAGCATAATGCCATAAAACAAAATACTATTGAATAGTCTGCCCCTCAACTACGGGAGAACACTTCGGATGGGATTTGAACACAGATCCTGCCGTTTGTAGACTGGCGCCTCTGTCGCGAATACCATCGGGCCACTGCTGGCGGAAAAGAACGTTATTTGTAGATTTGAGGGCCCCCTGTCTCAATTGCTGACGCAAACGATTGCGTTTCTTTTATCAATCAATGGGTGAATTGCACGAGAATGATGAAATTTTCAATCTTTGCTCAGAACTTAGCATAAATATTGCATAATATTGCATGCAACAATTCCGTTGCTCTATGCAACAGTTGCACAAATTTGGCCGACCACATCATGTGTAGATGGACATGATTGTGGTCTTCAGAAATTACCCATTCGCATCACACCCTGAAACGATATGAACATAAAAAACGTGCTTTTCTGTCCAGCGGAGCCAGATCAAGTTTTGCTTGTTTGCTGTGCTGCTGTTTGGTGTAGAGGAAAGGCGAGTAAAAATCTTACAGCTGAAAGACGGTCCCCGGTGCCGGTTGTTTTACTTTTTCAGAACATTTTTTAAGACGAAGCGCGTGTGCGCCGTGTGAATCAAAAACAAACCCTTTCTTACCTATTGAGTGTGTGTGTGGTATGAAAGTGTTGCGCTGTAAAATGGTTTTTAAAAAAAAAACAGTTAAATATTGAATACTTGCAACTGCAGCACAAAACAGCGTTAATGTTATCTATCGAAATCATAAAGATATCGATATCGAGTTAGCCGCCGGTATTTACAGGTTATATCGCAGCATCGGTTTCAGCCCGCCTGTAAATGTTTGTTTTGGGGTTTTGTGAGTATGCGTGTATTGGTGACAGCGGCGAAGGGCGAAACGAAGAAGAAGAAGAAACTTGTTCTCGCGTCTGGATTCCGCGTGGTGGTGCGCGCTTCATATGCTGACAGTCGCGCGTGTAAGCTGTTCCGCAGCATAGCACAAGTGTGTTTTGTGTCCTCTCTCGCATTCTTCGTACAAACGTGCCGGGAGTCGGACCACTTTCCGTGGATTGTTCGCGTGTCGTCGAACTGACGGATTAGTGCCTAAAGTGATTTGTTTTTTATCAGCACAACATAACTGTGACGAGGGAATAGGACTTGAAAGAACAGAAATCAGCGTCAAACATGGGAGATCCGGTCGTGCCAGCGAAGGGCAACATTTTGGGAAGTAAGTAAGAGTTGTTATCACTGTTGGCTGTAGAGAGAGACAGGAAAAAAGTGCGCGTGGACCGGAAAGCCCATATGGTTAAAAGAAGTCGAACATTGTGAATTGTGGGCGAGTGACTTTCTTTTGCCAATCGCCGAGATAATTTAATATTGTCGACCATAATCTGGACATGAGGGATATAAGTTGCGCTTTTTCTCCGCAAAACCTTGACGGGATCAATGGCCTTGCATATGGCGAGAAAGTCAAATCCCGGGGTGTCCTGATTCCCCGGTGCACTCCTCAGTTGCGGAGGAGGGACAAAAACGTCCCACGAGATATCGGGATGATGTATCTCGTCGCGACAGTGCACACGATAGCAGCGTTTTCCCCGACCTTCATCTAGCAGCTTCCAAACGTGAAACACACACACAGACACACGCACACTTTCCCGGTGCGTGCATTCAGGTTTCGTTGAACTAAAATTAACCCACGCGTGGGGAATACTTGGTTGCGAGTTTGCATTTTCTCTTTTTCGGGACGGTTGAAATCGATGAGGGGGATTCGGATCGAATCGGTCACACACGCTCAAGATGTCGTCCTCCCGTCTTAAACCACACCGAAAATTGTCTATTTGTCTTCTTGAGCGCGGAGGGAGGGGTACTAACAGACACAGTGGCCTTGATGAAGATTCCACAGTTCCGATAGAACTGTTGCCTTTCTGTACAGCATCATCATCGCGCCCGGTGGATTTAATTTATACACCTTGAAAAAAAAAACGAACAAAGCGAGGATGCCAGCTGGAAATAGAAAATACATAGCCTACTTGCCTCGTTTGTGCCGTATGGTGCGATCCTCCGATGTACGTGGATTCTGCAGCTCAGCGATGGTGGAACCACAGAAAAAGGATAACATCTTGGATCTCTTTTCATGGGATACAAGCAAAAGTTTTGACTTTGGTAAACGAATTCCGGGTGCGGCAAACTTTTTGGTAGAAGGAGGATAGGATAGGAGGACCCACACCCATGTTTCGACATGGGGGATTTAGTTGTCAAGATGTGTTTTTTTCATCGCCAGACACTGGTTGCTTGGATAATTTTTTTTAATGCAAATGCTATCGATTGTTTTGTTAAAATAGCACAGACGACAAGCCATTGTGGTCTGCAAGCTGATAATGAAAAATCATCAACGCCACCCCAATGGGTGGATCATATCGAACAGAATGAACGGACACGATTGCGTGTATTGTTTTATTTAAACAAAATGTCAACAATGTTTATAAATAAACGTTCATTGTAGACAGAAAAGATAGCCTTTAAGCTACCGGTGGGTGTGAGAAATGCAAATAAATCATGTATCCCGTCGAGTACACCCACCATGGGGCTCCTTCTGCTGCTATAAAACAAGTGCAGAAGAATCTTTAAACGTGTATTATTATTATGGAATTGCTCTAAATATATTTGTATCCCGTACAAGATGCAATCCTGGTTGGGAAATTACTCATACGAAGTTCTTCTCCATTCGGGTGCTACCGAAAGGTCAGCTAGAGGACACACACGACCAGGGCGCGCATCTTGCGACGCTGGCACGAAAGAGTGGCAACGTGCGTTGGGGAGAGGGATGAAGATTTTGCCTTACATCGGGGTCAAATTTAACAGCCATGCCAAGCCACCGCGATTGCACTCGAAGTATTTTAAGTGTTCGTATATTTTCAATTAGCTGACTCATTTGAAATTTTTGGATGATTTCTTCTTGAAACAAGGACGCAAAAAAAATATATAAACCTAGTATAGAACGTGTAGAGTATGAAAACAGTAAAACATACTTTGACATTGAGATATCCTTCGTTGGATACACGTGGTGCGCCAGTAACTGCCGGCGTTCTTCGATGTTCTTTGCTATCGGAGAGAATAGCATATTTTCTCCCATATTCTCAAGAGCGCAGCGCACATGCAGAGAGTAGACGTCATCGAGTGCAGGCCAACAGGTGGAAACTGACAACAGTTGTCGTTACCATGGGAAAATTGGCTTTTCCCACCGAGACCACCCGCATCACCTGCTGCGATCGTGCTTCCATTACCCGTTGGAAAACCGACACAATTTCCCGCCAAAAAACATCAAACAAGCAGTAGAGCAAGCTCACGGCTTTTAAGCATGTTTCCTGTGGGGGATTTTGGCGTCGATAAGTATACCGGTGTTGATAGGCATGTATGTCCAAGATCGTTTTGTGCCACGATTTACGATGTGAATATTATTGCATTGTTTTCGAGGTTTTACTATTGTTTGGCCGAGACAACGGACGGATTGGAATGGAGCATTTCAATTTCAGCCCAGTAGTGTCTACGATCTTACCTATAAGAAGATGTTCCGTCAAAGGCAGGGAAGTCGAATGTCACCTGGTGTAGAATTTTACATTACCCGGGGAGAGATCAAATAATATTCGATGAGATCTGTAAAATGATTTTCGAAAAGCTTTAATTTAGTGCATATTTGATTCTTTACACATGAAAACAGTCACACTCTAGGATTAGTTAGGTGTGGTAATAAAAAAATTACATTTTTTGGGGTCGAAAAATGTTCAAAAATTTTCAAGATTTTCAAGGCACTGACTGTAAATATAGAACTAATGTACATGAATAATTGCTTACATTAATGGGCCATTACACCGTTATGGATGGGCATTTTACGCACAAGACAACAATCATTTTCCATAGCCCAACGGCATATGTCAGCCACTCCCATGGGACGGACTTCCGCTGTCTGTAAGAAGCAAGAAGAAACCTTCCCTTAAGAAGTTCGCTACGCCGCATTTTGCACCGATCGATGCAGAAATGGTTTCGTCCATCGATTAATGCAACTGAGCTACCGTTTTATGAAAAGCTTGCTCCCACATTTGCCAGTTCACGCTCGAAAACTTAGGTGCGTTCCGGTAATGTTTGCTAACTGGTTGGCAGCAAAGAGAAACTGCACTTTGGCCGGATGTTGTAGCGTTTCGTGCCTATTTCTACCTTCACTCACACGGCACATTGCTGCGATTTTAAGGCAATTGGAATTGAAGAGTTCAAATCTGGAAAAATAAAAAATTAAACCTCCGCCACCGGAAGCAAAACGATGCAGTCATCGGTTCTGGATCGATGCACCTTCCAACGGCTCCACCAAATGGATGCGGAGGTGGGAGGTAGCACACTCGGTCGGAGCCATTGTTTCATCCATTGCCCGTTTATGCATTGGCCTGCGTCAAAGTGTGACTGATTTACATGCCATGCGATCAGATCGTACCGGTCGATTTTGGCTTTCCCTTTACCCGGGCGGCTAGGGGATTGTCCAGCCAGATACGTTTGTGTTCCCCGTTGTTTAAAAGCCCTTTTTCTCTGCTTTACACGAGGAATGACGATGGTATGACACACAAACCGTTTGGTAGGGCTAATGTTCTAAGGGCTGAAGGGAAATTTAATTACCTCTTTGTTGCTTTCGTTTTTTTCCCCCGGTAGCTTCTTCTACTAATACACCCACACCAGAACCCCTTCTGGGGGCAAAAGTTTTATTTTCTTCCACGGAAAAAGATTTTAAACGTTTTTATTACTATCTTTGTGTGTTTTTGTCTTTGCAGCGCTCATCCCGGCCCGCTACATTTTGGCCGTGCTCGGCTCGATCGCGATGGCTATCATCTACGGGCTGAAGGTGAATCTGAGCGTGGCGATGGTCGCGATGCTAAACCATTCGGCCCTTGCCCATCACGGTGCAGTGTCGGTTGCGGAGCAAGAGCACGTTAACGCGGAACCCGTCTGCCAAGGAAGCAACTCAACCGAAGCGGTCGAGGTAAGCTTTTTTTTTTTTGTTGAGAATTGGTTATTCTCCCCTTTATTTTCTTCCACCTTCAAGCATGCATGTCTGACACTGTTCGCGAACCACATTCGATTGGGTGGACAATTAGAATATTTTTTGTCGTCTGGTAAACTGTTATGGTTTAGTTTTTTTATTTGAAAAACCAAAAAATATTTTATTCGTATTTGTTTATGAAGATTTTTTTTTAAATAAAACCTAGAGTCTTTGAAGGAAATGTAAGAAATGTCTTGAGATTAAGGACGGGTTGAAAGAGTCTTCATAAATATTGAAGCGTTCTCCAGTGCAGTCCAGCAGTGGTATTCCGAGTTCGATCAGGTTAGCGCCGAATTCAAGAATGACTTTGCTAAACTAGAGACTGAACCTGCCAAACACTCCCGAACCCAACACCAACGCAGCCAAACTCGTTGTGTTAATGCTCGACTGGCCTGAAGAACACTGTACTTTGGAAAATGCCTGTCTCTCTTTTTACAGCAATGTAGAAATTGCTCTCAAATTTCATCGTCATCACTACAAAAGACGCTTAAGACAACACAAGATGTAACAGAAAAGGATTTTTGGGTGGGTTGCATAATGTTGATGCGGAATCATAGGACAAGATCGTTGTCTCTGGCAATTCTATAGATGAGCCTCATGTAGTTAAGTTCTTTGGTCTTTGACTGCGCTCAATAAGGAAGGTCTGGCGCTTTATAATACTACGCAGGACCACAGAAGATTATCTACATCGTGGAATCTGTGACCGCAGCCCTATACTTTTGTCTGAGCTAGATTTATACGCTGTAAATGAGCAGCAGCAATCTTTTCTTATTGTTCCTTGTTGTTGTTTCAAATTGTTTCAATAAAATTTACTTGGCAAGTCACAAATCGGTTTCCGTCTCGACAAATTCCGCCCTGATCACGATAGCTCGAATAACAAGGCTAAATGTTATTCCTTCAGGCTGTGTAAGTTGATGGAAATAATTTAATGGATTGTTCGAACGATTTCACTACTTTAACTTACAAGTTCTTTCATTGATAACGTTCATTTTTGTTTGATGAAAAACGAGCGCATGTACGATCATACGATCCATCGACGATCACTTGGTATGAATGGCATCCAAAGAATCTTACACATTCTGTTTCATTCACCTTCAGGAAACGAAAGTGAAACCAATTAAAGCCAACCACTAACACTTTTGCAGACCAGCCGGATAGAGGAGCAGAACATCGGGGGGTTTTTACGGTTTTTCAGCATATCGCTTCTTCTCGATTCGTTCCCAACGACGTACAAAAAGGCGTACAATATAAATAACAGCTGTTGATGCCGTTAATTCTTCCTTCACTTTATTATTATCTGGTTGGTTCTTGTTGTCATATTTCTCGTTCGCCAATCCAACGCGAAAATTCCTTCAATTGATTGGCGCCCCCATGTAATCATTTTCGGACATCACGCTTCCACTTCTTTAGCAGGAACACGCTCCTGGACACCACTACCCGGTCTGTGTGTGTCGTTTTTAAACCTTCTTTCGAACATCGGAAGAACCGGGCTGTCGATTAATCTGTACTCCCGTTTCGCATTTTGCGTTGATTGAAATGCGACGCCTCAATAAATTGGCTATATTTGGAGCAACGGATTCTGCCGCGAAGAGGTCATTGTGCAGATGCTATGAGTTAACTTTTTCTACAACGTTCTGCACCCTGCTTCCAGAGAGTGTGTGTATCTTTTCTGTTGTCAAGTGTATGTTTTTGATCCGGCTTTTTTTTTTTTCTTTAAATGATACCGTATCTGGTTTTGACGGGTTGCTATCAGCAGGTTGTAAATTGATATTATTTGAACGCGTACTGGCGTGTACGTACCGGGTGGGTGTTAAATTGGGTCATAAGTCGACCGATACGTTGTTATCGAAGTTCTTGTGATACAGCAATGCCAATAAAGCAATGAAATCAAACGTACTGAGAGCGAAATGCACACAAATATGCTGTTATTTAATCATTTACTCTTTATGTTTTGTGAACGAGTGCAAAATTTTCGAATAATTCTATGTTAAACACATCACATCTAATATTCATAAATTGTTGAATAAAACTAGTAACGCAGTATGATGTGAAAAAGTATTTTAAAATAATAGCAAAATTAGTGCAATTATTGCGCAAAGCGCGCGTAAAGATTCTAAACCAGCTGTCGTCGAATTTGGCTGATGATTAAATAGTTTTGACAATTTAAATTTAAATGGACAATTTATTTTTCATTAATATCACAGTTTGCCTGTAATCTAATGTAACACGTATAAAGCAAAGTGCATCACTGCACACATTAGGGGATCTATTCAAGTTTTTCACTCTTCAAACAATTCGAAATACTATTTTAAATAAGATGTAGCGGAATTTTTTTGTGGACCTAATGCGCTTATAATTACGTACCATCCTACTTCACTGTGAACTAGTAATGGAAGATCTCCAGATCGGTATCTTGCATTGCGGGTATCGGGATACGCGGGAAAACAATTTTTACACATTTACACATAGCTCAACTCTCCAATAAATCAGCGAAAAGTGTGTAGCGGTGTGTTGGGTTGCCCCAAACAGTGGTCGCTCTTTTGCCCCAAAAGTTATTTTATTTTGTAAAAAATAATTATTTTTTGAGCTGCTTTCATGATTCCGACCTCTTGTTTTCTTCACTTTCTCATGTTTTTTATTTATTTTTATTTTTCATTTATATGTGTTTTGAGAGGTTATTTCAACTGATTGAAATATTATAAGATAATACCCAATTTTGTTGATCAGTTAGAAATAAATGTAATAAATAGATTGATAAATTGGCTATTATTAATGAAATTCGTTTTATTTAAACTTTATCAACTCATAAGCACGAACCATTTTGCATACTTACTTGGTTGCGTAACAGATTTTTTACTGAAAATGCTTGATTCATTTTGTACAACATTTATGCCGTACAGCAATCTAAATTCCGCATAACTTGCGTTGAGTTGAGTTCTTTGAACTTGCCAACGAGATTGAAAGCATCAGATCCTTCTATATTTGAAGGCGTTTTCTGGACGAAGCAAGTGACCCTAATTCCATGACGACGAAATTTAATTAAAATGAGCAAGAAACCATCATGGATTTTAAATAACAAAATTCCTTGTCCCCTTTTTCTGTATCCCACCTTCTTGTCAGGACGGCCCATTCATCTGGAGCGAACCGGTACAGGGCATCATCCTTAGCTGCTACTTCTGGGGCTACCTCGTATCCCAAGTGCCCGGGGCACGCGTCGCCGAATCGTTCTCCGCCCGCTGGGTCATGTTCTTCTCCGTACTGATCAACGTTGTCTGCACCCTGCTAACGCCAGTCGCTGCCAAGATGCACTACGTTGCGATGATCGTGATGCGCGTCGGTGAAGGAATCGGCGGTGGTGTTACCTTCCCGGCCATGCACGTAATGCTAGCCTCGTGGGCACCACCGAACGAGCGTAGCGTCATGTCTGCGATCGTGTACGCCGGCACAGCACTCGGCACCGTCATCTCGATGCTGATGGCAGGCGTGCTAGCCGGTACACTCGGTTGGGAATCGGTGTTTTACGTAATGGGTGGCCTTAGCTGTCTGTGGATGGTGCTGTGGCTGTGGTTGATTCAGGATACACCCAACAAGCAAGCCTTGATTAACCAGGAAGAGCGTGATCTCATTACCTCATCGCTCGGGTCAGGGTCGGCGAGCGGACACGGTAACGAACCGAAGCCACCGGTACCGTGGCGCAAGGTGTTTACTTCCGGTCCATTCTACGGCATTCTGATTGCACACGTTTGCAACAACTGGGGCTGGTACATGCTGCTGATCGAGCTACCATTCTACATGAAACAGGTGCTACAGTTCAACATCAAGGAGAATGCCGTCGTTACTGCCATCCCGTTCCTGACGATGTGGTTCTTCAGCATGGCACTGAGCAAAACGCTCGATGCGCTACGAACACGTGGCAAGATTACGACCACAATCGCGCGCAAAACAGCCACCTTCATTGCATCGGCCGTACCGATGGGATGCTTGCTGGCGCTCTGCTACATCGGCTGTCAGCGTGGACTGGCGGTTACACTCATGACCGTTGGTATTACGGCGATCGGTGGCATGTTCTGTGGGCTTCTGTCGAACCACATCGATATTGCACCGAACTATGCTGGCACACTGATGGCGATTACCAACACGGCTGCCACACTGTCGGGTATCATTGTTCCCATCTTTGTTGGACAGATTACGCATGGAAATGTAAGTATTTAATGTTTTGTATGCTATTGGGTGTATTTTGATAATTTTCTCCTCATTTTCTAGCAAACGATCGGTGCTTGGCGTGTTATTTTCTTCGTCACGATCGCGCTTTATATTATCGAGATCATCGCTTACCTTTTGCTTGCGTCCGGCGAAGAACAGCCCTGGAACAAAGGTGACAAACCGGCCAGTTCGATTGAAGCGGCCGAAGCGGAAGCCACACCATTGAACACGAAAGACTCGAAACAGAGCTACAATGGTCAGGATCAGTAAGGAAGTTAAGCTGTGGCGACGATTTATATGCAATAAGAATGCATATCACCATACTCTTTCTCTCTCTCTCTCTCTACCTATTTCACAACATTTATATCGAAGCCAATGGTACTTAAGGTTAGATAAACTAAATTTTTATTTCATGTATTTTTTTTAACTCTCCTTTCAATGGACTTGTTGAAGAGAGAGAGATTTTGCCTGCTTTCAACGTTTCGATACTTATACTTATGTTAAGAACTATTTAACAAATGTGAAAGATTATTTGAGGATTACGGTTTTATAAAGGGAAAACGAGAGAGAATCAAAATGCAATTGCACATTTGTGTTTCGTGTTATCCGCTTTTAAACGCAAATCCCATTTAATCGATCACTAAAAGAAGAAAAAAGCAATGTGTACATTAGTAGATACTTTATTTTGCAAAACCGATCGTGCAAAATTCGTCTGCGTTGAGTCTGGGTTGTACTTAAATGTATTGATCTTTAAACTTGATCGAAAAATGGTCTTATTATTACAAAGGCATGTGCCGAGAGCGAAGAGAAATGTTTGAAAGACTTGCACAGGAACGGCAGAATGCAGCCCGTTGACTAAATATGGTGCGGATAGTATATAGGGCAGAATTTTAAAACTCAAAGATGCTTAGCAAAACACATAGGACTCCCACCACTGCGCGAAAAGCACCACATGATTATAATATACAGCGAACAAGAGATATGTGTAGAAAATAAAAACAATACAGATGTACAGCGTTTGTTGTCTGAGTTTATTTTACAGGGCATTCTAGCCATTTCCCTATGGTCGTTAGACCAGGGCATATATATTCCCATATATTTTTGACAATTGAATTGAGTTGTGGAATAAGAACAAAAATATCTGGGAACGCGCTAAAAACCCTCGGGAGGAAAATGAAAATATTCATGCGAACGTGTCAAAAAGGCCCTAAATTGTAATCTTACAAAAGAATAATTTCGACTTTCAGATATGCTCGTGAACGATCGTCCTCTATGCGGCAGCTTGCTGTCCTTGCACCTTGGTCATTTCGGTTTTAAACTTTGCTATCGTTTCTCGAGCAAGTTTCAATTTGTCCTTCAGTAGCGCGATTTCCGATATTACCTTCGCCTTGGTTTCGATGATATTCTCCAACGCCTGTAGCTTTTTCTCCTCAACTGGAACACGAAACAAGAAGAAAAAATACATTATATTAATCGGCTTTTACGGGTTTAAAATGTACTCGATCGTGCCGAAAGCTTACAATCCGTATCATGCTTCCAAATGCCACTCGTTACAGGCTTCACGTTCGTCAGCTGTTGCTGCATTAGCTGTGTCGGCTCCTGGAACACCAGCTCTTCGTACTGCTCCGACACCAGCCCCTTCTTGCCCTCGATCTGTGACGATACCTCACCGTCCAGGATGGGCGACTGGAACAGCTTCAGGATGTGGTACATCGTGACGGGCCGTTCGGTTGGATCGTGAAAATGAATTTTTATCACTATCTCAAACTCGCCCCACCCAGTTTCGGTCACTTCGTACGGTGGTTTCGTGATGATGCGGTTCGGGTTCGCGTAGCTTTCGTGCAGCTTAAAGTGTATCTTTTTCACATACGATTGCATGTCCTCGTTTTTGTACGGTTTCACGTACACCGTCCACTGATGCGTGTGGCCATCTTCCTCTCGCTTTTTACCAAACGAACGTGCCACATTACCGTAAACCACTGGTTTTACTATGGTTAGACCCTGATGGAATGGAAGACAACACAACCAAGTTGTAAAGGGCACGGAACATTGTTTCGAGTCGATGTTTGCCTACCTTTACTCGGCCACCCGAGTCAGGACCAAAGTGTGTTAGCATATTCATCGTGGATGATTGCACTCTGTAAACCAATAATCTTTAATCGTAAACTTTAATGTGGAAGAAAGCAAAGCGACGACGAAAATACAACCATTTGCCCGTGCGCGAAACGAAATTTGTTTGTAAACAACGCCGATGATGCTGACGAGAGCTGTCAAAAATTTGACGTTTTGCAGGCGATGAAAAACACGGGAAAACAGAATTCTGAAAAAATGCTCCGAATTTATTAGAATTTTAAAATTTTCCCAAACTTTGGCCTCGGACTACCCTTTCTGGTTTACTTAATTTAACTTTACTCTTGACTGGTCCTACGTACGCTACCGCACCTAACACGGGACGACTTCAGAATTAGAACAGAATTTTTCTCCTCGGCATACTAACGACCTAGGCTAGTCTGCATTACATGACGGTCATGTAATGGTTTACAAAAATTAATATTACTGCGTGGTTGGAAACTCGTTTGCGAAGCTCAGCATATCCGTTTGTTTGAAGGGATGGGGAGAACACTTACCTACTCATTTATCACGCGCTATAATCGCTCGACACCGTCGTCTGCCAATCCAATATCCAAGATTTTTTTTGCGGATGCATCAACGCCATCACTTCGTCTCAATTTAGGCCTACCATACCTCCTCTGTCCAAATTCAAGGAATAAAAATGCTTTAAGGGCTGGGTTGTCCGGTGCCGTTCTCATGGCATGGTCAGTTAAGTAAAATCTTCTTGGTCTGCTCAGAGTTATGTACGTCGCGCCGACATGGTCAGATCGTCTATCCGTTTCCACCAAATTCGATCTAGGGCTGCAGTCCTCCATTTACTCCTTACAATAGTCCAATACTCATAACTGCAGAAGACTACTGGACGTATCAGTTTCCGATACATCGGGCATTTCTGGTGCTGTTGGAGTTTCTCCGGCAATTAGGTAATTTATTTTCGTCGCATTGATCCTCAATCCTATTTGCCTCACATATCCGTCCGAAGTCATCCACGAAGTCTAGGAATTGTAGTAGTAAAATAAACGAACCAAAAATTTATACTATATCTTTGGAAATTATGCTCAGGAAGAATTTTTGAAAGATAATAATATAACAACCCATGTCCTGCTTTGCTTCACGCTTGTTGTCGTGCATTGGAAAAGGTCTTCCTGCTACACAGTTGCAGTTCATTACAAATTTACTAACTACCTCCCCACACAGATTCAATTATGATTGCGCGGTTAGGTGCCCTACTACTAGCCGGCACACAAACGTATTTTACAGTCGCAGTTCTGGTGGGCATTCGTCATCGATCAATATTATCACATGCAACAACAGACCCGATAGTGTTGTTAGGATGTATGTAAACTGTATCGACGCCTAGCATGGTTCAGTATGACCATACGCTTACATCGTTACTTTCCGTCCATTCCGTTTTTATCGTTCGTGCGGTGAACATCGGCGAACGAGTGGAGATTTTGTCAACCTCCCCACCAGCTAGCGAGTGGTTAAGTGCATACACAGTGTGCTTGGCGATTGAACAAGTGGAAGCAAAACGATCTTCTGTGTGTGTGTGTGCGTTCGCGTGTTGCATGTAAATCTTACATTACGAAAAAGGAGAAAAAACACGTGTCTAACGTAATTATTCTACGCCGTGTTTGGCAAAGTCGTGCGCATACGACAGTCACCGTGTAAAAAAGGTGTTGGGTAAAAGCGTGAAAAGAATTATTCTCTCTACTGGTGAGTTAGTCTCCGCTGCGCCGTTTTGCCGTACCTTCGCGGCTAGTTAAATACACACCTACGCATCTTATCAGCTTTAACAGCTCCACACACAAACAAACGTGTGTTGGAAAAAAAACTGATGGTTTTATTAAGTGACAACTGAAAATTTTGTTCTGAAAAGGGGTGATTCATTTATCGGTGATAAGCTTAGGTTAGACATTTAGAATGTGTTGTGCAAGTGTAAAAAAGTCAGAAAAGCTCCATAAAATCTTCCATTGCAACCACGCAAACACATGGTGGTTGATTGGCCACGTTGGTGATTTTTTTCCGTTCTGAAATTATGATTCAATTTTGCATTACTACTCTCCGTCGCACTCTGAGCACAGCAACACAGCAGCCTTCGACACGCTTAGCACACACCAGCCTACTACACGCTGGATGAAAGCAACAGCAAAGTACGAAAAATAGGCATCTGTTTTGGAAAAGAGATCAATTTACAGGTGGTTACGAAATGGGTCTAAAATAAGAAGGAAAAGAAAACGAGCCTGTACACCGAGAGGTGTACAGTACACGAACCATCATCATCGAATACGACGCGAGGCCTACCTAGGCTAGCTCAGCATAATGATCGGCATTTGGTTCGTAGCCAGCAACCCCCCAAAAAAGCCTCCCTCCACAGAACCGGGTGGATGCAAACACAAAATAAACCATGAATTTATCATGCCGGTAGAGTAGTAGTGGTTGTAGTGGTGGTGGTGATTATTATGTCCAAAGATGTAATAACCCCTTCTTTTCGATCGATTTTTAGCCCTGAAAATTGTTGGCGTTTCATGCTTACCCTCGGTGGCGTTGACAAGCGTGCTAGAAAGTTGCCCCAGCACGGATTCGGACGAACCGGGGTGAAGTAAGACAACTTTTTTGCACACCTTGACTTTTTGCAAGGTAGAATTGAATCCCAATATTTGGAAAATGCCGATGGTACTGCCAATGATCTTACTCCAGGAGAATGCAACAAACCTACAGGGATTGCGATTCTTCCGTGCCAGCTAGTAGTGAGCTGATCAAAGATCTAGTGATCATGGTTAGTGTTGGGTAGTGAGCTCTTCAATTTCAAAAGGTAGACTCTTTGCCATCTACCTCTAGCCCGCGGTACCTCTTTTCACTTTTCGAGCTCTTCTCCGACACAAGATAACTCTTCGCACAACCAAGATAGCTCTTCGTCCTCCCAAGATAGCTGTTCGCCCTCACGAAGAAGCTCTTCATCCTCACGAGGTAGCTCTTCATCCTCAGTTATCGCTACCGGGAGGCCTTAACTCTCACATGTTAGTGAGCAGTTGTCCGCTCTTTAAAAGAAGCTACTTTACACAATACAACATTATAGCGTGAGGATAAACCCTGATTGCGTTCTTATGTCCCCACAACATTAAAATAAAACATTAAGAAGATTGCTTGCTCTGCTCAACAATCAACATCAGTTACTCTTCCCACCTCTTTGTTCTTTAAATCTTTTAAGCTAGCTCCAATCCCATTCACTACTAGCTCGTTTCAATTGGTCGAGCACACGGATTAGCTCACTAGTTTACACTAAGCAAAGACTACTCTCTAGTCCTGACCATTACATGGCAGATAAGTCAAAAAACATGATGTTATTTGAAACACGATTAGATGCGTTTTTCCGGTTTTTATACGTATAAGCTTCCTCGAAAGTACGCTCTACGATAAGCGCCTTATCTTATCGTTAGCATCTTGTTGGTACGCAGTTTTTAGCAGGGCACAGTAAACCCTCTTCCAGCCTGTTGGCTAATTATTTGCAGAACCATTCACAGTGCAATTCGAATGTACCTGTGAGTAAATAGCCCTCCCTCGAGCGTCAGTATATCATCATTGAAGTAAGACTTTTTTGTTTAGAAAGACGAAGGCATCTCGTCAACAGGAATTGTAGCATTAGTTAGTAGCGTTTCTGCTCTAATTTTTAGCGAATATTTAGAGATTACTTAATTCAACTATCCAACTAACGTATGGCCTACGCGTATGGCGTATTTTCATGAGAGAGTCATTGAAACCGAAATGTGTCGAATATAGGTTAAGTCTAGGTCTAGGTGTAGGTCTAAAACAGTTCTAATACCGTTTTCCATTGCTTCTATTCTTACAGAACGAGTTCGCGAGAAAACAAACTACAAAAATGGCTCTTTCAACTAGTGCAAATTTCATCAAATATTTACTATTTCTATTCAACTTTTTCTTCGCTGTAAGTAACTGCACCGTTTCTCCCATCGCACGCCAGATAATAAAGCGCACAATTATTGGGTTTTTTCCCCAAATCATTCCTATAGATCACGGGCGTTATTATAATGGCCGTTGGATTGACGGTACAAGGAGCATACCACAACTTCCGGGACATTCTCGATGCAAAGTTCTTCAGCATTCCCACCTTCCTGGTGGTGATTGGATCATTCATTTTTGTGATTGCCTTTTTCGGTTGCTGTGGTGCGTACAAGGAAAACTACTGCATGACCCTTACGGTAAGCGATCGTTTGGTTGTACAATTTTTGCCCGAACGATGAGTTTGAAACTTTCAAAACTTGTGTTTTCGTCACAGTTTTCGGTGCTATTGATCTTGATCTTCATTCTTGAACTGGCGGCCGGTATTAGTGGGTACGTGCTACGAAACGATACTCGCGAGCTCGTAAGCAATGCGCTCAACTCCTCCATGAAGAGCTATGGTGGAGATAATGGTGGAGACATTACACTCGTTTGGGATGAAATTCAGGTGGACGTAAGTATTTTTTTGTAGAAAGAAAAAAAGAATCCGACCCTTTAATGTTATGGTTGTAATCGGGATTTCCCTTCTAGTTCGATTGCTGTGGTGTGTACAACAGTTCGGACTGGGCTCGTGCAAATCCTACCAAGTTTAATGAAACATCGCTACCGATGACCTGCTGTCGGCGACAAACCGGTAAGTAGCACAGAGACTATATGCAACGCTTGTTTCTTTTAACAAAAAAAAAATTTTGTTCAACAAAAGGTGCCATCGGATACGTATCCTGCCCGGATCCGTCCAGTGCTACACTGCGCAAAACTGGCTGCATCGACTCTTTCGGTGACTTCATTAAGGCACACGCTGTAAGCCTAGGTGCTGCTGGTATAGCACTGGCTGTAATTCAGGTTTGTTAATACGCCTAATTTCGTTGCCTAAATATTCGTGTGACTATAACAGCCTTCTATCTTTTTATTTTAGTTCTTCGGAATCCTATTTGCTTGCTATCTGTCCAAGCAAATAAAGTTGCAGGGCGTCAGCAGCTATTAGGATTCGCATCTACTCGTCACGATGTTGTGTAGTTGAGTTTAAAAAGTGTTATTAATTTTTTGCTTAAATAATTGCATGCACCCGACACACACTCGCTAATAAAGTTGAACGACAATTTAAATGGCTATGTACTTACTCAGTTTTGTAGTCCTTGGTCTGCTGCGGAAATTCTCGATATCACTCAAGGGGTCTTTCTCATCGACAAATCAATACCGTCCCATCATCTTAATTTCGACCCCACGAGCCGTTTCTGGATATTCTTCTAGGCATCTGAGATTTAGAAGATATTGTAGAAGATAGTCCTAGGCTCTGATGAAAATTATGTCCACTTTGTATGGAGATTATTTCTCTTCTCAAATAAGTTGCATGGAAAGGTACTTCCCACCTAACGAGTCTTTCCTATAAAATTCGCTGTGAGCGGATCTACTGTAATATTGTGATTGAAGGTTTGGCATTCATTTTTCAATCTTCTTTCAAATTGAGGAGTATCTGTTATGCTATCATACTAATGTAGCTCATGGTACTCATACGCGACAAATGTACTGGCCTTTTAGGAGCAACTAATCCGATTCCCAGTAGCGACAATCGATTTTATTTTTAAACAACACATTCCTCTACAATTGCAAGCTCCTCATGACGCCGAAAAGAGTACCTTAGTTCATCAGCTTAATATCGGAACGCTTGGCCATATGTTTGTAATCGGTGTGCACGTAAAACTCTTGGAACGTCGGTTCCACGAGCTTATCCTTCGGAATCGTTTTGAACACCGGTTCTCCATACCAGGTACCAACCTTCGGAAGAGAATAACAAACAACAATTAAAAATCTAACCACCATCGATGGGGGGAATAGCGCATGACAAGTTTCATACCTCCCATCCTTCGACGTTCTTCATCAGTTCAGCCTCTTCGTCACGGTTTCGTCGCAGCTGCTTCAGATACTCACGATCTCTTTCCGCCAGCAGCAGCGGGTAGATGACATTCTTGGCGGATCGCATCTCGATTTCATTCCGATGGTTTTCCTTCACATTCAACCAGTACAGGAACAATCCCGCTGTTGAAATACCGGCATAACCAGCGATCATTTGCCATCCTACGAGAAGGGTTAAATTAGGAATTACTAGGCCCGTACCTCCGGTAATGTTGTGTTGTGATGATGACATAACCATCAGAAGGTAAACTTTACTCACCTTTGAAATAGGTTTTAGCAGGCACCCGCTTGAATGGGATGTTCTGATAGCCGCCCTTCGGCGGAAGGTCCTGCAATTTGGCGGGGCTGCTCATGTCCGGATATTCACGTTAGTTTCAGGAGGCCAAACAAACAAACCCGCAGCTCCCCGGACGGTTCTTTTGCAATTCGGCAAGAAATCGTGCAAAAGTTGTTTTGATAAATGCTGTCAGATTGAAAAACTGTCATTTCGTATGCGTATGTGTTTATACTGTATCGTTTTTTGCTTCTCGATTCGCCACGGAAAGCTCATTTAAAATCACCGTTAAAGGAAAATCGTTTCAAATACGAAAATTATAGCGATTTTTTCGAGTAAAATCATGAACTACAACTTAAGTATAGGACGAGTAGCGTTTATTATGTTGTTATTCAATTGTAAAATTAAATTCATTGACTTATACATTTGACGCAATTTGTAACAAAACTCAAAGAATACTCTACATTATGACAAGAAATGAGGTATTTATTCGATTTTAAACTAGTCAAAAGAATGCTAAGGTTCTGTACAGGATCAACCTTTGTTAAATTGCCACCCCACTTAAGTCACGCGCATAAGTATGAGTACCACACACTCCACACGCCCGATAAGTTCGTTATCGTGTAAGTCTTATCAATATGGCTCATGCTGATAAACGTTGCAGTACTTTTTCCCGAGCTTTAATGATTCGCACAGGGTATATCTAGTTCATATAAGATTAAAAATACAACACAATACATTGCTACACTGGCACACACATACTCCTATGTTACAATTTTTCACTCGACGCGGTCATGCTATGCATTTTCGAGTACGCGAATTGGTTTCGCTTGTCCGTGTAGAGCAAATCTTCATCAGCAAACGTAAATAGCTTTAGCTTACGCACCAAAAAGAAACCAAATCCAGCGCCACATAGCTGGAAGAGAATGAAAAAAGAAAATTATGTTTACGCGGTGCCTGACTAAATATTTTTTTTAAACCCAACACGTACCTGCAATAGCACAGTTGTCAGCGTGTTAGTTATAACCGTATTTGCCGTTTCGTAAAATATATCGTACATTCTCGAATGGCAACCGACGTCGTAGATTGTGCATTGCGTTGTATCAGCCAGATCACAGCAGGAAAGTGGAACTAGCTGCGCTATCAGATCCTTATCGTCCGGCGTCACCTCTTCCGGTGGCATTGCCGTAAACCAATCGGTATAATTGTGAACTCCGCAACACTTTAGCTGATGGACGGGATGGAGGTTTGCGTTACCAATTTGTACGCTTTTCCGTTGCAATATTCATACTAACCTGCGTTTGATAGGAATCCACGTACGGTTGCCAACTGACATCGGTTGGGTACTGATTAACGGAAAGCCACAGTTTGCTCTCCATTTCCATGTCCATATGATATCGCTGCGTGTATCCGATGAATGCTACCGTACCTTCCATCAGTGAAAACACGATCAACAGCAAACAGAACTGGGGACGGTAAAGAGCCACAAATTAGTCACAAGATTTGGAATTTCCAATTGGGTTCACGGAGCAGTATACCGTGTACAATACAGGGCGATTTTCTCTCCAAGTGCCAAGGAACCCGATGAATGCAAGCACTACACACAAAGCTCCAACCAGCATCAAGAACAAAACCAACCGGTACATCCGAATGTCCATAAGCACGTCCAACTGTTCATACTGCATTCGGCATACCGTTGCAATCGTTAACAACAGTACGCCCAAGTACTAACGAAAACAATGCCAATAAACGTATTAGTCATTTGCACTATAGCTCTTGTTGAATGCTAAACTTACGCAAAGCATGGTACAGATCATGCAGAAGAAAATTTTGATCCATTTTTTGGACCAATCTCCGGACACTTTTAACTCTTTCATTGCGATCGAAAAGACGCGCACCGTGTCTTTTTAGCTGTGTCGAACTGAATACTATTGAGCAAGATTTACCGCACCCTGCCTGTGAGGGTAAATAGTAAAAAAGAGACGATTGCAAACACGCAGAGTAGGAATCACACTGATAACAGCACACCGGTTGTTACTGCATCATTCTCCTGTCTGTGGCACAATCCCCACGTACGTCCCCAGCATAGGTTCTCTGTAAGCTTGTTTGTTTTTCGGGCTAGATCGTTATGCCGTATTGTGCGCGCCCAAGTGTAAGCGTGCTCATGTCCGACCCAGCAGCGATCTAGTTTTGTTATTACTTTTTTATGATTTTTATGTGCATTGATCTGTGTCTCCAAATGTGGGTTTTCCCTCAGAACGAACACAAGCGATTGTGTAGGCAAAATGCTAAATGAGCACGTATTGCGCTGACTATGCAAATATGTTGTCGCTAACCATCGGGCCAGCATAAAAAATTAACTGGACGTTCTCGGTGTGTGTGATCGAGAAATGCTTGTTTGTAGCATATAGCGATGTATGGGAAGTGTGGCTTTTCTTTTTAGGGCTGCTCCGAAACTGATCAAAGGAAAACACTTCCTTGGATAGAATTCTGTGTGACTGTGTCCACTCAGTCTTCGATCATTCATTGCGCGTATTTTTTCATACTTTAAACAGCTAAAAAGACAGATAAGTCATAATAGACAGTAAATTAGCGAAAAGATAAAAAAACTAAATACAGCCTAAACTATTAAAAAACGAAGGAAAACGAATAACGTAAACAACGAGAAAATTGCGAACGATTTTTTTGTACGAACCTTGAAGCCCACCCACCTTATTACTAGTAGCCCTGAGCAAAACGAACTGTCAAACTGAAGTTCGTTCGAAATCACTGGCGGGAACGTTTGTTGTTTACAAACGTTTCGTGTATATTCCTGTATGTGCGTTCTTCCTGTGCGGGTATGATTCGTTCGTTTGTGTAAATTGTTTGCTTAAGCTTTTTCGAAAATGCTATCACATCTTGCAACATCCGTTATTAAACTCGGTCAAAAACGACAAAACGATGATTTGAAGGATATGCTGGAGAAGCTGCAATCATCGCAGGTAAATAAATGTCCGGTAAGCGTAAGTGCAATCACATCAATCTCTGTTTGCTCTTTCTGCTGCAGCTAATCGACATGGTTGTGTCTAGCATCGATTCCATCGATGGATATACATTGTGGCACTTCACTCTACTCGGATTGGCACACTCGGAGCGAAGTGCCGGTAAACGCTTCGAGCTGGTAATGGCCGTACTACAGCACCTGAGCGTTGTGGAGCTATCAACGAAGCAAATTTTTGACTTGATCGCACGGTTTTTGACCGACCTCCCGTCTCTAACACCCGAACAGTTGGTAGAAATTTGTGAACTTTGTGTCGAATCCATACGGGCTGGCGATCCCAAATGTATTGCCTGGAAACATTTGTTACCCCAAACAATTATTCAACTGTTGACTGGCAGTGGGGCGGGAAGATTCAACGCCAACGGTATGCTGCTAACCGGTACCGATTATCGGCAGAAAGTGTTGGAAGAGATCTTTAAAATGAAACTACAGTTAGCCATTTTGACGCCACTGTGTGGAATGTTTCGTGATTTAACACTTTCCAAAGACGAAGCGACCATCTTTGTGACGAAAGTATCGGACAGTATGAAGAACATTGAACCGCTCGAGCTGCCACCGTTGGCGTGTCAACTGTTTCACGTTTGCCTGAAGCATCCGTGCTTGCTGGTGATCCCGCTGATGGCACTGCAAAAATATTTCCACAAAAATTACTACAAAAAGGTGCTGTCGAATGAAAACAGTGACACGACGGATTTTGATAGCATTGGTAAGATTTCAACATAAAAGGACAACTCAATCAATTATTCTCATCGGCATACAACTCTTTCAGATCGCTACTCGGACAGTGAAATACGGGAAGCGGAAGAAACCATCCTGTTTCACCTGTCGAACGTAGTCGAGTTTCGTATCGATGAAGCACAAACCGTGGCCATGTTTAAACCGTTCCAAAACAATCCAGAAATTTTGCTTGCCCCGTTCCTGGTCGGTGCACTGCTAGCGATGAGCAAAATTAACCGTCAGCCCGACACAACCGATGTCGTTGCGTCGCCCATTATGGCGTTCCTGATCAAGCTGATAGCCATCAGCGAGAAGGAGCGTGAAATGTGTACCCAATCGGCTTGGTGCCGGGGACGCATTGAACCGAGCGTGATTGCACGCATCGATCAGCTTTTTCGCACACTGACGGAAAACAGTCAGGAGGGCAAGGAAGTGGTAACGCCGGGACTGATTAATTTCGCTTTTGCGCTGCTGCTGGCGAAAAAGCAATCGAAGCTGCACGGTATAGCGATCAACTTCTTTCAGTTGTTCATCAAGCGACGGTTCATCTTTGGCAGTGGCATCGTAGCAAAGCTAAAGAAGTATCTGTTTGCTGATTTAGAAGAAACGCAGTTCAACACTTGCTTGACGACGCTCAGCCTTACCAATGCGCTTACCGTGTCGGAGTGTACTAACACGATCCAGTTTATCATGGACTATTTATTGTTGGTAAGTAGACTTAAACAAATAAATCATGTTATACTTTTTTTGTCGCGAGATTCTGCTCAGTCTAGGAAGAAGGGCTCAGCTTTACCTGAATAAAGTACGATCTTGGAGGTATGATCTCATGCACAACATTATAAGACCGAGGAAAACCGAGCGTGTCAAGTCATGTCAGCAGGATAGAGTAAGACACTCCGTCGAATGTCAGCTTTATATCGGTGTAGATAACATCTATCTGTGAATTTAGCTTCACTGGCGATGGCCGCGGTAGTTGACTAGAAACCTTTTACGATCGGAAAGGATCGTGAACTTAGTCATCTAAAAACCTATCTATTGTACAAAAATATTGCCATCCATCCCCGGACGATCTTTCGACAATTAGCTGGTATTTTAGTCATGGCTGTTTTTAAACCAAATGTTCATGGCTATGATCTTACCTCTTTACGATCCTTATTCATCTGGTATTTGGTTTATTAATTGTTTAGAATTGAATATCCTGTTAAAATTAGCATTTTATCCCATCTTAAGCTATTTTGGTAGCAATAAAATTCATTCAATCATTACGCCATTCAATAACTTTCATGTACTGAATTGCGTGAATGTTGCAATACAGGAAATATTCCATCAGTTAAAAATGGCTAAGCTGACTAAAAATATACGCGTTCATTAATAAAAACGATAATTTTCTTCCTGTTTTTGTAGATCAATGGCATCCATGCGATGCGCTTCATGGCGTTCATCTTCCCCTTGCTTCGGATATCACACACGATTCGCGATCGATACATCGAAGTATTGCGGAAGGCTATGTACCATGGGTAAAACCGCCCCAGAATCCAAAAAACTTTCCCTACATTTTAGTAACACCAGTCCTTATTATTCCACAGCGAAACGTCCACACGAATCATGGGTGTGTTTGGCTTTTGCTCGCTACTAAAGCAGCTGAAAAACAACAACTCCCGTCGATCGATTATGGGAAATGGTGCTGGCAACTATACACAGCTAACCATCTCCGGCATGTCGTTGCTGTCACAGGCCACCTACGGCTCACAAAACAATCCGAACGTACATTTCGATATGCTAACGCTCGAAATAATGGGAATGTTGCGAAAGTAAGTACACACACACACACACACACACACACACACACACACACACACACTTAATCATTCCAACCGTGTTTCTTTTAACTGATCGACCGTTCTCTATGCAGATGCTTTACACAGACGGTCGAAGTGCGGGAAATGCTTTACGAAGCGCTTGGTAGAGCAGAAGAGTTTAACACCCAGCTGTTGCCTCACGTGTTGCAGTTTATCGATTGGCATTTTGAAAGTTTTTTCGGTGAAAATCCTAAAGAATCGTTTCGTATTGATTTTGAAAAGTGTGTCCGGTATAAGGGTGAACAGTGCGAGGATGATCCAACACCCGACGAGCAACGGCCGGTGGTGGTGTACGACAATATCGGACGGTTGACGGTGTTTATGGTGCATTGTGTGGTGCTATGCGATCAGCACGAGGTTCAGCATGATACCAGTGCCGTAAAAGACACGTTGCAGCTGATTGTCGAACGGATTGACAATATCAGCACAGATGATATGGGAATAGTAAGCAAACTTTAGCTTTATGATTTTAAATATTTCTTTCACAACAAGTAACTTTTGTGGTTTACAATTTTACAGATCGGAACATTGGACACAAAAAGTATAATTTTTGCTACTCAATATTTAAACACTCTCGAGGCTGCGATGGCTTTCTGTGCCTGGAAAACTAAGCCGGATAATAACTTGCTGCGCGATTTTGTACGACTATTTAAACATCATCAGCATTCGGTTGAGAAATTTAAGGTATATACTGGAAGATCCATCGAGTTCGCTTGAAATTGCGATATTGTTTGACTTTATAGACAATTTACTTTACACAGTAAAGCCTTTTCATATAGTTGTTGGCTCCCATTTATTCTAAAAAATCACTTAACATATTGTTAAAACAATAGAATATTTTTTTACTCTCTGTCTATTTTGGTCAATTAAAATTCCATTTTTAAATCCTTTTTTTGCAACTAAGTAGTAGAAAAGTATGCTAAAAAATCCTAAACAAAGTTGAGCAACTGTTCTATTTGTGGACGACAGGATTTCAGTTCGAAAGGCACATTTATTCTAACATTTCTCGTTTCTGCAAGTACAGAAATTGGAACCGAAAAAGGGAAACAAAAAGAACGCATCGTCTGAAGCTTCCTGCAACGCATCAACATTAGCCGGTTCGCTAAAGTCGGCCGGAATTTCCTTCAAGCCAGAAAACGTATGGGATTTGGCCACTGTCGAAAGAATACTTCGAATATCGCTCGAGTAAGTACAATCAGGAATCAGTGGGTAAGATCAGGAAAACATTATTTTTACAATCTTTTTCTATCTTTTTACCGTAGCACCATGACAAACTACGCGAAGGATGAAGATCTGAAACTGTTTCGCGGTAATCGAGATCTGCAGCAATACGTGCTGAAGATTGCCTGCCAAAAGCTCGAAGAGTTACGGTCCCTTCCGGACTATTGGCAAGTGAATCACAGCAAACGCATCTTTGGCCATCTGGCCGAGTGCACCAAGCTGGTGTATGATCGATGCGTCAAGAAAACGACCGAGCTGGTCGGAAACGGCGGTTTGCTCGTTGTTCAAGCGGCGGTAGAATGCTTCCGGCAGGGTTTAACATCGGCGATCGAACTGTACGATCGCAAGTTTAACGATTTTCTACAACTGATATGTAAGTGTGATTTTACTTATATTAAGCATGACGGCTTGCGCCGTATTGTCATGTAAGTGTGATTTGCAATTATTATCCTTGTATTTTAATACAATTAGTTTGCCTCAAGAGTTCTACAAAGATATTTTAAACTTACCTACTAAAGCCAAAGCTCAGCAGTACAAATATTCAAAAAATAAGACAGAATGCTGGCTGGGCCAGAAGAGAAGGGATGGTTTAACCTTAGCCAGAGCATTCGCATTTCGAAATCAAGACATCCGCGATGACTGGAGAAGGCACTGCTTTGCTCTGGAGTATTAGCCAGACTATCTGAGAATTTAAGCGCATGTTGCGAAGGTGGCGAACTCATGGCGACAAAGTGATCAGCAAACAGATTGGTAATCTCGCTGTAGGAGTAAAAACAGAATCGAATAACCAATTTGGTAAAATCCGCTGGCGGTGAGAGAAAGGATTGCGGAGAAGAGAGTGCGTAATGAGCGCAGTTTATCACGCTTAAGAGCTTTTAAATTTCTGTCCGACCAAGGAAGGCTAGGAAAAGTATATCGACGAGGACAACACAAATCTTTCGCAAAATAATATCCGCTTCTCAGTGATAAACAATTATTATTTCTAATGCTTCTCCTTTTCTTCCAAAGGTTGTACAATTGGACCTTCGTTTAAGAAGGAGTTACTTCTCCAGCTACAAACCATAATCGATGAGTACTTCAAGGATGCGTCCGAACCGGAACCGATTGGTGAGAAAATCATCGTAGGGTTGGTACAATGTTTGGAACTGTTGTACAAATCGGCCATCATCACCCAAGACCATTTGGCGCAAGGGTACGATTGGTTGCAAAACTTTTGCATCAACACGAAGCTGAAGCTAAAATCGTTCGCCATCATGCATCGATTGTTGTTCGACTTGCGCATCCGCACACAGACGGGTGCATATTTCGATTCGGTAGCGATGCGGTTGGAGCTAAAGTTTGGTCAAATAGCGGCCGAAGAAACGAGCCCATTGTTTTACTTTAAATCGATAACTTCGGCGACGGCCGAACCCACATTCCACTGCTTGTGTGCGATCTTTCGACAGCAGCTGGACGAAATCGAGCATTTGATCCTTCGCACCAATAGTCTTATGATGCGTTTAAAAGTTTTTGGACTGGATGATACGGATGAAAGTAAGTATGATTTAGCTTCTGTAATCGGCGTCGGCCGGATGGTAAACAGGACCGGGATTCCAGTACCATCCGGAACCGTTCGAACGGTATTATTAAATTCCTAACACTGTTGTACTTTTTCCTCCAGCGTCACAGCTGTTGAAGTCCATCGAACGTTCAATTTGCTCGCAGTTGGTACACATTCTCGGTTCTTTAACGCATTTGTGTAACACCAATCTGCCGCTTGGTTCAACTATGGACGCTCTGATCAAACTGTTGCTTTCGATGTATGGATGTCTGGCAAACTTAAGTAAACATTTTCTGGCCCGGCACTCGATCGTTCCGATTGCGTACGACGCTACCAAGTATGACAACTTGTGCAAAATGCGTTAGACAAATATATTTTCATTCTATTTTTCAAACCCCAATGCAGGTTTAATCTCGTAGTGAAATCATCCAAACCGCTCGCATCAAAAATTTACGATCTTATACCATTCGTTGAGGAGAACATCATTGGACAGGACGATGAAGGCGACCAAAAGGCTACTGCTAGTTCGGCGGCGAAAGCAAAATCGAATCGTGACAAGGTACTGCGCCAGACGAAATTGATCCCCAAGCTCGTGTTTCGTATCGAAACATTCAACAAGATCGTTATGCAGTTAAGCAAGAAGACAAAAAAAGATTTAACCTATCTACTGCACATGGGAACGGTGCGAGACTTCCGCATCAAGACATCGGCACTGGTGGAAGCGATTCAGCGAACAGTTTCGGATAGAGCGGAGGATGGAGAAGAGCTAGCTGAAGAGGAGGAAAGCGAGCCGCAGTTGGATCGAAACGAAATGGATGATGACGATGATGAGGAAAACGTCGATCGTACTGCTTGTTCGAATCGGTCGGAAGTGATGCAGCAAACGAGAGGACACAAATCAAACCTTAGTGCGGAAGCTTTGGCGTTGAAGAATTTAGCCCGGCTGAATGAGCGCACTAGGAAGGCGGCAAAGAAACGCGCGTTTGAAACTATACAAGATGGAGAAGAGGTACCGGCGATGGTGAGTAAAAGAGCTAAACCTACAAAAAAGAAAGCAACTGGTTCCAAGATTAACAAACGTGTGCTGGAAGAGGTGGCGGCGATAGAGCATGGGGAGAAGCGTGTGGTAGAGGCACAAGATGTGCAAGTGGCACAACATGTAACGCGTACACGTACCCTAGGATTGCCAAGACGAAGCGCAAGAAAGCATGACATGTAATGTAAGCGAGAAGATAGAGTGGGTATATATTGAACGACAATATATAACTTAAACATATAGAAATCAATGAATTTCTTCATCTTAATCATGCTGACATTGTCACCATACACAGATTATGACGGATTCATCAATCCATATAGCTAGAATTAATGCCCAATTGGATCCTATTCAGATGCAGGAATATCGTCTTGGAAGCGCGCGCTATGGCTTATGCGTGGAGCTCCGGCCGCAATCATGGGTAAGTTTTGTAAAATTTATGTAAATATTTGGATGAGAAATGAACGTTATTGGGGTTAGGATGTGAACTGGGTGCAGTGCAAGGTTTATCGAACATGTTAGAATCGTTCGAATCTCACAGAGGACTTCGAGGCAAGGAGACGAACTCTCCTGCCTACTTCTGAATATCGATAACGACAACGGTGGCACGACTTCTCTACCGGTCTTTCCAATTTCCTGGTTGCGCGGATGACATCGACATCATTGGCAAGACGACAGAGAGGGTATGCGAGGCGTACATCCGATTCAAACGTGAAACAGCATGAATTGCAATTGATGATAAATGTGACTAAGACGAAAGATCTGCTTAAGGCAATAAGGTATTCGGGTACGACTCCTAGCTCGGCACGAGGCGTTGACGGAGAGCACGGTGAGTTCGTCGTGGACCAGGTGAACCGCGAGATCTGTCAGAGATCGAAACATGGATGAGAAGCTGCATCCAGCGGTCGAGTATCCTAGAGTATTACAGTTGTCCAGGCCATATCACGGCGGCGTGCTCTAGAGAGGGAGAGATGGGAATCGATCTCCGATCCTAGTGTGAGAAGATTGGCGCTACGGTACGGTTAACCGAATAATGTATGTATGTATATATATATATATATATATATATATATATATATATATATATATATATATATATATATATATATATATATATATATATATATATATATATATATATATATATATATATTGATATATATATATATATATTGATTTGAGCCTCAAAACAGCAAATTGCTGAGCAATAATCTCTAGCTATGATCGGTTCCGTCTAAGTTCTTAACCAGGCAATAACGGGGCTCACTCGAAGCAAAAAGGTGGGTAGGAGAACTCCAGCCCCAGAACAGAATTGGGACAGATAACAGACAGGGACAGATACTGCAACCAGGATACGATAATGCTTTTGATTTTTCTTTGAGACAGATCTCTCAACAAGTCGCACGGGACACGAGATCTCGTAATGATCCTCGTTCTAATCAACATATTTAGTTTATAAATAGCAGCATTGTCCTTTCCAATGTGTTTGTTTCGTTTACAATATGTAATTACTGATTATTAACGTCATAATCATATTACTAATTCTGAGGTTTAATTTTAGTAGATATCAACAAGCTTTGAAAGGAGATAATTTTTCGAGCAATTATTGAGATGCTATAACCGACTGCCAATCTGTCAGTGGAGATCACTCAACACAAGGATATTAGTTGGCTTTCACACATGCACAAGGGTGTTACATTGCGGATCAGGGTAACAACATTCGCTTTCCAACGGGATCAGTGTTTTGTCGTTCGTTAGAAGTACGGAAAATCAAATGCAACCTACACTTTCCTTCATTATTTCCTGTTTAAATCAGCGTGGTGATTCTTACTACACATTGCAGAATTAGTGATTGTTGCATTAGGAATTCTTGCGAGCACGAAAACAAATTTTGACGATCGCTTTGTTTTGGTAAAGAAGAACGGCAAATCAACCCAAAACCTAAGAATGGAGGAAGCGGTATGCCGATTGTGCTTAGCTGATGTGGATCTAGATGATTGCGGTTACTCAGTAGCAGACGATAAGTTCCGGAAGGCTCTTGAGCGAGTATTTACATTCAACGTAAATGCAATTGTCACTCCTCACCGATATGTTCACAGTTACGTTGATACTCACAAAATGCCATTATCGTTACATTTCTAATTGCAGCTATATTTTGCAGCGGATGATTTGCCCGTGTACACATGTAAGCAGTGTTCATGGAATGTGCTGGACTTTCAAAGCTTCAGCGAACGAGTTGAAAAAAATCAAGAAAAATGGCGAGAAAGATCATTGCTGGACGAGCAAGCCAATGACGAGACTGCTGGGCAAGGAGATGGTGAAACATCGGGAGAATTAGCTTACGATGATTATGAAGATCAGCATGAAAGTAGCGTTACATATGAATTTGAACCATCGAACACTCCATCGCAAGACTTGTCATGTTCTTTCCAGAATGAGGAGGAAGTTGGTGGAATCCATCCAGATCATATGTATTCATCAAAAGCGGATCCAAATGCGAATGACGAACAGAGTCCAGTTATGATTTGTGAGGAATATCTCATCACTTCCGATGAAGCCGACGCATCCGAGGCATACACCCGTACGAACGAACTTCTCGACGGCGAAGAACCTCCGAAAAAGAAACAAAAAAATCCATACCATAACGAAACGGACATCGAAAAGAATCATTTAGAATTGGAGAACCGGAGTGATTCAAATATTGTGGCACCATTGGCATCAAAAATGTACCCTTGTGAGCAGTGTGATAAACTGTTTGAATCCAAATGGCTGGTAGAATATCACCAGCAAGAACATATAGTTACCAGGTGTATGTTTTGCAAAAAACATGTACCCTTAAAGCACATTAATATACACATGTCCACTCACCTTGGAGATTTTAACTGTGACTTGTGCAAGAAAAAGTTTTTAAATCAGCGAGAATGTAGGTGGCATAAAAAAGTGTGTACTGGAGCGTAAATAGCGAGTGTTTCTGAGAGTTTATTGACAGAAAAAGCAGCAAGTTGTATAGTGTTCAAGACGATATCTAATAAAACGATTAACAACCTACTAAGCAAACGGATTGTATTAACCCGTAAGGAATTTGCTGAGCTGAGCTGTAATGTAAATGGTTTTCTGTAAAACTACAAGGTGAAGCGTTGAACAATCTATCGACCCCGATACCTAATACTGTTGATAAAAGATATGTAGTATATTTTAAATCAAATGGAATGTACACGCTGGTTTTACCCAAGCCTTATTCTAGCTAAAAGTTATTTGGCAGCGAGACTGCGAGTGTTATCAAACTCCAGATGAATGATTATCACGATAGGACATTCCATTCATTCCTACAGACTTTCGAATCGGGAGGAAATAAGGTTGGTCCCCAATTTCCGTTCCAAATTCCTTTCAAGCAATTGTGGACTTCTGGACTAGAATTGACCCAGATGTTCATTAAGCGCAGGGTTCGACATCCGGGGCACGATTTTCACCCGATCTCTGCGGTCCATTTGCTTCGCGGATGATATTCACATCATTGGACGGACATCTGGGGCGTTGTGCGAGGCTTACACCCGACCGAAACGCGAGGCAAATAGAACTGGATTAAGGATCAATTTGACGAAGACAAAATTCCTGCTTGCCGGAGGCTCTGACCGTGATAGAGCCCGACTCGGAGGAAAAGTATTACTTGACGGCGGCGATCTTAAGGTGGTAGAGGCTTGCTTCCTTCGTACGATCGTAACTTCGGACATCAAAGTAAGCAGCGAAATCCGAAGGCGCATTGTTCAGGGAAATCGACTCTACTACGGACTACGGGGAAGATGAAGTTAAAATACACTAATGTATTATTCGAAAACAGCGTACTTCTACCATCAAGCATGGATTTATTCCTTCTCTAATCTGTTTCTCAAACGATCGGTCTAAAACTATAAACGTTTGGCTTAATGAATATACAAAAATGTTTTTTTTTTTTATTGACAAAAACACTCGAACCCTTCATCAAACACAATTTTTAATGTGCAACACGATTAACGGTTACAAGAATACAACTTTAAATTTCCATTCCGTTACCAAAGGGAAAAACTATTAAAGTGCGACAGTAGCGCACTCTTTCGGATTTTTGTCGTACTAAAATTCTAGATACCTGACAGCCATAAACAAAACAATCCAGTTCAAAGGAATTGTCGGCTTTACCAACGTTCGCACGCGCTATCGGTAGAAGCAATAGATTAATCATTTCCGCATTATAATTACGTGTTGATCGTGTTCATAGTTCATAGATCGTGTGACATAGTAGTAAAGCTTTTTCGTTGTAAAGATCGTGAACATCTGTGCGAGTCATTGTATGCTACCGGTAAGGACGATTCGCAATCTAGTGATCGCAACGAGTGAGGTCGTGACTATTGGATAGGTTGGTAGCATTTAGTAGTGATTTTCGATGTGATGTTTGGTTAATTGTTTGCATACTTTACAGTTTGTAAATGATGGCATTCGGGGATGACATCCTTTTAAGGAAATAAATAAAACTGAACACACATACACAGACGAATCCTGTACCATGATAAGCTACAGGTACACAGGATCTACCCCTTGAACTGAATAACGCCTACATATCCTACAAGAATTTTATTACCCGTATAATTATGTCCTGTTAAAGACACGGTCCAAGGAAGATTAAAAGATGAAAATTTCACACACTTTTTCCAATTTTATGTTTTCAGGAAACTACTACCATCCATATCCTGAAATATCATTTTACGCAAAAAAATGGTTGCAACAATCTGCCGATTGTGTTTCAAACAGCTGGATCGGGATGATCCGCAAATACGCTCCATTTCGGATGATGGCTTTCAAAAAGCGTTGAAAGCCGTGTTCCCGTTTAAAGTAAGTACATGTTGTAAAACATTTTCCCCGGAAAAAAAGCATTACAAAACCCTTTCCTTCTAACAGATATTATTGGCAGAAAATTTGCCCGTGTATGCCTGCAAAAACTGCGTGTGGAATGTGCTGGACTTCTACTGTTACAGTGAGCTAGTGCTAAAGAACCAAGAAACGCTACAAGTAAAATTATTACCGGAAGAAAAAGAGGAAAATAATCCAACAATTAAACAGTTAGAGAACATGTTAAAACGGTTAGAGAACACAACGGAGAAACATTTACTAACCTGTAAAGCCGAACTAGACGATGTGCATGTGGTGAACGAACCGCATCCAGATACGATGGATTATTCGTTTGAACAGTTTGAGCAATACGATGCAAGCATAACGTGTGAAGATTATAAAATCACTGCAGACTTTTATGATAACGTTACGGAGCATGGTGAAGTGGTAGCTGACGAAAACATCGTAACAGGAGCTGTAGGAGCTGACGAAAATGATACTAACCAGCTGTCAACTGTACAGCTTGAGCCTGAGACGCAAAAACCCAAAAGACAAAATGTGAGAAAAGCCTACAATGCATCGAATACTAAGCGAAACCCCAAACGTCGAACCACTGCAAACCCCAAGGACGGAGCAGTGTTTGCTTGTCCTTGTTGCAATAAAACATTCAACAGTAGCAAAAAGCTAGAGATCCATACACTTGGTAAAATTCATGATAAAGAAACGTGTACCATCTGTAATAAAACCGTAGGCCGCCGGTATATGCCCACACATATGTACATAGTGCATTCAGTAAGCTACGAGAAGCAAGTCAAATTGAAGCAAGACACAATTTGCAGCAAACAACAAAAAAAACCAAATACTTCAGTTCGAAAGACACGGGTGTGACACCGATTGAGAACCAATTCCATCCCAGCGGTTGGGGCAGGAACGATGGTAGACGTAATTACAAACGGTACGAGCTACTAACCGAACTAAAATCGGCACAGCGAACCGATAGAAGGATAGAGACACAGCCGAGGTAGGCGAACCTTATGTATTATGAGAAAAGCAATAAAACTTATGTATGTGCAACACAATACGTAGGATAGCTACTGATTTAAAGATAGTTGAACTATTTCAAAGTACTTTTTTAAATATATTTTAATAGAACTCATCCGAACTAGCCTGGATGACGAGACGGGGTCCGGGATGGGTTAATAAATCTGCAGCATCTTTCTTCAATGACCAAGCACTCGGGTATGTATTGCAGTTTTATTTTTAATAAGATTTAATGTAATGGAGCTATCAGCTCAAAAATTAAAAAATGCGTTAAAAAACAAATTTTCTTTGTTTTTTTTTAAATATATTTTTAATTCAATTTATATCCCTATTTTCTTTAACCACCCGTTGTTATATCCCTTTTTTCTTTAACCACCTACCCGTGTTGATCATACATTTTGTATGGGAGTTTGTATTTTCACGGGTAAGAAAACTAACAACTTTAGATCTGGACGTGGTTTTTTCAAGAAAAAATTTGCTGTGTAGTTTAAAAAATTCAATTGATAGTTTAAAAAAAGTCTTCTATCAATTTTTTTTTATTTTCCTAGCTTGTAACGTCTATATTTACAGTACTTTATCAAGAGTTTTTCATGCTTGATATTGCTATATACTGCTACTAAACAACAATTGCCTTTAATAAGATTTTTTATGACTGATTTAAACAAAATAAATAAGTTTTACAACACAAAGATTGCCAAATTTCGAATAAAAACTGTGCAAGGGTTATGCATCCAAACAGGAGGATATAGTTTGGCAAGGAGATTGTAGCTTTGGATGTGAAAAATAACAAATAGGCAATTTTTTGAAAATTTCATGCAAATACAACGAGCAGATATGACAGACCCGTGTAGGAGTCGTTCATAGAGGTCATATACATTAGGGATATAAATCAAAAATTCAGTTAAATTAATCAATCTGGAGGATAAATATGTTTTTCAAGGCAATTTAAAAGTTTCAAGCTGATAGCTCCGTTTTATCAAATTTGATATTAAAAAATAAAAGAGCAAAAGGTGAGGGTGGGAACTCATTAGAACTAACCTAGATGACCAACGGTTTGCGATGGAATAATAAATCGGTAGTAGAGAGGAAATCATCCCTAGTAGTACAGAATGCTGTTCATATCCTATCCGGACCGTCCCGCCGTAGTGGGGACTGACTAACCAACTACGTGGTATCGGCAGTCTAGTAAGCCATTTTGATGGCCGGCATGACCTTAGAGGTCGTTAAGCCAAGAAGAAGAAGTACAGAATGCTAAACACACAAAACTGACATACAGCTGGCAGACCAGTCTGTCAAAATGGTTCCTTTCAATATGGCTTCCCTCAAAACTACATATGAAGCAACCCAAAGCGCAAGCTGTTCCTTGCGTTCTGTCAGCTGGGGCTGAAAAAAACCTTCGCTTGACAGTCTGACATCGACGGAGACGGGGAAAAATCGTGTCAGGATCGTGTGGACGGCAATTATACGTGCAAATTACCACCAAAAAAGTTCGACTTTCTTCTATTATCTACAAATCGCACAGCGTTGCATCGAAAACACACGCACGCATCATCCGCTGCTTGCCAGATTGCTTTTCTGTTTCTGTTACATACCAGCTTCAGACATAGTCGTCTGCGTAGAAAAAAAATCCGCACCGAACGAACCGTGGAAAAGTTGACCGCGTCACCCCTGCTGCCTCTTTGCGCCCGTTAGCGCCGTTTGCCTGTAGAAGAAAAACCACCATTGTGTGCGGCATCGGCCATCGATACAGCTTTTACACGAACGTTCTCGTGATTTTACATTCTGCTGTCTTTTTCAGGCCGTTTTCGATCGGTTTTTGGTGAGACATTCTCTATTGCGCTTTTGTGGCAACAGCAGCCAGCAGCAGCAGGTGGTGTTATTGTAGTGCGGAAACCGAGATTTTTTTGCCTGCTCGTTTTACCAAGGCGTAAAAAAGAACGTACGTCATTGCACTGAATACAAGAGCGTCGGGAGTATTGGGACTTTCTGAAATTATCAGCAAGAAAAAGCTTCTAGATCCGTACTTTTCTTGTATATTCTGTCTTGTTTAGAATTCGTTCCTAAATCGTTCCCTATTTCGCAGTCGAAAATCTAAGCAAACGGCGGAAGGTACGATCTGTGCGTGTGCGTTTTTGTGGATGTGTGTTTTTGGTGCGTGTGCCTGTTGATGTATTAGTGTGTGCGTGTATGTGTGTGTGTGTGTCTGCGACACATTTCGCTCATTTTTTCTTGCCTGGGGTATACATGTGTCCCCATATACGTAATATACGTCGTAGTGCACATTTAAAGCTAGTTCTCGATTTCTAATGGAACTTTTTTTTATTTCAACCTCCCTAAAGATCTGTGATCATATAGGCGCGTTCATTCTTCCAATTGTCCGGCGGTCTGTTAGTAGCTTGCTGTTTTCTTCTCTGCCTTCCGGTGCCTACTTCTGCTGTGTTCCTAGTGTCCCTAAGTGCTTAAGTTAGTAGCAACGTAACGCATGTTTTGCTGTGTTGAATTATAAATATATGTGCGTGAGATTTTATCGGTGGTCTCGATTGCGGCGATAGTGTGGTTTTACAGCGACAAGCGGATACAGTGTGTCTCCTGTTTTTTCCTAACCTCGAAGAAAATATAACATCGACAACGAGAAGGAAATTCCCATCACCAAATCTACCAACCTTCGCACGCGAAGGAAGGAAATCTGGATTTAATCGTACTCCAGCTCCATCCGTCCGATCGACCATTGGACAGTCGTGTCGTCTATGGTGAGTAGGCGCTTTTTGCAGCTTGGTTTAGGGGGGGGGGGGGGGGGGGGGGGGCTGGCATATCTCCTGAAGCTGCCTTGATAACGGTGCATTTGTGGGGCGAAAAGCGGTGCGCTGTTCTCATTTTCTTTTCTTTAAGGGTTTTATGTACTCTCGTCGTCATTTGTGTGCCATCTCATCAATACAGTAGCGGCGATGTTCTTTTCCCGGTCGATCAGATGTTCTCCATATTCATCGTTCTACACCACCAACACACGTGTTGAATGCTAAAACGAATGGCTGACATGGACGATGGATCATTGTGATGAAATCTGAAGTTTTTGTAGAGAGAAAAGCCAGATCCTCACCCAAATCAGCACTGTTCTCGTTGATCCATTTTTTAATTCCTCCTGTCAAAGAAGCAAAGCAGGCCATATTGCCACTGGTGGCCATCGACCGGGCATATTACTGTGGCAGCTGCTGCTGTGGAGAGAAATCCAAGCACCAATACACACGTTGTGCTCTGACGCGGCTAGGCCAAAAAGCGCATACGAAAAACCCGTCGCTCACACCACCGTGATTGTGTGTGAGGTGTGTGCGTGCTTGTATGGGCAGAAGAGAATCGTCTTCTTGTGTAAAAAGGGCATTTTAAGAAGCGCGCACACACGACGAAAGTGTACACAGGAATACGCACAGGAAGAAAATGAGATATCGCTATTTTGTTGGTTGCGGGTTTTTTTACTTCTTTTAGTAATTAAATCTGGACTTGGGTTTGGGTGGGAAAGAAAAAATTAAGATGTCCACGGGTGATACCTCGTGTTAATGGCAAAAGGGTCATTTCTTATGTGAAGATTGCTGCAGTTGCATGTTAAAAATTAAATAAGTTAGAAATCAAAATTGGGTCTTCTTAAAAATGTGTGTTAAGGTGCTAAATTGCTTTACATACCCATACGTTTCAACTACATATATTTGTGTCGTACATCAAGGCCACGTATGGCCACAAGCAGAAAAACAGGAACAAGATATCTTTACTCACAGTTGTTTTTATCCCCTTGTTGTTACGCTCTTTAGGGCAATAATTATGGTGAAAAAATCGTATGTTTCAAGCATGTTTATGAAAACCCAAGGTCCCATATCTGCCTCCTCTAGTTGCAGAAGAATGACTTACCTATTATTATAAATCCCTACAATTATATTCCCTAGAATTATTATAAATTTCTACATCTCTTTAGTAAAAAATTGTTTAATAGCAACTGTGTGTTTCTCCCCCCCCCCCCCCCCCCCCCCCCCCCCCAAGTGTAACAACATGCCAACGTAATCATTGTTACTATTTTTAAAAACCCTTAAAAACACTACCACACGGTATCTCAAGCCCGTCACAGCGAAACACTCGCTCACTCACACGGTTAACTACCACGGTTGATACCACGAACACGTGCACAAGGAATCCCTTCAAAACATGTTTGTTCAAACGTACCATGTTTGTTTTGTTTTGCAGTGTGGACATTATTCTTAATTCGCAAGAATTGGGGGAGAGGAGGCTTAAGGTGTTAAAGGTTTACGCATATTTTTGTGCACGAGGAAAAAAATCTTGAACGAATTTGGACGTTTTGAACGGACGACCTCAAGTATGAAGGAAATCGGGAAGCAAATTGGTGCAAAATACTCTTTTAAAATGGTAATGATATGCGCTGCGTAAATAAATGAAGACGCAAACTAATTAAAAATCGCTGACAGAAAAAAAAAACTGGGACAATTGATATTACGCTGAATAAAAAAAAAATTGATACACAAACTTACATTTTGTTTCACCTCAAGTTTTGTAGAACAAACATATAAATATTTTAAGGCTTGCTGGAAGAATTGTAGGATACATTTCCAGCCTACTTTGCCACCAATAGCATAGGGTGTTCTTTTATTCTAAGTCAACTTCCCATTCCGGAAGATCCGTAGTCACGCCGTAACAAACTGCGGGATGTATTGGAGGCCGAAAAATCCGACTAAGGGAAAAATGAGAATTTATCCATCACTAGTGGTCTACACGATAATGAAGAGGACCATGCTTTTGAGTCCCATATCATAATCGTCTTCGTACGCTTGCACTGACTATCCAGTAATGGATAAAATCAAGTCAAAGAAAGGAAAAGTGTGACAGAGGCTAATACATCTAAAGGGAATGTCAAAGTGTCAAAGACGAACAAGGCTGTCGGCATGCTAATGAATTTAAATTAATATATAAATTACAAATTCGTTTATGCAATTTTGCCTTGCGATGTGGTTTGTTTGTAGCAGTTCTCCATGGCAACGGTATAAAAAATGGATCTATTTTTTATTGGTGGATGGTGAATGATAAGCCTGATAGCAGTAAGCCACAACTGTATGTGTGTGTGCGTGTGTGCGTGGGTTGCTACATTCTTTCGTCGGGAATTCAACATCGTCTTACTTGCTAATAATCTTCTGTTACACCCTCTCTAATACCCTTAAATTTATACCCAAAGAAAGGAACGTAATTTTCAAAGACTTAATATAATGATTGTTTTTACCCATTTTTTTATTGTTTTAAATAGATGGCTCTCAACGTTGCTGTGCCGATGTCGGGTGTTGGCGATCTCCTGGACGTATTCGGTTTGCTGTCGCCGATTTCTCCTGTCAACATTGACTTCCGCAACAGCATAAAGAACCCGCTATCCCCCGTGGGTAGCGAGTCCAGCGGCGTCAGTTCATTGGATTTGGAAGACATTAAGGTAAGCATCCAGGACTTTCTCTCATAACAAATTAAATGTTATCTCTGCAATAGAAAAGAAAAAATGTTTTAATAAAATGTACGTATTGTATATTATGCTTGTATTGTTAAATATGCATTGCAGTACAATATTTTCCGGATTGCAGATGTGTACTTAGGGTAACATATTGCGCATAATAATCGTATGTGCAGCTGCTTTCGAAATTCTTAAGAAAATTGTACGACCAACATATTGAAGATAATTTCGGTATGACGGCTACCTGAGGTTCCTATGCAACACAGGACTGAACACAGGACCCATGACAAAGCGTAGCTGCGTAGCATTGCGTTCAGCTTACCTATAATAGACCTTTGATAGTATTACCTGTGCAAATCAGGTAGAAAATCTGTAATCTTTCTCTAAATTCATTGTCTAACTCGAAATTTGTGAATCGGAATACCAAAAGTATATGCTTAATGGTTCCGCTAAACTTAAGCCGTAATTATGAAAAATAAATTAATTATAAAAATGAAGAAATTTTTGCCATAAGCTTTACCTGTTTCCTTATGCATTGAATACGCCACCTTCAATCGTACATGAACGCATTTTTAAGTCTCATGCGTCTTTCCCTTCTTGCGCGTTGAAGGGTTACTGCTGCGGGAGTGCAATCCAGGTACACTGGATTGTCTATAGGGAGGCAGCAAGGTCCACATGGTCCACACGGTTGACAAGGTCCACACGGTAGGCAAGGTCCACACGGTTGGCAAGGTCCACACGGTTGGCAAGGTCCACACGGTGCACAAGGTCCGCATGGTCCAGACGGCCCACAAGGACCACAAGTTCCACACGGTCCACACGGTCCACACGGTCCACACGGTCCACAGGAACTGGTGCAACACATACTCGTAGAACACAAGCCAGCGCCACAGCCTAAATAATCGCAGCAACAGGATGTATTGCAGCTCATCTTCCCCACGGTTGGCAAAGACGCAAATCACGGCAGTTTTTCGCTCGTATGTACGGGCAGATACAAGTTGGTGATGGACAACCGTACCCACAGCAAGAACAGTTGCTAGCGTATGGTCCTGAAGTGCAACAATAGACCGCGGGATAGTAGCAGCAACTTGGAGAAATTGGGCAAACCATTACTAAAAGGAATACAGCAGCAGTTTTATGCTTGCCTAATGGACCGAAGAAGGAGCTTTCCCTGTTACCTACCTAGAGGCAGATCTTGTTGAGCAATCAAAACTGTTCGAAAATTTTGTTTTCACTAAGAATTTAGAAGCACATCCAACTAGAATGACTGAATGTTTCTAACTGAATGGTGGTAGCGCTACAAGTGCATAGGTCTTCGGTAACCTCACCAATGACTACTCGATGAGGACATGTTATTTCAATTTACACAAAAGTGAAAACTCATCTCTCGCATTGCTTTGATCTTTGCAGAAAATTTGGTAGTCAAGATGGAGAAACCCCGACTACCAGATATCGAATGTAAAGAGCTATAGTATTGTGTAAACACACGCATTTTCGGTCAATTTTTCGCAAGGAGGTTAAGAGATCTTTTCCACCGGTTTTATTTCATTCTCTTCCTTTTGACAGCTCGCACACTGTCTTTTCTTCGGTCATCGTATGTGTCAAAAACCCAAGATGCTCACAACCCAAGGTTATTGTAACGTCAAGATGTTTACAATTGTATTAATTACGATAAATATACTCTAAAAAGTTATGTAAAACTAAGCAAACAACTCGTATAATGTGATGGGGCGCCGTTGTGAACAGATGACAGGCCTTTGTTATTGCACGGCTTTTAATTGCTGTTCTCCCACAGAATAGTGGAGTGTTGTAAAAATGTCGTTTATTGGTTTTTGGTGCGGAAGATCACAATGAAATGATAGCGTTTTGTGGTAGAGTAACTAAAGTCGTGCCAAAAAAATTATTTGGTTTTACCCTAGAAGCGTTAATTTCAAATTACACGTACGTTATCAATAGAGCTTCCTTCAGGATTAGCTGCTTCACCAGAGCTTAGTTTGATAGATTAAGTTCCGTGTAAGTGAAAGGTAAATTACACACAGAATAGCGGTAATTTGTGTGCAATCCTGATATTACATGTACGTAGGTTCCTGTGTGAAGTAGCTGTAGCAGGTGTCAGATAGGTGTTACGTAACGTAACGTAATTTGAGTTGTGGAGTTGGAGTTGATGGTTTCGATACTTCCCTTTTTAATTTCGCCCATTTTCTAATTCATTGCAGAAACAAATGCCAACTCTAATGGACGAAAATGAAGAAAGCGTCGGATCATCCGGAGCGGGAAAATCGCCCACTGACACGACTGTTGGATTGACCATGTCATCTGTCACATCTTCCAGAACCTGTTCCACCTCCTCTTCGTCGTCTACGACATCCGATGACTACACCAACCAGTTGGAAGAAAATGAGCAAAAATCTTCGGATGGCTCCTCCTCCAACGATGATGATGTAGATGGTGCAGCAACAGCAGCAGCGCCGCCGCCATCTTTAACCTCACCAGACCTACTTGGATCCGATGTAATGGAACCTGAAAAAGAACCTGCTGTGACTGGCAAAGATGGAACTTCTCCCTACACTGAAGAAGTAAGACGTTCGCTGGACTTAATGCAGGAAATAAACAAACTGCCATTATTATTGCCCAAGGCTTTAAACGAACCCAACTTTAGCGTACCGCGCACATCCATCTACTACTACAATCGCGACATTCTCGATCTTGGGAGCAATATACGTCCCCAGGGTACTACTGCCGGTGAGTTCGCATTCCAGTTTGCAGAACTACCGGAAACGAACAACATTCAGTTCTTTCTGCAAAATCGCTCCCAATACCATCGGCTTGGACCGAACGGGTTTTTGCAGGAGTATCGTATGGAAACCTGCCGAGACTGTGACTTCCAGTATCCGGTTAATATTGTTGGTGCAAACTCATATGCTGCTCCTGGCTTTGGTACCACGAAACTGGCCAATCTGAATGAAAATCAAATCTATGGCAGTTTGCAGCAGCAACAGCAGCAGCAACAACACCAGCAACAAATGCGACTTCAGCAACAACAGCTGCAAATGCAGTACGCCAACCGTTACAATAATAATGTGAATGGAAACGCAATGGGACGTGACTACAATATGTACCACCAGCAGCAGGCAGCTAGCGGAATGGGTGGTGGTGCTGCAGGCGCGGGTCCTCAATCCTCCCGCTTCAACAATGGTGTATACGGCGGATCGGCAAATGTTCTTCCCGGTGGTGCACATAACGTTCTTGGTGGTTCAACAGCGGCGAATGGTGGCTACTTTAACAACAATCTGTACAATCCAATGGCGTCGGGGATGGGTATGCAGTACAACAATGCTGGTGCTACACCGAAAGGAATCTCTCAATCGAATGGTGGTACTCTGGCGCAACCGACAGGACACCTTCGCCAACAGCAGCAATATGACATGTTTCAGCAGCAAAAACAATATCTTAACAACTATGCTGGGTTGGGAACGGCTGCTGGCAATAATGGTGTAAACGTTACAGCCTCCTCTAACACAGCTGCTGTACGTCTTCAGCAACAGCAACAGGCACAGCACGCTTCGCATTACTATAAGAAACCGCAAACGATTCGGTATGGTGGAGCGGGCGTCAACAACACCATGCCATCGTCCGCTGGACCATCTACTGGCTCCAATTGGAAATCTCCAATGGCAAACAGCAACGCGATGCAGGATCCGGCCGCAAAACAGCTGTTTATGGAACTGAACAAAATGCAGCAGCAACAGCAATCCCAATACTACGTACCTTTCCAGTAAATGATATTTAAAATGCAGCGAGCAAAAGACAGCGAATAATATACAACACATGTGTAAAACAAACGAGCCTCAGCAATTGTGGACCAACAACAACGACGATAAAAATCAGAAAAAAAGGAAGATGAAAAAAAAACAATATCTGAACGCGATAGCACCAGCAAGCATAGCAACAATTAACATCATCATCATCTCGCCATCGTTACCAAAGTTGCCAAAGCAAACAAGAGAAAAGAAGCGCGGTTTTTTACTAAAATTTTCATTATCTAGTTATAGTGTGATCTTATTTTTACAACCACCCACATATACACACACACACTATCGAAAGAGCAATGATTTAGATAATATGCTGCTCAAGTTTTTATGCTGCACGTGTATGACAATGCACGGGGTTAACAGAAGAAGTTTCCGGATCCTTCCTGAAGAAAAGGAATAATTTATTTTGTGCTGCTGCGCTTGCTCCCCCTGTTAATGACTCGACAACATGTTGTCCATATTTACGTTTAAAACAAAAAAAGCACATTACCCTTAAACTATCGTGCGCAGTACTACTGGCAGCTTCTGCTACGCTAAACGAATCGATAACGAGAAGCCGAGCATACAACTGAACACAAAAATGCTAACATTTTGTTTGAAATCATCACTCGCTGCTGGTAGCTAAAACAGAGTGGAGGAGAATAGAGCTGCAACAAAGTAACGGCCAGGACGAAAGCATCATCCTTTGCAAAACCAGTGTTTTAATTATGCGTTCTACAAGAAAATCCCACCAGTCAACGTAGCATCAATCTGAGTATGTGTGTGTGTTTGTTTTAACGTCGTCTTTTGAAGATAAACAAACACGATAATTGACGTGATAATGCGCAGCAGAAAGTCCACGGGGAGTACGAGAGAACATCAAGCCTCTATACCAGGAAGTCTTCATCATAGTAGGCGATCTCTAACCTGAAAACATTTAGCGGCATCGGTGTACACGCGATTACACGAGAGTACAGGAAATGAGCGAGGATCGCAATATCATCGTGTGTGATCCTCACACTACTCTACATTCTCATCGTGCTTTCATTCGGAACGAATTCCGTAAGTATTACCTTAGTCTTTCAAACTGAGTGTGTGGGTATAGGCGGCCATCACACTTCTTACTATGTTCTAAAATGCTTTTCTTTATCTCTATTTTACAGGTTGAAATATTCCTGCGGGTGTGGCAATCGATAGTGTGGCCATGCGTGTGTGTGATACAATCATTCTGCCGATACAACAAAACGAAACTTTTTAATGTCGCCCTACAAAAATTTACGTCTCCGTCATCCTCGCCATCAATGGTATCCGTTTGCATATATGCCTTCAACAAGAAGAAAAACAGCAGCTTTTGTGCATTGCTCTGGCAGAGAAAGACAATGAAATCGAGTCCACAAGGAATAGAAAAGCACGATCTAGAAAGCAAAAGTATTTCCTAGCTATTTACTCTTCTCGAACCAACAGCACCGACAGCACAGTTAGTGTACGTTTTGATAGAATTGCAACAATATCTTCCCCGTGCGGGAGAGAAGAAGAGAAAGCGAAAACACACACACACACACAAAAGCGAAGATCAAATCGATGTTAGATTTAGCGATAATACTACTAAAACGACAAAAGAAATCACAGAGTGATTCGCGATTAAAAGTATTGGCGATATTATTATTACACCATATGATAGTGGTGTGTGTGTGTGTGTGTGTGGTGAGTTACATGTAAATGAAAAGAAACAACATACAAGACAACATATGTGTAATGCTTTAAAGTGGTAATCAAATGGTCGTCCTGATTTTCAAGAAACGAACTAACGAACTCATCGATAAGGAAACAAAGGGAAAGGAGATAGGAGGTATGTTGGATATGTTACAAATAGCACACAGACACACACACACACACGCACACGGTAGAGTGTGGGAAAGGGAGGGGGGGGGGGGGGTGTTGTGGACAAAATTAATAATCGATTATAGAGGGATAGAAACCAATATCGAAAACACCTTATCGTGACAATGCAGGAAACAAAATACTTTTAAATGGCTTAGTGATGCTGAATACAAAAGAGAAAGGATATGAATTAATATTATCGTTATTATATGCGTATATAAGATAACTATTACTTATACATATATTTACCTAGTTGTAGTTCTATTTCGATTATCAGTAGTACTGAATTTGAGGCGAGGAAGCGGGGAGTTTAATGGGGATTGGGTGTAGCTTTATTGATCGTGATTGAGCGTGTGCAAAAAACTGGTCACCAAACCACCATTGTAAGGTGGATTTTTCTAACTCTTTTAGGAGTGTGTGTGTGTTTTTGTCCGGACCGGTACAGATTCTCGGGTTCGGGAAAAGGGATAACAAGATTATATGTAAGCGTTCAAATTTACAAAACCTCTTATATCGTACGCGCATCCAGAGAGACACAATCAATGTTCATTCAATACAGTTTTTTGTTTTAAACATTCAAATAGAAGCTAGCGCAGCAAAGTGCTTTGCCGAATCGATCGTAGAAAAAAAAGGTAGCGCGATACGTTTACTACTGTTCAACAACATTCTTATATATTTATATACTTTACTAAATTTTGGAAGCCTAGAAGAGGGGTTTTTTTAAATTATTTTTTGCGTAAAAATTCCACATATTACACTAGTAGATAGAAGCATCGCTCTCGTGCACAGTTTGTCGTTGACTTAAAATTTAATGTCAAAACCGCTGCTGTAAAACAAAAACGAAAACGCTGTCTAAATCACACACAACTGAACCATGTTATCTACTAACTACAACTACTATTACTACTACTACTGCTACAACTACTACTACAAATACTGGTGATAATTTTGACCCCAAAAGCAACATATAACAATATTAATAACATTGGGCAGTAAGAGAGAGGAAGAGTTTTAAAAAGCAAGCGAGGAATTGTCGAGCTATAGTTATTTAAAGAATAATGCCAGACGGAAAAAGAGTTGGGTTGTAGAATTTAATTCAAAATAGCTGTAACACCGACACACTCACACACATGAAAGCGGATAGTCTGAACTGTAATTGTCTACGTCTTTTTGTTTTTATAGTTGAAATAATTGTGCTACGTCCACAGGTCACACTGTGTTGTATGAGAGAAATCATCCAAGTCGGGCGCAATAATTAATGGATGTAAATTGAAACTGAAATGGCGCTAGGAAACAAAGGATGTCCTGCAATTCAACGAATGTTAGGAAGAGGAGAGGCATGTACAAAATAATAATACACACATAGTGACACACAAAAACTGACCTGCTAAATACGGCTGATTTTGGCTTACAAGCTAAAAACAAAAATGTGATTCAAATCGATCGGTTCAAAGTGAGAAGAGACTGTGTGAAAACTGTTGAGGAGGAATCGTCGTTACCCTGTCGTTATCAATCAGTTTTATTGCTCACCACTTTATTACGTTTAATATCGCTCGTTTTACTGTATAACTGTTTTTATTAATGCGCACCCTTTTTTTTACTTACTCACTTATTACGCCTTGTATATTTCCGTTTTTTTTTTAAATTATTATATGCTTCCCGAAAACAAGCAGAACTGAATAGTACTTTTGATGAGTGTAGTAAAAAAAAAGTTGTTTGTAGATCCCGTGTTTTGTTTGTTTTGTTATTACCACTTCGATATTCATTCGGTTTGATGTATAACGAGGAGAGAGCAAACAACAGTTATAGAAACGTGCTCCTCTCGCGCATAATGTGCTTTAACTAGTTAAATTTAATTTGTGTGTATGTGTGTGTCGCTTTCAACCTCTAAACTCTTTTAAGCAAACACGTTGGATTTCATCAATTGATATTTCGGTTTTATACAGATAAGATCGCATAAAACACCTACATACACACACACACAAGAGAATAAGTGACATATCCTTCCAAAAATTACATTTTCAAGCGAGAGCCATGCAGATTGGAGGTACACAAAAGAGCAAAATTGTTGTGGTAGCAGCTAACCCATGAGATATGCCGCCAGTGAAGCAGAAACGCAAGAAGCGCATGATACCGTAATTCATCCTCAGGTAGAATATTATGTAGTATGTAGTACGATATACGAGTATATATGCATGCCTTACACAACTGCACGCGGTGCGCATGATATATGATGATTAAGCAGAGTTAAGAACACAGGATTCGCTAGTGCCACAAAAATAAGAGAACCCCTTCCCCCGCCCTCCCCCAGAACTGACGCCGAACAATGTTAAATGTAAAATCAAAGGATGTGATAATAGTACTCTTAGTAGGTAAAATAGCGCAGCGTGTGTTTGGTGCAGAGACTTATTTTTGTTTTGTTACTCTTTTTGTTGTGTTTATTTTTTAATCTGAAACCAATCCTTGTCATTCATTATTAGGATCGTCTTAGGGAGAATGCGTTACCGTTCGTTTTGTTTTATTAAATAACATAAATACGCTTTCGTTTTACTTTGCTCGTTAAACCTAAATTTATTCGATATACTTTCTTTTTTGCTTCTGCAACCTGCAACCAGATCTCTCTCGCTCTATATTCTCTGCATGAAGAAAAGCATGTTACAAAAAAAACCCCCCCTGTAAGGAATAAAAATTGCTGTGTAGACATTAAATAGCACAAAAAGGGGGTTTTTTTTTTTAAATAAAGCAACGCTCCAGTCCATTACCGCTCAATCGCTTTGGCCACCTTTCTTTGTTGCCAACGGGTACACAGTTCAATTGAAAAAAAAAGTGTTTCATAACAGACTGAAGAAAATGAAACGAAAAATTCGGTGGGGCCCCACATAATAAGCAATAAGTAAGATGCGTCTTTGGTACTTAAGCCATTTTTTGTTTGTTAGGTTTTAAACCATTACACTACACGCGTGACTGAAGAGAGGCTGCCGTCTTAATTAAAAACAGAATCAAAATAATGCAGCAAAATGTGTTAAGGAGTTAATCGTTTAGTTCGAGTTCGGGTTTGATCACATCGTCACGTGATTGTGAGGTATTGCAAAAACAAAACAAAAAAACAGGCAATATAAACAGCAATGAACAGCCAAAATAATGTGTGAGCTTAAATTAATGTAAGCGCGAGCTCCCGGGCAGTTCCTAAAGTAGAGGCAGCATAATTTGTGTGCATTTTCGAAGGATGAAAACGGTTAAGGGAATAGATAGCGGGGAAAAAAATAAAGCTAGGACGTAGGACGTAGGACAATATATTGTGCGCAGCCACCAGGGGGGGGTGTGTGTGTGTAAGGCATGGATATACTACTACTGCGGGACTCGTACAAAAAACCACACACCCACACACACACACACTAGACAAGACAGTTCGAAGATCTCATATTGTGGATGCAACATAGCGCATCAAAAAATGCAACGCTATTTAAAAAAAAAACCAACTCCAGTAGCTTAATCCATACGCATACGCGCGGCGTAAAGTGGTTTCTTCTATAGACAATTAACTTGCAAACGGAAGGAAGGAAAAAGCGGTATGTGAAACGAGGATAAAGATTGTTTCTAGTGTATAGTAGAAGTGTTTCTGTTTAATGCTACGAAAGGCGTAATTTTTTACAAGAAAAAAAAACCCACTCTCAGTCAGCGAAATTCGCATTGCCAATTGGAGAAGAGACAAAGAGATAATCATGTGCTGATAAACTTAATTATTAAACAATAAAAGCAATTAATAAAGACCAAATATCAACCGTAAGGCGCACGTGGCCAGCATATCAAGCCAGCAGCCAGCTGTAGCCCTCGAAAACAGGGAGGGGAAACACTTTTGGATGATTGTACAGTACTACAATAGCGTACAGTGACGGACAAAACAATAAGAGCATCTACGTCGATTTTAATTCCAATTATTTGTGTTTTCTTCGCGCTTTAATCAATACACGAAGCCCCAAAGTACGTAAGACAATAAAAAATAAAACAAGTTATGATATTTTTCTTTTAAATGAATAAATTTTTATGTAACTATTGTGGGCCTATCCTCCCCCAAAACATTTAAAGCTATCCCGTAATTGTGATCTCTGCTTGAAGTTAAGACTGATCTCATTACTCAGTCGGGTGAGATCGATCGGTGTGTCGATCCGAAAAAGAATTGTTTAACTGATTCTGCCGGATGGGCAGGATCATTCTCTTGTATTAACCGTTTCAGTGACATCTCTCCGACTCGGCGAACTCGTTTCATGTGCAATATAGCTTTTAAAACAATGGTCCAAAGCCAGAAGACCAGAAGCAACAACAAACCCAAGCCCTTAACTTGTATCGTCTGATAGAGATAAATGTTTGTTCTCGAAGAAACCTCCGAACCTCTGATGAAAGGCTTTCGTTTCTAGTGCAAATATTCGGTAATTTATTTAATTCTTTTTCCATGTTTTTTTGTTTCTTTTAGAATCGAACTGAAGTAAAGCGGATCTTATTGTTTCGTCCGGTTCTGTACATTTAAATTGAATGTGTGCAAGACATGTCCACTGCTCGCTACACTTGCATTGAGATTGATTGTTTACTAACTCCTGCTGCTACTACTACCACTAACAAACCACTGCTAAAGTGCAAACAAGTCATTGAGAGAGCGCGAGAAGATGCAATTGTGTACGCCGTTTCGGAAGACATTTAACGATACGAAGTTAGTTTTAGCATCATTTTTAGTAGAGCAAAATGACACGAACATTCGTGTGCGGTTGTGGTTTCTCTCGATAGTGTTGTCCAACGTCATCCCAGGCCATTAGATCAATCATTACCGGTGGTTCTTGTACTGTACGGTTTGTTTTGCCTTCTCTACCTTTACATTTTAAATGGCCAAGCCAAGACAAAAAACTTATGAAAATGAAAATAAAACTTTTGCTAAACAAACGATAACAAAAAAAAAAGAGAAATCTTAATGCAGGGTGCGCCGCAAATCTTACATACACAGAAACACACATACACATATACGTACAAGACTAAGTTGAACAATAAATGATAAAGAGAAATAACGATAAGAAATGAGTACTATCCTTCCAAAAAAATAAAAAAGTAAAAGTATTGCAGTACAGAATTGCATTACGTTAGGCTACGACGATCATACGAAGCAAGCCGAAGCCCAGTGATACACACGTGTTGATTGTTTTTACTAATAATGGCTAAAGCAGTAGAAACAGCGGGACACCCCCCAATACAGGAACAAACACCAGATGTTATGTGTGGCACCGTTTTTTTTTCTTTTCTGTGTAGCAGAGGCACCTTCGTAAAATCACGCATTGGGGAGTGCATTAGAGCGATTGAGAGTCAGAAGTGTAAAATTTCTAACAAAAGTCGATTTACTATGAACAAGGAAGCAGAAATAAAATTAGAAACAAAAACAAAAACATTCTTTTTCATCCAAATGCCTCCCTCCCGCTTGTAAAATGACAAACGAACTATTACTTTTTCTACTGTTTTTTTGTTGTTTTAAACTCAATCGCAGCACGGACACATTCGCAAAAATAAAATGAAAACGCGCAACAGTTACTATTATTGTGTAGCAATAATTGGGGTTTTTTTTACTACGTTAGGCATTTTACGGAACAGCAGACGGGATTCGTCCGGGTTAGTATAAATAATTGTTTTGTGAGTGTGTGTGTGTGTTTGAGTACCTCAGTTGTGGCCTTGTGGTAGATAACTTTAGTTACTGTTTAAAGTGTAATCATACGATGGATCGATTGATAATTAACTTCAGTGACGGACATATAGATGAGGATCACTTTTATGTCCGGTTTTCAAGCTACTCTTTTCGATAGTTCCACCGAGTATAACATTACCAAAATCTGGTTGATTGTTTTAGCAGCAGCTTAACTATTGATAGCAATTTTCCACCATAAAAAAACTGATTTACAAAAATTGATACGAAAAAAAGGATTTTTTTTTAATTAAAAAGTTAACCAATGCTTGAGTGTAAGAAAAGGAAAAAGGGGATACCCTTTGCTAAAAAGAATTATGGTTTTAATTTTAAAATTGATGAATGGTCTTAATTTACGGTTTTTATGTGCTTTGGGATAATGTGCTTCTATGTGCTTTGGGATTTGGATTTTCCGACACGGTAGTTTGGTCACTTTAAAGTTGCTCTCGCAAACATTTCAATCAATTACATTACATATGTAAATCGTTTCGAGTTGATTTCTTAACCATGTTTCTTCGTCCTTTGATCAATTTGTATTCCTTGAAAATCAATAGTTGATAATTTTTTTTATCCTTTTTAAATCCTTATCGTCAAATCACAGGCTCAGTAAAATGGACTTCAAAGTCAAGCAATGATTAAATTTCAATGGTTTTGGATATCCAACTCAAGGCACATAAGAGTTTGAAGTGGTGCTCAAGGGAAGCTTTAGGGAAGAAAAATCAATCACTAGTGAATGCGAAAAATCAGTACTAAGCACTACAATACACATCAGATCATAATGCTTCTTAAATAGTAAATAACTCCTCGATAGGAGTACGCCGTAAATGGCGCCGTGTCAACATGTGGTTTCATCATCTCGATATATTAGTGTAAAAAGAAAAATTAGAAGCTTTTTTTTTATTCCTCGCACATGCTCTCGACTGTCCTCTGGTCGTGTTATTATGGCGTTACAGCGCGCAAAACAAAAAACCCTCCAAGAATGTGTACGATCGATGGTTCGTTCCAACCCGGACCGAGGAGTCCCCAGTATAAGTGAGAATGTAAAAGTAAGAAATGGCTAAACCTTTCTAGTCTTATATCCTGCTTACGCTATATTTACGTGAGGTGGTAGAATAAGTTATCCTTTTCCTGTGACCGGTCCGACACTATCACACCATCATTTGCGCCATCCTTTCCAGAGCGAAACAAGCTGTAACATTCAAAAACAAAGAAATGCTCAATCAAGTAGGCAAAGCAAATGGTTACGGCAACTGCTGCGCCGTCTAGATCATGCTAGCTCAACCAATCACACGTGTCCACATGTACAATTTAAATTTCTTTTTCCACCCTGTTTCATTCTCTATAATCTTACAGCAAATATAAAGATTTAATCATTCGTTTTATTAAATTTACTTGTTTCAATTTTAAGTGTGCTATTTTTACTTTCCCATTACCTTGGATAAATAGGTCACATATGTTGATATTATTCCCTTTCTTTCGTCTTTAGTCTATCTGTATGTGCATAATACAGGGTAGTACATAACACAGAAATTATAATTAAATAAAATGTACTACTGTCTTTCTTTGTGTTTTGTTTGAGGAGAATAAAGAACAAAACAACAAAAAGGAAGTAAATAAACAAACCATAATGCCAAAATTAGGAGCAAAAATAGCAAATGTTTAAAGATGTTGTTAGGAGTGAAAAGATTATTTACGAACTGTAGTAGTTATTTTATTTTCTATTTTCCATTTTTTTAAATTTAGTTTTGAAAGATCTATTTTATGGAATTTTTGTTTTAAAAAACTGTTTTCTTTCTACATTTTTTAATGCTTATTGTGCAGTGTAGTGTGTACGAGTTTGATTTTTCATCTTTTTTCCAACACTTTGCATTCATTAGTGTGATTTTATTTTAGTTAAATTATCTTCCTCTAGGCATTTGCATTCGCGAGAAGAATAAAAGGTTTCTCAATGTGTTGTAATGAATATGCAATTTGGTAAAAAAAGACCAAAAACTCTTAAGAAAAGCGATTTTATTATCAGTTGACCATTGTTTTCGACCAGTAGTCAGCTACTTTAATGTTCTCCCCGTGTGGAAGTTTAGACGAAAAAAAAAATGAATATATGTAGCAAATGTAACAAAAGTAGTCAAGAGAAAAGAAACACAACAAGTAACTTACACATTATAAGCGAAATAATAGATAAAGGGAGAAAAGAAAACGACTTATTAAGAACTAATACGAGCGCAAAAAGCAAACGAACTTAACGAAAAGAAACGATCTGAATCTGATGATCTAAAAAATCCTAGGGAACCAGATCAAAGCTGTTGCTATAGCTACAGAGAACAGTTTCTAGTGGAGATAATTTTCTACCATTAGTAATAGTATCTGCAAAAGAAAACGAAAAACCAATCAACAAAAAAATTAGGCCTATGGTCACCTACTCTACACCTGTTGCTACAGAGACGATCTCCAAGCAATCCTCTGTTGGGCTATTTTGAACTACTTTTAATGATGTTTTTCGTATGCTACCTACACTCGCGTAAATAAGACTACTTAATAGAGCAATATAAGGATTTCAAATATGAAGCAACACTTAACAAAAAGTCACCGCAATATCAGAATGGTTCCATTCCATCCAGGATTAAAAACAAGCCCTAACCTCTTACCCAAATGAACCTGTTTCTGTGGCCACGTTTTTGGCAACCGTATAAGGTTTTTAAGAACGTTTTCCCGTAATGTATGCAATACGCCATCATCTTTGCTTAGTTGATTGGTTTGTTAAATGCCGGATGTTCTCAGCCATCCCCTTTACTAGACAGGCAGGCAGCTTTTACGTTTGTGAGTCTACTACTATTTGCAGTTTCTTTATTGTTTTTTTTAGAGTTTGAGGTTAGTTTATTCGATGATTAGCTATACTTCCATCCATATCAGCTAAAAGGCTAGAAGTCTTCATCAATTAACATATTTTTTTCTTTCTTTCTTTTCAACCCAGGTGTGCCTTACCTCATTGAGTATGTTGCTTATATTTTGTTCTTTTTTATCTTTAAGACTATAAAGGCTTAAAGATAAAAAAGTTGTTTAGTTTTTGAATAAAAAAAGCTTCCTTTTTATATCAGAACAAACAAAAACAACCCGGTAAACTCTATAACTTCAAACGGTCAAAAGTGGTGGAGAAGTGAGTTCTATTCAAACTATTGAAAATAATTTCAGAAGTAAATAAAAATCCACAAAAATAGAAAATTGAAAAAACTAGACAAAAAGGCTATTGAGGACACGGGTAGCAAAAAGAGAGAAAGAGCAGAAACTGGCGATACAAGACACTATTAAAATTCTGATTAATTGAGACTGTGTATTCCATTGTGATATAAATGAAGTAAACGAAAAAAAAACATACAAACTAAACGAATAAACAACCAATACAATATAAACGTGAAAAACAGAGAGCGAGAAAGTTACACAAAACAGACAGATACCGATACAGACAGCTATTAACAGTGAAGCTACCCCATCATCGAGCGGATGACACTAGAAAACACACTAATTTATTGCAAAAAAAATTATGGTAAAAATGCAATATTCACAAGAAATGTAAATGTCGGCTTTTTTATTTGCTTCTCTGCTTTTGAATTATCCGAACAGACGTGACACGTGCCTTGATGCTAAGAGCGAAAAGATCTCTTGATGTTTGACCGGTATTGGTTGTCATCAATTTTTCCAGGTGTTGTGATTTTTCCTTTAAATTCACTATTTATTTTACTCTCCGATCCAGGGTTCTGCAAGACACACAGTTTCAATAGGCGCGTTACCAAACGTCAAAACGTTTTAGACATCTCACGTCACATACATGACACCGGGTTTGACATGGGGTTTACCAGTAAGGTAAACCACTACCCGTGGATCAGAATAAAGTTTTGTCAATGGTGTATCAGACTTAGATAACTGCTCCTAGCTCTTTGCGGATCATCTGTGTATAAAGTAAGAGTATAGAGAAGCTATTCCTATCCATCCATCGATCCGGTAAGTCCAACTTCGCGTTTTAAGGCACTCTGAGTTGTCGTTATATTTGCGAGCGCACAAGCTGTGTCAGGAACTTGGGAGTACCTTTTGCCGAGAAGTAGACCTTCCACGACCAGCTAGAGCATGTTGTCCCTAAGGACAATCAACCGATCGGTTTGCAAAAGCAACTAGCACGCGACGCGACTACCTGGGTTGGCATCATAATGCTTGAATGCGCTTCGGTACGATCGCTATACCGCTCTGCCGGGCGTCTGCTGATCCAGTTGGAATAGATTTAGCGCAAAGCTTACCTTTTAGAGGATGGAAGTCGACTACGTCGGACGCTAGCCAGCGAACCCAGAGGCTGTTTGTTGCGGGACTACTGCACAATAGGATCGACTAGCCGGCACTACTAGCTGGTAGGTTTGTATAGTTGACCGAATCCGTGTTTTGGAGCCTCTAATCTTTTTTTTTTTTTTTTTGTATGACGAGCGTGAGCTCAACGCTCTTTGTGATCGTCACGAATCGGACATATCATTAAATTAAGTTAAATAATCACAGATCACTGCCAGTCTCAATTTCTTTTCAACGATCCGGTCACTGGAAAACGATAGGATCGACAACAAACAGATAAAAGATTTCATTAACCAGGGGCTAGATTTTCCCTTCTACAGAAATGCCAGAATCTTATGAAATCCTATAGAATTTGGGGTGATCTCTCGTACAAGTACCCTCGACAAAAAGCATCGTTGAAGGAGGGACCTCGGCATCCAAGGATCGTTGTTCAATACTACGCCTGCTTGAAGGAGTTTATGCCACTTTGTCGCCTTCAACTGGCACAAGTTCTTAGGGAAGTCTTACAGGGTTTTCGAGAGGATATGACAACAGGACAAACAAGTTCGCTGAGATATTGATTTATTCAGGTATATTATTGATTCAATCTGTGAGATCTACAATTGCTCGGATGTTGTCATTGGATTGTTCAGCAGAGATTGTACAATCACACGTTTTCCATCTTAGTATCCATAGCTCGTCGGCAACTGTTTTGGTCACCTCCTAGACATTTTATAGCACCCGGTTGCTTGGACCAAAAATATCGAACAAACTAACGATCAACATTTCGCAGGTTGAATCAATAATATACCTGAACAAAGGCCTAAAATTGTTAGTAATTTCGGACATATCTACAGCAAAAGTAAGGGAAGTAAAAAAAAACACACAACTGACTTATTTTAATGCACTTTTAAAATGTTCCAAATGGCATACGCTCGTGTTAAGCATTTTTATTCTAAGGACATGAAAAGGACTGTTGTGTATGTGAGAGAGAATACCACCATAACGAATCAACCATTCACCCACCCCGTTGGTGGTAGTACGATTTTGGTGCAAGTGCTGCATTGCTTCGTTCGTCTTAAGGTTCCTGAGTGTTTTACTTTAGCAGCAGCTGGGTTGAATGGGGTTTTCTGTTTCTGCTGGCTTCTTGTCTTCTCTCCTGCCCACCGTGACACGTCCGGTATGATTGTTTATGGAATTTTTGTTGTTGTTCTTACACGGTGTAACTCTATTCGCTGCTGTGGTGGCAATATTCTACAGACAGACTTCCTGCCTACACTCTCTTGTGGTTCATTTCCAGTAACATCATTGTCGGAATCGTTCAATTTAGCTACAAATTGTTTGTTTTTATAAGCATAAGAACAAAAATAAATATTTTCACCATCCAATGTTTCTGTTTTCCTCTTCGATTTAAAACAGCTCGTGCCAGCTTAAGGTTTAATGTTACAATTAATTTCTTCCAACAGAGGGGAAAAGTTTACAGTTGTGTTGTTCAAGCCAAATATTAATCGTTTGTGTGTGTGTGTGTGTGTACCTCCTCTCGCTAAGAGTTCAGTACAGTTGAGGAGGCCACTGTGTTTTTTTTTTTGCATAAAATGTTTAATATTTTTTTCCGCATAAAACGAATAACGAGAAAAATAAGCATAATGTAAAAAAAAATAAAAAAATAAAAAAAAGAAATAAAAACAAAAAATGTACATTACAAAGCAGCAATTGCATTTATTTGGGACCACCTTAAGGAACTGAACACTACTGAACTAAAGCTTTCATCATGGGACTGGGTTAAATTGTGGGCAAGGGGAGAAGGGGACGTGCGGTGATGAAAAAGCGTTTTACTATAAGGTTCTAGATAGAGATTTTTGTGATTTTACTCTTTGCATAACGAAAAACAAAGGACTTTTGGCGTGAGTAAGCAGACTTACTGCGGTGCTTCAGTTACAGAAGAGGGTTCGCTGGATATAAGTGACAAGTTTAGCTGAGTTGTTTGTCTCGCTGAGCTTATTAATTTTATCCTTTCGAAAGCCCTTTCCAAATGTAACTGAGTGGAACCGTAACAATGCTCTATTTACAAAAGATGATGTGTTCATTTTTCGATCAATTCGTTCTGGATATCGTTGTGGCCGCCATTTGTTTCACAAAGTGTTTGTGTTGTTGTGTGTGTGCTTTTCTTTTACATTAAATATCATTCCCACGGTGTGAAACGATCCTCTTACTAAGCATGATGAAACAAGTCTTTCATTCGAGGTATTTTTGTTGAAGCAGTTCATTCAGACGAAAGCGGTTTAGTGTTTGTGTGTCACACACCACCCAACACACCCATCTGATCGCTTGATCGATCGCTTATCGGATAGCTTAAAAGCTCTAACCTCTAAAACAAAAGCTTACATATGCAGCACGCAAATACGACGACACGACGACAATAGTATTTGTAGTAGTAGTAGTTGTTGTTGTTTGGAGAAGGTTGTGTGGGAAGCGGGAAAATGATTTACAAAGCTAAACGTTTTACTTGCTAACTTTACACTTCCCATTTTAAAATGGCTGCCGAACGATCGTGTACCGGCCATTTGACACGCACACACACACACACACGCACCTCCAATCCAAAGTAAATGCAATCAAATAAACAGCCACACGGGCGTGTTTGGTTTTAATTTTAGTTAGTACGACGCGTGTGTGTGTGTGTGTGCGTCTGTGGGACTTTTTCCTTTCTTCCTTTCTCTTAATATTACTCTTTCCCTCATACTCCCGCGCAAACCCCTCCCCCCCCCCCCGCTTCCCGCCGAAATCACGACACTAAACTACCCAAGGTTACTTACGCGATAAAGATTTAACGGTTTCTTCAAATTTGGGAAATCATCCAGTCTATTCTGTTCACGGGTTTTTCATATATATATATATATATATATATATATATATCCTAAATCCTAATCCTCAATACGCATCCTTACAAGCAAACGTACACGCACACACAGTCATAACCTTCCTAACTAAAGAGTCCTACACACTGCTAGTCTTTTCGTCTTTCGTCTCAAAAAATGGCCACCGTTCAAGCGGATATACGAGTACATAATAAACACGTGTCTTGTCGTGTCGTGTGGAGAGGGATGTGTGTATGTTGGTGTGCACAAAACTTGTATAATAGTGTATATGCTGTTGGTATTATTATCTATATATACTCTCTCTTTCCCTCTTTCTCCCTCCCGGTGCAAGAGAACCGCCATTCTTCTAGCTCTCTGGGAACTCTAGCCACTCCCCCCACCCCCCCCCTCCCCTATCCCCCTTACTACGCGTCTTACAAAACTATAAGATTTCTCTTCTTTGCAAAACATTTGACAATGGATCAACAGTCTTTAACGATTCCTTCAACTCCTTCTTTCATCGCAATTTATGTGTGTGTGTGTGTGTATGTGTGTGTTTGTCTGCTCTTCACCAACACTGACCATCACTTGTGTTTACTTGTTTTGTTTTCGTGTTACCCTTGTTCTAAATTTTCCACAATCCCTTCCTATCACATCCAAAATGCTCTCGAATTGGCTTCCCAAAAACGGCAAAAATAAAACAATAAAAAAAAAGAAAGAAACTTATCCCAAGACTCAGTATGAGAGTCGCCCCCCCACATTAATATAATGATTGATAAATTAACTTACACCCCCTCCCCCCGGGGGGGTGGCGCACTGTGAAAGGAGAGCGAGAGCGGAGGGGACCCTTTTCTCCCTTAACCTGAGACAGTCTTGTTTTTCTTATATCCGGGGGCTACCACCCCCCCAGGGGGGTATATGTGGTATGTGCAACCTCTAACCCCTTGCTTCTACCTGATTCTAGATGAGTTCGATTTGCAACACTGATGCGCTGGCGCTGGCTCTCTCCTCTCCTTAGTTGCGCTGAGGTTTGTCGCGGTTGTTTACAATTTAGTTCCGCTTAAAACAGAGGGTAGCTACAGTGAAAACAAATAATTATAATAGTATGATTATAAATAGTCCTAAAACGCTACTATGTGGGCGACGAGAGTATGTAGTGTTCCGGGCACGCGAAGGCCGTCAATATGTGGCCGCTACTCGAACCATCCCTAAACTCTACGATGACTTGTTCGCGTACTGAATCACGGAGCTCATCCGTATGACGGAGGCCTGAGGTTGTGTCGGTATGGGTGATTGCTGTTGCCGCCGCTGTTCTTCGCGGTGGTGGTGGTGGCTTGGTGATACATTCTGAAGCACTTCCAGCTTCACAGAACGCTGCTCGTCCGGTCTCGGCTGATGATGATCATGATGAAGATGATAATAGGCCGCCGTTTGATGGTTCTCCTCCGTTGTGTGTCGCTGTGCTGGAACTTGATGATGGTGATGGAAAAGCTGTTGATGGCCGGCATTTGTATCCAAGGACTGATGTTGCTGCTGTCCACCCATCGGGACACTGTATTGCTGCGTCGCAGTGACAGAATCAAGTACCGCCATCTTGGGAGCGGACACCGATTGGGGCTGCTGCTGGCTGTCCTTGAAGTACAGTTTCCGCTTGCGTGGTGGCAACGTGTTGTTGTCCCTGTCGGCCATTAATACTGAATCGGATTCGGGTGAGGACGAGCGGTCCGGAGACTCCGGGGAGGAGCGTGGTGGCGTGAGAAGATTTTCGGTCCCAGCAATGGCCGCTTCCACCTGCCGCACTATGTCACTGGATGAACTGGAGAGGAGAGAGAGAGAGAGAGAGGGAGAGGGAGAGAGAAATGGTTATCTTGATCCAGCTACGTAGATCTCCACGCATAAGCTTACCGATATTCTGTAATTTGTGACGCTGGTGCAAAGTAACCGTGGTGCTTCATAATGGCCAACGGTTCGTACATGTACTGTCCCGCACTGGAAGCCATTTCCGCAGTCAGACCGGGCGTCAGTTCGAGATGGGTCGAGGAAACACTTACGGCCGCCGGGATCGATAACACCGATGACGACGATGATGAAGAAGACGACGAAGAACCGGAGGACGGCGGTGGAGTGATCCTGGTGAGGGAAAGTGCAGCCGACTGTTGCACTGGTGAGATCGAACGAGGCTTCATTTCGGGACAGAATTTCACCTCCGTGCAGCCATTTTCAACTGCTGCCGCAATGGAAGCCGCTGCTAGCAGTGCCGGAGCAACGCCACCAGTCGGTATGCCACCGTACGCGCGTTGTAACGACTCGTCAAACGATTGACCCATTCCGTCGTACCGTGGGATTTGCTTCCGATCGTTGTCTTCTTCTTCTTCGTCCTCACCTTCTTCATCTTCCTCTTCATCGTCCTCCTCGACACTAGCCGGTGGCTCGTCGTTCACTCCCACGGAGGAGGACCGGGGAGATGGTGAGGATGATTTCAGAATCGTAAATCGACCCACCTCCGAAGACGAAGCTTGCCCTGAACGTTCATCACTGGAGGGCGTATGCTCCGTACCCTCGGTATAGCTCATCCGGGAAGAGTACTCAAACGAACTGTTGCTGCTGCTGCTATTGCTATTTCCACCGGTGCTTTCCAGCGCAGTGGAGGATGGTGCCGATGCGGACACATCCTCCAGCTTGCAATCACCTGCACCTTCCGGTGCACCTTCCTCATCGTCTGGCAGCTCGTTCGCGTGACCCTTAATGTGAGCCTCCATTTCTTTCTTGCTCTTAAACGTTTCGTCACAAATGGTGCACTTGTAGCATTTGGCTCCGTAATGCTGCACACGGTGTAGCTTCAGCACGTGATTGTAGCCAAAGTCCCGGAAACAGATATCACAATGGTACGGCTTTTCGCCCGTATGCGTCCGTGAGTGTACCTTCAGCTGTTTGCTACACGTAAACCCTTTTCCGCATCCTTCCACTGGGCATTTGTAGGGTTTTTCACCTGTAAGCATAAGGAATCGAGCGTATCAGTACGCAGCCAAATTAGCGGTATGAAACACCATGCGTCTCCATTGGAAGAAGAAAAAATTATAAACAACTGGGCGCCTCCATCGCCAAAAATTCAAATTTTCTGCAACTAACGGCAAAAAATCCTACCTGATAAAAACAAAAAAAATATTTCCAAATTCAAATGACACACTTACCGGTATGTGTCCGCATGTGAATCACTAGCTGACCCGACTGGATGAACGTTTTACCGCACACGTTGCACTTGTGGGGCCGTTCCCCGGTATGGATGCGCATGTGCCGGTGCAGCTTGCCGCTATGCTCGAACGCACGGCCACAAATCTCACACTTGTACGGCCGTTCCTTCGTGTGGATCCGCCGATGCACCTGCAGATTCTCCTTCACGCTAAACATCTTATGGCAAAATTCGCACTCGAACGGTCGCTCCCCGGTGTGCGTACGATAGTGACGTACGAGCCGTGCCGGCACAGCGAACGTTTTCTTGCACACATCGCACTGGTACGGGTCGGGTTGCTGGGTGCCAGCGGTGCCTGCACCCGTACCACTGCCAGCAGACCCCGACTCTGCCAGTTTGGCACCGGTTATCTTCTCCCCTGCTAGCTGCTGCTGTTTGGCATGAGATTTCATATGGCTGGTGTGAGCGCTCTTACTGCCAAAGCTTATGTTGCACTGCTCACAGCGAAATTTGGAGCTCACGGTTGGGCTGCTGCTTAACGGTCCCGAATAAGCCGACTGTTCTGGAGAGGAGGATGGTCCTCTTTCACCGAGCGGAGATATCGGACCACCATAGGCTCCGGCGAGTGTGGAGGTGGTCAGGTTTGATGAGGGCTGACCCTGGACCGTGACTGGTGGGTTCAGTACAATTGTCAACTGACCGTTACTACTACTATTGCTACTGGTACTGCTGCTCGTGCTGCTACAACTCTGAGGTCCGTTGCTGATCGTGAGCCCATTAGTGAGGCTGATCGTGTGATGTTGTTGCTGTGGCTGATAAGCATTTGGACCACCGTTGCGAGACGGATGGCCCGATATTGCGTATTGCTCGGCACTCGTTGCATCGCTGTAGTTTAGCTGCAGAATCGTTCCATCTGAACCGTGTTGCTGCTGCTGCTGCTGCTGTTGTTGCGTCATAAGCAGCGGAAGACCAGAATAATACACCATTTTGCATAGATCTAGAAGAGGGAAACATAGAAAAAGGGTAAAAATATTGAAAAATGGAGTTTTCTAAGCGTTTTTTTTTTAGAATATAGAGAATATATAATGAAAACAAAGTTATTGCAGACAGTTTGTGCATTTTTGTCATAAAAATAATTTCTTGATCTTTCATGATCAATTACTACTTCGTTTTGAATGCTTCACTAATAAGGTTTTCCGGTAAAGGTTTGCCAAAAAAAAATCCTTTCAGACACTGGTGGGGTTAGTTGAAATTTTCCGTGATCGCTGACGCGTTCACCGTCAAAAATATATTTCATGTAAGCCACTCCTTCTGAGCGATCGTCACTGTGAGGGGTATTCTCTCAGTCATGGTCCACGTTTTTTTGTGTGTAACAATGCCCATTTAATTTGAGATTTTTTTTTATCATTTAAACAGCGCTAGAAGGGCAACAATCTTAATGACGTCTGGCATATTTTTATGCTCTTAAAACATTTTTTTGTTGACAACGATTCAGTTTTTTCATTCCTGTGGATCATCTTAATTAAACAAAAAAAAGAATATTTTTTAATTTTGTCGATCTTCACACAGCAGAACTGGAGTTCAAATCCAATCCGAACCGCTCCTCCGTAGTGAGGCCCGATTATTATTGATTCAGTCTAGAGAAGATGCTTTCAAATACAGCACGACCTACCGCCACAGCTCCTGTCACCTTCAATCAATTATTCCCCATCCATGCATGCAAGAAAATGACTCCGAAAAAACATATTACAATCAAAACAGGAGCTACTTAGGCATGCAAAAAAAAACCTCCCCCAAAAAACATATTGCCCACGTTCTGCACCGTGTGTCGTGCCATTCTTATCAGCGCAGCAAACTAATCGCCAGACACAAAAGCAAACCCATCCCATAAATAATTCCAAGGAAAAGCATATGTCTTTCTTAGCATAACGACGGAGAATTCGAGGATCGTGCGTATAAATCCCGCGTACGGACAACTTGCCGGTGGCTGAGTGTGGGCATGGTCTGTCCGAACAGGAACTCATCTCAAAGCTCACAAAGGTCGTTCCGCTCGGGCGCATTTCGCAACCTCCCTTGGCACAGCCCCACTAACCCGCGCTGTATTATTGGCAGTGATTAGCACGCTGAACTTGCCTGCAAGAGATCATCCGTCTTGCATCGTTAACGGCACGTGGATCCGAAACTTGGCAGCTCAGCGAATTAATATTGATATATTTGGTGGTTTTTTTTTTGTTTTTTTGTTTGCTGCTGCTGCTGTTGTCTTGCCTTTTTCAACGGCTCGCTAGCTAACACACGTTACTCAGCATCGTCCCGGGCTGTGGATGTGATGCGCGACTAGTGAAGATGATGCCTTTCCTGCCTGTTTCTAAATTTTAAAGCCAATTGATTGGTTGCAGAACCGAACGTATGGCAATGAATGTAAGATTTTGGCACAGGAAAAAAAAGAAAGTAAACGGAACGGAAGACGGTGCACACTATCTCATAACCCGACGAGTTTTGACTACACTATCAAGTGTTGTCGCGTGTGTGTGTGTGTGTGTGTGTGTGATTTTCGCGCCTTAGTTATTTCTGTTTACCTTAACTCTATCAACTGTCTTCCTGTCACAACTGTTGTCTGGTTAAAGCAAAGAAACGAAGACAAAGGCCGCGCTACAAGATCCTCGCCACTGATAGTTTTTATTATTTATTCATTTTTGGGTGATCTATAGACCTTTTGTTTTTAAATTGCGTTTTAATGATGTTATAATCTATGTGCTGTAATCTGCCAGTGTTGTCCATTTGAACAGCAAAATATTGTGTTTTCGATCAATTCGAAATAGCTCGCTCACTCACATCGTAACAAGTTACTTCCTCTTTTAAGCGATCACTTTAGAATCTTTCATAAATTTTACTACATAAATAACAACAAAATATTTTAACCAAAAATACATTTTTTAGCCTTATTGTAAAGCATTAAAAGTGACTGCAACAAAGTGATCATAAAAGTTGAAACAGTTAAACGATCGATCTTTTCCAAAAATGTGTTACATATAACAATAGAACAAGGGGCGGCCCACGGGGTATTGTACGCTAAAGCGGCGCCGGTCTTTAATCTTCAACAGGGCCGGGATTCAATTCCCATCCGGTCCGTCTCCCCGTAGTGAGGACTGACTATACAATTGTGTGGTATTATCGACAAGTCTAGTAAGCTACTCGATGGCTAATAAAAAAATATTAGCAAACCAAACATTTATATTTCATCTTGTCAAATTCCATCCGAAAATTGAAAGTTTCATGTATCAATCATTGACACAATTTGAAGAATATGAATTGTATGTTTCCGCTTTTTTTTTTTTTTTTGGCTATGCTTCTTGAAACATACCACATTTAACCTTCCTTCCGATAACGATCTTGGACAGCTCACTTACCAAACGAAGGATAAACGTTTAGTGAATGGACGCCATATCAAGTTACTCCATGTGTACTAACATGGGACGTTTTTTGGTTTTGTTTGGCAGTTTGATGTAAATCGAATTTGAAACACCTTTTCGAATTATCCTTGACCACGGGCGTGAAATCTAATACGATCGCTAGATAATATCATTGTTTCCCGTTCGGTGCGTGTCCCGATGCGTGGACACACTTTGTTATTACAAGCCATGTAATATGACACTGCCAGTTGGGAACACACACCGTAAGTGGTTGGACCAGTTTTTTTGTTTTTTGGGTAGGTTAGTGGTACAGATTTTATTTACCGTAGCCACATATTGTTAGGCGATCAATGAATGCAAAATAACATTATGATTCGTCACCATAAACATGTTAACTTGAAGCTTTTGGGCTGATTGACGTAGCTTAACATATCGCCCATGAATCTACAAAACACAAAAGTCCTGCCAGAAGTAGGTGGATTTTTGAAAGAGGGGTTTTGAAATGTAGTACAAATAAGAGGACAGTTTTACGGCCTGACTGTTTTTTGATGAATAAAAAAGAAATAAGAAGAAAACAAAAATTAATAAACTTGTTTTTGTCACTTTGCACAACGTTAAAATTAAAAATAAGACGAGAGAGGATCATGATTATTACATTATTCCCATGTTATTTGGATAATTTCGCGACTCTACCGCAACCATTCAAAATTGTTTTTATGATCTGACTAACATTTTCATATTTCTTTAGGTTTTTTTTTACTTATTTTAATACACGATGGATTGGTTGTTTCTTGCATCAGCTTTGAAAAACCATAGAACAAATAGAACAACTCAATAGTTGACCCTGTTGTGTTTTGAACTTCGAAGATTCGAATCGTTTAGAGCAATATGATCAAAATATTAATAATGTATTATAAATTATCTTCTAGTTAACCTTCAAGGGATACGTCTGTCGGTTAAATATAAATAACCTTTTTGTGAGAATTTCGCATTGAAATACACTGTTCATCGTTCGGCAAAACCACCATACAAATTGGCTAGTTAAGGTGGAATTGCCCGTTAATGACGTAACTTAATATCGATATTACATTTGATTTAAAATTTTTAAATTCATAGAAATGAACAACTTCTTGAATGGATGAAAATCATGCATCAACATCGACAGAGTTGTTTAACTATTAAAAATAAATCCACGTTAAAGGTATGAAACCAGTTAAAATGATTGGTCCAATAGTTTTAGTGTTAAAATCATGATTGAAATTGATTTTAAATTTCAAATAAAATTATTTTTAAATAAAATATTTATCTGAGCAGAAATTATATTAAAATTGTACATAAAAATATCTTTAAATTATAAATAAAAATAAATATGATTATTACAGTCTATACAGCTGTGGCGGTTGAGTGTTCGAAGCGATACTACCCAGTAATTATAATTCAAAACTTGATCGAAGTTGTGAAGAAAAAGTAATGTTTGTAACGAAGTAACTAAAAGTTTAATTATTATTTTATTTAAAAAATAAATACATCGTTGCATCAGAATCATTAACTTGAGTAACTGAATATAACATAGCTTAAAAATCAGTTGTGTTTTATTCATGCTCATTTTTTAATCAACAAAAATATTTTTATCTATTTTCCATAAGTTTTTTTCTGTTATTTGAAAAATAAAACATACTTCACCAAACTTTAAAGCCTGGGTATGAGATGGAATGGAATGGAAAGTAAATATATTTTCAAAAAACCGGTAAAAAATATGAGCAAGTATAAACAAAATTAATTATGGGATGTTAAACCCAAAAAAATTTACACAATACGGCGGTAAGACTTCGAAATTCTCTCTTTAACGTTTCAACATGTCAAAATCGTGGTAATTGGCCTCCAGTTCATACACCGGAACATTTCTAACTGTGCATTCAACTGCAGAAATCTCTGCTTTCCCCGACAGACGAACCTTCTGCCGGAACTTCCTTAATTTCGGTGCCCGATTTCGACAGAATGGTCTTGATCCAGTCCTGCTGCGTCCAGAGATCAACGCTTTCCTTCGCCAAGGTGGCTGCTGCTGCAGCGGCCGCGGCTGCTGCAACGACTGCCTTGGTAGTTGTCGTTGCCGTTTCCACGCCTTTCTTCATGCTGGGCAAAGGGTGTGTGTGAGTGTGATTTTATCGGTAATCGGACACTGCACAGGTGTGTGGCCTTTACTTCCTTTAACACGTTTGTAACTATGTTTCACTTTCCGGCCAAGGGAACACTTTTACTCGCTTTATACACACCAAGGGGTAGTACCACTTGCGGACCGTTTCACTAAAATCAGACTTTCTTCTTCAGCAAATAAATCATCACCAACGATCGGGCTTTTATTATTTAATTTCACTATCTACTGCACGGCATAATAAAGGGCATGTAGCATCACCACTTCTCTATACATTATTAGGAACTATTCTTCACTGTAGAGCATGAAACCCTTGAAGCACAATTTCCAACATTTCACTGAAGGGCTTTCACTGGCAGTCGTTTTTTCTCGTTGGACTAACTCGGCTTTTTCCTATTCCTACTGCAACACTCGGCTTCACTTGCTAACCGCACGAAAATACGATACAATTATTTTGTAAATAACTTATTTGCACCCTGGTAGGTGTTCGTTTCTTTCAGGCGATTGAAGTCCTTTCTACTTGCACTAGGCGACTACACACATCATGCTTTCTACACCGTTGTGAGTGAGTGTTTTTTTAATTTCTTCTTCTGGTTGTTGTGTTGGCTTCAACAACCAACAGCGGCGTTACCGAACCGAAGCGCGACCGCGAAGTATTCTTATTTGAATGAACGCCAGCAGCAAGCAAACATTTCCACGAGGGGCCAATCCGACCCGACAAAACCAGTGCGTGTGCGTGGTGTGGACCGTTTTTCGGCTGCGCTCGAGATGCTTGGAACCAACATTCTCCCCTACGCAAACCACCACCACCGCGAAGCACCCCAACAGTCCAAGGGAAAGAGACGTAACATCTTCTTCTTCGGTTTACTATAGACCGTCGCGTACTATCTCGTTTCGTTGCAAGTTCTTTTGGTGCGGCTGCTGCTGCTGCTGCTGCTGTTGAGTAGTCCCCTCCAATTGTTTGGGCCTTTTCGTCGTGCTGGCCAGAAATTACGAACGAGCGAGCGATTGCATTTCGGAAAACATCGCACAGGTCGGTTCCGAACGCCCGAACGGTGTCATGTTCGGCCGGTTTCGTTCGGTTAGTTTCGATCGTTTTCGTCAACGTTCGGATTTAATTTCCCCTACACAGTTGGTAAGAAAGCCGAATCGAAAACGGTGCATTTTATCGTGGCAATTTTTTTTTCCCCAGATTTGTAATGCTGCAAAACTGATTAGGCGAATATGGTTCTTCACTAATAACCATTGGATAATAGCACATAAGGAGGATTTTTATGTTGATCAATCCTCTACTGATCACAGCACAACAGTTTACTGTTTTCCAAAGCTCAAGTTCAGTGGTCAAATTTGAGCATGACTATCGAGAAATTCTGTATTCAACTACTTGGTATCAGCAAGTCTTGTAAGCCATTACATGAGCATGCTCTCTCGACACCTTGCTACGATGTAGGTCTTATTGTCCGAGTCGCACATACCCATAATCACTAGGCATGATTAAGAACGACCTGTCTAATGTAGAACTTTCACACCTCTAATCACACACGTTGCCCCGCTAATTATTGAAGCCATTGTAAATAAATGGCCGACCTTAGGCAGACAACGCTTAAGAGGCTATCAGTGTGTGCCTAACGCCTTTTCGCTATATTTTAAAGTTGCGCAATTGGACGAAAAAGCTGATTTCTGTAAGAATTTCACAGACTAATTAGCGGCCAGCTCTAGGACAGCACTTGCTCGGTTGGTCAGACCACCGACGAAGGAGATTGTTCATTTCCATCCTAACACGATCGCAACCGTAACGTCACCTCTCTGGATAACCTCTCTCTTTCCCTCCCTCTCGATTTTCTTTCCCTACCAGAGGATCATCCTCTTATCGGAACTAAGTGGAAGGTCGATAGTTCGAAATGCGTACGAGCGTGCGCATGGACCAAGGCGCAAAACACGTCCATCATTGATGAACCGCACACAAATTAGGAAGTTGCGCATGGTGTTACCGCTGATCGCCTAATTATAACGCGGCTAATAAATTATACAGACATATTTTAAACAAAACCATATTCCAGCGCACACCGAACGGACCGCGCCCAAACCGGTCTCAATTGAGATTTTCACACCATTTTCTCTGTTTCAAAACATGCTGCTCATTATCTGCTTTGCTGGGCGGTAAGGCGCAACAACACTAAAACCCACTATCATGTTGTTCTATCCGTTCCGTACCGTACTGTGACGGCAAAGATGAAAAGGGAAATTTCATTGCTTCCAAATAAAACAATCAAAGCGTCTATCTCCCGCAGCTGAAATGGCTAAATGTTGGACTTGCCCGAAGAAATCGTCTAACCCACTTCCAAGAAGTCTATAACTTGCGACAATCAGTTCTATTGGATGATCGTTTTTGAGATGTATTAAATCAATCGGAGCCAAAGACACATTTCCCTTTGCCAGCTTTGCCAGAAACTGGTCGAGTTTTGACGGCCCATTTCGTTGAATGCTAAAACTCTCCGCCTTCTTTTTAACCAAGCAAAAGCCCAAACCGAGTACTGAGCTCCGCTCCATTTCACCGGTGATTTGACAGGAAGGTGTCCTCTCCCTGGGTCGCGTTGTTCAAGTGATTGGTAGAAAACCCCCAAAAAAACCCCGCAACTTCTGCGCCACCCCCTTCTCTTCTTTGCGCTAGGAAATGGAACATAAACCAAACCGCCGAAACGGTCAGGATATAAGCGAATAGGCCTCACCGAACAACCGGTTCCTGGGTTAGATCGTGCGAGGCCAATCCGCACTGTGGCTGGCTGGCAAAAAAAAAAAAAAACAACTGGCCAGAGAAGGGAGGAGGAGAGTGTTGATCCACCCAAAAATTTTTAGACCACACCGTTCGGTAGCAAACGGAGAACGAGTTTTTGTTTTTTTTTTTTTTTTGGTGGTTGTTGGTTGTTGTTTAAAAACCCCCACGCGCCATCAATAAAGGAAGAACCGCGAAGTGTGTCGGTATTTATTGTGGGCATGTGATAACAAGGTTACTGCGATTGAAACGCTAGAAACAATATAGAAAAAATCATCACTAGCCAACCGGCAGTACAATGCGTTGGTCATGGACACAGGGAGCTGACAAGTCAATACGCAAAAAAAAGCAAAAGTACAACTGTATGCGACGAGGACGTTATCTCCAACGTTTTTTTTTTTTTTTGCATATGATAACATAAAAGAAACATTAAGTGTCCAATGCGTATTTAAGGTGATCTGTCTGCGGTCGGTTATCGCGGCACGGATTACTTAACCGCCAATTTATTTGGACGTCACTTGCCATTCTTATCGGTGTGCCGAATTAGAAGAAAATCATCGGAACTTTAAGGACCGGTTCACCGTAGATCGACAGTCACCTTTTTCGCGATGACCACATACCTGAGCTCTTTCAGTTCCAGGCTCTGACAAAAGGCTTTGAGGTTGATGGGGGCAATATTTACTCTTCAATGTTATCATTCGGGTTTAACTGTTCAATCATCAAAGAAATGTTTGCCGTATTAAAGTGAACAAACAAACTTGGTTTGCGTCGAGAAATGAATTCAGAACTTTATTAGGAAAGATTATTCGCAAAACAAGTGTTTTGAGGGTCGTCGAATGAAGCAGAAGTTGAGGCGATTTTATCCGACTAAATCTTGGAGTCCTATCCGTATTATTCCTCCTTGATCTGGGAGTCTAGCCAACCATTCGATGGCAGGCGTGACCTCACAATGAGTAGTGGCTGACGACGACTTAAAACAGCGATTCCTACAACTAACCTTAGAGGTGACCAATAAAAATGGGACCAATCTTCGGCCGAGAGGTCTTATCAAATCGTTCTGTTGTGACTACGACTAATCATGGAGATGATGATAAAGAGCAACTGATCGCTAAGGCCTTGAATGGGGACATGTGGTCATTTATTTTTGCGACTGTAAAGACCAACGATTCCGAAAGCAGGCGAAGGCCCCTAAAGTAAGACTTTATTTAATGCAGTTGGTAGCTCGGTCTGCAGAAAATTGAAAACACCAAACCCTTGCTTAGAAGCCTCGAGACGCTTTTGGGGACCATTTCTGGTTTCCTTCCTGCAACAAATACCATCATCAAATTCTACAACAATTATGATCCATTTATAAACATTGGCTGGTTTTTTCAAAACAAACCAGCCGAATCGTAAATGTCTGTTGTGCGCTTTTGTTCTGGAATGTTCCCGCGATTTCTTCTTTGTGGTTCCTCCCTCACGGGGGCAATTATTAGCATTATCTTGCTTTTCGCCATTTTGCTCGCACTTAGGCGCCGCAATTCGTAAGGACTTCAAGCGCGTTATCACATTTTTGGATTTTTGCGAGTGAAAGAGAGGAAGAGAGAGAGTTGACGCAAACCTATAAGATCCCCCCCAGAAAACAACCAACACGACCACGTTCTGGCTCCGTGGCGGATTGTGCTTTTCTTTTTCTTAGCTGCTTTCAGCAGGAATCTAAAATTGCTACGCGAAACACCTTTCATTTCTTAACACACACAAGAAGAACGTTTTCTGTGCTGCCCCGTTTTGCAATGTTTGACAAACAAACAAAAACAAAAAACGATTAAATATAGTAAAAAAAAAAAACGAAAAACTACACCGATCGTCACCCTTCTGAAGCCACGATCGCGCGTTGGTAGGATCACACATTTTTCCAACGGGCTGGCCTTACCGTTCTTTGTTGCTTCAGTTGTTTAAAGTTTGAAGGGAAACGGAACAGAACAGGGCGAAGACAAAAAAAAAGGCGCCCCCAAAGCCCTCATTACTGTCTTTGCGGGCAGTGTTTTAATAGTTAAGGAACAGAATTGAACAACGCTGACAGTAAATATGCAACCTTCATAAGATTATTCCGATTCCAATTTGACTGTTTTGTTTTTCTGCAACCCAAATAGTGCAACACAAAACAATTCTTCTGTCGTGTGCGAGCGACGTATGCCGGTGACGGTGCAGACGACAGCGGAAGGATGTGGACTATGGGAAAGGGGAAGGGAAAGGAAGAGGAGAACAGAGTCTAAAAAGAACAGGAGGAAAAAAAAGATGCGAAAAAGAACAATATTCACGCGCCACCAAATGCTGCGGTAATGTTGTGCCGTACCTCCGCGCACTCTGGAGCTACCGACACTGGGCTTGCGAGACGCGTGAGACGCGAAGATGCATACGGCACGGGGCAGAGAAACGGGCAAGAAGACTCGCGCCGATGGAAATGTTGTGCCGTACCTCCACGTGCGAATGAAATTTTCGAACCGTGTGCGAACCAACCCCGACGAGAGGGTGAGTGCACTAGCAATGGCTGTTGCCGCTGCTGCTGCTTCGATGCGGGAGAGTAAGGGTTGGTGTGTGAGAGAGAGCACGCGAGAGAGAGAGAAAGGCGGGGTGCGTTTTGAACTGTTGCGAACGAACAGAAACGGACGGAAGAGTGCGCAGTGTATGCGTGCTTCCCCGGTCCGATGACGACTCCACCCTGTCTTGCATACCCCTCTCTGCCCCCCCCCCCCCCTTTCACAACAACCCCAAACCAACACTTCCTTACACGCTCAGAGGCGCTTAGAGAAAGAGAGCGAATACAAAACTTGAAGCGATAGGCGCGTACTCGTCAGCGGCGACGCTCGATGGCGGCAGTTTCATTCGAAAATACCTCGACCTCGTCAAGTTAACTCGCGGTGTGGATGTCTTTTTACACGGCCTACTACTGCAATCTTGTATTGTGCTTGATTATGTGTGTGTGTATGTATATTTGCTTCTTTCTTTCCCGGTTTTCGGGCAAAGATGATGCTGATGATACACCGGTTTGTTGTTTGCTGATGGTTGCCACTGCTGACGGGGACATTTTCTATACGTTCCAAGTAGAAAAAAAATGTTGCTGCAGGCAGGCTCTTGCACACAATCTTGCCCCTTTTTACAGGGCGATAATTTGAGCATAATTTTTAAAGTTCATGGAGTTTTCAGGGCTCTATCGTAAAGGGACGAGTTTTTCTTGATGGACGGATTATCTCGTCTTCCCTTGGGCTAGTGTTTCTTATTTTGAAATGTTGGGTCTTAACCCTAGCAGGTTAGGTTAGGTTAGGCTGCCGTTATTGCTTCGGCTCCAATCAAATTTTCGTAATCCCCGTAACATTATAGCTGGGGGGCCAGCTAGGCGCCTACTTTTTTCGAGAACAAATCAATCGTAGGCTAACGGTGTGACAAGCGTGTGACTACTGTCACTACCACAGCAAGAAGGAAAGTCTTGAAGCACCTCCGCTAAATTGCGTAGGTCACCGAACTCATTTTGGTTTTACGCACTTGCTGTCCACTCGGGGAGAATCGTGACTCCTGGAGGTACCGGAGGTTCGTTCATTGGACTTCAGGCAGCTTCAGGCAACGTAGAGACGATGGTCGCTGACTCCAAATTAATTCATTTTTTCCCTAGAAGATGAAAAATGTTTTTTTTTCAGGAATCAAGAAACATATTTTGGTCGTTCTGTACCAGGAAAAACAACAACAGTGTAATGTTGAACATCGTAAAACGATAATAGCAGGAAACGGTTATAATAACCTCCCAGCACTGACCACTCCAACGTCGGCCGGTTGTTTTTCTTGGCCGAAAAATTCGAACATTCGTCTGTGTGTTTGCGTGCGAACAAGGCTTGGGTGTCATCACGCATTTGTGTAGATCCTCTCCGCTCCTCTCTAATATTTATGCTTAGATTGTGCTGCACAACAACATACAACGCAGAACAGAGAAAAAAAAACTCGCATTAAACAACGAGACACGCATACAGGCTAAAAAACCCACCTAAAAAAAACAGAGCTCCAATCCTACCATCCCCACATAATGGCGGAAGCGATAAAACACAGACAGCCAAAAGTCAAGAGTGCGAAAGAATTGGGAAGATACACGGGGGCACATGGCGTTGCAAAAATACACAACCTTTCCTAAGCCTACCGTGCTTAGGGCGCGTGACTTAGACAGGGTTGGCTGCAGAATGTGCGTCAAACAAAGTTCGGCCTACTGGCGTGACGGGGAAGGCGACACATCAATGTAAAAACCCCTGAGCATAGGAGAAGCGGTGGATCGCCTGTGGGAAGGGGGTGGATGTTGCCAAAAAAAAAAACCTCCCAACGCCTGCTCTTTCTTCTGTTCGTACACATTTATTCGATCTTTACCAACATGGACATGGTGTGGAGCATGAATTGCCAATGTGTGCGAAGGCCTCCCAAAAATTGAAGCACCTAAATACACGGGGCACACACACACACATACACATCCGTCCAAAACGTTGTAAAGACCTTCTTCTGTCGGAAAGGGCAGGTCAGGAATGGGTCGGAGTCCGGCCGTAACTCTACACCGCAACTCCCAACGCTTTTCGGCTTCAATTTCTGCTGCTGGTGCTCTGTCACGCTCATACACATCCGCATGTCGATGCGTCATGCTCGCACCACCGTCAGGCAGTAACGGGGAGAGAAAATTTTCGGCAAATGGACCACAGAGCGTGGGGCCAGGGAAGAGCCAAACGCACGCACACCGAAAACCGACCTTTGAAAATGACCTCCAGCGTGCGAGGCAGAAAAACAGGGGGGGGGGGGAAATTGTGCATACTTTCCTCGGCAAAATTGTGTCTGGTTTTTACGTGTGTGTGTGTGTGTGCGCAAAAAACCACAACCACACACAACAGTGAACGCGTTGTAAAAGGAAACGATCCCTTTCCTGGGGCCTACTTCGCTTGGACAAAGCGAGGCCTACTGTGCCGAACGCAGCTGAAAACATCTCCTCACACTAATGGTTGCGTACGTGCTCCGTATACTGCGTTCCTGTTGGAAAAGGAGAAGGATTACTTTGATCGTCCAACAAGGATGAAAGGATGTGAAGGAGCGAGATAGAGACAACAGCGCCCAGAGTTTCCAAGGATCAGCAGCAGCAGAGCAAACAGAGCGTATGGAACGAAAAGACTTGGTATCATCTTCTCAAAGATAAAAATGAGGAGTTCTGGAGTGCATTGGATTCGAATGGAGCAACACAAAGGAAAGTTTATGCTTTACTACAACAAAATTGCAAGCGAGAGAGAGAGAGAGAGAGAGAGAGAGAGAGAGAGAGAGCAAAGCGAATAATCAAGTTTATCGATCGGTGTGATGTTGAGAAGCTGTTTTTGGGGAGATTTTATGCTATACATACTTGTTGTGGCCCCAAACTGTACGTTGACCATGAAAAGAGAATCTCTTAAGGGTCTCTTTCTTTGAGAGATGTTCCCATTCATTACTTGTTTGAAGTGCGTTTAACTTGAATTAAAAATTTCTAAAATGATTTTTAAATTGTTATATTTTTGTGTAGAATTATTTTATATTACTTTTCTAGTAGAATCTTTAATATAAAAGTTGTCTAAAATTCTTGTTGCTGATAATCTGCTCAAACCCAACATAAACGGTGATGGCGACGTTAACTTTCTTTCAAACTTTTTATTGAATTCTACTACTTAAAAAACCATCCCCTCCCAAACTTCAACTAATAGGATTCAAATGAAACAACCAAAAAGGCATAAAAGGAATAAGAAGTTACCCATGCTGCTCAGGACAGAAAACAACCAATCCAGTGGCAGGAGGCAATACATAAAGTATGCAAAAACGAACAAGAACTAAATTCCCCCAACCTATTCACCGAGCAGGCGCATTCAAAATGTGCATATGCAACCGTGCCATTAGTGGGCACGGTTGGTACTTGAAACACCCGCCAGGGCTGGTGGGGTTTCAGTCTTGTGGTGCTGGCAGCAACCGACTGCAGGCAGGCTGCTCATTCGTTCGCGTGCTTGCAACTGGATGCAACTGCGACGAGAAGCGACTGCGCACCATTAAGGCAACAGCAGTACCAACAATTGCAATTGTGTGGCGAGGTGGTCCAGCCCAACACCCTCCCGAACATGCGAATGCAGTTTTATGCAACTGTACAAATGATTTCAATGCAACTCTACCGGGAAAATGTGCTAAAAATTTAGCACGTTGCAGATAGAAACTGTAATAAAAAACCTAACATTCTAATATGGGAAAGTAAAAAGTCCTTATTTAGACTACTCTCCTGCATTATATAGGCACCTCGGCTCGGCGTGTGCTATTCTCCTATTTTTCCACAAAGAAGGATAGGTCACGGTAGGCCGTGCTCAAATCGCAGTAACGTAGAAACGAGAGTTGGATCGCAAAAAAAAAAAATGGTTGCGCAAGCTGCAGGGATGATGTTGATGATGATGATGATAGAGAGGCTAGTCAACGATTTGCCGTCTCTTGCATTTGCATGCGCACTCTCTATCTGCTTATCGCATCGGAATATCAATTGTTAGAATCTCATCTCGCGAAAACGAGAGTGAAAGCGCAAGCATTCTCTGTGGCCATGCGCTGGAAGGAAACAAGTGAAGCTGCTTCTAGTTTGAACTGGACAAGTTTCAGTTTGTTTGCTATAATTTTTACTTTATAAATATGATAAGTTTGTCAGAATTCGGTAACCTATTGTCGAAGATATAATTTAACGAATTATTTTTGCTTCTAGAGAAGGATACACCGACATCTTTTGGAATGGTCTGCCGTTCTTTTCTTGATGCAATTTTCAGAAAAATAACTATATTAACTGTTAACAAAAACCTTTCCTAAACCTATTGTAATATCAAACCAAACACGAATGAGATTCTAACGCCGTGCTGCGTGTCTGGTAGACACATCGACACATCGAGGGATGATTTCTGAATCACCCTGTGCTTCTCTCGGTGTTGTACGCATAACCATTTTCAAGGTTAAAGTGAAGAAGACACCAAGTAGGCAGAGAAAAAGAATGCCCAAAAATTGCAAGAGAAAGAGATGCAAATATGGGTACGATGTAGCGCAAAACCATATCAGTGAAAGAGAGAGAAGAGAGCGAGAGAGAGAGAGAGAGCCTTCATAGGCTATCTTTATTGTGGCGGTTGCTTTTTTATCAATTGAATGTCTAATTTTTATTTGTCCGTAACTAACGAACGCCAACATTTAACAAACACAATATTCGCTTGCAGAATGATTTACTTATAATTACTTTGAAATTTACATTAACTAACATACCTTTCTTTCCTGGTGTTTCGCTTTCCCGACTATTGTTGGAGTTTAACTGCTCCGCTTTGGTATGTTGGTGAAGCTGATGGAACCGCCTGGTCTTTCACTCGCGTGTGGTAAATAGTTTGATATTCGCACTAAGCAGCAACTTATTTACTTTGTGAAGCATTTTGCTTCGGTTGTTAACAATTTTAAGGATAAACTTATGCCTGCATCACACTTTTGTATGTTACCGTTACACGTAACACCACGTAACGCACATTACCACAATATTCCAACGCACTTTATTTGCGTTTTCTATCACTTGATTGTCCACTTTTTGATGCCTACTATCGTATTGGCGACCATCATCAGCTAGTTTGTCGTAGCTTCTTTGCTTGCTGACGCTTCAAACCGAAATTACCGGTGCAGCAGGGCTGCAAGATGTGATTCGAATATTTTTTTTTTCGTTTTCGGGCTGCAACGAAACGAACGTCTTTTGCTCAAAACCTCTTTCTCCCCGCTTGCTTTCTCTATCGCACGCACGCTACTAAATATCACAAACGCACCACCACACCACGAGAGAGGAGGTGTGTATTGTGCATCACAAAAACCGAACCACACGACACCAACGGACACTAATCAGCCAAAACCAGGCGCGAATCGCAATAGGTTTCGGTACCGTGTGTGGGGCGGCGATTGATTAGGGCAGCTTCCTCAGGGTTGCGATGATGCGATGCTCAACCGCACACTTGGATCGTCGCCACACCACCACAAGATTTATTCACTCACAAACACACACGCTGCCTTAACGCGCCGTAACGTGATTAAAGCGCGCGGCGATCGGAGCGGCCGCGAACAAATAAAAAAAAAAAAAACGTCGCACATCCACTAGATTCGCTATTGACCTAGGCTTTTCCTTACGGTCAGATTAGCGCACAATGTTTATAGCGCACAGATACTGCCGCTACACCTGGCCTCTCACTGCCACGGTTTTAGCGCACCCCCACCACTCCCGTGTGGCAACAATGGCGACGGTACGGTACGGTGGTCTGGTGGCTGCAGTTGATGAGTGTTGCTGGTTGTTGCCAGATTGCATTAATCTGCTGCAGCAGCAGCAGGGGCGCAACACCGACACTTCCTATGAATAAATTTTCCTTTTCTGATCACTATTTCTATTGCTTACACTTGACTCACTGGAAGCTCACCAGGCTTTCGTTCACTGGGAAAACCCTTTTCACCGCTGACAAAACATTCAAACTTTTCCAACCGTTTGCACACACAGAAAAAGGTTCCTCTTGCCGCGATCGCTAGTACGGAACACAGCACGACGGTGTACTGGCTGTGCTGGTTTTCGGAAGAATGTGCGCGAATTCTGCACTCTCTCTCACACGATTCACCCTGCGCAATTTCGGACACAAACACTTGGCTGGTTCGGTTTCAATTTGGGACCACCCCTAGCAACGCGTGTCGTCGTCCAACGGCGCTTGCTGCGATGTGCTTCTGCTGCGCTGCTGCTTTGGCTGGGAAATGCCGTCGTATGCCGAAAACCGAGCAAAAGCCCTTCGGAATTGAAGTTGACGTTGGCCGGTGTGCACTGTGGCCGGGTTGTTTCATTGCTGCTCTGCTCACGCGTTCTAAGCTCTGCTCCCGTTGTGCATGTGGAAAACGCTGTTGGGGGATGTGCTTACTCGCGCTCACACCACCGCGCTGGATATAATACGCTTTTGAAATATCGTTGCAAAATTATTTACACCAAATTTGTTTTCGCACAACATACTCAACAATCAAGCGCACACACACACGCACACAAAACTCGTCAACTTGCAAAATGTCTTCCCCAAAAAACTGCATGCACAACAGTTACACTGACGTGTTTCGACGTCCTGTTACTAATCAATCCAAGGATGCCTATTTTTTCGCCGTTTTTTTGACGACAACCTCTTTTACGCACACTAATGCGCTTTTGTACGCGAGGCCTACTTCCTGCTACTTCACCAAGAGCACGTCATTTACGGAAATAACGCGACGAGGCAACATAACGTCAGGTTGCTTTTGTGGTGTGTGCTCTAAAACGGTTGTGCCTACACACATGTCCATTTTTTTCGCGGGGCAGTTTGCCATCATGACTCGCTCGCCGTTTAGGCGTTTAGGGTACTGAGGCCACACACGATACTGGGGGATGAATTTTTCTCAAAATCACAGACACAATATTATGGCCAATGGTTGGTTTGTGCAGGAGAGCAGTGGCAAGTAAGCAGCCTCCGCCATCATTATGTGCCCATCATCCAAACGACACGCCGTTATACTGTCGTCGTCGCCGTCGTAGTTGTAGTCTTGCTGGTAGTATTCGTGATATGAATCGAATTCAGGCAGAAAACAGTTGAATGCGAGCGAAGTCGAGATCGAAACTCCTGTGTCACCACATACAAGGTAGATTGCTCAAGAAGGAAGGGAAGGTGTACCGTGTGAGAGAGGTAAAACCCTTCATACCCGATCACTCTCCAAAAGCAACCCCCTCCCTCTGGTACCTTTGATTCTAGTGTGTGCTACCCTACACCATGTCCAACGACGTACCAACGAACGGTTGCTTGGACGGGGCATGTGCTGCACGGGTGGAAAAAGGGAACGCAGCAAACCCTGCTCCGAAGGGATGAGACGTGCGAGAGAACGAGCGAGAGAGGCAGGAGGACGATGCCCGGCGCGAGTGTGAGCTCAACTACACACACACACACACAAACACACACGGATACACGGACTGGTACCACGAGCAACCACATTTTTCTAGGGCACGTGGAGGTACGGCACAACATTTCGCGCGGACCGTGTTGCGTGTGAGCGAAGGGATGAAACGCGAAGTAGAGGGTGCGCGTGTGCGCGTACGGGAGGAAAACCGTGTTGCGAGGAGCAGCTTTGCGCTGACGTCACGCGCGCACATCAATACAGGGAGGAATGTTTTCTCGCCGTTCGGGTCGTTCGTTCGTCGGGTTTGGCTTTTGTAGGGGTGGGGATGATTCCCGAACCTGAAACGATCGCTGTCTTCGTTTGGTTCGTTCACTTCGCGAGAGGGGTAGGTTCGGGTTTTTCGGTTTGCGTGTTGCACATTGGTCTCCCTGATGGGAGGAAACATTAAAATGCTATGTTGGAGGCAATATGCTGCGTTCTTGGCGATCTTCGGCTGTGATGATCACCTTTATTCTTTTAGAATGCGAAGCAAAAATGTTTTTCTTAGTGTTGTAATGTCTTCTTTTGATCCAGACTCTCGTTAAACTGAGGGATAAATTAATGAACAAATGGGACAATTTTCCTAGCAATTTTATGCAATATTTTTGCACAAACGAACGAACGACTACATAAACCTGTTTTATTCTAAAACAAAGTAAAATTAAGTCCATCACGCAAAGCGGGGGATTTCCCCAGAGATCTTTACTTCATTCTTCTTGCTATGATTTGATTTTATATTGTCCTTAGCCCAAATCAAACAAGACAAAAATGACAGTCTGGAGCATATCGAGGTTGCAGAACCAAATCAGGAAACAAGGAAAAGTTGTTAATCTGGCATGAATTTAGTTTTAGAGAGAGACACAAAAACATGATCTTCCAGAATTCAAGGACTAAATTTACGTGGAAATATAAACATTACTTATTTTAAAAGTCAAATTTTTAATTTTTGCCTTAAATCTCAAAATAAATTGTGTTTTTATGAAACGATTATACATGAGGGAAACAAAGTCTATAAAATTCGGAATCACTTTCATGTATTGTGGCTAAATATAAATTTATTGCCGGCTAAGTTGATGAGTCCGGCGCAAAGCAAATACAAATTGACACAAGACTAATAAATAGGCCATTGTAATAAATCCTTATCATCCGGGTAATAAACCTAAAACGACGGCAGTATTTACGATTCAGCCATGTGGAATGAGTAATACAGTGGAATTTCATGGTTTAGAAACAAGTTGTCAGATTCAGGGTTAATAATGGACGGTGTGGGTGGTCGCCATCGGCATCAACGATCGCGTGATACTACGAGAGGCAAAAAAACGTCGAACAAAGGGAAAAAGGAGGACCCAATGAAGACGAGCACGAAGGGCTTCCAAGAGTCCTAACCCTGTAGGAGGCTACCAGGAGATGTTATCGTCGAAAGGATAATAGAGGTTCGATCAACGTCGATTGGTCAAGGTGCTTTCGCCTTTACATGAAATATCAAATAAGAATACGTGAAAATCAACGAGGACAAGATTCCAAGAATGTTTCTCAATCATTCTCTGAGTCATTTCCGCTACAGGGATGGAAATACTCGATGCTTAACTAGAAGCTACTATAAAACTCTTTAGTATCAATGTTCGGTGGTGATCCAGTGGCCAATCGATCAGTAGGACCGGGGATCAATTCCCATCCGTACTATTACCCTCTAGTGATGGATTGACTATCGAATTACACCGAATATCAGTAAGTTTAGTAAGCATTTAAATGGCCGGCATGATGTGGCAGATCCTCAAGCCAATAAGAGGAAGTATGGAACAAACCAATGTAAGAAAAAGTATAACTTTAATAGCCAAAACTTGATCGCATCGTAAAGCTAAATCCAGCTGGCTTGAATTACCAGGCCCGAGGTGATGGGTCAAACAAACAGCTAGTAAAACAAAATTCGCAAAGTGTTGAAGATGGCCGAGCGTGGCGTGAATGCGTCACAGTGCTCATGGCGCGCACGGCCACCCTAATCGCCAAATTACTTCATTTTGGTAACCTTAAGGCCCCCCTCCCCCCCCCCCCCACAGACCCGCCTACCCGTGGCTCAAGACATCCGTTTTCCGATCTGACACATGTTTTGCAGAACTTGGCCGAAGATCATCATTGCAAACGACGGTGATTGGTGGTGGGTTCGCCTTGGCTGTCTGGAACTTCCGCGGACAGGGCACGTGGACGTCGGTGAATGTTGAAGTGATGGAGTATTTACTGAGAGAGCATTAATTTCTCAAGCATCCTTTCACTCGTCGGCAAGGCACGAGTTTTCTGGCAGGAACCTTGTCGATCGGTTAGTTATCTGGCGATGCTTGTTAAAAAAAAAAACAGGTGCAAACACGAAGCTGAACTTGAAAGTTTGACCTCAGCATTTAATGAAACTCGAATGTAAAATACAAAGCAATGGATACAATCGTTGGAAAGTTTTAGATTGTTTTCTTACCAAAAGCACCATTTTATCTACAATCCCAAACAGCGAAAAGACACCCAAAAAAACAAGAAGCGTTCGATTGGGTACATTCACTAATCGAACTGGTTTTTTTTTCTTCGAACCTGGGCATGCCAGCAAATGCATGCCAGCGTGTGGCATGCATTTGACGCCTAGTACCCTCATCATAGCCGCCATTTTCTAATCTACTTTTTGTCTACTGCTGCTTCTGTGGGGGATTTCGCTTACTATTGCTTGATGCAAAAGGCACGGCCAGCATGCTTTTTTTTTATTTTTATATTCGACTGTACGACGCGTGGCTGATAAACTTTTTGCCCTAGGTAGCACGATCGTGATCCTCTTACGATTGTCAAGGTTCCAGGTTAGAGGGGAGATAAGTGTTTCGTCCAGTGTTGTACAAAAAAATAATACCAAAAAAGGGGTATTTGAGTTTGCTAATGAGTTTCGTTACAGTTTTGGAACTAAATGGTTGAGATCGAAAATATTAAAAAAAAAAAAACCAGTCCCATACGATACATGAGTAGATGTTGTTAGATGCTGTTTTTTTTTTTCATTATTTTATTTTGCATTATATTTTATAAGACTTGTTAAACATTTTTGCTCCATTGGTAGGTACTCACTTTCCTATAAACTTCTATCTCGTTTGCCTTTCTGGTGCACCTGAAAACGCTATCATTCATCTCAATTTGTGTCTACCACGCCTCCTGTATTCGAATCGAACAAAAGGATTTTACGAGTTTGATCGTTCGGTGCCATTCTAATGACATGACCATCTCCCCGGAACTTGCCCAACCTGTCAAAGAGGTTGCACGATAGCAAGGCCGTTTTGTAGGATCAAAAATGGTTTCCATACTGGTGCGTACCTACATATATTGTGTTCACTGCATCCACCAACTGAAAGGCAACAAAATAAATAAATTAATAGCATTGTAGGAAGTATGGCAAGATGTGCAATTAAAAATTATATTTGAAAGTATCAAAATGGGATGTTCTTCGTCCTTGGAACAGCTTTAGGTTTATGCAAAAAATGTGCTCCGAAGCTCATGCCCTACAACAAGTGTCTCAATGTTTAAAATCTCCAACCCGAGGCTTTTTTTTGACGCTTTCCTATTTTTTTTTTAATGAGTGACCAAAAACTTTTGTTCACGTTCTAAGATATTTTTGAATTTTCGACCACTGATTTTTGATTTCGTTTTGGCAAGCAAGAACCTAATCCGGAACCGCTCACCTTGATGGCGAATGATTCCACGCTATCCTCTCACCCTCCGTCTAGGGCTACCACGTCTCCTCTGTCCGTGTGGACGGCCTAAAAGGACTTTCCGAGCTGGGTCGTCCGGTGCCATGCGAGCCTAATTCCCGTACAGCTCGTCGTTGTAGCGGCTCCTCCATTGTCCTTCCACACATACGGGGCTAACGATGCTTCTGAGCATCCTTCTCTCGAACGCGGCTAAGAGGGCTTTTCGTCTGTTTTGGACAGGGTCCACGTCTCAGTGGCGTATGTGAGTAGAATGTCGCAACAGATTTTCTGAGGTGAGATGTTTCCGCAGGCTGTAGAGTGACCCATCTGGCTGCCAGCATCCTAGCGCGCAACTCCGTCTCTATGCTGTTTTCGGTGCTGACTTTTGACCCGAGATAGGTGGTGACCTATCCGTACATCACCCCACGTAGTTCCGGATGTCTTAATTGTAGTCAAGTTGTGTGAAAATTAATTGATTTACACCCAGGTAAATTTGTATACTCAAACTTGTTACATTTACAGCTTTACAGAGTTCCTCAGAGTTCGCATTGACTTTTATGCGAGAAATTCACTCTAAGTTCTAGTATATCAACTCGAAATAAAATAAAAAAATAGTAGAAAAAATCAAAAATATACGGGACAAAAAAACATTGTGGGGCATGAACAAAATTATATTGGCACACGACAAAAAAAAACATAGGAAAGCGTTAAAAATTGCCGGGATACTCTGTATGAATTTTACATTAAATAATACTAGGCTCAAGGTATAAAGTAACTAAAAACTCATCGTATTTTTCCAACATAATTGGCTAATGCATGTGTATATATGTAATATATAGTCCAATCTTTTGTAAGAAAAAACTTTATTAATACTACTACTTTAATGTTATTTTCATTTATTTAGTTGTTACTTGTTTGTTGACTTTCTATCGGCTATACTTACTTACTTGTTTATTTATTTATTTTACCATTTTCCTATTTATTAATTTATCAAAGTATAAAAATGAAGAGAATAAATTTAAATCAAAGAATAAAGAGGAAATGCTTAATTCATAATGTTCATTGCTTCAGTCATCACTCTTAAATTTAAATTTAAATAAATTTATTAATTTATTGAATAAATAATGTATTTAAACAATTTATTAATACCAATTCTAAGCAACACAAGACTCCTGAAAGTACTGACTGAACTAGAAGGAAGGAACAATGCTATGAATATATTAAATAAAAATCGTAAACCATAGCTAAGACGCCTCAAGATAGCTATAAATTTCCAAAATTTACTTACTGCGATTTTTAAAACATAAATCGGAACAAAACAAACACAAAATCTTGCTTCCATAAAACAAAACAAAACCATTCGTCATTATATTTTTTTTTTGCCATCGGGCAGCGTTTTGCGATTGTATCTTAAACAGGATCTCACCTACGGCGGCCGGTTATGTTCTTGGAACTTAGCACTTGATTATGTAGGCTAATTGATAGCGATCGCAACACACTTCACCAGTGCACTAGCACTGGATTTTGCTACTGCTGCCGTAGCGGTGCGAGGTCGTACGAGCGAGGCCCGTACTTCACGAACCGCCTCAAACCGGTTCCATTCCTGCCAGCCACGGCACACTGTCCGAACCGAGCGGATGTCAATTAATAGCAGACCGTGGCGGTGGCACGTGGCGTTAACTTAAGACGGCGTGAGCCCCAAACGGGTGATGGATTGGTTGGCGAACGATCGAAGCGCGTGGCCGAACGCGCGAAGGTTATAAGCTCGCGCACTGCCTTAAGGTGTTGCTGGGGAGGGGGGGGGGGGGGGGGTCGGCTGCTTGGGCGCGCGTGATCGTACCTGCTGCAAAGCATTAGCCCCAACACCATTCTCCAGTGGGAGAGATCGCACCGCTGGAAGCCTTTAGTAAGCGCGTGCAGCCGAATCATTTGGAGCAACCGATCTAAAAATGTGTGAATTGTTCAGCCTTGGGTGCGATTGTGGTGTGTGCGCTTTGCGTAGAAAGATTATGTGCGAAATGTGCAAGAAACGCTAACAAGACCTCGACGAAGAAGCGATGGCCGTTTGGTTGTATATCCTTAGGCTTAAGCAGCAATCGCGAAAGGGGGCCAAATGGAGCAGTTGTTTGATTGTTTGTATTGTTATGTTGAGTAAACCAACTGGCGCATTGCTCATCGGATGAAAACTTATGTCGGAATCACTCACTTTTGAAGCAAACCGTAGAAGATCTTTTCTTGAGCTTCTGAAATTCTCTATTTTTGAAGCATAAAAATTGAGACGTTCTACTTCTAGTTGGCTCTGCATCTTCAAGAGGTTTTGGTCTGCCATTACTGGATTCGTTTGATTTAGTTTACTTTTAACCGCATAAATTTTGAACAAAAATAGAAGATCGAATGAAAATTCATTATTTAGATAACTGTTGACGCGTTATCTAAAGCCATAAGTATTGAGTATCAAGTCCCCCCTTCTGCTCGACATTCGTTTGGCCGTAACGTTGATGGTTGATGCTTTTTATCCCAAGATTAGTCTCGACTTAACAAATATATTTTCATTTCAGCGACACACCAATCGCCGGGCTGGAGGTGATGGTCGGTACCTTGGACTGTTACCAATTTATGATCGACGTAGATCCGATGATCGGCACACACACACAATCCCAAGCTTGATCCCAACGATCTAGATAGTGTCAATATAACTGTAGCAAAAACGTCCTATGCGAAGCCTTCGTCCGGTCCCTAAGGACCGGTTCCAAGCAGATGCTGTGTGCCACGCTGGGGTCTGTGGATCCATGTCACCCATACGGACTGGTTTGACGGTCCGAATGTGCCGCACGAAGCGTTCGAATGTATCGCTTAATCTCCCTGATTCCCGGCAAATTAGCGTCTTTGGCTCGTTGCATCTACGTCATATCGATCGTCCGTGGTTTGATCGAACCCTGTGGGACACTTTTAATTGAAGAGCAGCGGATAGTGCTGACAATCGATGCAGATGGTGTGTGTTATGTTTTTCAGAGTGCTTTTTTTTTGTTTGCTGTTGTTAGCTCCAAAGCTGTGTTGGAAAACTTATCAAAATATACAATTAAAATTGAAACTATTTTTAGAGAATGAGATGCAACTTTGGGTTTGGGAAAAAAATAAACTCAAAACATCCCTTCACTATCACCGATCCTCATGGCGTAGGGAAACCGAAAACGAAAACAAAACTATTCAAATGGTCAAATTAAAGATTCACACTCTCCATAATCGTGGGGTAATTAGAAATAAGTTACACCCAACCATGTGCGTTATCAGTTGGCCCGCTTGGCCGGCCGATCAGTGCCTTCCTGTGACCCGATTCGCCTTGGGGTGATTCTATTTTGGAGTTTGGACATTATGATGGTCGAGCGGTGCCTGTCGTGCGTCGTAATCTGTTGTAAAGTTCAAGCGGGAGGGTCACATTCTATGTAATTGCGACTGTGTTTGTACTCGTCTCGGCGTGATGGGCGTGTGATTTAAATACAACGCCTTATGAACATATAAGCATGAAAATTTCGGAATTTTGGAATATATTCTACAGAATAGACACAATGTTCTAGCGAAATGTGCAAAATGAGCTAAAAAACTGGCAGCAATTTTTGGTTGGCAAATTAAAATGGAAACAAAGTGTTTCAAGCTATCAAATGCCGCACATCTGTAACCTACAATGGCTCAACTCAACTCAACAATGGTCCACCAGAGCCACAAAACAAGCAAAACAAACCGGCGACAAACTGTAACCGTCCGACTGCCAATGTACTGTGGAACAAAAAAAGAAGATGACCGAGTCTGTGCATCATGAACCACGCGAAGCAATGGTTGACTCGGCAAAGGGAGGTTTCGGTGCACCGACAAACGCCAGCAGTCCCCCCACACCCACAGATTAACCTCCCTCCCCTCTCCCTGTTGTACGTGGCGTGCTGGAACGCCTTTGCCACCACGCTGCATGTGGCCCTTTCGTCTTGCATTCTCTGTCACTTTCCCACTATCCCACTACCGACCGAGGGAGAGATTAACGCGAGTATAATAAAAGAGTGTGTCAGTGAACCCATTCCGCTGCTTTCGAGCTTGGAAGCGCGTGCACGTGCCGGCCATCGTGGGCGAGCATGTTGTGCCGTACCTCCCAGTTTGCGGTGCGATGCACCAGGCAGCATTCCTAGGGAGCAAAAGGGCACCGTGCATCGAACGGCGCTTCAATGCACGGCTACCCTGCAACGCGCGCCGTTGTCGTCGACAAAACGGCGAGCACTACTCCAACTCGGTTCGGCTTCGCCTGGGCGGGGAGAAGGTGCCAAACGTGTTCGGGCGATGCGTTTTCTCCGCCGTCGATGCACCGAACATGGGGCATTAGCCGAACGGTAACCGAGCGAAAGTTTCACGAAATGCATCCGATGCACAATCGTTACCACTACCACCGATGCGAGTGGTAGTAGCAGCAACCAGAGCGAGCTAGTTTGGATCGTTGTTGATCGAGTTGCACTCGCTGTGATCGCTTTTTAATGATAATGAAGAAACAGAGCAGATTTTATATTTTTGCTGTATGCTGCTAATAAATAGCTTTTTTCCTTGCTAAAAAAAAAAAATATTGTGAAATTTGCGTAAAATTATAGAGCGAAAGGATATGTGCAAAATGTCGTAGCTTTGAGAGTGCAATCTTTAAGAGTTAAACGACGATTTTCTCCAAACCATATTTCTACAGTTAATAGACTTTTAGAAGTTTACTTTCTTGAAAATTATAATCGCAAGATGCCCTTTGACGGTCCAGAAGGTTGAAGGGGTGCAAAATTGTTGTCATAAAATGGCACAGTAAACATATAGTAATTATTTATAATTAATAAATTGTGATGCTATGCTTTCATTTGAATGCCTCACAAGTCTCACATAAGTTAAGTTAAGAGTATTAAGAGTAAGTTAAAACGGGTGCAGCTTCTCGTCATCACAATTAAAAAAAAAACGAAATTAAAATTAAAAAAAAAAAATATTTTGAGTAAAACGGCTTGCGCCTAATTGTCTACGAGCGAATTTGATGTATTGTCTTTATTTTTAATAAAAAAAATTAATTGAAAACAACTTAAAACTAGTTAACGTAAGGAAGTGGCACATCTAGAGACGATGTACAGGTTTTACAGTGAAGGAGTTTTAGGAATGACCAGTGCTATGGCTAACTACGTTGGAGCTTGTTCCGACCGATCGTCCAGAGTCCTTCCTTCGTACCCTGTACGTTGTTGACTACTATCTTTAAAGTCCCTAAAAGATCGCTTGCTCCTCAACGATTATGGCTCGTCTCAAACTCCTATATAAGCTCCATCGAGTGGTCTACGACAGAGGGATTTTTCGGCTAATGTGACTTAAAATAGGCAAGAGGAGAGATGGGACAGTATGTTCCAGGTACTTGATACCCTAGAGCACAGGGCAAACTTTCAGACTTCCTTGTTCGGCAACTCTCCGTACATGGGCCAGAATATGGAGATTTGAAACAAAAATATACCATTTCTAAGGATTTAATGTTTAATCCTGCTTTGAAAAGCATACTTAAAGAATATTTTGCTAGCCTTTGGCAGGCATTTATTTCAGAGTTAGATATTGGGTCCATCTAACAATACGGCACTGGACCGTCATAATTAATTATAAATAAATAAATATTGGGTCCATCTCATGATTGTCCCTAAAATAAATGTTCGAAAATTCTCTTCTATTTCTGGGTTTAGCCGATCAATTGCTTTCTCTTCTTAGGAACAGACAAACCTTCATATGAAAGATTCTTGACTGATTCACTGATTGAAGATTTGATACTGAATCATTAAACGAAGAAACGGAGCATACCTTAAACAAGAACCCAAGATATTGGTAAAGTTGTAAAAGTATTGTACGGGCTGACAATAAAGTAAGGTCTCCAACGCTGCAACTTCGCCGGATCACGCGCTAGGCGAAATCTGGCAACACCGCCGTGTTCCTTGGTTCCCCCACTGCCACTTGGGTCTTGGCTGAGCAGCCGTCAACGATGGAGGTACCCCTCACGTCAGCGTCCAAGTGCGAATTGCGTTCTGTAATACGTTTTTTGAGTGCGATAAAATTGACACCTATTGAAATCCATCGTCAACTAGTTGAAGTTTACGGGGAAAAGTGTATGGACATAAAAAAACGTGCGTTAGTGGAGCCGCGAGTTCAATTCCGGGCGCACTAATGTTCACGACGAGGAGAGAAGTGGCCGACCGTCGGTCTCGGATGCGATTGTTCAAGCAGTGGAGGCAGAAATGCTCAAAAACCGCCGTGCGACAATTGGGGACTTGGAAGAGAAGCTTGGAGGAGTGTGTAGCAGCGAAACAATCCGTCACATCCTTGTGAACAACTTGCAGTATCACAAAGTTTCTGCCCGATGGGTGCCGAAGAGGTCAACACCTGGCTGCGCGAGGCGGACGGAGAGTGGTATTTTGCCGGCATAGACAAGTTCATCGTGCGGATGCGCAAGGTGTTGGAAAAAAATGGCGATTATGTAGAAAAGTAGCCAAGACCTTGGCCTTTCCAACGGTGTATCGCTTTTTTTTGGAGACCTTACTTTATTGTCAGCCCTCGTAGTAAAGTAAAAGTATAACAATCACATGTCATGCCTTTAAATTTAAAACTAATCAGACTTCCTAACAAAACATGTGATAGTAAAACATGTTTGTTTACAGGATTCAGTTGTAATGTACCCAAATTACCATGAAACAACGAGTAATTAAAATTAAATTACCTTTAAAGATTAAACAATTGTCATGCAGTTGCGAGAATTGGTTTAATTTTCTGCTAAAAATCTCCCAATGGGAGGTATTCTTCTTCAGTAAAAAGTCACTGAACTAAATGAACGCACAATTGATTCTGGAAATAATAACCTTTATCAAATTAGCCTCATTTGTATTAGGATCAGTTTAATTACTCCGGCTTTTTGTTAAAGTACAAAAGAAAGACAAAACATGCAAAACTTCCCCTTTCTTACGTGTGAAAAATATAAGTACAGTAAGAATTGCTCTAATTCCCAAAAGGAGCAACAAAAAAAATCTTAGAAAACAAACAACAACACAACTGCACCACGATTGATCTGTTTCTTGCTTTAGATTTGTTTGTGCTTTTGTTAATACTTACGCTAATTGTTCTTGAGTTCAGTAGTTAATATTTTTGCTGGTGATTCAATCCCACCCGAACAGCATCCTCCATCCCGAGTGATAACCAATTTTCGTACCAATGTAATCATTTATTGCTCATCCGCTTCTATGTCAATCATTGGAAAGGTCATCCGAAATACGAAAAAACAAAACAGCGAAACACAGATAAGCTAGCTTAGGCCTAGGCCCAAAGGCCAAGCAGTGATTGAAGCATTTATTTTTGTTCTTTTAACTTGACGGCTTGCAGTGCTCTAGAGGCTGCACCATAATGGTAAATTTTAATTCTTATGTTTTATGTGCATGTTGGAAATTAATTAATTAGTAATACATTGTCAGGCTTTTGATCTCGTGCGAATGACGAGGTTCCGGCTGAATATTTGCCTGCCCAATCTTGCCTTGGGTGGCTTTTGAGAATGGAAGTCACAGAGTCAGCTGGCCAATGGGCAATTTATTACTCAACACTCTTATCTGTTTTGATAACTTCAGGGAAAATGCGTGAAGTAGATGAATTTCCAAAAGAATATAAATTAATTTATTATTTGATCGTAATCTAGAGTTCTTTGGGCGCTTGAAAAAATGCTTAACCAGTATTAACCGTTAAAAACTGCTGTTGATATTTCGGGATGTTAAGTAAAGCATAGTTTTTAATTAAAACTAAACTAAAATCGAACAAAATGCAACAGGAACGATAAATACATTTTATCCGATGCTTTATCTCAATCGCTTCGATCAAAACACTTTCGCTGATCGAAGTAAAGAAAAAAGAAACTGACAAAATAATAATCAAGTGCGATTCAAAATTTTGTGACTGACCTCAAACAACATCACTTCTGTGTGTGTGTGCACCAATCACACCATAACCGTCGACACGACTCGGTAACATTATGGCACATTGCGTTGCATACACCGCAGGACCGGAATGGGATTCGCAAATCCGTCTGCGATCAAAAAACGGTAAGTGAAGGGCATACGCACCGTACGGACCCGAACCAAACCTATGCCAATCGAACGCAAGAAATGAAAGGTTCAGTGTCTGTACAGGAGCAAAATAATAAAATAAAACTAAATGAAAAAAAAGCAAACGTTCCATCCATCTATCCAAAGCCGACAATCGGGTTGAGAATAGTTGTCATTTTGGGGTAAAAGTGTTGCGTATTTTACGACCACCCCTTTCCAGCCGCGTGAGGTAAGGCACTCTGGCACAAATAGAAAGGAGAATTCGACACTTATTGAACTCCACGCACCCTCTGGTGCGTGGATGTGCGGACGGTTACGATCCAAAAAAAAAAAACCGAAATGCACTATTCGTGACTGTTCTCGGCTGATGACGATTATTCGCTCATTTTGATGATCGTATGAAATCACAACCGATCAGAGTGATGATGATGACCTGCCGCTGAATGAGATGAGATATTATGCAACTGCATCTCTTTCACCGCACGCTTGCTTACGTGTGCAGCTGCATCACATCCAGTGAATGTCCCGCACGGGGGTCGTCAAACTTTCGGAGGACTGCGGAGGAAATGCTAGTCCCGAAAGTGAGACAACTTTCTCATTCCCATCACTTTGAACGGCCAACGAGATCTTACCGGCCCCCTTCCGTACAAGGTCTTCCTGTTCGGGAGTGCTGCGGGCTTTAAAAAAGGATAGTCAGACGTGTTTGTTTCAATGCATTATTATGAAACTGATCGTACCAGTGCAAAGCACGCTGATTATCGGGGATGTAAAGGGGATGTTAAGCGAATGAATAGGATACGGAATTGAATGCACACAATTGAAAAAAAAAAAACACTCCTCCAAACAAAGAAAGAAGAAATGCGTTTTATGTTCAATTCCATTCTAATTCTATCATCCCACGGATTTTACCGCGTAGGATGCGTCGTAATACGACCGGAGTGTTGCTCACAAATCAAACAAAAAGGCCAATTTTCGAACAATAGAAAAGTTCGTTGAACTAGTATCGAGTTTTGGGCGGTAAGGATCAAAAGGGATCGATCGAAGAAAAGATCAATCCGGGGGTCAAATATCTCGCAAATGCTTTCACGAAGCAAAAGATGTCTTTATTTTTGAATTATTTTTATTTTTGATTCTAATTATTACGAAGTATGACGGCACGTTGCCGTATTGTCAACATCCTGTGTGACTGAAACAAATGAACATTAATAATGAGGCCTTTTCCCTTATTCTTTGCCTTATCCCGGGGATGCTCGGTTGTTTTTGAAGAATGTTTAAACAAGAATTTTTTTAGAATTTTTTTTCAAGTATCCGTAGATTGAATGGCAACGATTTATCGGTTTGGATGTGCCACAAGACATTGAAGAGTTGTAGCTTTGTAAGCATAACAAATGTTGATCGTTCCGGATCAAGTCTAGCGATGTAATTCCAATCGCTTTGTTGGCCGTTTCGATCCTTTTCCAAAGCATCAAGTTAAAAAAATTCTCTCAAAACAGTGGCATGTTTAACGATACGCATGGGGAGCGACCGGGAGAGTGGGCTCGAGCTGGTAAAGGGGCCTCGGATCCACAAATAAAATTCCCCGGCGGTCAGTAGGTTCTATGTGATAGGGTCCTCCAACTGCTTTTTTGCTTATTGCCTGCGAGGGGCTAAAATTACCCTTTTTTCCAACGGTCCAATACTTCTTATTATTGAACTTTCTTGTCTTGTCTCGAAGGAGTACGATTGAACGATTCTTTCTGCACTTGTTTAGAAAGGGACTGGTAGGACAGGACTGATCCTTAGGCGATCATTTGAAGCATGCCGTTCTGTCTACTGTTAATAAGGTTATTTCAAAAATTTTTCGAATGAACACCTTGTAAAAATTGTTACGATCGCCTGTGTGTGATTAATATATAATGTTCTAATAATATATTCTAATATTTTGGAATACAATGGAGTCGCACAAACTTAGAATGTGAGTATTCTATTCACTCATATAAAGTTATTAGAGAAGGCTTCAGCTTGGAGCTTAAAACACAGTCAAAAACACAATCGGATGACTGCTGCAAATTCACGCATCGATCACGAAGACACATGCAAAGAGATGATCACACCCAGAAATATCACAGATCACTGGGAAAATTAACACGATACAGTAGCGGATTTAGCTTCTCGAGGGCCCTAATCGGGATGAATGTTGGGAGCTTCTGTCACATCGAATCAGTAGAATCTACCACGCCTTCTCGGTCCATATGGACAGCCTAAAAGGAACTAAAGAACTGAACCTCCCGGTTTCATTCTCCTGACATGGCCCTGCTATTGGTGCCATCACCAAATAGGACGTTCAGCATCTTCTATGCTTCTATGCAGCACCCTAAAATTCTTCTATGCTTTGATTTCTTAACTTTAGAACAGAGTTAGACCATATGCTAGAGCCATTGATATATTTTGAGACTATAAATGTGTTTTTGTTTGTGTTTTTAATTCACAATGATAGCTTCGTCTATCTCAACAGATGTTTTATGTCGTAAAAATCCATATTTATAGAAGCTTGTCGATCACAATTTGAAACAAAAATATGGTTTAGTAACAAAAGATCGAAATTTACCTTTTAAGGTAGCTTTTGAGGATAGTAGCAATATTTCTACTGTATGGATAATAAACAAATGTAAATGTAAAATTGATGAAGTACTTAAATTGATCATGAATTGATCTGATCATGTCTAAAGACTCCAAACATTTTTCCAAGTACCATACAATGATGAAGTCATCATTTTGAACATTTCATTAGCAATAAAATGTTGTTTTATGATTGAACATTTTTCCGTCCATGTCCACGGGCCCATTGGATTCACTTCCAAGCATTCCAAGCATATCACTTCCAACCGCCTTAATCTTGGTCAGAATTGATTTACTACCCCAAACCATCAACATCACAGTTCTCCTCCCTATTTATATTCTCATACTGCACGCGATTGCAGCGACACACTACCAACGGGCATCAAACATTCCCGCCCGTTGCATTAAACATTGGAAAGATTTGGAATTGAAAAGTGCAACAACAAAAAACACCCCAAAACAACTGAAAGTACAGTGGCGCTCATACATCTTTTTCACTGCCTCCGTGATGGCCAATCAATCGCGGTTATCAGGCACGTTCTCAAGGAGCTCGGTGCACATTTGCGCTGTTTGTTTACGATTTCAATCCATCCGTAATGCTACTAATGGAATATTATGAAACATTTACCGATCGAAATGGTAATGGCTGCCTAATGAGGCATATTGCCGACGAGCTTGATGCTGTTTTGTTTTGTCTTTGTTTTGCCATTTTTATGAGGATCGTTTTAGCTTTTTGTTATAATTTTCGTTACTGTTACGAATTCTTAATTGAATAATATGCATAGTTTTTTCTTCCTCCCTAAGGAGTGTAACAGAAGATTGATTGATTTAAATTATTTGTTTACTTTTATGTACAGATTTGGTTATCAAAATCTAAAACTAACAAAAAACCGATTGGATTTTTCGTTACATTGAGCTCATAATCAAAGTATAAGACTTTTTTTTACGTTTAGGCAATCACATTGACGTCGAAGACTAGTTCAACCGGCCATGTGCAGCTTTTGGATTGGTTTGAACTATACATTCGATCCAAGTGCCCAGCTTGCATTTATTTACATTGGACGATCCAACTCTGATCTTACTTACGTTAAACAAATCGATCGGACGAACAGATTTATTTTGAATTTATGTATTTATTTCTTTCATGTTAATCCGATGGCCTGACTAGCCCTCTATACAGTGTTCAACAATTAAAATATAGTTTACATTACTACACTCATTTTACACGAGATCACAACAGAATATAGTTGTTCCGGGCGGAGTTGAACAAACGCTGGACATTGGCAGGATTTACTAACTCGGCAGAAGAATCCTGAGCTCGGCAAGACATCACAAGCAGCGTTGAATTTTCGACAGAGTGGTTCGCTGATTGCCAATATTGCCCGAGTCTAAAGCGACTCAGAAAATCGATGCTGCCATTGAAGATCGCTGAGATGAAAGACAACCGTGCCTGCTCAAGACGCTCAACAAGCCAATAAGGCAGCCCTAGCATTGAACACCCAGTCTTATAGTCGGACCGGTGATTCCAGGAACCGAATGCAAAAAGATTTAAGATCCTGCGTTGTATGGACTCCAGCCGCGTGAGAGCCCGGGAAGCGGCAGGCTACTATACACTAACAGGTTGGCTGATAAGTCCCCGGTCTAACAAAGAAAAACACATTTTTTTGTCAAAATTCGTTTTTATTATTCAACATAGTTCCCTTCAAGAGCGATACAACGATTATAACGACCTTCCAATTTTTTGATACCATTTTGGTAGTACTCCTTCGGTTTTGCCTCAAAATAGGCCTCAGTTTCGGCGACCACCTCTTCATTGCAGCCAAATTTTTTCCCTGCGAGCATCCTTTTGAGGTCTGAGAACAAGAAAAAGTCGCTGGGGGCCAGATCTGGAGAATACGGTGGGTGGGGAAGCAATTCGAAGCCCAATTCATGAATTTTTGCCATCGTTCTCAATGACTTGTGGCACGGTGCGTCAACACTTTTTTCTTCTTCGTTCTTTTTTCGTTCGTCAAGCAACCAAAAGTTGCTTGACAAAAGACGCTCTGTCTCACAAACTAATTGACATCAAAGACGTCAAAATTTGACACGAATCATTTGAAGGTTGGTGCTATATAAAAATAATATGCATTTAATACTAGCGGCGCCATCTATGTGTCAGACCGGGGACTTATCAGCCAACCTGTTATGTTAGCGTAGCCTAACACCAAACGAATAAAGGAGCTGTATTACTGACGCGTTTACCGATCCCGCGAAGGGAGCGATCGAATCCGAACTCTCGCGCAGTTCCTTATGCGTTTTCCTTTAGACCGTTTTCCTTTATCAAACAGGACTAGTACCTACCAGAGGATCGACGTATCTGCTGACTACGGTTTAGGTCGGAGTGTTAACCTTTTTTCCGGGGCCTCCCAGGAGAGGTATTTAACCGTGTGACCAAAATTGGCAGCTGGAGTTCGGGATCAACATCTGTAGGAAAGGCAAAAAAATTCCTCCCAAGACTAAAAAGTTCTTGTGATTGAGTTTCAGAAGTAAGTCCATTTATTCAAAAACGTTTGGTTCTTTTTGTACCAATTTGGATCTCTTGATCGATTCCTGAACCCTGATGAATAAACGCTCGCTATAACATTAGTTGCCAGAGCGATCGCGCATCGCTTATGCTGGACCATAGGTTCGTCTGACCGTGCCTGTTCTTGTTTATGTTCACCCTACGTTTATTGCATGCCGATGCTGAACGGCGAATCAAGCATTGAACAGTTTGAAATATTTAAATATGCCGTCAGTGCAATAGTTGAGCTTTGTTGTCACGTTCGCAACTAGCAGCAAAGCGTTTCTGTAGACAGTTGATCACAAATTGAAATAATCATACATTAAATTTCAAATGACATTTAATTTACTGGTAAAACTTCTTTCACTTTTCAGACACTTCTTTCTCCAAGCTGTTGAAAGAAACCTTATGCTCGGTGAGCTCAGTTTAAAAATATTTTGTTTTTAATAAAAATCTTCCTATGAATTATTCACCCTATTTCCAGCCTTAAGCAAACATAAAGAGAAAGATAAATACCAAAAATTACTAGGTGCAAGCTAAAAAAAATACCATAATTAGCTCAGCTGCACTATCAATCGGCTGATAACTACAAATCAAAACTACACTGCAGCACTGGGGCAGCTTTTGCCTAATCGTTTAATCTCACCATATACCGCTCCCTACTTATCGCATACAAGCGACGTGTGTTCAAATGATTCTTAATCATTTTTCCTTCGATTCAACAACAACAAAAAGAAACCCAGAAACTTATCGTTTTTTTTTTTTTTGGGAGTTACAACCATTATTTTCTTGAGCACCGATCGTGGACGGTCGGGAAGGGTACAGTGATTGACATATTTTGGGTTGCGTTCAGCTCTATCAGCAGCAGCAGCAGCCCGAGTGAGTGACAGTCGTGTGTGCGGTATGATTAATGTAACGCTTGCTAGGGCAGGAAATTATTTGTTAGGTGTTAAACATTGATTACAAATGTATGAAAGGCTGTTTATAAACAGCTACGAGGAAACAAGAAACAAGCTACAATTTGTTTTGCATGGCTTTAGAAGAATGGCTTGAGAGTTGAGGCTCAAGATTAAAAGGTTATGCTTGCTTCCTGTACATACTTTAATTACGCAAGATCAAATGAAGGATTGAGTTGCAAAATTAACTACTTTTACACAACTTAGTACATTTCAAACGCAAACCCCGGGGAGTCGAAAGACGCTACGTGATGGCTGCCTGGTACGCAAGAAAATATTCATCTCCCCGCTAGCCAGTTTTCCGACCATGCGCACCGCGAGAAAGTTTTCCGCCAATAAACAAAACGCGAAACCAAACCACGTCGCCTACTGCGACTGTGTGCTCGTGGTGGTTGGGACGATCCGAAGTGCCTTGCTGGCGATGCGATGTTTTTCGATGTCTTCAGCGCGCAGAGAAAAAGTAGCAGCAGCATGAGGGTTTTTCTATACGGTACGGCAGCATTCTCTGCCCTCGCTGTCCGGCGGCTTTCGTCGTTTTCAATTGACCCAATTCCGGTATCCGAAAAACCGAAACTGAAACCAACGCCCGAAAACCGTTTGATGGATGCCGGTAGATGGTGGGGTGAAGTAATGCTGTACATAGCGCGTGTATGTGTGTGTGTGTGTGTGACAGGGGAGCTGATGCATTGTTCCGTACGCTATAAGGTGGTAAATAATGGCCAACGGTCCTAGGGACGGGCGTTGGAAAAGGGAGGTTGATGTCCATGCTTCTCCTCTGGCTCTAGGCCGGACGAGGGCACAATTTTCTTACGTGAGTCCATTTGCGTTTTTCGGATGTTGTTCTAGCTTTTCCAACCGCCTGCCTGCCTTTGCAGTCCGCAAACACTGCGCCCCATTGGAAGGGGAGTGTGGGCCCCGGGAATTCGTTTCGTCGTCGAGTATTTACAGAGTTTTATGTTGGGGGCTGACTGCACAAGGGGGAAAAAGATATACAAACGAGCTGAGCTAACCAGCATAACCGGCAATTCGATGGGGCCTTCCGGCGAGTTCTGGCGGGTCAATGCCCTTTTCGCTTTCGGAGCCGCAGAATACACACGTGTCAAGCATTCCTGCGCACATCGGGGTGCGTATCGGACTGAGGGATTGAGGGACGGTGTGGTGTGGCAAGCGCTAGAGCAACGGTGGCCCAGTGGCATACAGAATCATTGGTGCCTTTTTTGGGAGCAGAAACCCCGTTCGTTTGGTATAATACGATTTTAGAATGATTTTTGTACCAACTTCATCGAGCGATGAAGAGCGATTTCTAAGCATTTGGTGCGGTATTGGAATCACGACGAATGTGAAGTATGTATTGCGCAATATGAGCTTAAGGAGGGAAAATTATGGAAGTTTGTTACGAGAGGCTTGCACACTCGAGATAGAACGATAATGGAGAAAATGCTGCTGAAACCAATTTTTCACATGATTGAACTAAGACACTAACCAGTGAAATATCCAATACGAATCATACATGCTGTTGGAATTTGATGATCGATTAAATTGAACGGTTTTTCTGAGCGTTTTTCTTTGGTTTGAATGAATCAGAAGCTACAACTTAAATTTTGATATTATGAGCATCAGCTTTTAGAGCCGGTAAAATTAATACTTTTCCTATTGCTCACTCAAAAAAGGAAAAAAATAATATTCCCCACCATTTACTTTGCTAATTCTTAGCAAAGTTTAGCTTAACTCCACAGAACTAAACCGAAGCCGAAGCATAGCTCTAATCAATCAACTTATGCTGTCATAAGCTGTACTAAATTGATCATTACCCTATTTCTTTTAGCTCATGGAAATCATTAAAAGGCACTCCCTATTTATCTGCTTTCTTCTATATGTGTTAGCGAAACTTTACACATCATTTGTTGTATTTTTTCTGGTTTAATTTATCTTTTTATCCGAAACAATAAGAAAAAAAAATATTTTTCCACATTATTTTTAATATTCTGTTCATATGTTACTTATGTTTGGTAATTTTTCTCATTGTTTCCGCTTGTTATATTGAGAAGATTATTTAAATAGTCGTTTATCACATATAGAACTGGTATAAATACATAAAATTCTAAATGTATTAATACACAAAAATACGAAAATGTATTGATTTTCGACCCTAACAAAACTAATCGCCTGGGAGGAAGACATTTAATACTAAAATTGCACAAAAGTTGTCTTAATCTACATAACAAATCCACCTTTCTTAAGCTTTTGTTTCACGAGTACTTGATATACAGAAATATATGGTTTTTATCGAAATAATTTCTAATAGTTTGATTAAAAAATGAAAAAAATACTTAACATATGCGCTTTGTAATTTTTTTCGACCTATTAATGTACTTTTTCCATCTAATTATATTTTTCTATAATCCTTTTAAAAAAATGCAGGATTTTTATCAATTTGTGTTAAAAAGATAAAACGTTTATGGTTATCATAGTGATGATTTTCAGTTGAATTAATTTACTTCTATAAATTTTGTGTGTTTTTTTCTTCCCTAGAATGCGTCCCATGCAGTGCTGAACTGAAAAAAATGTATGAAAAAGCATCAGCAATTTTGTTTCAATAATTGTTAGGAGTTTTTGACATTTAAAAAATCTGTTGAATTAAATTATTTGTATTTTTCGTACACTAAACTTATATCGACTATATCGACTAATAGATGTACTCCTAAGAAACGATAGAGATACATTCCACAGCCTACCACCACTATCCATTCAACCCACGTCCCGCATGCTTCATACTGCAGCCATTCACGAGTGCAATGACCGCAAACAGTCCGCTTTTTGTTTGACGACGAAATCTTATCGACCTGCCGACAAGACAACCAGCACCATCTCCACACTTATCAACCATCCCCCTTCATACCCACAAACCATCATTGTGCGCATCCCTTTGCCAGTGGAAAATCTTCCACTTTCTTCCCCGTATTGCGTATAATACGATCCGGCCCAAAAGTGCTTTCCTGGTTTTTGCTTTCCCTTTTCCCAATTGCGCAATACGGAATCGTTCCCGGTGGTGTAAAAACTTTCGCCTAAACAAGCCGAAAGACAATGATAGCCGAGTTCTACATTTTTAGGTAGCGTACGCACGCTAAGGCAGCGACAGTGAAGTGAGTGCCGAAAATAGAAGAAAAGATTCGATCGCTCGATACCAAATCTTCTTCGAAAAAAAAAAAAAACGCCCAAGACGGACCGCGATTTCTTCCCAAGCCTGGCCTGGGAACGTGTGAGTAAGGGAGAGGCATGCACGCACCCTACGCACTATTTCGGATTGTTCTGGTGCACGTGTCAGCCCCGGCAAACTCTCCCCCTCGGTTGCGTCGAAATGCTCGAGCCGCATCGGCCGCGCGGGGTCACTAGACCAATGAACTTTTACTTTTATTTATCACACACTCGGCCCGGTTGCCTGGATGATCTGTTCGGTGGTGGTTTCGAGGGGGTCGGTCGGTCGGTCGGTGTGTGTGTGTGTGGATGAAACGCATGCTCAGAAGTGTGGAAGCCGATGGTTGGGTATGGCAGGTGCAGAGAGAAGATGCGAGGGAATGCACATACATATGCGACTCGGCTTTTTAGGGAATAAAAAGGGAACATCGCGCTGTGTGTGCGGCTGGTGCGGTGCTAAATCTATGCTGTAAAGCATTAAGCAGTATGCTTATGGCTGTAGGACTGTGTCACCATCGATACCCTTTTGCTGCTGCTGTAGCGATACTATTTATTATAGGCCAAAAAATGTATGTTTGTTTTCTTCTCGAGAGGTTTTTAACTGATCATTCATCACCTAACGCCTAACCGCAGTTTAAACAAACATAATAACAAAATGCAGCGGGGTAGATCGAAATGTACAAATACAAATTATCGTGACAATAATATAAACGAAATAGAGCTAAAAGTATGTTATAAAACAATAAATTCGTACTGAAACTGATTTGAATTTGCTTTAGTTTCCTCTTTCACAACAACATCAAAAACAAACTAGGTTTAATTTGCTTCCTTCCTTTAAAGAACTCGGAACATTCGCACCTTGTAGACCGCCATATAAGATGTATAATTAATAACTTCACATTAGCTACAAAAATCTTAACTTGGACTCCAATATCGCCAAAGACTCCCATTCTCATAGAGCCAACATGTATCGAATACTAATTGCAAAGATTGTAGTTCAGTTTTAAGAACTAGTCTTTAGCATTAGTGGTGATTATGGCTTAGAAATAAACGAAATTGCGTCGTCTGTATTATAAAATACATTTTGTAGAACATTATTTTATTCTTTTGCTTGTCAAATACCATCAAATTTCGTATTTTGAAAGACTATTCAAATCCGAATGAAATAACACACCTCTTCTGCGACTGCTGCGACTTCAGTTTAAAAGGTTTAAGATTTGTATTGAAATCGTTTTCCTTGCCTTTTTTACATGAAAAAACAAAACATTTTCAACACTAAAAATTTATGCACCCAAGCATATGGTGCTATGCTGGTTCTGTTCTTTTTTTTCGGTCATTTTATTGGTTTTTCTTTAAGTAACTCGTATCTGAAGACGAATTTCTGCCGTTCGTCTAACTGCAAGTCAGTTTTCAACCAAAGATACGTTATCAATAAGTATCTGATTGTGCGCTCGTCCCCGGTTTCCCGGAATAAAAGGTTATTGACCTGCTGCGAAATCATTTCCTTTGGACGGTTCGTAGCTTTAGCACCAGTCACATTCTTTGCTATTGCGCCATATCAGAGCTGCGTGCCGTGGAGAACACAGCAATAGGATAAAAAAAAAATCGATATCAGTGTGCGTTATGGCACGTACTAGCAAAGGACTACAACGATAGTATAGGACAGTTAAATAGCTTTTAATGATGAATTTACTATTATGAAGTGTGCAATATAGCTCCCTTTCAGGATGATATTTTGGTCCTTACTGAGGCAAATGTGGCCTTCCATCGGGTCGATTGTTTACTTCTTCTGTCGCGATTCAAAGAGACTTACTTGAGATGATTAAAATAATGATAACACTTAAACATATGATTTAATTTCAAAGATCAATTATATCTTTCAAGCATGAATAATCCATTTTAGATATTCAGTATCTTAACATAAAAAAATCTAACATAATTGTGGAAATGACAATACGGCACTGTACCGTCATAATCAATAGTAAATAAATAATTGTGGAAATATTGATATCGCACAACACTTTTAGGTGCGTACAAATAAAAGCCATAAATATCCATAAATTATTGTCAGTTAAAAATAATGAACAATGAAAACAAGTTATTAAACAAATTTATTTTCATCATTATTAAATGTGACGGCACGTCGCCGTATTGTCAAGATACAAAACAAAAAAGGAACTAGTAAATTGCTAGCAAGCAATTAGTAGGAGATAAAAAGAGAATAAAACCCATCAACCAAGTATGCCCTGGCTAAGGCAAAGAATAAGAAGGAAATGTTTATATAATAATGTCATCATAAGCGGCGTTTACAATACGGCATTGTACCGTCATAATCAATTATAAACAAATTAAATAAATATAAGAAAATAATAATAAAATATAAAAAATAAAAATAAATTAAATTAAAACACAACCACAAACACAACTTAACATTTGCTGTGCTAAACCAGTAACTCACAAATTCGAATTGCCATTATGTTGTTAAAACAATTTTGAACGTTAGAAGTAAAATTTTCTAAAGAATCAATAAGTTTTGGAAGCAATAATCCTGATTTTCTGAGCATGGCAATCAGTTTCTGGGTGTGACCGAGTCTGCTCGTCGCTGCTATCAAATTTTCCGCTGTACGCAGCTTTTTATCGGTCAACGACCGCGCGTAACGTGTGTATCAGTACATAAACCCGCTCCCAAATAAAAGAAGGTTATTTATTACATAACACCAATCAATTTTTCAGTAGAAGTCAGCTCATGGTTATCAAGAAAAAAATAGGTTAACTCGGAAATTATTCGCACCGTTATGCTGTTGGCTCTACACAGTTGTTTTCAAATTCGCCTTCAAATTTGTTAAATATATTCCATGTTTTCTGTTTCATCATTCAAATTCTACTTCAGTTGGGAAACCTTATCCCAAATGGATCGATAAATGGTACATAACAAAAGTGCGGAAAAAGTCTTTGACCTGCAACGGATTCTGTGACAAGAAATTCCGTCATGGTGTAAGACGGTTTTTATGTGAAAACAACCAGGCGTCCGCTTCACTTCCCGTTCGATGTTACAATAGGGTGCAGGTAAAATGTTTCATCTTGTGTTGTTGCATGAAATAAGCTGATGAGATTGTGATTTTACTTACAATCTTTTACAATTCATAGCACATCGTTTAAAAATAGCGTCAAATAACACTAAAAAAGTAAAGGTATCTGACTTTGTTGTACTTATTTGATACCATTTTCGCATATTAAATTGAAAATGCTAGTAAATAAACATAAAATCAACAAGCTTTCTTAACTTTATGCATTTTATCAGACTTATAACTCTTTGGAGCACATCACCACAATATTTAAGCAACAATTTTCACTACATAATCGATCAATGCTGATGCCTCTTTCTGCACATCACTGTTAAACGCATGCACCCAAAACGCAGCCGCGAGCAGTGAAGATACAGGTTCAACGACCTCGGCTCCCGAAAAATTCCCCAATTTTGAGTGCTCAATCGCCTTCGTCCCTTAAAAGGTTTTCTTCCTTTATGCGCTCCCGTCCCCACCGACGGGACGCTTCTACACCGTCGAGGTGTCAGTTTTTCGTCCAACCCGCTTGCCGAAACACCTTGCAGCTACATTACATATTCGATCAAGCGAAGACGCAGAACCTCATGCTGATAGCCTAGTTGTACGCACACGAACTTTGCTGTTGAGAAGCGTTGAGAATGTTCCTCCGGATGGTGGAGGTACAGCGGAATACGGCGGTGGACAGGGATGGCGCATGTTTACGCATCTTTCTGCCTGTTCTTGCCGCACGATATCTATTTATGGTGCTATAGTAGGCACCGGTGAGGGAAACACATCGCGGCACATAAGCCTCAACATAAAATCCTAAGGGAGTGTAATGTAACGATGTTCGGGCGCTTCCAACCATCCATTCCCTCCTGCAGTTCGACCCGGCAACGACGTCCCGAAGCAGCAAGCGGCTAGAGAGTAAAAGTATATGTTTAACCTAGTTTCGGTACGATGCGTTGAGCCAGGAAGCCGCCGGTTTACGGTGGGATTTCCACTAACCGGGGAGGGGTTCGCCCGTTCTCCAGTAGTGAGAATGCTATCAAACTCCCTACACACATACACACTCACGGCTCCATCTAAGCGCAACGTTGGGACGTTGGGACACTGTTGCTCCGTAATCACGGTTAGATGGGACATTTTGGCTAAGAGTGGCCGTATCAACCGAAGCTCTTTTGTTTAACTAAGCGATGGATTGATATACGGAGGGTAAATGGCTGTTAGAAAATGCTTTTAGCAGTACAAACTTCCTTCAGGTAGTGGGCAACATTTGCAAAATTTGAAGTATGTTTCCCATTCGGAACGCAAAATATCTTTCCGTTTTTAAGCATAAAATTCCAAAGGTCGTTCCTTCGTTCGTTAATTAAAAATGTGCCGAAATTATGAGCAGACTTGTTCCTTGTATCCTTTTGGAAAAATTGGTTTTGTCTGTGTGAAGTTAAACGTCAAACGTTGTTTTAAACGTTAAATTGAAGCAAAAATACGCCTAAAACTGGACGGAAATTATTAGTGTTGGGCGGGTCTTCCAGAATCTATCGGGTCGGAGCCATCCATAAGTGATCCGTCCATCTTGATTCGGATCGCTCCATGGATCTTGGCTGGACTGGGTTCATGGGTTCGAGTGAACTAGTAGAACCGGCAAAACCTATACGAGTTCGACTCGTTGTTTCTCGTTGGTTGGTTCTCTATTCCTGTAGGTACGAACCCGACTCTTGTCGGTTCGTAAAAAGAGTCGGGTCGATTCTGCTAATTCAACAAATTCTGCTAATTTGATCCACAACTTATTGTAAAGAAAAATTCGATTGATCGAACAAAATATGATGAGAAATTTACAGTAAGAATAATAAAACAAAAACAATATGACCAAGCTCATTGTTTGACTATTTTCTTTTCTACTCTTTGCTAGCGGTCAGATACTTTTTTATCGTCCTGTCCATTAAAATAAAAACAAAAAGTGTTCCATGTGGATGCCACGGCCTAAAAATTTTTTGTACTTGCCAATTTGCACGTTAATTTCGAATGTATTTTTACATACATAAGATTCCAGATTACTCATCAGCTCCGTGATGGCGGGCGGGATGGTGTCATCCCCGTCATCTCCTCGTGGACGTCTCGGAGACATGGAGACGTGGACTTTCATTTGGCACATGCTCTCTGGACAAGACTGTCGAGAGAAAACAAGTCTTGATTACCAGCGGTATTTTTGTGTGCCCAAGTCGGCAGAACACACACTTTTCGAGAGGCCACGGTTTGCGATGGAATCGCTTGCGACTGATGAACGAGGGCGGTCCGAACACTATCACTCCGGACAACCTCCTGACTCATTTTCTTTCGAGCCAGGCAGCGTGGAGTAAGATCGCTGAGGCAGCACGCGTTGTCATTTTTGCGTTGACCAGCTGCAGATATATTACAAGAGGAGCATGCACGACACGCTTGATGGAATGATGTCGCGAGAGTAAACAACCAACCCTTCGGCCATCTTCAATGGCGTCTCAACGGCGAGAAGCGGTCTAGAACGGGGTTCATTAGCACGAAGAATGGCACCAGCGACGATCATTCAACGTCCCCGTGAACGAGTCCTCGGAGTTCGATAACGAAAGCAACTTTCGTTTGAATATCGTTTGCCATACGGACTGTCCTCTGTTACCGTAAGGGTAGTGTTGTAGGGAAAAATCAAAGGAAAAAAGGGGAGGATTCCAGTGATTGCGTATGAACACAGATCAGCCCTTTTGCCATTGAGGTTCCATCGTACCAGCCCTTGAAGGGGAATGTTCGATGGGTTGGGAGCCGAAAAGTTGTACAAGTTCAGATGTAAAGGTTCAGCATAATTTGTCTTTTTTCTTAAAAAAAAACTACCACTTGTATCAAGCGTGATCACACCGTACACCTCTAAATTAAACGGTCAGCTCGTCGAACGCAGCCGCAGATCGGTTAATTCAGCACGCAGCCGAAAATACGATCATACCGCAGCCAAACGTTTCAACCGCTCTGTAAGAGCTAATTAAAGGAGGAGGATCGCTGTTGCAGTTATCATTTTAACTACACCTTTTTTTTCTTTATTTTGTCGAATGAACATTTTCATATGATTAACTTTATTTCATCCCAAAAAAAAAAACACGATATACTTCAGCAGATCGTCAATTTTAAATGCAATCACTTACAACTTTACAGCAAACAGGACAAACAGCCATGATTCAGATTCTTCTTCCACCAGCTAGCTAATGATGATGTGTTTCTAAAGACATCTCCTACACCGGTGCACGATAGAAACCATTCTCTACCCACGCAAAGGACACAGACATACGCTGCTGCTGTGTATTTGGTTTTTCTTGTACCGAGATACCTGATAATTTGGCCACTAACGGTCTACCACACATCATCCGGTCCTTTTTGTTGTTTTCTCTGAAGCAGTATGCGCCGGTCATACATTCGATTTCCGTTTGTTTTCTTTACAGACTAGGATAAGATAAATTACTTACGAATCACAACTGCAACGTGCACGGTGGTCACGGGTGCACAAAGTACAATTATTATAATTACTGGGCTTTTTTTTGCCTACCAGGGGATCTTGTCTGCCTGCTGTTTGCAAAATACTTCGTTATTCGTTGCTTTCTAACATTTCATTGGCTGCTAGCAACTACTAAATGGCAGTTTGGGGTTTTACGTCCGTCCGTCCGTCCGTCCGATAAGCGATAGCGAACCACACGGTGGCCATTTAGAGAAGATTGGGTATGTGTCTTTTTTATAGTCTTTTGCTTTTTATCATGTGAGATTCTCGGCGTAAGGATACAACACTCAGTTCAGAAAAGTAGGAAAGGTTTCGAGCACATTATAGATGATACCCTATTAGACAGGGGCATGGTCTATCGTGATTTTTTTGTTTCTTCTTCCTTTAGATTCAACATGTTTTGTGCTTTATGAGTTCTAATGCTGCTACATATTCTACTGGCTCGTTGCGAGCACGTGTCTTTGCGAATGTTTCTGTGTGTGTGTGTGTGTGTGTGTGTAGTTGCTTGTTTCCCGATCCACTCCTACCAGCATCCTTTCGATGTACCGATGTACCGTTCTCCTCGCAGGAAGACGACTCTAGTGATCGTTACACACCCGCCGTACCCGTACACTGTACGTCTGTTCGGGAATCTGTAATGCTACAATTATTGGTTTTTTTAAATTTAGAATTTCTTTTCAAACACATCCATAAACGGGAAGGCAGCTTTCTCCGGGCGTAGCAGATCAATCAGAAAGCACACCGTTCCGGCATAACCCTCGTACAAGCTAAACGGACAGTCCGGGTTCCGTGCGTTGCGTATGAATTCCTCGTGCGTTAGAAATTCCATAAACTTTAGCGCCCGGTGCAGATACTTCGGGTCAGACGTGAGCCGGTAAAGCAGCAGGAAAACGTACCCACTTCCAGCCACACCATGGCAGATGCCCGGCCCCTTCCGTAGCAGTCCCTTCCGCCAAACGAGATCCGCACTCCGGATGCAGGATTGTAGGTAGCGCTGCTCCTGAAACACAAGGTATGCTTTGGCCATCAGATACACGACACCGGCTGCACCGTGGCACCAGTGTACGAGCGATTCGCTGCGCGTACGTCTCACACAATCCTGCAGCGTGGTCGGAAAGTTGCCCTCACTGTCCTGCAGCCCGAGCAAACCGTCGACCGTGTTCTTTACCAGCGACATTTCCACACTGCTCAGGTTTAGCTGCAACGGTGACTCGAGCAGCATGTGCATAATGGCCGAGGTACCGTGTGCTGCCCCAAGGTAATCGTCCCCGTAGCACTGATAATAGAGAGGTAGAAGACCGGTACGGTGGCGTTTGCCACTCTCGAGTATGGTGGCACAGATGACGGTGAGAATTTCCTGCGAAAAGAGCTTACGTTCGATGGTTTGGTGCAGCCAGTACACACCCGCCAGATAGCCTGCCCGGCCAAACAGGACCTCATCGCTGCCATTCTTGTTGAAATCGAGCCGCTTGCATACCTCGATCCCAGTCGCAAAGCAGCGCAAATCTTCGTCCATCTCCTGCTTCGCATTGTGCCGGTGAGCAATGACAGCGGAAACTGCATACACGCCCGCATTCCCACACAGAAACGAGCAACGTTCCTCGGGTCGGCCCGCGTACCGCGCGGCCAGTGCTTTGGCATTCACTATGTACTGCTTGGCGTACTGTAACGCTTCCTGCCCGAAGATACCAGCGTCATGCAGCTTCAGGAACATGTAAGCGATGCCTGAAACGGGAACGGCAAAAAGGCGATGCATTACTCCGAAACGACCGTAAACACCCGTGCTCTACACTACCAGCATCGCCCACGTATAAATCACCACGCTGGTCTGTGTTGCGGTCCGGTTTGGTGTTTTCCACTATCAGATTCACGTACGACTGTATTAAACCCTTGATGTGGTCATCGCAACGCTGTATTGGCCCGCCACCATAATCCGGAAACGGATTGGCAAAGTATCGGGTGCCCATCAGCGAAGATGATGTTCAGCGGTGGCTAGCGAAGAAAAAAAAAGAGAGGCGGATGTCAATGAAAGACACTAAAAAACTGTTGAATGGGATGGCTGGAACATATTGGCGCACTCTACCGCACACTACCTGTAACTAAAAGAAAGCACAACTGTTGCCCGTTTCCAGCCACCAAAGCACCTAATTCTGCTTTTCCACCTTTTTATGTTTGCTTTTTTGCTGGATTTTCCGTTTTTGTTTTTATTTTTCACTGCAGTCACCTTTGCACAACGGAGAGCTTATGTGGACATCGGCACTTTGACATATATTTTGGACGATTGTCATTTTTTGAATTATTATTTTTTTTTTTCAAACAAAAAATTACTTTACAAAAATATTAAACAAGAACAATTAGATGAAGGAAAGAATAAAGATATTTGTAAAAACTAAATTAATTGAAAAAAGCTTTATCATAAACAATCATGTCCACAAAATTGTTTGGAGTGTTCTGGTGTGGACTATGGAATAAATGAAGATTGTAAAACACTAGGGATAAATTTTTTAAACAATTAAATAATTTATAATGTTACATACTTTTCTCCATTGTAAAACGTTTTTTTTTTGTACGAATGAAATGAATTATAAAATTTGAACTTTCTTAAACTCGCTTCATTTCATTCATTCATTACTGTTGAACAATTTATTTTATATAAACTAAGCGATGCTTTTCTGCAGCATCCCAAACCGCGTATAGGTGGATAGGTTTAATCGCATCCGTGATTAAAATCAAAACATTGTCCCTTTGCGAGCACGACACGGGAAAGCGCGGCTTTGGTTCCAAAGTACACTGATAGTGGCGAACCATATGACTCGGGGCCGCCATACACTTTGCTGAAAGTCTTCCGAACGTTTGTGGGTGCAAGTTGTATCTATCCACGTGTTTAACGTTACATTTGTGATAATTTAAGTGTTTATCGTGAAAATAAACGTACAGAATGGCCAGTGGAAAGCTGTTTCGTGCCATTATCATGGGTGCACCCGGTTCGGGCAAGGGAACCGTATCCGGACGCATTGTGAAAGTGTTTAACCTGAAGCACATCAGTAGTGGTGATTTGCTGCGATCGAATATCGAGAAGCGCACGGAGCTGGGCTTGATCGCGGACAAGTACATCCGGGAGGGCAAGCTAGTACCGGACATTTACATAACAAAGTGCATATTGGGCGAGCTGCAACAGATTCAGTCACACTCGTGGCTATTGGACGGTTTCCCACGCACACGTGAACAAGCCGATGATCTGTGGAATCAGGAACGGATCGATTCCGTAATCAATTTGGATGTGCCTTTCGAAGTGATCATCGAACGTATCCAGAGCCGGTGGGTGCATCTGGCCAGCGGGCGAGTGTACAATGTAGGGTTTAATGATCCGAAAACGCCGGGCCGAGACGATGTTACCGGGGAACCACTTAGTCAACGGCCAGACGATAATCCGGTTGCTGTGAGGAAACGGTTAGAGGTGTACGATGCGTGTACGCGCCCAATAAACGAGTACTTCGATAAAAAGGGCGTGCTGGTTACGTTCAAGGGTAGTACGACGGACGAAATTTGGCCACATGTGAAACAATACCTCGAAGCTAAGATACAGTAAAACGAATCGCGTTAGAAAACTCTTCCTTCCGAACAAAAATTCCACTATAACATACCGGCACAAAGCTGCACTAGTAGTAGATAAGATAAAAAGAACAAAGTACGATAACATGATGAAACCGCCAATATCATTACCTCGAAAAGTAATTTGATTTTAATTCTACTGTAGCGACAATAAGCTATTTTGTAGGATATACGTGCACGAATGAAAAGTGAAAGCATATCAGTTTTGTAGATTTGTTAGCTAGAGATAACATGAAAATAAAGGCCTCCTCATGTATAATATCCAATTGTGTTGTTGTGTGTGCTTGGTATTAGATAATATTCTGCATCACTTAAGCTTTTTATTCCTGCATAAAGGTAAGTATTGATTCCCTTGTAATGTTCAATAAGCAAGAAAGAATCGTTTGCTTTGCACAACAAACGAAAAGGTGAGTTGATTCATTTCAAGCTGACAAGATGTTAGTGTTTCCAAGTGTGTGTCCATTGGGGTGTGGTTATCTTACATTCGCGCATTGATTTATTTTATAGTAAAGTTTTTCACGTAATAAAATACAGTCCACATATTAAACAAATTGTTGGAAACATTTTTGTCGATTACGTACTTTTAGTGTAACGTAGTTTTACTGCAGTTTTGAATTGGTTCAGTGCTGAAACGTCACATTGATCTGTCAAAACGGAGACTGTCAAAGTCTTCCAATATGGTGAGACATTGACGGTTTCGAAGAAAATGCTTGCCAATTCACATGGACGCCACAATCTGGTGTGATGTGTGTATGGTGCGCGTATTTTGTGTGCTCTAGGCGTGTAAAAATCGCTATTGTATGGTAAAGTTATCAATTTCCGCACATATTGTACCGCTTTGGCGTACGTTACCGTAATAAGCCAACTGTACGTGGTGTGTGTATCGGTAGAACTGCAGGTAAATATAGACGGGAACTTTGACCCCCTGAACTCAACAAACAGTACCGTCGTGGTGCGCGTAGGAGAGGTAGAGTCAGCCATCTTAACTTCCGGGACGATTGTGTGGGGCTCCTTTTTTTGCCGGTAATACAAAAGGGCTAAGAATGATTGTAAATTCTTTGTAACCTTGTAGAACACGGCGGCACGTAAAACACTCCCGTGTGAGTTCCGAACGATCGAAAAGCCGAACAGTTCGAGGTGAAAATCACTGCCGAGATTGATTGATTGTTGATAAATAAGGTAGAAGCAACGATAGAAAGAAAAAAAAACGGAACAAACCGATCCTCCACATTTGTTTCGCGGCCAGGTTCATAATACCGTATCGCATCCCGTTTGAAGTGTGTCAAGAGTTTTGAAAGTGAAAATTTGTGAAATCGCAGCTCGCTTGATGAAGAAAATCGTCCCAAGGGACTGTGCCGTGCACCGCATATAAGTAGAAAAGGTCAAGTACACACGCACAAACCACAACTCAATAGCTACATCATGAGCTACGATCCACCACTCAACCGTGAGCTTATCCAACGGGCCGTTGGGTACCACGGGAAACCATTGCAAAAAATATTGGAATCGGAGCTGCAACCGTACGAGCTGCAAAAACTCGGCATCGACAATAGTCTGGATTTCGTCGTGTACATGACACGTCAGAAGCACTTTACGCTGCAGGAACGAGCCAAACGGTTAAAGCTGCAACAATTTTTAGTGCGCAATGCAAACACGCTATACCGGCACTATCCTTACGTCGCATCTGGGGCAGGTCCAAAACTGGATTACAAAGAAAGTAAGTACCAGCCCGGCTCGAAAACAAACGCTCGTTCACATCGGTCATCACACCGTGTCGTGCTGACAATTTTAATTCTAGACAATCTTTTCGCCGTACCACCGTTGGATGCTTTTCTGGATACGGAACCGGCTGAAAGCATAACACATCTGCTTGAGGTATTGGAATGTTTTAATTGTTTCCCGAAGCCATTGTTACAAACTCCTCAACCACCTCGTAAGTACCGTCAGACCTTACCAGTCTACCAAAAATGTTGCCCTTTTTATTTCTAGACCGTACAACCAGGCGATGTTGTGTATGGTTCCGTGACAATGTACAAACACTTTGCCGGGCTCCTATTTAGACCCATATTTATTGTGGGCAACGTCACGTCTTTCATTCGTAACAAGTCCATCAAGGTAACTATGAGCTAAATGGCCGCGCATGTATGTAATATTTCTTCAAAATTATCCCCTACAAAAAAAAAAAAAAACAAATCCTCAAATTAATGATAGGAAAAATTAAATAAACCTTACCGTGATTACTTTTTGTAGGGTACAATCGCTAAAAATGACCTGATCACACCGGAGAAAATTTCTATCGCACCGAAAGGTTTCTTGGCTAACGATCTGATCTGTTGCGAGGTGATCGATGTACATCCCGACGCACGACGCATCAATTGCTCGATGAAACGTACCGCTCAAAGCCGAGCACCGGAAACGATAGAGTACGGATTGCTAAATAAGGACGATATGCCGAACATTTACAAGTAAGTGCGTTCTGTACGGCTGCAAGAAATGATACGAAAAGAAAAGGAAAGAAGAAAGCAACAAGGCGCATCTGCAGCAACAGCACGATCAGCAGCACTAGGTGCAACTGGCATAATGCCCATCTAATCAAAAAAATCCCAATAAACAAACCGGTGGACCGAATATGGAGAAACCCCCACCAAGCTGTTAGCGTGAGACGAAATTGAAACTTATTCCCGGAAAAAGCGTTTTAAAGAAAATCTTTCTTGATATGTGACCCCGCCGCACTTGTTTTTTTTTTTATATAATTCCAAGGGCCCGCACACACACAATCACACAGAGTGACGGATGTGTTTGTTAATGACAAAAATCGATCGCGGATCTGTTTTCCTAATTAATTCCTGTACACTTTTCATTTCATGTTCCTCTCACACCAGTATTACCTTGAAGCGAAAGGAGTACGAAACCTACGAGGATTACGTGGAAAGTTCGCCATCTTTTAATGATCCTGCCTATATCGAGCAGTTGTACCAATCGGTCGGACTAAATAGCAGCGAATACTGTACGAACATGTCGAGCCTAAAGGGCAGATATCCGTCGCAGGAATATGCAGCGGAACTGCGCAATTCGCAAAACAGCAAATGGGCATTTAGGTGAGTTTCTTTCTTGATCATGTCTCTGTTCTAGTGTTGTGCGTACTGAGAAGGAATGATTTTACTCTGGTCCTCTCGTAACTCATTGTCTATTTCTCTCCTGCACCAGATCGGTTGCTCAAGGAATTGAGCATTTCAAGGAAGGAAGGCACGCCGAAGCTTTCCAATGCCTAAACAAGGCACTCAGCATGGATCCACGGAACGTGGAAGGATTGGTGGCGCGCGGTGCACTGTACGCCAACAGTGGCTCGTTCAAGAAGGCAGTCGAAGATTTTGAAGCGGCCCTCAAGCTAAACCCTTCCCATGCAAACGCGCGTAAGTATATGGGCGAAACGTTGGTGGCACTGGGACGCAGCTACGAGGAGGAAAATCGGTTCGAAGAAGCGAAGAAAGCGTACCAGGACTGTCTGAACATTATACCGCACCACGAGGAGGCACAGACTTCGCTTGACTTCCTGAAATCGAAACCATTCACCGGAAAGCAAATCGTGGAACCGACAGAGCTAGAATTGCCATGTAAGTAGTGTGAAGTTAGTGTTTCGCTTTAGAGACATATACTCACCATGTGCTCATTTTCTTCTTTTCTTTGCCAAACTTTAGCACTAAATATTGTGAAACCTTCGTCAAGCGATCGCAACAAGCAGGAACCGGATACGTCCGGCGGAAGTGGTTTGTTTGGTGGTGGCGGTGGTAGCAGCAGCAGCAAGCGCGATAACAACGAAGGCTCGCGCAAGGATCGTAAGAAGGAAAGCAAAAAGGATCGCAAGAAACGACACAGGAAGCACCATAGCAGTTCTAGCGATTCGAGCACCGCTAGCTCGGACAGTAGCGACTCGAGCAGTGACTCGAGCAGCAGCAGCAGCAGTGCATCGTCGAGCAGTTCTGGTAGGTAGCAGCAACGTGTGTAGCGTGGATGGTTTAGCGTGAAAATTTTCACTTCAATTGTGTGTGACCCCAATGGTTAATGTTCACGCGCGTGTGCCTACATATTCTTGTCCTTTTACTATCTCGCGGTATCGTCCTGATATCTTGTTTGTTTCGCAATTATTTTCCATTCAGAGGGATGCGCCCTCGAAAGGTGTTTTAAAGTAATATCTCTCGTTGGGCGCGCGCACCTCTTTTTGTTGCTTCAAAATTAAATTCATATCCATTGTTCTGTGTCCGTAACCTTCCCAAAAAGTGAAGAATTGATTAAATTGCTAGTTTTATTTCTAAACAAGTCCCCAATACCCCTCCGCTATATCTATGATCATGTCTATAGTGCAGTTATGTTCGTATGTTTTAGGTTGTAAAAGTTACAAACAATTGATGATGAGAGATGAATTTATTGTTCAAAGCATTACAAGACGTAACCGTTGCTGTGATGATATGAACGAGTGCTCCGTGTTCTCGTATTGCGGTATTGAATCTTCCGGATAGTTTTGCTGCAAAGCTCAAGCAAATGCACCCACACACACACACAAAATGCTCCAAGAAGAACGCCGCGAACGGATGGCTCGAAAGCATTGCAACTTGGAAAAGAAAATGCAAGCACGATCAACAGAAAGCGGCAGAATGTTTCTTTCTTTTTGTAGGACGGTCGACTCACCACCGGCATCTGGATCCTAGGACTTTGAGGTACAAAGATTACAATGCAGTCGAAACGCGATCGTTTATCCCTCCACAAACTCACGCACAAACTTTAACTATGGTAGCATGAAAAGGATCCCCGCTGATGTCCGTGTTTAGCTAACATTTCTCAGGGATCGCAGAGTTTGAGACAGGACCAGTTCGATAGAATGCAGAACACTGCGTATCTGCGTCGCATGAAATCTTCCTTAAACAGCACAATTTGACAATTAGATGAAAAAGAGTATCATGATTGTAACAATCGATCCTTTTATTCTACCCGTTTTATTACATCATATCTTCCACTTGCTCTCTCTATTTCAGATTCATCCAGCTCGCGAAACAAAAAGCGCAAACGCTCGAAGAATGATAAGAAACCGAAATCCGAATCGCCGATGGGCGGCAACAAGCGCATGAATGCGGCGGGAGGTTACGGTGGCCCTGCGCCGGGCGAACTGGTCGGTTACCCTATCGGTGGGCAGGGTAGTAGCGTGTTCGGTGGACACGCTTCAGGCCACGGTCAATCGGGAATGGATGATTACGAGCAAAAGGTAAGTGAAGATTGTCGACATACTGGAGAAAGGTATGCATTTAAAAAATATGAGAGATTTGCGACAGTTGGATGGCACTTTTAGCCTTGTGTTTTAGCCGTTTTTTGACGATTTTATGAGCATTCCGTATTGAATTTGATGCCTAGAAGCAACGGAATTAGGTCTGAAAAAAAAAAGATGGATTACTGCTGAGGGTTAGGATGGAGACATTCAATGATATTCGATAAACGATAATTCAGTGTGGGATTCAAGCGTCTTCAGAGTCAAAATAAGGTGGAAATGGACCATTCTAGGTTAGCTAAAAACTTTTTTTCAGAAGTGACTTTGAGGGATCTAAAGAGAGTATTTGCTTGGAAGGATTTGTTTGGTCGTTAGGGACACTGGTTGGACACGGAGTAGTTTCTGAACCAGGTAGTTCCACCTCCGAGTGCCTTTCACTAGTAAGAATGGTGGAAAGGATGACTAAAACACAGGACAGTTGAATATAATCATTGCTCAATATAGTCTATTTTTTAAATGCATACATTTATTATCGCAATTCATCACGGAAAATCATAAAGTTTTAACTCGTTTCTCAATTTATCTCTACCCGGCCACAGGTGCGCAAGTTTTTAGAGATGCCACGTGACGAGGAGAACTACGAAGAAAAGGTTCGTAGATTTGTCGCCGAGGCAAACAAGTACCAGAAGGAGCGCAAGCAGATGGAAGACAAATCGAAGAAAAAAAAGAAAAAGGACGAGAAAAAGGCCAAGAAGGAAAGCAAGAAGAAGCGCAAATCGGATGAAAAGAAAAAGTCAAAGAAAAAGGACAAGGGTGGTGGTGGTGGTTGTGGTGACGATGACGGTGCATCGGGCAAGGATAAGTTACGCGAAGCGCTGAAGTACGTTTTTTGGTTGTTTTACTTCTTTATTGCGATTTATTTGGCAAGAAAATTTTATTTTGCATTTTATTGCTGTGTGTGTGTTGCAGGATATTTGAAAATTTCCCCGTACTGGATGAGCTCGGTTCAAAACTATCCGTCGGTGGTTCGGTTGCGGAAGCTTTATCCGCACTGCTTGGTGCTGGTGGAGGACCAAGTGCCGGAACTTCAAGAGGTAAGAATTGGAAATGTGAAAAATAACTGTTCTTTTTAAGATTTGAATCAGAAACGAAGAGTGAAAAGTGAGATTTGGTTCCCAGGGCACTCTTTTTCTCTTCATACTCACTCTGTATGGGAAGTAATACCATGAGGTGAAAAACTCTCCTTGAACATTCATTAGTAACTCAATTGCCCTTAAAAAATATGCCTGCTCGATTCAAAACCACCGGTGGCATGCATACCTCCTCCATCTACTGTTGGTTTTGCATCAAAGTAGGCGAGATTTTTAAAGAGAAATAACTTATCCGTGCAGAGGGCAATTATTTCGCACACAAAGTGAGTGAGTGAATATGAACCGAAAAGAGTGAGTGAGTGAGTGAGTAGTTTCACATGTAGGATTAAACTCTCTCACTCATTTTTAGTGTGCACAATTCTAGTAAGGATCATCTGCGTCGCATTATAACTTATGTCTCTCTCTCTCTTCTCTCTCTATCCTCTTTCTCTCTCTCTCCTTATGCGTCCCCTGCCAAACCATCCGATTTGCTTGATCTGGAGCGTGCAGGACCAACGGCAGCGGCCGGTATTGATGAAAGCGGTAAGGAAGGTAAATGGCGCATGATGTTCAACAAGGATAAACGCCCCACGAAGGAAACAATCCCAATGATCACCAGCCTGTCGGCGGGGCTCGCCCAGCATCCGTTCAGCAATGAGTCGGACGACGAATCGAACGGTGGTGGCGGTCCACCGTACGGTGCACCGACCAAACCGCAGCCCAACGACCGTACCACACTCGGTAGTAGTCGCTTCGGTGGACGGTATGATGATCGTGCGTCTGATAAGGGGAAGTTTGGCACCAGCAGCGCCACCACCACGACATCACAGGTGCCACTGGTCAAGTCCGGTCCGGTTGTGCTGGACAAGTTTGGTAACTTCCGGCTAGCAACGGCAGAAACTACCCCGTCCACCACCGGTGGTGGGTCCAAACCGCCCGAACCGTCGGCAGCGCCATCGATGCGTCGATCGCGCAGCAAATCGCGAACACGTAATTACGGTAGCTCGCGGTCCCGTTCGCGATCACGCAGCGAACGGCGCCGTTCGCGGTCGGGCAGTTTCCGGCGCAGCAGCCGCCGGTTCAGTCGATCACGGTCGCGATCATTCAGCCGATCGCGCTCCGGCAGCTACTCACGCAGCCGGTCACGATCGCGTAGCTTCGAACGTCGTCGCTTTGATCGACGCATTTATCGTGGTGGTCGGGGAGGGGGCGGAGGAGGTTACGGAGGTGGTGACCGGATGGGTCCGTTCGGTGGGGGGAATCGATTTAATAATTCACGTGGCCATTACAGACGCGGTGGGTTCCGCGATTTTAGAGACAACCGTTACGTCGGGGGTCGTGGCGGCGGTGGGGGTAGTGGTGGCGGAATTGGTAGCGGTGGGCGTGATAGGCCACCGTTCCGACCACGCTATCGTGGACGGTTCCAGCGGTCGTACAGTCGCAGCATGAGCAAATCGCCCGATCGCCGACCAAACAGCCCTGGTGATGATCGTCCCCGGCACCACAACAGACGTGGCGACAGTCGGGACCGGGGAGGAGATGGTCGTGCTGGCCAACAGCATCACAGTCGGGAACGGTCGCCGCTCGCTCGTCGTGGTAGTAGCCGGGGAGATAGTCGCGAGAATCAGCGTGATCGCGAGGATAGCCGGGACCGGGACCATCATCATCGGCGCTCCGAAGGACGTGATTCTTCGTCCAAGCGTTCAAAGGAAGACTTGAATACTTCCGGTGGCGGTGGTAGCTCTACGAGCGGACCGACGGCACGGGGCGATGATGCGACGAGGAACAACAGTTCGCCGGAATCATCCCGTGCCGAGAAATCGCGCCAACGTCGATCATCTTCCGCCGGTAGTCAGCGTTCCAACAGCGGTGGATCTGCCAAAATTCCGCACGACATTGAAGGACGCTGGGCGGACGATGATGGTGGTGGTGAGCAGAAGAAAGTACGACGACACGAGGATGGAGGAGATGAATCCGCATTGGCAAATGCCGCCAACAGCGGTGCTGGTGCTGCAGCCGCATCATCGTCAGCCGTTGCCGGTGACGTTTCGCTAGAGGAGCTAGAGAAAATGCTCACCAAGGCACGCAAAGAGCGAAAGGAGGAAATGTTGGAGCGTAACAAAGATTTGCTCAAAAAACCACCTGCTGGTGGATATTAAAGACGACGTAGCGGAAGCGAGGGGGGATGACCTACCGTAGAGTTAGCACTGTTATCTTGTAGGATTATCAAAGCAAAAATTAGATGACAGGCAACCGCACACGACCAAGCAAAGCATCTTTGGTTGCAAAAGCTGAAAATGAAGCAGATTATATATACAATTACATTTAAATGAAATTGATGTGGAATTGCGAAGGTAACGGACAAAAGGAAGTAAGTAATTGTGAGAATATAATTGTATTTGCTTTGATGTGTGTACTCATTTTAATAAAGATCACCAAATTTCATCCCTAGCGTAACAAACTGAGAGTGTTTTGGGTTTACATTGAGCAAATGTTTGAAGAACAAGAAAGAAAAACCTTTTTTTTCGCTTTGACTGATCAGGGGGAGGAGAAATCGGGTTGGGGTAATTTACAGAAAGATGCGCGACCGAAAGATGCATCTAACGGTATTTTGCAATCTCCGATTGGACAAGTTAAGAGATTTTCCACGGGAATGCTGTTATTTTCCGCAATAACTGGACGGAGAGTGGAGGGATCGGGTTGAGGTGTTGGGCAAAAAGATGCGCGGCCCCAAGACGCATCTAACGGTATGCGGAACGCCAGGATCGGATCAAAACTGAGAAAGTTATCGCCGATTTTCGCCGATTTTCCGCAATAACTGGGCGGGGGGTGGAGGGATCGGGTTGGGGTGTTCGGCAAAAAGATGCGCGGCCTCAAGACGCATCTAACGGTATGCTGGACGCCAGGATCGAACAAAAACTGAGCGAGTTATCGTTGGTTTTCCACGGGAATGCTGCTGGCGGAATTTCCCGAAAGAGGGGGATCGGGGAGAAGGGGGAGCCCTTAGTTTCCGTAAATATTGAAAAACACGTTGCAGAGGATTTTTTAAAAGGTAAATAAAGAAAGAAACAAAATTGAGGATGAATTTCATAAAACTTGGAAAACGCGCTTAAATTGAGCGGAAAAATATTTGTCTTGACGGAAAGAAATAAATTTTCTGACCACTTTTAAAATTTCCATTTGCTACCTCCTCGGCTAGTATGCTCTCCTGTTACTCCTGGTCGGATTTTGCCGCATGAAAATCCACAAAAATTTGGCACAAAAATCCGACCAGGAGCGACTCGTTGTAACAGGAGAGCATGCATTCGAGGAGATAGCTCGGGCCGGCCGAAAAAATCCAAATCCAGTTTTAATTTTCGAAATCCAAGTTGAAGTTGGGTTGGAAATTTTAAGTTTGGAATTCAACTTAAAATTTTGACTCGGGATTTTAAAACTGACTTTGGATTTTAAAATTGAATTTGGAATTTTTCGGCCGGCCCGAGCTATCTCCTCGAATTCATGCTCTCCTGTTACTTCCAGTCGCTCCTGGTCGGATTTTTGTGCCAAATTTTTGTGGATTTTCATGCGGCAAAATCCGACCAGGAGTAACAGGAGAGCATACTAGCCGAGGAGGTAGCAAATGGAAATTTTAAAAGTGGTCAGAAAATTTATTTCTTTCCGTCAAGACAAATATTTTTCCGCTCAATTTAAGCGCGTTTTCCAAGTTTTATGAAATTCATCCTCAATTTTGTTTCTTTCTTTATTTATCTTTTAAAAAGTCGTCTGCAGTGTGTTTTTCAATATTTACGGAAACTAAGGGTTCCCCCTTCTCCCCGATCCACCTCTTTCGGAAAATTCCGCCAGCAGCATTCCCGTGAAAAACCAACCATAACTCTCTCAGTTTTTGTTCGATCCTGGCGTCCAGCATACCGTTAGATGCGTCTTGGGGCCGCGCATCTTTTTGCCGAACACCCCAACCCGATCCCTCCACTCCCCGCCCAGTTATTACGGAAAAACGGCGAAAATCGGCGATAACTCTCTCAGTTTTGGTCTAACCCTGGCGTTCCGCATACCGTTAGATGCGTCTTGAGGCCGCGCATCTTTTTGCCGAACACCCCAACCCGATCCCTCCACTCCCCGCCCAGTTATTGCGGAAAATAACAGCATTCCCGTGGAAAATCTCGCGTTAACTCGTCCATTTCCGGTCCAATCGGAGATTGCAAAATACCGTTAGATGCATCTTTCGGTCGCGCATCTTTCTGTAAATTACCCCAACCCGATTTCTCCTCCCCCTGATCAGTTAAAGCGAAAAAAAAGGTTTTTCTTTCTTGTTCTTCAAACATTTGCTCAATGTAAACCCAAAACACTCTCAGTTTGTTACGCTAGGGATGAAATTTGGTGATCTTTATTAAAATGAGTACACACATCAAAGCAAATACATATATATATATTCTCGCGATTACTTACGGTCACTTGTTATACCGAACGGTGTGAAGAAAAGTGTCTTAGGACACCCTCAAGAAGGTGCCCCGATCGGCTGGGTTGCCCTGCCGAACAGGCGGAGGTTCGAAGGGCTGCATGTAAAGTCGTCGTAGGAGTCTCTGTGAGCTTGGAAGAAATAGATCTCGTGGTGACTTGTACTTGTGCCGGCGAAGGAAGAAGCGGGCAAAGGAAAAGGGCATAAGGTTAGCAAGAGGACGAAGACCAAGGGCACTGATTGCCAGGACCTACACAGATAAAAAAAAGGGTATTTCCCTTCGGCTGTAACATCCTCTCATCAGAAAAAAACCAAAGCATGTTTGACAATATCAACTTCGATTTATTTGTATTTGGTGAGTCTTCAAATGAAATGTATATATATATATAATGTATATAGATTTTTTGTTTGTTTGTTTGTTTGTGGTTTCAATATATATAATATATATGTATGTACACATTTGTTTGTCCGGGCAAAGCTAGTTTTACAAGTTGTGTGTTTGTTTTTTTACTAGTTTAATGTTCAGTTTTTGTTTGTTCTACTCTTTCTATCACCTGTGGTAATACAAACGCCCATGTCCACGTGTTACACGCACACACGTTTAGTTGCACTTTTGCTTTTGTTCATTTGGATCACTGTTTTTAACTGTTTTTAACTGTTTTTTTGTTTTTTGCTGTTTTGTTTATCTCGCGCTTAACCATTTCCTTTTGGTTCTGATTGCAGTAAATGCACGCTTCCATCGTCCTAGGGTGTTGTAGGGCAATAAATGTATCAATGTGTGAGTGTTTTTTTGTGTTTGGTGGTGTATATAATAATCTATTTGTATAGTTACAATTACACAGCATTTCATTTAAATCGTCCCCTTTCGCTCTTCCCTTTCGATTTCTCGAATGTAATTTTTGTGTGTTTTCGTGTCTTTCTTTGTTCTATCTCTCCTTTTCATTATATTAATTTTGCAATATAATGTTTCTTATTAACATTAACTTGTCATATTTTGAACGTTCAGTTGTTTTTGTTTTTGTTTTCTTCTGCTTTGTTAAGTGAGTATCGTTATAACTTGTCCCAATCGGTAATGGTCGTGAAGCATGGGAGCAAAATAGGGCACAGAATAGGGAAAAAACGTAAACCGCTCCCGCTCAACCCAAGAGCAAGAGTCTTCGGTGTTAAGGGACGGGGCGGTCGAGTCCTGTGTGTCTTGAAGGAAAGAGTTCCCTGTGCTCACATTTATCGCACCCGAAGGACGCGGCTCGTATACTCTGGTTACATGTTATCTCGCGCTTCCTCGACCTTCACGACCAAAATAATGCTAGCAAAGTGTGTATCACACCGTTAAAACTGTTCTCCATCACCATCGAGAGCCGAATTTCGATGTGCCAATTATTAACTATTTTAGCAATTTTTGTATGTCGTTTTTTTTTTTCTGTGTGTGTATTTTTACAGCCCAATTATTTACATGTAAAAGAACGGTATCAAAAATTATAATTTCTTAAAGGCAAAACAATTTGTTTTTCTCTCTCCCTCTCTCTCTCTCTCCTTTTTTACACTTTTTGCACATCCCTTTCGATGTGTTTCTTCTTTGTTTTCTAATATTTCTACTAACTTCGAGTTCGAGAACATACGAGGCGCTCGTGTGTGTGTGTGTGTGTGTCCTCTTTCTTGGGCTATACAAATATTACTCGCAAAATACATTCTTTGTTGAAGTTTTCTTTTCCCATCATCAACACCTTTTTTTGTTTGTTTTAATTTTTTGAGTCCGTTTTCTTTTTCCACTTTTCACTGTTCACTTATCAATCAGTCAGTCAGTCAATCATGTCAGTCCCAACCGGAGGCTTACGACTTGTTCGGCTATCGGACTCACGTCCTCCCATCGAAGGTGCGTCCGTATCGGAGCGGATTGTACCGCTTTTTTTTGTTTAATTTTGTTAATTTTTGCTACGAAATTATGACTGAAGAATTTGTCTACTACTTTTTGTTTTTTTTTTCTTTTCCCCACTAATTACGCATCGTTTACTCACGTTTTTCTCCGTTTTCTTCGCGATGAATTGCACTTGATTCGTTTTATCGTTCGATTTCCCGCTCAGTTTACGGCTCAGTCGAGGGCTTATCCCGGGGCATGCAGCAGCTTCATTTGGAGTTTCTTGTTCTTGTTTTCGCAGTCTAACCGTTGCTTGGTAAATCGTGGTAAATGAGAGCAAATCAGTTGCAAGGAAAACATTAAAAGAATGAAGCTATTTGCCGCCATTTAGAGACGTTTTTCGTCTTAGAAGAATTTTATTTTTGCCTAATAATGGCATTCTGTTTATTAGCTTTAGCAAAAGCTAAAAGGGATTAGCAGAATTTAGTTCTTTATTTGCTAAAACAGTCCCTCACATGAATTATACGCATACCTACGTGTGTAGAATGAAGATAAAAATTTTAAGAGACAATAAAATAATATTTGTGTACGTGTATAAACAGTAAAATATTACACCTTTTTATAATGTTTGTATAATTTGCACTAACGAATTGTTTCCTTGTATCAAAACTGTACGAAATGCGTGGGAAACATTAATGTTTTGACACAAACCTTTCATTTAAAATTTGTAATTAAAAACATGAGCAGCCGTAAGAGATTTCTGTTACTTTCTAGCATCAAAGTTTGAGAGCCTGGGAAAGGAGTGTCAAGCGACTCATCAAGTTCGATAGCTACTAACCGAAACAAACCAAAGCGCCCAGCAACGTACACATTTAGGGGTATTTCATTCGATGACTTTGTGCCCTAACGTTGCACCAAAGTATTTAGGAAGTTTGAAGTATTTTTGCACATGCTAACGACATTCTCTCGTCAATTTCTTGGCTTCGCCTATGACATTGACATCGTTGGCAAGACGACAGCGAATGTGTGCGAAGCGCATAACGGACTGAAACGTGGATTGATGATCAATGCGACGAAGACGAAATATCTGCTTGCCGGAGGCTCTGGTCGCGATAGAACCCGAGTGGGAAGCAGCGAGTTAGTCGACGGAGACAACCTCGAGATGGTAGAGGAGTTCTGCTATCGTCTGCAGCGAAATCCGGAGACACATTGTTCAGGGGAATCGTGCCTACTACGGCCTTCACCGTCTGCTGAGATCGAGAAGACTTCGAGACCGCACGAAATGTGAGATATATCGCACACTGGTTCGCCCTACGGTCCTATATGGCCACGAGTCTTGGACCATCCATTGGTGTGTTTGAGCATGGAGTGTGGAGGAAAAACGATGAACCACGAACTTGCTGAGCTATACGAAATACCGGACATCCTGAAGGATAGCAAAGCCCGGCCAGATACGATGGCTGGGGCATGTTATGAGGATGCCGGACGCATGCCCCGCCAAGAAGGTATTCGTCAGCGAGCCCCAGTTCGGTACGAGGCGTCGGGGAGCCCAGCGAGTTCGTTGGCTGGATCAGGTGAAGGGTGACCTGTCGGAGATCGGGTGCTTACACGGATGGGAAGCTGCAGCCAGGAATAGAGTTTCCTGGAAATCTATTGTTGACCGGGCCATGTCATGACGACGTGGTCTTTAAAAGAGCAGGACAACATGAGAGAGAGTGAGAGAGAGCGAGCTAACGACATTCGTATGTTTGCAACATTGGCATGACTTCTCGAGAAAGCAGACACATTTAATAGGGAGTAGATTTGCGGCCACCCAATAGCGTGGTGTGACTCTACATTAATGCAGAAAGTAAGGCTTTATCAAAGAGGAAGCTTGGATAGAGAGGATCATTACATACGTCTAAACCGAGAAGATAATATCCTGGACAAGACGGATGGACATTGCTATATTAAACTTGTTGTTCGACGGTGGCTGTATATTTTAGCGAGTGAACACTTCATCGATGGAGTGGATGCAGCACCAGTCACTAAAATAATTTTTTGGACAAATTACTTATCGAAGAAGCTTTTTCAAAAATACCGCTCACCGTCTAGTGCCGGTCTACGCCATAGAAGTCCAAATGGACGGCCAAAAAGACTTTATAGGCTAGGTCGTCCGGTGCCATTCTCATGACATGACCAGGCTCTAACGGGCTTAGAGCCGGGCTTAGAGTTCGTAGAGCTTGTCTGTTAGCCTTTTTCTTGTTAGTAGGTATGCCTTTAGCTAGATGGGAAAGCCTCAAAGCAATGGTGTCTTATGGCAGAATCTGGATTGATTTATAGAAGATTGTCTCCGAAGTATCCCCCTCCTAGTTTCGGATTTTCCCTGCCTAGCGCCTAGAAGCCTAGACCGAGCGGAAAACACCCATGGCTAAGGTACAAGCTGTACAGCAAAGATTTGACAATATTTTGTGTACAAAGATCCATAATTGAATACCGAAATATATGAAATTGTTTTGCGTTATTGAACCAATTTAAAATGAATTTTAAGTGCCAAACAGAAATCGGTAAAAAAATTGGCTTTTTACTGTTTACAACTTATTACATTTTCATTCTTACCCATCCGTCTCAATAAATAAATTTCATTAATAAATCGTTAAATTGCTGTTAAATGTTTACTGTTTCCCTTGCTTTACTGTTTAATATTTTGTAGTTCTTGCGGCGCATGCTCGTTTGTGTTAGAAGAGATTTTACTTCTTAAAGAAGGTGGAAAAGAGAAGATATGAAAAGAATGTTTCAAAAAAAAAAAAAATTAAATAATTGCGAAACTGCACAAAAGCCTTCCGTTATCAGGTATTGAACGTACTGAGGGAATTATAACAACGGGTTAACAGCACATTTGCACGTTTTCGTTTTTGTTTTTGAAGCTCTCTTGGTCTGTTTAGATGCATCCGAACAGCATTGGAAAGAGGAAAAAGAGCGCGCGGCTATTATAAATATTTTCTTTTTTTTTCTTCTCTTCTTTGTTTGTTCTGTTTTGTTTTTTCATTACACAAAATGTCGAAGAAGAGAAACATTGATTATACACCTTTTGTTTTTTTCGTTTTGTTTAGTTTTTACACAGATTGGTAACTAGAGGTAAATATATTTATGTAGAGTTTTGTTTAGCTTTTGTATTTGTTTGTCTTTTTCCGTTCTTTTTGTTTTTACGCAGTTTTAACGCTATCTCAACCTGTACACCATGCGTGAGAGTACAGAATAGTTAGCGAAAGTTGAATTACAGATTAATTTACAGGTGTTTACAGTTTTTTTGTTTGTTTGTTTGTCAGAGCCCGTATTTGTAGGCTTACAACAAACGGCTATTTAGCTGAGGTTAGCTGATCAAAACGATGCTCATTCGCTTCGTCGTTAAAGATCTTTTGTTAAACAATCATGCTCAGTATTTCCCCAGACATGTAGTTTGTACGTCGTTCTATTTGTAGTTTATGTTTAAGTTTTACGTTGACCCGTGGAGGAAAATGGAGTACAATTGGCTTATCGTGTACATAACGACGCGAGTAAGAGGCGCTTTTTCCTTGTTTCTTTTGTGTTTTTTGTTGCAACATTCTGCAACCATATTATATGAGTTATTTTACAAAAATGTTTAAACATTTTGGATATTATTTGAAGTATTTTTCGTCAACCAAGACTTGCGATAAGCAGTAAACTTTCGGAAAAGCTTCGAGACGCGTGTTAGCTCCTTCGAATTATGTTCCGTTGTCACTGATTCGAATTTTGTTACAATGTTTTTGGTTGTAATTTTATTTTATTTTCAACGGACGAAACCCTGGATTGCTCTTTTCTAAAATCTCAGAGGCGAATGAGATCTTAAAGACCCAAAGTCTCATTGCCGTAAGGTCAACAACGCAAGTGTTGGCTTATTGCCATTTTCACAAGGCATTTCCTCCTTGGATATTGCCTTATACCGGGCATAATCGGTTCGATACTACGGATAGGTGTTTTATATCAGATCGAGTTCGCGAATAAATCTTCCTATAAGGATGGATATAGGCACAATAGGGATCTGGAATTCACACGACACGAACCAGGGTTCAGTTAAAACCTATCCGGACCGTTTCTCCGTAGTGAGGAACTGTCTAGTCGAGCCGGTCGGCTTGACTAGAAGGTCGTTAAGCCAAGTAGAAAAAGGGATCTCGATCTGATCTAGAAGGATCGGTTGGTTCCTCGCACAGTGTATTACTACAATGGACTTTGTACTTGGATAACAATGGATCTGTCACCAAACACTCGACAAAGTACCAGGGATTAGTATCGGATTCTGAGGATCGATCCCTAGTTGGATCCGGATCGATCGGATCGTCTCCCTAGAACTAGAAGTTGTCAAAGGACATCTAGCCCTAGTGACCACGTCAAAGAAAGCAGGAAATTCAAGGCAAAATGGCACGCAATTCGACCGTTTTGGTACGCGATTCGTTAGAAATTAACATGCAAACTGAAGAAGGCGATTGAAAAGCAGGTTGAGCAAAAAATTTAAATTAATTTTGCAATTTATGCAGCCAAATAATGGGGAGGAAAAAAAAATGCCTTAAATCCCGGAACTGGTGCTTCGATTTAGTTCCACTTCTTCTAGGCTTTCTCTATGTTTGGTTTGTATGTTTGTTTTTGCTTATTGTTCTCGGTTAAAGAACAGAGGCAGTGTTTTATTCGAATTTCATGCTATTATCGAGCAGTTTTTTGTTGTTGTGGTTTTTATCCTAAATATCGGTTACTTTGTTCTATTTTACATGATCTTCCTTATCGCATTATCCGTATGTACGTGAAAGGCTTCGGTGAAGAAGAAGAAAAACAGGAAGATATTTAGTTAATACTTGGGTTTCGGCTACCTTCTTTTAGACTATTTATGCGCAGTATTGTTACGAATGAAGTAGAAGTTAGTAGTAGTTTAGTAGCGTTCGTATGTCACTGTAATGGCCATCCTTCGTCGTTGCGAATCGAGCCCCGGAAACCACCATTTTACTTGGTACTGCTATCATAAGCTTACGTATTTGTATGTTTAGTTGTTGGTTCGTTTGGTACTATGTACTTTTGCTTCGTATCAGAAATCTGGATTATTTGTGCCTTGTGGGGAAGCTGTGCCGTAATAATAATGCTTCGGAAGCTTTGTTTTTTTTTTCTCCGTGTTGCAAAATATGCCAAGCCATACTCCCATCGAGTCCGGTCCCATGTGATCGGTGTTGGTGTTGTTACGCTTGCCCAAAGAAAAAAAAGCAAAAATACCTCGATTCGATTCGGTTTTCTTAACAGTTCTTGGTAGGGAGATGTTGCTTCCTTCAGCAGAGTAGAGCCAAATATTTAATACTATAATACAGTAGCGTCGCGCGCGGCCTCGGCCACAATGTTTAGTAATGCACTTTGTTCATGTACTATGGGGTAGTGTTGTTTGATATTTTATTACAAATCGAGCAATTTGTGGATAGCTTAATAGATTCAAAACTGTCCAATTTTTGCTCAGATGCAGATTGCACAGGTTTATGCATTTGTTTAAGTATGTATGTATGTGTGTGTGTGTGTTTTTTACTAAAAACCAGATTAGTAAAGGATCGACAGCACAAGGAAACAAAAGGCAAAAAATAAAGTTTAAAAAATTAAAACAATGTGATAAAAAATAAAGAGCGACTAAACTAAACTTTAAAGATGTTGCTTTTTTGTTTATTATTCAATAATCGATAACAAATTATATACTTTTCGTTTTCTTCCCAGCAATTTAATTTGATTATTCTTTTCAGTATTTGAATTTTTTTTTTGCTTCTTCCAATTCCAAGTGTTTCTTGCCAAATTTTTTTTATCGGTTTTTGATTTTCATAACTTTTAATAGAGTGTTGTTTCTGCAACTTTATTTTGCAAAAAAAAAAAAACACAAACACATTTTTACCACGTAATAATAATTTATCCCATCCGTGTAGTTTTTGTTTCGTAGCAGAGCAGAGCTTTTTAACTCTCGCAACACTTTTCACAACTTTGCGGCTTTTTTTTGTTTTGTCGTCCCGCTACGAAAAGTATGATTTTCTCCTCTCCCTCATTCAATCTCCATTCTTCACAATAGCTAAAAAAAAAAACACAAAGAATAAAACTAACCGCAACACGTTGTGTAAATCGTAGAATTGGATAGCGAATAATAATATTAATAATAATTATAATAAATGTATTTCTATCGCAAAATAATAATAATAATAATAATATTATTAATAATAAAGATAATAATAATATTACAGCTGTAGTGACGCCCCAACAATCAGTGTGTAAACGTAAAGCCCGATCCAGATTGGCTTTGCAAACAAAACAAAAAATCCATCATCGGGTCGTGTGGCTCTGTGTGAACTTTTCTTTCGGTATTGGCGCGGCGTATCGTAGGTTGAAAGGCGAAAAATATCTAAAACGCGATGTGTGATAGCATGCTAGCGAAGGAATGAAGATTATTAAAAATTAACGGGGGGGAAGAAAAAAAACATCAGGGAAAAGAAGTACTTTTGGTTTCACAAAACAATATTTACACAAAGTTGTAGCAATGGTAGAAGAGCTCGCTAACAAGCAAAACAATTACAAAAACAGATTTCAATAAAACTGGAAAACCGATTAAAGAAAAATCAGATAAAATATCAACATGCTGGATAGCGTAGTCAATAGTAATAACAAAAACGGGATAAAATAACAAACAAAACAGAAAAAAAACACTCATAAAATGGATCTGTAATCGACCTCGCGATACGCGCCAAAAAGGAAGTCTTTAAGCTTTTCGTGTAGTGGTGAAGAAGGATGTGTTCTGTCTGTACTCTGCCGCGGGGATTGTTTTGTTTGATGGGTTCTTTTTTGTTTGTGTGTTGTCGTTGTTTGCCTTAATCTATTAGGTGTTAAGCTTCTGTCCCCGATTTCCAAAACCCGAACTATATAACGAACAAAAAGATGCAAAAATAAAAAAGGGAAAGCAAAACTCCATCTCATCCATTGTTTGTTTTTTTTTCTTCTTCATAGATAATAACCATTTAAAATAGTAAAAACTTGTACAACTTAGTGTTTATATGTATATATATGTACACAACGATCACTATAAGAGTGGACAGGAGAGGGGGAAGAAACGGGGAGGGGTCATGCAACGATTATGCCTGCAAAGCGTCACTTCTGAGTTTCCCACTGAGTCCCTCGTTCCTTGTTTCTCGTGCATTCCTAGTACAATGTCATCCTCAAGCTATGCGCGGTTTTTAGGGGAGCTTTAGGATCAAACCTATCTAGGCACAAGCATTCTTCCCCCTAATCATGCAACATTAAGGGACCTAACCGAGCAGGTAATAAGTTCCCAGTGTGTCGCAACATGGTAAGCACTCTTACAATACAAAGTTTGTGTTTGATTACCGATTTAACAAACAAACAAACACGAGGATGACACACGAGCTTATGCAGGGGATTTGTTAAACACAGTTTTGCTAACAAAGTACATGAAACAAAAACAAAAATGCCAATTTTACTGTGCAAACCGGTCCTTCTCCTCTTCCTATCGGAGATGGGTATGTGTGTGTGTGTGTGTGTGTGTGTGTGTGTGTGTGTGTGTGTGTGTGTGTGTGTGTGTGTGTGTGTGTGTGTGTGTGTGTGTGTGTGTGTGTGTGTGTGTGTGTGTGATAATTTAAACAAACAGAAGAAGAAGCAGAAAGAAAAAAAACATCACAAAACATTTTGTGTATTACTTGCAATAACAACACCACGCGGGGGAGGTACCAGAAGGTTCGCGGTATCGAAAAAATAGTAGAAATTATCACAGTACACGAACGATTTCCCTTCTTTTACCGGTTGTGGTGTAAAGTTTGTGTGTTTGCGGTTGTGTTGTGTGAGAGTAATGTTTTTTCTCCGTCCGCATCAAAACGCATCTTGCCGTTTTTTTCTTCTGTTGGTTGATGGTTGATGGTTGATGGTATTACTATTTACTATCCGATCCGAAACCGATTAATATGAATGCGTGCGCGCGCGCGCGTGGTTTTTGATTTCCATGTTTGTTGATTGTTTGGGTCAGACATCGATCGATCGTATTGTTGCTCGCACCGCTTGTCGTAGTCCTTCTTCTTAGATAAGGATCTCGTGTCTCTCTCTCTATATTCTGTTTCCCTGTCCTAATCGAATACACGCTTTGCATTGTGTTCGATTGTGTTCGAGCGTTTTCTTTTTTGTCTACAATATTTTGGTTTCGATTATTATCGTCCTCTATCCTCTCGACGATTTGTGAAGCACATATATATACGCACACACACGCTGTTGGTTTGCATTATTCGCTTCCGCTTTGCAGTGAGGCGGCGGCATCGTCGTGGTGGTGTTAATATTGTATTTGTTCAAAGGGTTGTAGTAGTAACATTCCGTTTTTTAAGCATCTTTTTTTTCTCCTTTGTTGTAACGTTTACTTTGAACTAAAGTTAGAGGTATTTCTATTTCCTTTCCATTATTATTATTATTATTATTACCATTTTCGTACTCTTTGTCGTGTTGTGTTATCTTCTTTTTTTGCTAACAAATTTTATCGCATTTTTTGTTTTCATTTCTTTTGCGCCAATATGTCTATGAAGCGAACGCACAACAACATTTCCTCGCTCCCCAAATGACCTGCTCACCATTTTTGTTTCTTCACATGACTACTTTCATAACTCTCTACTGCATCTCTCCTCTGAGTGTAACATCGTACACGGATTATTTTATGTACAGTGTTTGTTTTTTTTTTGTTGTTGTTTGTTACTCTACAATACAATAGCTCAATTACCAGGTAAACTAAACTCCTGCAAACCACCTTTCTCCATCTTTCTTTGTTCTACCATCGTTTTTTTCTCTTTCTCCTTTCCTTGTTCTACTTTGTATGTTTTTTTTTTAATATTTTTTATATGCACATATCACATGCATTTTTGTTTTTCGTCTCCCTCTCGGGCTGCACTTTTAACTCAACTTTATACACACATGCACGCCCGTCTCTGTTCAGCTTATAGGTTTTTTAAATTAATTTTGTTTTCAACATCAAATCACAAATCGGTTGTATCATTTGTTGCTTTATGCTCTACCGGCGCAACGAAAACGTAACACAAACACACACAACACCCGGTTGGTGTCCCGGTCACTGTCCTTCTCTTTCTCCCACGCAAACCGTCCTCGCTGCCGGATGAGCCTTTTCAGTACACTTTTTTTTATGTTTGCAATAAAAAGGTAAGTTTTCTAGTTTGTGCACACATTTTTGTAACGATCTAGGCGGTATAATATATATATGTATATGCATGTATATGTATATGCGTGCAGGTTTTAGCTTTTCCTGATTTTTTTCCTCGCTCTCTTTCTTTCTCTCTCTCTCTCTCTCTCTCTCTATCTCTCTCTCTCTCTCTCTCTCTCTCTCTCTCGAAACTCAATCACAGTCTCCGAATGCACGATGTGGTTCCGGCTTCACGATGAGGACGACCTGGTCGTCACACCATCCGCGCCATTGTGTCCCCCTCCGCCGCATTGTCTTTTCCCGTTTTTTTTGTTTGTTTGTTTTGTTTAAAGCGTTACATTTGCATCCTTTTACTAGCTTATAGCTAGGTTACACCTTCCCCCCTCCCGGGGGGGCAGTTAGTGAGGGGGGCAAATGAAGGAGGTGATGCTGTCTGTCTGTGTAGTCTTCTGTTCCAGGGAGTGGGGATCGGTTGTCTTTACTTCAATCCGACAGAAGTTTTTGCAGAAGAAGGGATGAATTTCTCGGGTCACCGGCTCGTGTTTCCTCCGAAAAACTCTATTTGGATTGGAATTACATAGGGGAAAAAAGACATATAATTTCATTACTAACTTATTTTCTTCCTAGCAGGATGCATCATCTTTCCCCCAAGACCCATTCGTATAATAGGTGTATTTTACAAAAATATTTAGCACAGTTATCACAATAGTATTTGATGTTGTACGATGGTGAAAAGCCAGTAGGATGAGCTGATGAGTTGGATGAACGGACCACTATATTATTGTTGATACACGTATGGATGCTAAAACTGTGTAAATGGGACACAAAAAGCAGCGCCTTTATGGATTGAAGATTTTTCCGACAAGTACATCAGTCAAACGTGTATGATTTTTCATTCGATGGAAATTTGAGTCCTAGCGATCTTCCAGACTGTCCACCGTTCATCGCTGCATGTATTTTAAAGGGTATGCCGAGATTTTTTGACGCTTTCATATATAGTTTTTTTTATGTCCCACAGTTTTTTGGCAATTTCCAATATATTTTAGGTTTTCACTACAAATATTTGATTTCGTTTTGGTAAGCTCTATGAGGAATTCTAAAATTGCGTCAAAATTCCTCTGGACGAGAAGATAAATAGCTGTGAGCGTCGAAAAACCATAGGAAAGTGTCAAAAATCGTTAGGACACCCTGTGCAGACGCAAAAATATAACACTTTTATTCACGTTTTATCACCAAGCGAGTCATTTGAAAATAGTGAGGGATAATATATTGTGAGCAGGATATAAATTGCTTTACAAAATTGTCGACGTTCATGTGACAATTTCTCAGCATGATCAGCTGACAGTGCTTGTGAAAAATATCTCTCCGACGATCGAAGCGACTAATACTAAATGATCTCATTTTGGGAAACTCCTGAATTGTTATCGAAGGACCGTACCTAATGATTATGTATATAAAATAAAATAGCAACAGATCGTCAAATCTTAAAAAAGCTAAAAAAACGATCATGACAAATGTTTCAGTAAAGTTTAAATTGTGCTAGGGATCGCTATAACATCTAAATGTATACGATCGTTTCATGGTGCTCATGAAAAGAGATTGGGTAAGTAGATCACCATTGCAAACAGAAGGGCAAACCACGTGTATGTTCAGACACTAAAACATTCTATCGGAAAAGTGTGGTTTTTACTATACAAAAGCAAAAAAAAAAACCTCTGTGCCCAGGACCTGTGAATCATCCGAAACGCTAAGAACAAACGATCTCTCTTTCTCGGTGGGGTGCACATTGCTACCTGGTGTTTTGAGCTAATGTTAAAGAAACAGTTTTGCTGCTTACCACCACCAAACAGGATGGATTCGAATTTTCATCTTTCGTCGGGCAAATTTTATCGCTAACGGATACTAGCATTCTAACTACCGACGATGCACCATCATCATCGATATCCGCCCCTTCTTCCGAATTTTTAACCGGTCCATCGATGGAAGCGGAAGATCTATCTTCGCTTAGGATGCTTTTTGGACATTTAGGTACTTGGATTTTTGAGAAAGTATCGAAAAGCACCAGACACCGGACGACGGAACATCGACGGAATCCGCCGCGGAGAAGAAATAGATAAATAGCATATGATTAAGGTGGAAATTAAAACTTCAAAACGCCACAACAGCTGTACAAAAATGGCGGACTGTACACGTGCGGGAACATCATCGGCAAGCACACTACATTCTCATTTCTCTGTTTATACACATCTTTGTCTAGTTGTTCATGGCGCGAGGTGACGTTAGCACTAACCTTTCTGGGTGAGATGGAAATTAAACAGCATCGATGGATCTAGGCCACTGGAAGTGTTACCGCTGTGAAGCATCATCGTCCCGGCGGATGGTCCGGAATCGGACAAGGATGTGCGTGTACTTCCTCCTCCACCCATATTACTACCACCACCACCACCACTACCGACACTACTCAGCATGCCTGACGATGTGCTGTTGGAGATCGAGCCGCAACTTCCGTTGCTGCTGCCTACGCTGGAGACATTCAGTCCCCCATTACTACCAACAACACTGGTCGCACCACCTTCGCTACAGCTTGGCAGGGACATTCCTCCAAGGGGCGACAGACCCATCGGACTACTGTGCGATGGTGGCCGTTGTGCCCGGCCACTAACAATGGCCCTTAGCTCCTGCCGCACCAGTTCCGAATGGTTAAGGCTTTGGCCACTTGAATTCGTACCATTGCTAAGACCTAAACCACTGGCACCGATTCCATTTCCAACGCCGCCTCCGCTGACGCCGCCGCCGCCGCCGCCACCGCCACTATTTCCACCACCGATAATACCACCGTTGAGACCTGCGAATAGAATGCCGTTATTAAGCGACGGGTGGACGGGGTCGATGATATCAAGACACAATTCTTCCTCTTGCACATGAAGGACAGAAGGAATAGAGGTAAACGGGCACATTTTCAAACACATACAGTGGGTGTGTGTGGACACATCATTTTGGTGAACACACCGAACAAAAGGAGTACGCAGAGTTTGCGTTTAACATATACACGGGGTTATGAAGGTACGGATGATGATATTTAGACGGAATATCCATGATACGGCATACGTACACTCGGAAGTGGAGGTGTTATTGAAAAACCCGACGGTGCAAATTTATATACACATTTACAAAACAAATAGAACAAAGAACACGCACTGATGAAGGTGGTAATTGGTGGTGGTGGTGGTGGTGGTAACAGTTATATTGCAGTGTAGTCCATAGGATTTTCAACCATTTCCCAGGTATGTTAGAATTTGCCCCGAGGTATTATGGCGATTTCCCTTCAAACAGGCTCGCAACGGATACAAAAATGTATAAAAAAATGTCAAAAAACTTTTTGACGGATTCAAAAATAACTGAGAAAGTGTGAAACATCTCTGGACTACCCTGTAATAACGGTGATTCTTCTCGAAGAAATCTTTTCAATATGTACAAAATTTAGATCTTATCGATTGAAAGGATGGCGTTACCTGAATCAACATGACAGAGACTTTTTTATCGTTAAACTTTCACACATTTTTACCCCCCAAAGGAGTTACCCTCTGCATAAATTAATTACATACGGTCGGCCCTTCAATCCCTGGATTTTTAGAATTAGTCACATGGTACAACATCATACAATTACAACTTAGCATTAGCACACCCAGTGGAACGGAACAAGACGAAAGCACAACAGTTGAAGAAGTTGGAATAGGATATAGTTACAAGAGAGCAAGAGAGTGAAGAAGCAGCAACCACAAAACACACCCAAAACACAAACACTGTGGACAGCGAAAGGTAGCAGATAGTATTGATTTTTTTATCCGCAGACAAGGACACATTCCCCGAATAGATATGGATGAAATGTGGCGAAGCGAGTTTTTTGTCGGTCATCCCCTTTTGTCATTAGCCAATTTGAAAGATGAACAAGTGAATGGATGGATGAAACACATACAACAGAGAACAAGAACATTAAGAAACAACAAACAACAAAACGGTGTATTTTGGAAGGGATTGATGAGCACGGAGCAAATAGGATATATGGCGCCCTTGTTAAAACATCCACGCACAGCAAACACACGCACACAAACACTCCTCTTCTCCACCACGGAGGGGATCGCACATTGGTCTTCGGCATGAAGAACAGAGGTTGCCAAACCCGGACACTGATATTATAGTTGCAAGGAGTCGAAGGCTATGAATGATCATGACAATTACTTTTTTGTGGGTTTCTCAGTGTACGGCAATTGGAGCTAATCTGATAATTGGCCAGATGTTTTCAAGAAATGCAAGACATTAAAGAGCAATATTTCTGCTAATCAATACTCGTTATCTAGATTGCTGTTCAGGTAAATGGCGTCGTATACAATGTAGTGCATATTATCTACAAATAAAAAAGTAACTTCATCTTCAAATTCTCACCATCTGCGAATGGAGAAAAACTGGTCAACTACTTTTAAAACAAATTTTAAGGAACATTTTCTGTGAATACTTCATCACATACAACACAATAAAGTGATCGCCAATAAAATAAGACCATCTGTTAATGTAAATCATACAAATGAGATAGTAAAGCCAATTTTCAACGAATCTACTTGGTTTTTTTTTAAATACGTTCCTGTCCTTGGATAAATCATGAAATCGATTATTCATGAAAAATCATCAAATCGAAAGAATTCTTTCTAATTTTGGGTATCTCTTCTTAACATTTCATAACTCTAGACTAATAAAAAATTTGTGGGTCTAACATTTTTCAAACACATTTCAGTTTTTCAGACGATTGCACATTAATTGATGCAAAACAAAGATGCTATTGATACTTCAGTTGCTGATGATTATTCTACCGAAATTTGAAAAGCGGCCATAAAAGTGATCTTTTATTGTTAGCGGTCACTGTAAGGGTTTGCAGACCCTGCTGTAGCTGTGTTCCGGGGTTATACTCTCTTTCATTTTTGTTAGGGAATTGGAAAACAGATTCGAAATGCAAAATTCCTTTTAAAACACAGGTGCAAGATGATTAGCGATCGTGCAATAAGTACCACTAGTGAAACAAAATGTGACACAAAATGATTGCGTATGATCGTATGAACTATGGCGCGAATGAAAGTGCATCTCGTTGCGTCGTGGTGTGACAAGAGCGGTTTTGTATATGACAAATGTGGGTGGATGGATGTGTGCGTGGAGAAAATGTTGTTGGTGGTGGTGCATGAGGAGTTTGGGGTTGGTGGGGCGAGGGGTGGTTTGGGTGGTGTACATTGCGTCTCTTACCAGTTTGACTGCGATTGAAGAAATCGCCTGGTGAGCTCGCCGTATGCTGCTGCATTGCTGCCGCATTGCCGAACATCATACCGTAACCGGTGGCATCCGGACCCGGCCCATGTCCACCGTACGCGGAACGGGGCGATCCTGCGAAAACAGCTATCTTTTAGCATGGTTCTTGTTCTCGTAAACCAGTACACTAGGCTGGGGGACCTAGCTGGTTTGATGCTGGTGTTTTTCTATCTTTCCATCGACAAAGGCTCGCGCTCTTCGCTTTTGCAACATAATCTTTCTCAAGATCACTAGGCCACGGTACGGAGTTAAACATTTCCAACCGCCAACGCCAATTAATTAACCATTCAATCAATGGCAAACAGTAAAAAAAAAATCGCTGGAAAGCGAAGCAATCTGTTTAAAAAAAAGCGAACCCTCTCCGAGTACTAACCTGGCAAGTGTTGAGTGGATTGCGGAGGCACACTGCCCTGCCGCTGGAGCCTCATCTGCTGGTTGGCATAGACGGGATTGGCAAAGTTCGGTGCGGACACGCCGACAGGAGAGGGGCTGGGTGGACCCGGAAACCCGCCACCGTCCACCATTGTTCCACCGAACGCATTTTGCTGCCGGGGCGTTCCAGGACTATTAAGCGTACCGCGCTGCCTTTGAGGTGGTCCAACAAACTGCCGGTTCGGAGCATTCGGATTAAATCCTCCCACGGACTGAAAACAAAAAAAAAGCTCTAAATATCTTCCACCATTACACGTGACTCTTTCTACTCGAATAGAACCATTCTTACCGAAAGCTGAGCATTCAGCATAGGATTTTGTTGCTGAATAGAAAGCCTTGCGTTTGCGTTCTGTTGCCACTGTTGCTGCTGTTGTTGTTGCTGCTGCTGTTGCTGTTGTTGCTGTTGTTGCTGAGGTGATTGCCCCGAAACGACCACATTCGGTTGGTTGACTGGTTGGCCCCCAACTCCACCACCGAACGGTGGTTGGCGCGGTGATAGCTGTTGATTGACATTACCACCTGCATTGCCAAACCCGGACACCATCTGCTGTAGCTGAGGAGATAGACGATGGCCTGGATTGTTGTTGAACGGGTTGCCTTGGAATCCTGCAACAGAAGCGTAGAAAAACAATTTGCGTTTGAACAACAATTTCCCACTTTATATTCTTCTTCTTCTTGGCTTAAGTACTTGCTGATGCCAAATCGGCCATTGAATAGCTTACGAGTCCTCACAACGGGGGAATGGCCCGGAAAGTATTTTACATACCTGCTTGTTGCGGACTAAGCTGCGTTCTCTGACTTGGACTCAACTGTTGCTGCATCAGACCTGGCGAAAATCCGGGACTAAGCTGTGAATCCGGCACATTATTTGCACGCGTCAGCGTCACGTTTGGAGCTTAAAAAAAGAGTAATAAGAAAATTTTATAAAACCACAAATCCAAGTCTGCAACAATATCTCCAACAACTTACGACCAAGGTCTGAGTTTGCCGTCGGGTTCACCGTAACCACCATCTGCTGCTTTTGCTGCTGCTGTAGCAATCGCGTTCGCTGCTGCTCCTGCAAAATGCGGTCCCGGTTTTGATGCTGCAGCTTCTGCATTGCAAGCAAATTTTGCGGTACCCCAGGATTCGCATTACCCATCTGACCCTGCGGTGGTATTCGCATCCGCTGCGTGTACACGGGAGGTGGTGTAAAGTTTTGATTTGGCCCCGCTTGTGACGATTGCTGTTGCAAACTGGTGCCAGGATTAAGGCCTGGACCACCTCCACCTCCCGTACCACCACCACTGCTGCTGTTGCCTGATCCGCCCGGACCTCCGCTACCAGGACCTACCAGGCCTCCTGTCGGTCCACTGCCGGGTGGACCACCTACAGGACCCATACTACCAGAGCCACCGCCACTGCCACCGCCGGAACCAGCACCGTTGTTTGCACCTCCGGCCATCGTGTGCATCGGATAGGCCGGCGGACTCCCACTGAACTGAGGTTGAGGCTGCGGTTGTAATGGAGAGCTTACATTTTCGTACTGCATTAACGATTTCTGGATGGCATTGATTGCCAACTTTTCTTGAATATCCGGTTGGCTCGACTGCGACGGTACAACCGACGATGTAGACGATTCAATTGGACTTAAGCCTAAAATATAAAGAAGAAAATTAGGTGCTATGATAAGAAGATCATTGCTAAAGGCACAGTGGGTAGTATCAAATGCTTCAAATGTTCAAAATCAAATGCTAATATAAAGGCTTCAGTGTTGAACTAACATCATCAGAATGCATAAAATAAAATTTTATCTTATGACGTTCTCCATTAATTTTCTTTAAATAACCTCTTGTTCTCAAATTGATCCAGTTCAATTTTTAATGGTCAAGTCTTAATTGTTAACTCGTATAAATATGAAGAATTCTGTGTAGGACTGAAGCTGTTTTTTTTCAAAAAGAACTGTTAAAAATGCAAAAACATTAAATGTGTTCCTGTGGAGACGCCTAATACTTTGTACAAAAAATGTAAAATATATTCGAATATATTTAAAAAAAATTGGTTTCCCTAACTTTTAACATGTGTGTGTTAATACTGGTCGTTATGGGTTTGATTTTAATTTTTAACTCAAATTTTCCTAATTCTATATAGTTCTATATCCTAGTATGATAAGGATACCAAGCTTTAGCATATCAAGATTCATTCACAATTGTCATACCCAAAAAATGTCCACTGTGCAGGGGATGTCAGCACTTACCTAAGATACTGTTGAGTTCACTTTCGGCAAAGTCGCCCTCCGGTGCAATCTCAATCACGTGATTAAGTATTTCGTTCAGCTCCGGATCCCACTCCGTTACGAGTTGCGTCGAGGTGGCGGACGTAGACGTTGCAAACGCACCGTTACCGCCACCGGCCGACCCGATACCGGCGTCCTGGATCGCGGGCGAAAAGTTTTGCTGCCGTTGGGCGGCCAACATTTGCTGCTGCTGCTGCTGCTGTTGTTGCTGCATCAGCGATGTATGGTGCTGCGGGTGTTGCGAATGATGTTGCTGCTGCAGGTGTTGCTGGTGCGCTTGGGGGTGTTGATGATGGTGCTGCTGTTGCTGATGGTTGAGGTAGATATCGGAGGATGTTGGAGGTTGCTGCGATTGAGAAGGCATAGCTGATTTGCGCATCTGCTGCTGCTGCTGTTGTTGCTGCTGTTGGAGGCGCATTTGGTTCAGCTGTTGTACTTGTTTTAAATTATTGTTGCTAGTGGTTAGATTGTTATTATTCAGCGTTTGGTTCGGTGCCGTTGAACTCGACACGTTCGCTAGCTGGCGAGCGAGGCCGGAGTTTGGTATGTCCGGGATGATGCGATTGAACGGCATGGCCGTTTGCATTGGCATCGGTGCTTTGGCCGGGTTGGCCAGCAACGAGGCCAGCATCTTGTTGCGTTCGCGCAACTTTGACGGTCTACTGTCCGTACGCTTGACCGCGGCACCCTCGTCTGGCTCGGTCGAAGGCCGCTTACGGTCATTACTTTGTACCCGTAGCATCTGGATGAGTTCTTCGTTGTTCATTGGCGACTGATTATGCTCCTTTGGCTCATCCTAAGGAGAAGAAAGCGGCAAACAATAATGTGCGTGTTACTTGTATGCTGAAATGCGTGCTTTAGTTTGGCAATGTCTTTATGTACACATATGCGGATCGATCAATTAAATCCAGCGTGAACAGTATTTTTTAAGATAATTAATTGTCCCATGTGCTTATATAATACAAAAAAAAAATTACACATACACATAACAATTACAGTGTTCGTAAATAAAACTTCCGGAAACTATATGATAAGAACAAAACATTATCTAGAACCATTTTATGACTCATCATGTAGCTTATGTGGCTTTCCATGGTTGTGTGGTGTGGGCAACATTGGCATATTTGGTTACGTGGTCTGTACAACCTGTGTGCAGATCAAACGGCCGGACAACACTTACTTTAACCTTTTGCAGCTGCTTGAGAAGTTCGCTCGGACCTTGTCGGTTGCGGGCGTCACTTTCGTCGTCGTCACTTTTGTCGTTGAGCAGCTGGAATATTATTGAGTTGAGTGTGGAGAAGGTTAAACATGAGTGTCATGTTTATCGCGTTTTGTAATTGCTAGTATCTAAAACACCATCGTGCCAATTCATTTTTTTAATCATTAGAGAGAGTGTGTGTTAGAACGGTCAGCAGCAAACAATAAGTCATACATAATGGGAGAACGCAATATTATCAACCAAAGCCTAATACTTGTGGTTAAATACACGAGCGGATAACTAGTTCAAACTAAAATAAAGAGTAGTTAGTAAGGTGGATAGGTTAAAACACAGTGTGAGTGTTTGTGTGTGGTGGGAAACGGAATACGCCAAATCTATATTAACAATGTATGTTTGTGTCTTTCAATCAAATGAATAAAAAATTCAACATCATAAGATAGAGAAGCAGGCTCGATCATAACTTAGTTTGCATTAGATGAACGTTATAGAACGCGTCGTATGTGATGGAATTGTACAAAACACCATTATTAACACCGTGCTTAAGTGAAAGTAATTGAAGAGTAACAAAGCATATATCACAAAAAATAAGCATCTTTTGTGCAACAAGGTTCATTAAAATCTCACAATCGAACTACAAACGAAACGAACTAGGGAAAGGTAAATGCTGATAGAGAGGCCAGCAGTAGGTTATCCGTACCTGTAATAGCATATTATTGCTAGTGGATTTATTATTCTCATTTCCCGCTGCACGGGTTGTTAACCCGAGCCCACTTACACCACCACCACCACCACCACCATTATTACTACCCTGCGCTGGTGTTCTAACTGATTGAGGTATACGTTGTGAAAGAGAGGCGGTATTTACTTTATTGCCATTACTATCCTTATCTTCTTCGGAATTTAGCAAGCCCTACAAAAAGGAAACCACAAATTATACAAAATAGAAAAGAGAGGAAGAGAAGAATAGAAACACACAATAAGAGGATTGGATGTAAAACTGGAAGGATTATAACGGGGGATAGAGAAATGGTGTGATGACAGGCGCGAGAACATGAGAGCGGTCATATGTAATTAAATTTGGATGAAAATGCCAGCAGAGAACAAAGAAAAAACAGTTCGCCAGCATCGACACGTGTATATACTCTGTGCGGAAAATCCATTACAATACAGTCGTTGTCGAGAATGTTGGACGAGAATACATGTTGTAGTGTAATGACTCGTTGAGCAATACAACATTTGTTTTCCTAGTAAAAAGACTTGTACATGCATTATTGAATTTGTACCATAGTTTATTGATCACCAAATCTCTTCTAAAAGTCTTCTGTGAATCAAAACACATTCAGAAAATTTTCAATAAACTTATGCAAGACTTCAAAACACCCGTAAAAATACAACCATATACAACAACGTAAAACCCGTACAGGACACAATACAGGTTCAGTGAGAAGAAGGATTGTGTGTACTTGTAAGCCGAAAAGGTCCCAAAAATGGGTGGCCAAAGGCTAGAGTGACTAAAATGGATGAAAGGAGCACTTTGGTGACACGAACCGCTTTAGAACACGAAGTTTGACCGATAGCACAGTCAATTGCTAGAAGCCATAGGAGAGAAAGTCTAAGACCAATAAGGAGTTATGTTGCAGTCGTTATCAACCTATTTTTAAATCCAAAATGAGGAGAAATTGATAAACCAAATTTATCCCCTAGCATATGGTGATGAAACACCTGATTTTATATTTTATTTTTTACACAATTTTCGATAATTTTATCTAGATGGGCGTCTCACACCGTATGAATGGCACTCTTGCTTGCAGTACTCAAAAAATCACCACATTTTCAAAAGAATGTTTAAGTAAGTTACAGCGAAAATTGCTTAAACTGGTACACTTTCTCCAACTTCTGCTAGGTCAATTTATTCCAGTTAGACGTTGTGAAGTAACAGAGCTAAATAGTTATGATAAATATTTGCAGAAACGTTAATATGGTGCAGATGTTGTTAGAATGTTGGTTTAATTTAGTTTGCACAACAAAACGTTCATACCCATGCAAGTAAGTGATTAGAATAAGAACCAAATCTAGGATATAACAGACTATTTATCATAAAGATTACCCGCGTACAAGTAAAATATGTTGTTAGTAGAGTCAGATTATTTCGAATAAATTAAATTTAAAATTATAAAAAATATTAGTACTCTGTTATTGACGATCATTACAGCTTATATTAGACTAATGCATAACACCGAAAGGTTTAACACATACGAAGTATACCCCCACAAAACAGCTAAACAATACGGAGCAATAGTTTTTGTATGGTGAAACGTTTACATACCTTCAAAATACGATTCGGATTCCGATGGTCATGGTCCATATCCAACCCGGATGAGGATGAGGCATTTGAGTGAGGTCGTTTGGTTGTAAGCAGATTCCGCAACCGTTCGGAATCGTGCGTATTCGTTGGTGGCTGCTGCGTTTGTTGCTGAAGATGCTGCTGTAGATGCTGTTGGTGATGTTGCTGTTGTGGATGTTGCGGCTGCCGTTGCACCATTTGCTGCGATGGCATCGTAGACTGATGCTGTTGCATTGGTGACATATGGGGATGATGGTGTTGCTGCTGCTGCTGCTGTGACTGAATGTCCTGCAGCTTATCCTTACTATCCTCGAACGGAAACTGAAACGCGTTCGCTCCGAAAGGTGTTCCAGTATTGTTGTTGTTGGTATTACTGTTGTTATTGTTGTTCAAGGATAAGCTAGGATTGATGAGGTTGCCGCCACCACTACTACTGCTGCCTCCCGGCGCACCGCCATTGTTGGAAGGTGAAGGCATGCCGCCCATCGTGTTGCCTGAGTAGTACGGCGTCATCGGTGACGCACACATCGGTGCGGCCGCTGGACTGTACGCACTGACGGACGGAGGTCGAGGAGTGCTGACCGGTGTGACGCTGGTGCGCGAGTCGGGCCGTGAGTCCCACCCAACACCAACAGCCTCCATGTCAAACGTGGAATGTGGAAATTCGAGCTCAAAGTCAGTGTTGAAGAAGTTACTATTGTCGGAGGACGGCGCACACAGCAACGACGATGAGTTGGGATTACTTCGCGGCGATACTATCGAGCTCATCGAAACCGCCGGACCCATGCCCATCGATGTTCCCGATGATCCTCCTCCTCCTCCACCGGGGCCCGTCGTCATACCACCGCCGGACATACTGCCTCCGGTCATACTACCTCCAACCGAACCACCAAGCATGCTGGATGTGTTTGGTGCATTGCCACTGCCGGCACTACCACCATTCAGCACGCTCGACATTAGCGGTCCACCCATATTACTAACTCCCTGTGTGATTTGGGCCATGTGACGAGCTACGACGTCGTTGGCACCGTTTAGGCCGCCCCCTGTCACCGAGCTGCTCGTGCTTGGCATTAGCAGCCCCATGGATGAGGATGAGGTAGGATTGCTGCTACTGCCATTGTTATTGTTAATGTTGCTGCCGCTCATTGCCGCACTAAGGCCACCACTACTGTCACCGCCACCCATCACCATTCCCCCACTGGTGTTGCCACCGCCATCTGCTGATAGCATGGCGACTTCATTTTCCGTCAGCACGGTACAGATGGCCATTATGAAGTCGGACTCGTTTGGTTTGGTGCTGCGGAAGAGCTTCGACTGTGTCTTCACGTGCACGTACACGTCCGGTCCACCGAGACGCAAACGATAGGTCAACTCGTGCGGGGTTCCGTTGGATGAGCGTACATTGCTGAGGTGCTCGTTCAATCGCGGCCGGTCCTGGTAGTGGCAGATGTCGTAGATGGACCGAATGGTTTCTTTGGTAAAATTTCCTGCAAACTGTTTCCTTAGGGTCGATGAGTTATAATCTAAAAAGATAGTGAAAAGACAGGTATTAGACTTCGTAGTTAACGCGAGAAAGATAAACAGCAAATCAGGTGAAACGTACTTATAATGTTACCGCTAGTATCCAGCTTTAATGTTAGCTGTTCGTCCAGCGTTTGTGGCATGGTGGTAGTTTCTATTGTTGCCTGATCGTCCTCGGGTAGTGTAATTAGACAAAGCACCGAGGACGATTCCTCCGTATCATCCTTCACAGGAGCAGAGATGATGAGCAGATCCTTGTACTTTTCCAAGCGCTGCTGCTTCTGCTCGATCGTTTCGTTTGCCCCTTCTGGCGCCCTTAGTAACCAACGAATTTTAGTACGAATGGTACGCTTTGGCGTCTGATAGAACATCTGCAGAGGGTAAGATAAAGGTATAAAGTTAGAGCTGATGATTGCAAACCTTAGTAAGGTAGGTTGGTTATGAGATACTCACCTCATTTTGATCCCAGTTTAGCTCAAACGAATTCTTATTTAAAATAGGACTCAGCTTTGAATGATCACCAGTATGCAGGTACGAATATATAGACTGTCCGTGAAGTTCCGTGCGCGAGTAGTGCAATACGTCGCGGACGTTCTCCGTGGCACATTCGATCACACCCTCCGAGTTGATCTCTAGCAGGGCCCAGCCAACGTTCGAGATGTAATGTTGCACCGCCTCGAAGTAGGCTGACTTTTCCGGCGAGTGGCCGTTTACCGAGGGTTCCGGTAGTGGCGGTTCAGTGGATGACACTTCTCCCTGTTGCACCGGGTGCAGTTTACAGGAAGCAGAACAATCCGGTGAGCATTTGGAACACCGCGAACCAGTAAGATTCGGGTTTCCTTGCTCTAGCATATGACGAAACTGTAAGTAGATGAAGGACAATTGTTAGTGTTTGTTGCTTTCTTGGAGCTAGCACCTAAATTATTTCCCCCTATTAGATCGAGCGAGTTTTCAGGTAGATCCTACACTACGATCAGGTTATACACTCGACAATGCAAAACTGCAGTGCGCTACGGCCGTGGATGAAATACAACAAAATAAAACGCGTTGGCACATAATAACATCGCAAGAATTATGTGCTAAAAATAGATTCCCTCCAATCAGCAGCTTATCCGTGCTAAGTGGCATCTTGGCGCCGTGGAACATGAATTCAAACCTTTTTTTTTTCATTGAACACATTTCTCAGCCTACAAACGAAATGATAATGGACATTGTAAGAAAAGCATAGTCGATTGCTATCGATTGGCATTGGTATAACTTGTTGAAGTTGGTATAGCTAATCAGTTGGCAAACATGCATGTTCGTGCAGTACGCGAATGATCACGAAAGTTTGTTAGGTCCATGAATGGCGCATACGTTTCATAATAATATGAAGATGTCCTGAGATAGTAATGATTAGTGAGGGCGACGAGCTACCTCGTGAGGGAGAAGAGCTCTGAGAGTGCAAAGAGTTAGTTTCGTGAGGGAGATGAGCTCCAAGATGGCGAAGAGCTACATCATGAGGACGAAGAGCTACCTAGTGAGGGAGAGGAGCCCGGAGAATGCATAGCAGAGCTATCTCTGAAGAGCGTAGAGCTTGAAGAGTGCGAAGAGCAACCTCGTGAGGACGAAACCGGCTAAAGAGATGATGTAGAAGACTCACTACCCAACACTAGTAATGACTAATCAAACTTACCGTTCGTACAACTTCACTTAGTATCGCCGCTTTGTCTGGTTTGCAAGCGGTCATATCCCGCTTGATCTGCAGAAACTCGCCAAGTTGTTCAATGTACTCATTTTCTAGCTCTCGGCGACGTTTCTCGTTGTTGCACTTATTGATCTGTGACTGTGGCTGCTGTTAAGCGGGAAGACAGATCCAGGAGCAGGTCCCAAGATAGAAAAGAGTGAGAAAGTGAAGAAAAAAGATGGAAAGATAAATTGGTATTATCCAGACAAGGAATCCAGTGATTTGGCTGTTGATCTTCGTACCTTCGCGTCTGGTTTGCGGCGAATCTTTTTCGATGCAGTAGGCGGACAGGCCACGGATGGTACGACGACATTCATTATTTTTGACTGACTCTGCAGTTGTGATGCTGGAGCTGCTCCCGGTGTAGCTGTGGCGGCGGCTGCTGATTGCGTCGCGTTGATTTGGTTCTGCAACTGAGCTGGTGACTGCTGCTGCTGCTGGACACTGGAGGAATGTTGTTGTTGCTGTTGTAACGGCAGTGTTGAGGCTGACAGTCCACCGAGTCCACCCAAACTTTGGCCACCGGTTTGCGATGTGGAGTAGAACGATGCTTGAGACGATTGCGTTGACTGCGACAGTTGTGTATGCACAAGCCACTGGTCCGGCAGTGGTAGTTCACATGGGCCAAGCCTGCACAGGGAGGGTGAAGAAAAAAGGAAAAAAAAAAGGAATAAGAATAGTTCGTAAAGCCTCTAACCGTTTGATGTTTTTGAAGAGCAAAGAGCATATGGGTGTAAACGGTTCATGATGTTCACCGGTGTTTCGCTTTACCGAACACCTTCCCATCCTGCCAAACGGCTATCGGAGAGTCAACTCGCTCCTCTATATACGTATAGTGTGTGTACACTCGTATCTCTGTATAATCGTAACTTGCGCAATCAGCAGTTATCAGCATGTGAAGACCCGACGACCACCTTCCATCCCGGGGAGTAGAGTGTTTTCAAGATTATGGGTTTCTGTGAGCGTGTTACAGTGTCGTGTGAATTAGATGATTTCTTTGTCAAACACAGCACAACATCAACGCCACCAACTGGGTTGCTGCACCACCTTTGTAAATGTTCGGACAATCAATTTGCAACGCCACACGTTTGTTGTAAACGATGAATGGTGTATTTTGTAGGCTCTCCGCTCTTATCATTAGTAGATTGAAGCGAGCCACAAATTCACCACTGGCGTTCATCAGTTTTATCGGCTTGACTTAGTACCGCGAATCATAACCGAACACCTGGCAAGATTGTGTGGGCTGGGTCTTGGTCTAGCGAAGGCGAAAAAAAGCATCTGCGACAGGATGTGACAGTTGGAAAAACGTCGCACAAGCAAGTTACTAGAGTCCGGGCAAACGATCTAGTTTATTTACACTAAACAGTTCATAATTTGTCCCCAAATAAAGAGTCCGTGGATGCTCCATTCACAGTCAGCACATTTAAAAAACCCAAAACACACCTATAGCACGCTGGCACGGTAGTAATACTCGCAGTCCTGCCACACCGACGACTCATATCTTTTTCGTTTGTTTTTGTTTAAAATTCTGAGCATTAAAATGCTTCCAAAACGCCACTTTGTTGGAACACACCAAATTGAATCGATTCATCACCACATATAAACAACCGTCAACACACCACACACACGCACGTCCACTGCGTGGATGGAAAACGGATCTTAGCCAACCCTGCCTTCGGCGACGAAACGCTAGTGGACACTGGTCCACCCACGGCAAACAACTGAGCCCGTGGACCGTGCAGTTTATTCGATTTATTTATTACACCCTAAGGTATGTTATCAGTTTACGGCGGTTCAGGTTTCTACGTTGCGTTCCCTCTATCAATTCTTCTTGTTCCTGTGGCAACACTTGTATCATCCCCGCTGGTTGTACAGTGGAACAGTCGTTTCGCTCAACCGCTGGGGATATGATGATGTAGTAGAAATTTAGTTCCTTTTTCGAAGCTGGTGATACAGGCACCGTATATTTTGGGGGATAAGGCAGATGAGCGTATCATTGACGGTTGTAAAATTCGGATAGGAAATGAATTACAATTTTAGTAAATTTATCACGTTTCTAGCTGCGTGTGCTAGAATTGGCCTTTTTTGGAGGTAGAAGTGTGGAAGATCTGGTGTACGACATTTAACAACTGACTGAAGTAGAGAATTTTTTACTATAGTTACTTAAGTGATAAAAATTTTGCAAACCTATTTAGAGTCCCTTTTCCGCCATTGTAAGCTACAACGCCCCAAAAAATGTAAAAAAAAAACATCCACCATCTGCCATTGTTTTTAATAGTCGTCTCTCAAAGAGCTCATTGGTCTTTTGTTTAAATGTGCCCATTAAAGGGCTGTAAATGTGCACAATTATTCTTGTGTGGCATCATAAAACGATTGTCCAATGGTTACAATTCTTGTGCAGGGTGCAGCCTCCCGGATTTGCAGCTTCACCTCACAATGGGCCCGAATTAATGCAGCGCCAAGTAAAGCACAGACAACCAACAACAAAGCATCTGCGCAGCACGCAAGCACAAACGGAATTCTCCAAACATGGAGTTTGGGTCGTTTCGTCAAGGGAACCAACTACGCTAGGAAAGGATTGAAGCTAGATTTGTCATTTCTGAGCGTATGCCCTTGCCCAACTCTGCTGGTATGATTCATCGCGGAAATTCATTGAAACAACAATTTACGTAAGCTGATGTACACCTAACAGATTGTTTTGTCAGGTTGTCTGTAACCTTCTGCCTATGTTTTGCGTCGGCTAAATACTTCATTCAAAGAGGAATAAGGTTGCAAGAGAAATGAGGATAATAGTTTCTACAATAATAGTTTGATTTTTTGGATTAAGAGGGACGAACCGGAGGTGAGGTGACAACGGTGACCGGAGTTCAATTTCCATCCGGAACTGACTATCCGACTACGTGGTATCGTGCGAGTCTAGTAAACCATTTGATAGCCGGCGTGACCAAGAAGGTCGCTTAGCCAAGAAGAAAAAGTGTTTTATTTGGAATATTTTACTCAAACTCACCAGCACATCATATCGGATGGAACTTTTTCGAAACTTAGCAAACGTATCCTTAACTTTTTCGCCCTATGCAGAAGAAACATTCACGATTACTATTAGCGAGACCAGAACCAGACACCACATCACACAAAGAAAACAAAGACAAACTATAAACCTTCTCAACGCCACTACCAAATCGTTACTGCGCTTACCACCAGCTATGCTGCTCATAGTCATTATAAAGGAGCTTTTCCCAGCTCACAGCATGATGTGCGTTGTGCAGTAGTAGTATGACGGCACATTACTCATAATGGTGAAATTCGGAAGCAAATATCTCCCCCAATATATGTGCTGGTAGACTAAAAGATCGCCAAACTGTACGATCGCGAAAGGAAATGAGTGAGTCTCCACAAAAATGCTACAAATTTTACACGATAACTTTACAAAACTTAACTAACGATCACTACACGATCTGCAGGAAGCTCTAACGAATTGTTACAGACCGACAAAAAGCGCAACTTCGATGAGAAACAAACAAAAAACAAAAAATCACCAACGAAATTAAACGTTACGGATCCACGCAAAAGAAGTGGGTCAAGTTCAGAGCGCGACGAATTCCAACTCCATTGCAGATATACGCGTGGGGCCAGAGCAGCAGCATGATTGGCGGGCAAAAAGGCACTCTCGCTTACGTCATAATATCGCTGTTGTTGGGTGTTCCATTCACGTTGCACCAACACACATCAACTGGCTCACTTTCTGCATGAGGTGTTGTCGTAGGTATTACATATTTCCATAACCGTTCAGCAGGTGTTTAAGGTCGGAATAGCACTGCAGGCAACCCTTTTTTTGGAACCGACCAGAATTAAAGAAATCAAACAGATCTGTGGGCGATCTAAGGGGTCCATGTGATTGGACTGTTTAAAATAAAATTTAAAAAAAATCTTTGAACAAAAATTTGATTCAGATCTCTGTCCCTTTGTTCTACACTACTGGGTCATTTCTGCAAAGCACTAGATAGCGCGCTGCAATTTGTGTCGCGACGATTCCACCTTCCGATTGTTTATCCTGGGCTTATACCGTGTGTTCGCTGGCATGATGAGGATACTTTGTGTTGCAATGCATTTAAATGCAACAGCTTAACTTGATATCTCAGTTTGTGTGTGTGTGTTTGATTAATTAAAGCTCTTTGTAATGCACGCACCAAAAAAGTGATTAATCAAACTAAGAAAGCGAAAAGAACACTACCACAAAAGAGCGCCATTTTCTGGCGTGATCTTCGGGGTGATCTCTAAGGGTGGAAGATGGAAGCTGTGCTAGCTTTGCAACTTATCACATCTTCACCACAGCCAGTAGCAGTGGTCAATAGGAGCGGTGGTGGGCATGCGACGAATTTACTCTCCCAATTTCGACTGATCAAGGCAGTAACACCACATTTGCGCGCCAATTTTTCTGCCATCTTAGGCGCTCCATTCGTTTTGCAAACCACTTTGTGATCGTTTGCCACCTTTACTCTCGCTCTCTCTCTCTCTCTCCCTCACTTCTACAAAACACTTTCCATCTCTCTCTCTGCACGTCCGCCGGCCGAGAAACCACCCCGAGAGAGGTGTTCTTCTCTTGAGGGGATGCACAAAATCGGTGTCAGTGGGTCACAGTCAAATCGTGTGACCGTCGACGTCGTCCGCCGTGCCAAGTTTACTTGCGGGGTCCAAAAACGGAGACCGACCGGCTCGCTCGTTTGTGTGTGTGTATTGGTGAATGGTAAGTACACGCGAAGGTTTTGGGGTAGGAACCTACCGAACAACACTGCAACAGCGGTGCAATGAACACGCACACACCACCGCAAACCCGTCTATGCAGTTGACGATAATAAGTGCTGCATCCTATTGCATGAATTGTGCAGATCATTCCGCATGACGCATGTAATACGTCATGTAATGGGGGGTGGGGGGTGTCTTTGTTAAAATTTGGCTTAAAAAAAAAAAGTTCAAATATTTTCCTCTACAACCCTTTACTGGGGGGGGGGGGGGGGGTTGTTTTTCTTCAGGAGAGAGCTTTTCTTGATTTACTCAGAGTGGAAAAAAAGCTTTCGGTTCGGCCCGTAAGTACACAAAAGCGGTACAAGCATCGATTAAATGCTGAGTGTATCAGAGTTGGGTGGAAGTATGAGCGTGTGTGCTCTGGGGTTTGTTATGCAAATCCGGTGACGATGGCAACCTGTGCAAAGCGGAAGCGGACTGGTTTTCCATTGCGGAGTGAGAGGTGGCGGAAAACCGGAGAAGGACTTTGGGGAGGAAAGAATGGAAGAATGGAGCTTGAATTTCACTCAACTTTGGAAGGAAAAAAATATCCAATTACGACGATTGCTGTGCGTGGGTGTGAGTTTTGGTTAAGGGAGGCAAGCGATGGGGAGAGGTGTGAATGTGTCATAGAGAATTTTGCTTTCGCCCCTTCCGATATTGCTCTGCACGGATGATAATGAAACTGGTTTATGCTGGTACTTGACATACGCCGGCCGGGCTCATTAGTTGATCCGATCTATTTTCTTTACAACTTGACACCAACAATTTAGCATTTCGTTAACGTTTTCAATACGATTTTCTTCTTTTTGTTTAGATTTTGTTATTAGGTGGAAGAATATAAATTCGTTTTCAACATAGAAAAATTAGGTAATATTCGCTTGCAAGGCGAAAAAACAAATCAAAATTGCTTTAATCCATCCCACCAATCAAAACAGTCAACATTAATGAGCTGTGCGCAACTGGCTGGAAGTAAGTTGAGTAAGTTACCTACCACACCAAAAACTGAACTTTTGGTAAATTGCTCGAAGGGGGCGGGGGGGTTTGGGGTGGGGGTATATAGCAATTTGGTAGAGCGTCATAAATTTGGAGTGGTAAAATGTGAAGCTATTCATCCAGATTCTAGTGGCGAAACACTTAAATGAATAATGCGTCTCCATCAAGATGCCTCCACCACCCCCCCCCCTCCCCCTCTTTTTCAGAAAAGATTGCTCAATATGATGCTTACAATAAACTGTAAGCATGAAGTTGTAATTGAATCGATCATAAATTTTCAACTCTTGAAACACGGAGCGTCGGCTAAAAATGCCATTTCGGTGAGAAAAAATACCGAACCCGAGCGATGGTGGCGAAGAAGCGTAAAGGGTTCCCCGGGTGGCCGAATTTCAAAGGGAGGAGAGGGGTGGTTGATGGACAAAATGTGCGACTTTAAATGAAATCGGACAAAGCACACCGGATCCATTATTACACCACGGCGCTGGCGACGCAATAACGCAACAAATGTTGTGTCTATTCGAGTGCGAGTCACGAAATATATGAGCAACCATTGAGGATTTTTGTTTGCTGTTGTTTCTCTTCCTTCTGTTACTAAAAGCCTATTGACACACGGAGATATACAGCCGCTTTGGCAGAGGAACTAAGATCGTCCGGATGTCGTAATCGTGTCGAATGAGTCTCGCGTCCACTATGCTTTCTCAGCTGGAAAACAAGAAACAAAAAAGCCTCCCCGAAAGAAGAAAAACCCCCTAACTGAATCAACCGGCTAAGCTTTTATATCATAGCACAGCTTTATATCATACTACCACCCCTCCCAGGGTCTTGCATAAGACCCGGAATTTGAAAGTTTTCATCACCGGAAACAAAAAACACGGTGCTTGATGACAAACGGGTGTAAAATGGTTTGCTTGCTGCAGGGTAGAGCATAAAGCAAAAGCCCCACAAATTCTGCCATGTTGTGCGAAAAAGCGGAACCCAACCCAACAGGTTGGTTATTGTAAATTTAAATTTAAAAGCTTGATTTCCCCGAAAAAAAAACTCCACACACCTGGTAATGGTGGGAGGTGATTGTGGCCTGAGGTGGTGGACCATACGAAAATGCGAAGAAGAAAGTGACTTTGTGTAGGAAACGGTACCAAAACCAGCAAGCAAGCAAAGGGAAAGCGAGAGCTCTCGATTTCGACTGACGCCGTACGCGGCCGCAATGGAAAAGGGCTATAATAAGGGTGATGGTAAACATGTACGTCAGATGCCTTCGTAACTAGCTCATTGCCATTGTTACGGCGTCAAGATCATCCATCCCATCGAATCGCAATGCCACCCATACACAGCCACACTCAGTCGCGAACACGTTTGGAATGCGCAGTCGCGTGCAGATACACAAATATTTCGATTTGCACCTTCTCTTCATCCCACAAAAAAACTGAGTTCTCTTGGACTCCCTCTCTCTCTCTCTGTGTTCTCTCTATTTTATAAAGAGAAGAAGAAAAAAAAAGCTCGCGATTCCCCAACGCCGTTGCGGAACCAAAATTTTTGTCTCGGCGCAAAATCAACCGCTCCCTCCGCCAAACTCTTGGATATTTTATCCACCACATCTCACCCTCTTCGAATGCCATCAATTTTAGAAGGCCATCCAGCGCCGGTTTGTCACACGATCGTGCGCGTCCTTTCCACCCTGCTTTCGCTTTCCATTCCGTGCACTTTCTCGCTCCCCAATCCCCGTGGTGAAAACATGGGGCGCCGTAGGGAGAGAGTAGTGTAGGCGCGGCTCGTGTCTGAATGATGATGATGATGATGCTGATGCTCCACATAATGCGAGACAGACGAGAAGATCTCTGGGACCTATATAAATAGGATTGTTTTCTCGGTTGGTTGAAACGGAAAGTGAAACGTGATCATTACGTGGACGCATTGCGCGCGCGCGCTCGCTCGAGTGGTAGAACGAGACCGAGCGGACATTGCAAATCGCGCAATCTTTCCGATTCCGATTCGATTTTACACGGTTTTTTTTTGTCACCGAGGGCGGTGGACAAACCGGTGGAGATATTTAACGCTTTCTCTCTCGCATTGGGTCTGATTTTCACATTTCGCAACAGTTGTTTTGTGTTAAGAGAAAATAGTGGCACAACATAAGCCGTTTAGCTTAACTTCGATGCCATAATTGACTGTCTGTGAAGCTAAATGTCACCTAAGACTTGTACACCAACACTTACACCACGTAGAGTTGCTTACAATGCTTTTCACTTTGCACATTGGCGTGATTTCATCGTGGGCTTCCAACAGATGACGACCTACTTTGGGGGATTGCCTTCATCATTGACCCGATTATATTCATATACACACATACCCTTCGCGGTTTTGTTTTTGTTTGATAATTGTTTTTTTTTTATTTTGCTACTCGGCGGAACTTATTTAATGCCCCCCCACGGACTGCGTGACTGTGTTGCTTACGGTTAAGAACAATGTAAAACAGGCGTATGTATATGTGATGCTCTGCAGTGTAACCTTTCCTGAAGGATACATTGTACAGTGCCGCGCACATTGTAGTGTGTGGAGCAGTTTATATTGCTAAAACACAGATTTACTAAGTGATGCTGTAGGTGTGTTCAAGAAAGAAAAATTAAAGAGAACAACTGTTGCAGGGAGCAGTAACGACTTCATTCGGTTTTTTCGTATGCGTTCTGACGTTTGGTAGATGTTATGCTCCTACCTCTCTCCATGCAACCTGGTAAGATACGGCGCATACTACATTTAGCCTTAATTTCAGCTGTCAGATAATACTTAAAACTTGCTAATACTGAAGGAGACTCTTAATCTGTCACCAATCGCAAACATAAAATAGGAACTGATGATAATTCCTTGTGCTATATGAAGGCGCTTGAGAAGATACTTCCAAAGGAAGCTTTGCATCGGTTGAGAGTGACAGGAGATCAATTTCGTATAACACACTGCCTCCAAACTTCCAGGGTTTACGCAGATTTTGTTGACATATTCAGAACGAAAGCTGTATAAAAAAATGTTGACCATAACATGCTTCTGTTTTGCCGTCGGACAGTTTTCTCTATTACGCTGATGATTTGTAAATCTTTTTGCCAATTTCGTCGGTTGTAGATTGTGCGGTTCTTCAAGGTATTACAGACCGTTTTTCCTCTTGGTGTACGACGAATTCCTTCACGCTCCAAGAGAACAAATCATTTCGTTTACTCGTTCCTGTTCTCCTCTGTCCCATCTTTACGTACCAGACCAAGTCCTGGTCAACCGTGTTTCCCTGGTTAACACCTCAGATTTACTCCATTTTTTTCCAGAGCCTGGAAAACTCTTGGTACTATAAGACATATAGCCCATGATTTCTGCAAGCTCTTTGTGTTTTAAGGCGCTCTTCTTGTTCGCTGTCAGATCTTTGCTGGAATATTGCTCTGTAATCTGGTGTCCCTAGAGTCGAGTCCATATTGATCGTATTGAGCGAGTGCAGAGTTCGTATCAGGTTTGCTGTTCGCAATGGCCTTAGTGGACTCTATTTCACTTTGCCTGATTTTAAATCTAGGTGTAAACTGCTTGGACTCGAAGCTCTTGAGACTCGTCGCCTTCATTCTCAGGTTCTTATGATTGCTTTCCTGTTATTTGATTATATTAATGCCACGTCGCTTACTCAGCTCGTTCTCTTTTTATGTTCCCAAGAGTACTCTTGGTATGCGTCCTCCCTTAATCATCCGTAGACGTCGTACCTCAGTTGGTACTACCTCAGTTGATATACTACGATCCTCTCTTTAATCCCTAGCCCCTTACTAAATCACCACAGTCTATGGTTGTTCCTAAAATTACCTTAGAATTAAAGTAGGTATGTTGAGCCACTAGGGAGACTTTATATTAAAATGAAATAAGTTAACCTCCAAGAACCTGCGAAATATTTAGTAGGTTGCCAAATATTAGCAAAGAGAGCTTTACAATTTCCAACAGTTCTTGATTTAACGACCTACTTGGTCACGCTGGCCAAAGTTTGCCTTACTAGACTTGTTGATACCGTGTCAGTTGGCTAGTCAGTCCAAAGTGCGCCACAAACGGTCCAGGTGGAATTTGAACCTCAGTCCTCTCGTCTGAAGACAGGCGCCAATGTCAGAACCGAACTGCCCTAGGACACAGGTGATGAAGGTAAATTTGCTGAGCATGTTGAAATTGCCACAATTACAATTAAATTAATGGATAATTGGATACATATTGTACATAATCATTATGCTCAAAAATCATACTGAAAATAGAACGAATGATTCATTCCCCGGAGATTCCACTTTCCTACTGCTTCAACAAAAAAATCCAACTCCTCAGCATGTGTTCTTTATGATACATCCTTGCCAGCCAGTAGTTGATTTTGGCCATTTGTGCTTTACCAATTGCTAAACAATCATATATTCTCCAGGGTCATGCCTTTTTATCTGAACCTTCAACGCCAATCGTGCGTGGAGTGGTGATTTTCGTAAGGTTCGGTAAGGCAAAACCTTCCCGAAATAGGACAAACACGCTCAGATGGTTTTAGTTTAGGCTTTGAAAGCAGTGTAGACTCGGTGGACCTTAGCTACCGAGTTGAGGCAGAATTTTGAGTTTTTCGGTAAAATAGAGCTCGCAGTGTCGAGTGCCATACCACGCACATACGGGTGACAAAGAGCCACGGCTAACTATTTACAACCCCGCAGGCTATTGTCATAAACTATAACCAGATGCTAGCCGAGAGCCGATGGGGTTCTGGTGTCAGAAATACAGCTCGCACTACTTTCAACCAGCACGAACATGATTATTTGCATTTTTTATTGTTTCCCGCACCATTATTTCTGCTTGTGAAAATCGGTGCGGGGAGTTGGAAAATGGATATTTTTCCTCATCATGTTAAATGTTTTGTTAACTGCCTATTTTACATGTTGTTAGTTTTTAAAAGCTCTGCCAAACTAGCAGCAGCTTCATCTGGAGGGAAGTAATGAATTCACAGGTTATGAAATCAGTAGTTGCACTACCAGTTGGATACCGTTTTGCAAAGACAGAGGGAGAGAAACTGAAAATATTTTCCAATAAGTAAAACCAAATAGTCGCTTATATGACATGATTTGACAAAACTCCGATTGCCATTGTTTCAAATTTGTCGCCCTTTGTTGAGCACAGCTGACCTTGACCACCGGGGCTCCGGGTAGAGTGCCTTTCGCGCACAGATTCCAATCAACCTCACCATTACATTGTGTGCTCTCCGCTCACCTGTGGAACAATTTTACGAGTCAAAACCACCGCTAGATGGCAGTAGGTACCCTTCTTATGCACTGTCACGAAATTATGTTTATCATTGACTGTCAAGGCCTTTGGCAACAGGTTTACGGTGCACGAAAATGGGCTGCTTGATTTATGATTAATTTATCGCCACAATCGATCAGAATGGTCCAACCGAAACCAAGAATATCAAGTCGAAAATAATTTTAGCAATAAAAACATTCAGTAGATGTAGGTAAAAATTCAAATAAATTTAGCTCTCAAGCACTAGCGACCAACGTGAAGTCAAATAAACCTTAAATGAGAAGTAGCTTATAATATCCGAAAAATATATTAGCTTGTTGTAAATGAACGACTCTAGGAACAAGCTCTAGGAAGAAAACAAAAATGAATGATTCGAAAATACGCCTTATAGGAAAGCCATTTAAGTGACCGCTAATTAAGTTGTTAAGCCATGGCAGAGGGCACCAACGGGAGGCGGCATGTTAGCAGCCCAAGTTCAGGTTCAAACTAAGTTCCGCAGCGACAACTGACTAGCCGCCGGGCTATTAGCAAGGGACTAGAAGAGCGACAAGAACAGATCGTTATCTTCGTAAGCAAACAATCGCATCGGCAACCAACGCGGAGAACCAATCCCTTTTTTTGGCTGATGTGCCCGATCTGTACGAGTCTTTGCAACTGTAGCGCGACCCTGTTAGCCACCACCAATTCTCCCGAAATTGAAAAACGAATTGAAATTGACTGAACGAAAAACAACACACACACAAAAAGGCGCTCCAAACCACCAAACGCTCTCGAGAATATTGTCCATGGTTAGCGCCAGAGAGTTTCTGGTTCTGTGACATACCTAACAAGCGTGTATGATTTATGCACATTCCACCTTTTCCGTAAAACTGATTTTAGCGTCACGGTTCGGTGGACCAACCAACCTGCTGGCCCGGCTAGGAAAATACAGCCAAATAGCTACTCGTTTTGTAAACCGTCGGTACATTACCTATCGCAGCGATTAGCACCGTCACATTCGTAGCTGCTGCTGCTGAAGTTGGTCGGAGGGTCTTTGGAAGAACCTTGGGATGAAACCGATGAAAATCGGGTATTCAGCCGGTGTAGAAACAGTGTGTAATTCGTACAACCAGACAAGTTATAGTGTTTTTGGAACAGAACAGGATAGATAATGAATCATTTTATTGGCGCACTGCCAAGCAAGATTGCTAATGTGTATGATAGGATCCGAATAGACCGTTCAAGTTTAAGTCCATGACCGATGCCCACTTATTTTAAACCTTGTATTAACACGTTAAATGGGGAATTTATTTTAAAAAGTTGATTAATTCATTATAACTTTGAAAATTATGACAAAGGAGTCTGTTTCTGAAAGCAGGGAAGTTGAATACTACGAACTTAAGTGTATAAACTTTAAAAGCTTTATTATCCTAACTTCAAATCAAGTTTAATGCATCTTGCTGGTCGTTGTTTAACAGATACATTTGTAAAACAAGATTTTGAAAAATTATATTTATCTTGCTCAGGACCCTCTTCACCATGCAAACGGACGCTTTGACCCAGGGACCAATGGTGCGATGCGATTAATTCATCAAGCTTGAAGTTTTCCTCACAAGATTTTGATTAAAAGTTCGGTCTTACAAAACCGTTGGACGTTTGAGACCTGGGCCACGAACAATATGATAATTCAAAATGAAAAATTTTGTTCTAAAATCGGAATTGACTGTGGCTAGTAGTAAGTAAACTATCTTCAAACGTGGCATTTCAAATGTTTTATTCAAGGCTGCTCCAAATCTACTAATGAATCGTTAGAACACTGAACGATCTCTCCACTCCAATCTATGTTATTGTTTAAAATACAGATTGATCCTTAACTTGACATAATTAACAGAATTGAAAGGAAAGTTTGGAGATAAAAATAAAAATATTGGTGACTCTTTAAAAATTATTATATCAATCGGTACTTGAAACCATACATTCCTGCTTGAAAATACTCTTCAAACTTTAACAAATCACGCAAAACGTATAGTTCTAACATACAAGTTGAGTCTCAATTGACGAATAAAGCGAGCCTTTTTTTTTGTAATCTCACTACACTTCAAGGATTGGCCCGAAGAAGTATTTTGCTGTTTTAATTTATCCAACGATGCTGACGCGAGGTATGTGACCGCAAACAACGAATTGAAATTGTTGAAACTGACGATACGATGCGTGTTGGCGTGCTGGGAAGGATATTATCGTGCCTACGAAGCAATTACATTAATGAAGTGTAGTTGAAGATCAAAGAAAAACTCCGAACGGCTGCCACATATTTGCAATGCGCGTACGAACGGAAAGAGAATACTCCGCAGCGAACCTATGTTTTGTACACAAGCAAACTGTCTGCAAAGTGTTTCTGCACGGTCTTAAGATAAGGAAGTAAACACATGAAGATTTAACATGTAGCACTGTGTTTTAGAAACGAGAAACAAAAGTAATTAGCCATTAAAAGCGCTGCTGGATGGAGTAAGAAAATAATGCCCAATCAACTCTTAAAGAGCCTATATGAAATGGTTAAACCGAATTGTCATTTCACATTGCGGCTTAACTTGTTGCTGCTCTCTTTCAAATGTAAAACTTTCTATTCTGAATTTAACAGTTTCACGGCTATGAATTTTATGTTTATGCATCCACATTCCATGATCGCTTGAAGCAACGAAATAACCGCGCAAGGAATTCATGTTGTTCCCGGTCAAAGAAGTGATGACATTGATTGGAGGTAATTTCCAATCACATTATTTCGTCTTTCGCTAGAGGTATACCAGCCACCAGGCCAGCGCTGACAGCACATTAGAATTCCAGGCAGCGAGCCGCGAAAGAAACAACCGTTTGTTTTTATGTACATCCGTCTAGCGGGGACGGCCGGCTTCCTCCCTTTCGCTGCCAGCCAGCGGGGCCCAATTTGCGTTCAACATTGACGATGGTACCGCGGGTGCGTTCAAGATTCCCGACGCCTCCCCTCAGTCAAAGAGTGTGTCGTCTAGATTGAACAGTTGCCTCTGTCGTAAAGAATAATTGCTGTAACGACGACGTACCTAACAAAGTTTGCGCAACACCAGATAAATGAAGTCGAAACAGCACAGTTCGCTTCCACAGGCACGTTGATCGACCAGAGTTTTCCTTACAAGTTTGGAAAGTTTGTTTTCGTACCATGTTTTTGGGACTTTCAGTAATTTATGAAGAATACAATTTTCTGCTTTTTTATAATTACATACAACGTGCAGAAGCAAATTTAATTTTAACAAAGTGTACAAGTACATGCTGCAAATCCTATCTGCCCAGTAAGTGTTGCAGTAACAAGCAACTTATATCGATTTTAGATTGAACCATTTTTCAAAACGTAAACTTAAAAATTGAAACGCTTTGTATCCCATTTCAGCAGCACATTCGCATGCACTTCAATAACACTAAGTAATATAAAGTAATAATACTAAGGAATACTAACCGATAACCTAACATTTGAATTACGTTGAGATATCGTTATCGAAAAAAAACATTTAAAAAAAATACAGTCAAATCTCGAACACCTCATCTCAAAATCGAACACCTTTTTGTGGGTGCAAAATTCATACATGCTGATTGCTACTAATTTGGAGACAAAAAATGCTCCAAAAAAAGTAAGACAAAACCAAGTTAGGAGACAAAAAATCCTTTATTTTAATGCCCTTTACAGATTATTATTGACGTGAGCTAATCTTCATAGATGATTAAAAATGTATTATTTGAGCCAAATGCTCAAATAGCTTACTGGGTTTAACAGAACATTACAGCATTGAACACACATTACAGCATTTTAGAAATGGGAAAAGGTGCCAAATCTTACGGCTTTCTAAACCATAGTGGATTGTCTTATTGATTGAAACAGCGTAGCTAAACTGGTGCAATGTGTGTTCATGCTGAAAAATGTTGTGCATTTTGAATCCTGCATTGTTCAAGCTGTTCTGATGCTTATTCTACGAGCTGATAAACCCTGTCTGAGTTAACTCCCTTCGTGAAGTGTACATGAATCCATAGATAAATATTTAAACTAACAAAAACTGAATTTCGCTTCACCTAAATTGGAGTTAAATCTGACTGTAACGTATCGAGCTGCGTGCTTAAGAGTTCTAGGTGCGTCTCAAGCAAGTTCTGCACCGTCTCCACCTCGGAATCAGTAGAAACGTCTCTTTCTGTAAGCTGATTCTTTTGCTCGGGCGATACCGGAACGCAAGCCGGTACGGCTCCCTGCTCGCTAGTGGCCACCGTAGCAGAACACACCGGTCCGGCAGCCACATCCTTGCTGCATCCTGCTTCCATCGACACCGATTTCGTTTTCGATGCACGCAGATGCAGCTTACGGTGTTGGTCCAGCTTCTGTTTCGTTGCCAACAGCCGTCCACATTCCGCTACCGGGCACACGTGCTCCACCCGCTTGTCGTGTTTCGCGCGTACGTGTGCGTAGAGATTCCGCGCGTGCTCGTAAAACCGGGGACAGCCGGCATGTGGACACTCGTACACCATACGCTCGTCCTGCGCACGATGTACGCGACCGTGCAGGTTAAGGTTGCGCTTGGTGTGGAACAGCTTGTCACACTGCTCACACCGGAACTCGGTCGGATGTTCCAGGCGTCGATGGGCGACCAGCTCGGACCAGCGAAGAAACTCTTTCGGACAGTCGGTACACTTCTGTGCGTTGTGCTTGCAGCGATGATTTCGCATCGATCTGAGACTTACGAAACCTTGGCTGCAGTGTTCGCAACGGTGTGGATACTGACCGGTGTGGTGTACTTTGTGCCGCTTTAACTGTAGCTTGCGCCAGAACCGCTCGCTGCAGACATCGCACGCGTACGGTTTGCCAAGGACGTGCTTTACCTGGTAGTGACGCTTCATGGCGTGCTGGCTGGCAAATTTCATCGTACAGTTGGGATGCTTGCAGTCTACGTCCGGGTGCGTTGAGACCGGTCGATCGAGATGGGCTGTCCGCGTATGCCGTAGCAGATGCGACCGGTTGGAGTATCCTTTACCGCAGCCCGGTTCCAGGCAAGGGTACGCGGGCACACCGGTGTGCGAAAAGTTATGCCTATCAAGCTCATCGCGTCGTTTGAACGTTTGCTGGCAAAGTTCACACCTGTACCGATGGTTTCGCTTGCTGGCACTTTCTAGTCAGAAAGAAATGTGATGCAAGACAGAGTTTAAATCCCAGTTAATAAACGGTGTGTAAAGAATTTGCTTCACAAAAATAGTTAACCTTAAAAACAAGAACCCTCAGCGAACAGTGATGTAGGCGGAAGAGTCTGAACAAATGTTTCTTCATCCTCCCACAAAATCAATGTACCGACAAAAGGCAAAACCCCGCTTGCATTTTAAAAATGGTACTCTAAGTTCGTATGTAGGTGGGACAATACAGTACTTCACACCCAGCTGTCTCATCCAACTTAGAACACTACGCCGATTTACACTGAGACACACACACACTTAACAGCAAATGGGCTAATAATTATGCTACTGCGCAGTTTTCTTGAGGCAGAATTCAAATGTACCTCTCGAGAACGACTCGCATATGTGTCTCGCCGCTTCGTTCAACCGTTCTCGAACAGGCAAAACGCTCTTATCAAAGTCGAAAAGCGGCAAAGCCGCACTGTGAGACACTATCGGCAAACGGAAACATAGGACACAAGGAACGTACAGAAATGTATAATTTAGCATACCTGTCGAATTGCTTTTGGGTGTCGGTTGTGCTATGTGGTCCGCTCATAGGTTGATAAACATCGACATTCAACATGCATTTCCTACGAACGTTGGAACGAAGTTTTTCGGAATTTTTCGAAGTTTAACACACATAAAACTTGTGCAAGTTGAAGTTAGTCATTGATCGCGCAACGAACTGAAAACAAAAACCCAACTTCCGCTTCAGTCTTGAATGTCTTGAACGCACCTCGCAACACTAACCCATGACTCACCCTTACGAAGTTTGTCAGCAAATGTTCTAGCGAGACTGGGTGGTGCCGTGTACGGAACACACGGGTATTGTTGCACACACCCTCTTTTTGCTGATAAAAAGCTATTCCTTACTCGATCGGTTTGGTTTTTCCACTGTTCGAAATAAAGCACTCAAAAACACCAACACACAACAAGCACAGAAAGTGACAATTTAGAATTTGCATTTTATCATCGAATTTTGGGGACACAGTTCAACGATTCTAAATATTTTACAAATTTGTCTGCATCACTACCTTCTCTTGGTTAGTTAGCGAAAAAAAGCTGTGAAAAACGAGTGAAGTTTGAGTACAAAACTCCGCACAATTTCTCTTCTCTTCTCAGTTTGGACATAGACGAGGATAACCCTGTGCGCACAAAAGTTTCTTAACAGCACACATACTCTTCTTCTAGCACACATTCACCACATTTTTGACACACACACACAGTAGCGCAACAGATAGTGTGATTAAATGGGACAAAAGAAAATCAAACCCCATCAAAACAAATCTCACTTGACACATTTACTACCGTTTTTTTATGGGTAGATATGATGAAGCACTACATCTTCAAAGCTATGCAAATACGTCGTATCTTGGACCAGTACCTCCCAACACACGAGATTCTTCCTCAACTATGGTGCATGTATTAAAGTTAGACGACATTCTTTTTTTTTTTCGTTGCTGTTCCGGGTGTGGTTATGCGCAGAACATCCGAACCAGATTCTCCTTGGTGTAGGTCACGGGGAAGCAAGCAAAATGGTACGACAGCAAACTAAACGATCTAAGCGAACTAAACGATTCTTTGTCCGCTATTACCACCACCGAATGCGCCATCGGTAAAGGGATGCATTCAAGCTGATGCAGATGAAATAAAGGTGGTTTTTTTAAAGATTTAAAGAAAAAATGTCCCTAAAGATTTGTTTTGAAAGACACTTGCGGTTTGCTTCTGATAATTGCTTGAAAATTGTGTCTGGAATTTAAATTAACTTCTTCGTTATAGATTGTGATTATTGCACACGGAAAAACCAGGTACTTATGTTACTAAAATTTGTATAATTGTGTTTATCTTTCAGCGGGAACTACAGTATTTTGAGGTGATTAAATTATTCAAATGGCGCGTTGTTATTTCTGGTTCTTGCACAGTGTCGTAGCTTAAAGAAATATTAAAGCAAGCAATAAACTGTGTACTTCTAGATTATTATCAGCACATGATTGCTATTCGTCTAGCTTCCCCTTTTTGTGTGTAGTGTCAAGTAATGTTAACTATGTTGACATGGTTTGTTTGCGGTTTACATTCGGTCACAAGCCTGCAACAAAATAGCTTGTTACATTCGTAGGCAGTGTGCGTCACTAAAACCGCTCTTTGTTTCCTGTTATTACATCCACATGTGTAGGTTCTTTGGTTGTTGACTTGTGTAATAATGTATGAGCGTTCTTGGTTTGGAAATAGTTGTAAAAATTAGAATGTACTAGATAACGGATAAATAAGTTCATAAGTTATAGTACTCGAAGTTACCACGGTTCGAATCCCATCCAGACCGTTCTTCCGTTATGAGAGGATTGACTATCGAACTACGTGATATGACTTGCCAGTGTGACCTAGTAGAAGGTGCCAAGAAGAACAAGTTATATTATACGACTAAACATGTCTAAATATTGCAGAGACATACAACAAAACCCAAATCCAGTACATTAATCCAAAAACCCCCACATAAGCTGTACAACAAAGGGAAAACGGTAGCATACATCTCGCCGTCGCCAACATTATTTGTGAAATGATTATAAATTAACTTCATAGTTTGCGCCACATAAAAACCCCTTTAGAAAGCCCGATCCTTGACGACAGAAGCTGTAGTACAAACTTTTGTGCTTATCGACGCACAAAGACGCACTACTCCACTGTCGGCCGCACACACATACGCGTGTGTATGTGTGTGTGTGCGCAGGCAAGCGAATAAAGCAGGCGAAGAATAATGGAGCAGTGAAACTTCATTTAGAAAAGGCTGTGCCCTTCCATCGTGGAGGTGACTAACTTCGAAGATGAATGGTGTTTTCAGGCTTCAGCGACATGTATCAGAGGGCGCTAGGATAAGCGAACTAGGTCCACACTGCGAAACGATCGCACCAACGCATGAAGGATGGGAAAAAGGACACGGCGAATGTACGGCGAAAACACGTGAGGACATACACACACTAAAGCCTGACACTACCTTCTCGGGAAGCTCGGCAGCCCTTTTTAACCACAATACTCCACGAAGCTCACCGAAAGGACCTCGGCCGAGGGGGGGGGGGGGGGGGGGTATGTGCAACAAACAATCCTTGAAAGATTTATTTGCAAGATTTATTGGAACTTAAAAACATTGGCAATAAATTAAACACCACAAGGAAGGACGCGCGAGCGCGCTTGGTTGTCCCGAAATGAGGGCACATAAGCGTCGGTGGCGCACATGCCCGCCACCCCAACCCTTTTTGTGAATTTGGCCCGAGATGGCACGTACGCAAACACGCACTCATTCGATCGCGCAACGACGCAACGGTCGTATTGGGCATCCAATTAGATGCCAAGAGATAATGAGTAATTGGACAGGCTTGATGTTTGATTGCATTTGCGTATTGATCGTTCATTTTATTCACATTATATATTAACTTTAGTGTCCCGGTTTTATTGGTGACATGCTTTTGTTTTCTAACATACAACAGCAAAAATATATTGCTTATCATTCTAACAACTCCCTTACGACCTTCTCACAGTAAATGGTTGTTTCAAGTTAAAGCATTTTCAATATGGCACCCGTCGTCATTCGATACAAAGTGAATCAATTTCGAAACATCCTTCCACGAGGTGTACAGTCCTTCGAACAAGGACATAATCACATAAAGAAGCATTCACCATCATCAGCATTTCTTTTTTTTCCAATGCCGTAGGGCAACAAACATGCTGCCTGCAATGCTTTTTGTATGCGATATCGAATGACATAAAATGCCACCGTAATACTATTGTTGTGAAGCTACCCCAGGATGGCATGGTTTCGTGAACAAGAATTAATATTTGCCCCGATGTCATCCGGCAGTTCTTCTTCTATAACGCGTCACAACCAACAGCAATAGCAAGAAAAGGGTGGAAAAAATCCTGATTTCTATGCTGCTGCACATGTTACGCAGCGTTCTCCGTCTTTGTGTCAAGCATTTTGTCCTCGAACACTCGCGCTCCAACCTAGACACCCCTGGCACACATACTCAGAGGATCAAATTTCTTCTGTGCAGCAAAAGCATTCATAACGATTTGCAACTCCCTTCCCGCCCCGCCCTTGTTCTGGCTTTACAACCACGAGGCTGATGATAATGAAGGATTCTGTTTAGTGTTATAAAAATATAAACGAAAGAAAAAAAAACACAACTATCTAGGCGTTGTTGTTGTTGTTCTGTTAATGATTTACTTTTATATCTGGCCTTATAGATGCGATAAATTTTATGGCACAAACGCGATGAATCGCGGTTTCGCAAGTACACGTACCGGAAAAGGGAACCGGGCTTGGCACACGGATTGATACGAAATTCTAACACTTTCCGATCGAGTCTCTGCACGTTTCGTTGCAGATATTAGAAGTTAGCACACAGTGTGTGAGGTACGAAATTACGATAGAAAAAGGAACCCAAAAAAAAAAAATGGTATTTTGAATCTGCAAAAATCGACTGAAAAGCAAGCAATGGGTATCAAACGCGCGCATAGACACACAAAGCTCAGTGGAACAATGCTGTAGAAGAATAAAATTTATTGGTCTATCCCACCGGACAACTCGCGCAACATTGGTCGGTGCTAATGATGGAAAAATAGCATTACACTCGCTTTGAGCGAATATTGCTCCCCCTTCCTCCCCCCCCCCCTCCCCCCTTAATGCTCCATTAGAGGGCAATTTGGACAGATGATTTTAAAAAAATATAAATCTCCTCACAACAGAATCGTTGCCGTTCTGCAGGCAACGATACTGCGCGAGCATTTATGGTTGAGGGAGAAAAATTAAAATTAAAAAAAAAACACACAAATCGCACCAATAATAACAGTACTGTATCAAAACTGCACTCTGCCGAAGTAGTTCCTTGGCCATTCCATTCTGCTGAAGGTTACCGGAAAATAATGGATGGCTAAAGGCCAAATAGCTTGTCCAGTTTTATGGCCATTCGAAACCATTTCTGCGCAACGGGCTGTGCGGAGGAGACGCACCGGACCAGATAGTGGTCGAAACAGAAAGAGCAATTGTGAAGATTAGTTTTTTCTTTCTTTCTCTCCTTTCGCTTTATAACAATCGAAATTGCAATGTGTTAAATGCGCTCTGGGTAGCTTGCAAATGGATTAAATATGTATATGTATCTCTCTCGCAGATAATACTAGCATTATAGTACACTTCTAACATAAAAATAAAGCAATGTATCTATCCTTGATGACTTCCATTTTCCAGCAATCAATCAAACAAGAAAACCTGCAAACTCAGTCATCCTGTCTTGAGCTGAAAACCAAAGTAGTGAGGCTGCGAAGTAGTGACAAACTAACTCTTTCGTGAATTGTGACAGCATTGAATGGTGAATCAAGCGGTGAGTCCAGTCATGGTTGCACTCTCTCGTTTTATCCTCGACAAACAAAGGCACCGAAACTTATTTCATACCTTTCAGCAAACGTTAAAAATTATGCCAGCAGAAGGAAGCAGTGAGATGAGTATGTCACCGTATTGCAGTATATTTTTGTACCAGAGATGCAGAATACTCCACATGGACATTCCAAGAAGCGAAAATAATGCTCAACGTTACGCTGAGATTGTTATGCGATTACTTAATAAGGAACATTAAACGCTAACGCTCTATCTAGTGTACAGAATTACTTAATAATCTGACTACAGATAGCCTTCTATCCAAGCTCAACCGGGTTTTGATACCGGAAACTGCCGCGTGAAAATCGCCTCAACCAAATGAATTTTAAATGGCCGCCCGACAGAAACTGATCAATTTAAAATGACAAATTTATTTCAAATAGTATGCAAGGATCAGCAGGAACATTGCAATTCATTTTCTTCATAAAACAGCATCGAACATATGCGTCTAGCTCACCGTATAAAAATGTATCGTCCATTCTAGTTCGTTTTCTCTCCAACTACAAGTATCAAGAAATTATTTAATTATTCCACCAAAACAAGCCTATTTCTGGGAGGGTCAAGCAAGTAAGTTTAGATGTGGTAGAAGGTTTCTTCCTCTCCCCAAAACTAAAAAAAAGTGGGTCGTATGTCGATTTGTGTGAGTAATTTGCTTCGTTTGTGCTGCGTCAGGTAGAGGAAAAGGTCGTAAATCGATAGTCTCTACTTAACGCTACACTCCCTACCCCAATACACTGTTGTTCTTTGATAATCAAGCAAAGCGCCCTCTAAAACAACCGCACGCTGCTATACGAATCAAACCGGGGGGGAGGGTAAATAAGTCATATTCAAGTGGCTATAAAGCTGATAAATATCAATTTTATTAGCGTTCGGGTACTGCTCGCCGCCCTCTACCAGGGCCGAATGCGTCAACAAATAGCGAACGGTATAGCTAAATGCTATGCCAAGCATGATAATATACCGTCGAGAGAAGTGGAGCAATGTTAGCTCTCATTTGGGTATCGAATTGTGCAACAACTCGTAAGTAGCACGCAGGAAGTAAAAACGAAACACTTACTCTGGTGACGACCGTCGATAAGTTTGTGAACCGATATCGCAGGAAGACGAGCCTTTTTTATCAGTAATGTCTGTGGATGCTTACCTAAAATGAGACGATAAAAAAATGCAAAAATTAGATCATGAAATATTTTAGAATCGAATAGAATTTTTCCAAAATAATTTCCAGCTTTATTGACGATGGCTGAAAATTAGCTCGCTAAGAAAAGGCTTTGGAATAAAATGATTATGTTATTAATTTTGGCTTACATTCGTTAAGACATTTTTTATGATAAGTCATTTCATAACAACGGATACATTTTTTTAAATATTTTTTTATAATTAAAGTGGTATATCAATCAGTAATCCAGTGAAAACAGTAGCTAAATGGTATAATTAATCGCTCATTCTTTGACTAAAATACTTCTTTTTTATTCCAAAAGTAAATCTCCTGGGAATGGAGATTCACAGCTGCATATCAATCCACAATGATCTCTACCTATAATAAACTTTTCGTGACATTGACTGGTAAATTGGTATGGTAATTGTGAGGCACACTGCCGACAGCAATTAAAAAACTTGTTTTTCGGTACCCTTTTCAATGCTGAGAATGTTTTTATTCATTCAATTTTATCTGCAAAATTAAATTATACGAAGTTTTCTTTAAAATAGATATACAAAACGAATATTTAACAACCTAATATCCGGTGTTACCTGCTTTCAATAAAAGAATAAACGAAACCACGGACAAAAACGTCTCAAAAAGACTTAGCAAACGCGCTAAAGGATAAAAAAAACCACAAAAGAGAATTTCAACAATCGGATAGTGTGCATCGCACTCAGAAAAAGGATGTGATCCACAGCATTTAGGGAAGAAGGCAAAGCCAGCGTAGACAAGGACCGACCGTCAGTTGGAAAAGAAACAGCGAAAAAAGACACCAAAACATAAATTTGCCGCAAAACCCATCGACCGAGCGACCGACAGAGTCGCTACGGAAGAAACGGGTTCATTGCTCCTGTTCGTTTTCTTATGTACAAGTGTGTGTATGTGTGTGTGTGTGTGTGTGCGCACACAAACACACTTACAAAAACAGACAAAATATTCGCACACTGGGACAAAACTCCACCCTCCGTTACATGTGATGCAAAAGGGATGCGAAGATTGTGAAGTAAACCACAACAAGAGACGTGAAACACACCCGATGGAGGTTGATTTGTCCTTCGGAAATGCAAGAGGAAGAAGGGACAGCCGGAAGGGAGACGTAACCAGGGGGGGTGGAGGGTGGCTCGAGAATGGAGCACATGTTTTGTGCAAAGATGATGCTGAACGCGTGCTGAGAGCTGAGAACCTTTCGGGAAGCACATTTCAGACGCCGTGTGTACGCAGCGAGCCGACTTCGCGGAAGATCGCGGACGATAACCAGGCATTACCAAGAGTGTAAAACAATCTTGTAAATAAACAAATCTTTAGTACATCAATACTGGTGATTTCGCTTTCTGAATTTGGGCTTCATTTTTTGATACAAAAAAGGATCAAAACTGTGCTTTTACTATGGATTTATCTAAGTATGTCTATAAAGATTATTGTCTCCGAAAAAACCTTTTTTTTTCTCCAAAATATGAGTTCGCGTACGGACGAACTCACCATATATATATCCTCGCGAGTGCATTGGCATGTGACACTCAGCAGCTTGAGTTGATGTATTTCCTTCTGCGCCTGTTTTCCATCCAAAAGCAGTTCAACAAAAGAGAGAGAGCAAGAGCCGACTTGGTGGTGCACAGTGAAAATAAAATATTACACAATTTTAGTGGAGAGCAACAACGTGCAAGACACTGCAAGGGGATGTGCACGAGGCGGGAAACCATGGGTGCCCCAGCATCAACCTGAAGGGCCACAGTTGTAAACTTTCGCTCTCGTCGGAAACCCCATTTGTGCTGCTCTTCTTTCGTTTTTGTTTCTACTATGCCGTAAGGGCCCTTTATCAATATTTACCAAGTTAAAAAATGGATGCCGAGTCGCCACTTTAGAGAATGGATAACAGAACGTTGGAAGTTGTGTCACTTCGCAAGGTGATATGTTCTACTGGGCGACATTCTTCTGCATTCTTCTTCTAGCGTTAACGACCTACGTAGTTTATTAGTCAGTCCTTACTGTGAGGGATCGGTCCGGATTAAACCCCGATTCTGCCGTGTGAAAACCGGTGTTGCGGTAATCCCCACCACCAGTCCCACTCTCAAAGGGCATTGAAAATCATACTTAATTTCATATTATCAGCCGAGTAGCGATCGTTTTGCGAGTGTGTGCATTAAACACTTTAAAGGATATCCGCAAGCAGGTTGAAACCTGCAACGAAGATTTTGAGGCTCTTCTACAACGGAAGGATCATACCAGCTCACGGAACGACGAGATCTTTGACATTTCTTCGAGCAGGGCCTGATGCTGAACGCAGACGGGCTATGTGAAACTGCCGGCAACGGTCGTCAAGCCCTCGGTAATCAAAGTGGCCAATGGTAGGCCGGATGTGTGGCAACAACATTCGGCACCTTGTCATACGGCCGTCAAATCGCAAAAAATGGCTTAAACACAATTTTTACGACTTTACCTCAACCCGATGGCTGATGGATGATGGACTATTTCGTGTGGGGCATGGTTGAAAAGGAAAAAAAAAACCGCGAACGTCCTGCAACACAAAAGCAGAATTAGTGCAAAAATTAAGACCGTTTTTGCGGCCCTACACCCAGGTCTCTGGTAGTCCGCGGGCTTGCTCCAGGTTCCGGAAACCTGGAGAACGGACACAGGCGGTTATCGATGCCGAGGGTGGTTACTTTGAGTAATTTGTGCACCCAACATAGTAGGCTAAATTTCGTAGAAATATATTATTCTATTCAAATAATTTTCAATTCCCACAGGAACTGTTAAAATTATCATGCACACCGTGTATCTTCGGATCAATCTGACACATTCTCAGTGATTGTCAAGTCGACAGCTTTGTCTCAAAGATGGACAGCAATTGCCGATCTTTTCAAGGACATTTTTCGCAATTTAGATGGAAGCTCTGATCAGATAAAACTCATAGTACGAGCTAAACTTAAATTGTTGTTTATCGGTAGATTTTGGCATAACTGGTGATCTACATTGAGCGGATCGTTAGGACATAAAGTCCTCGAATGAAAAATCATTAAAACCAATGTTTTTTTTTTGTTAAATAGCTGCTATAATGTTACAATGGCTTCCGACAGAAAATAAACATAAGCGCTGAAACTACAAACGATAAGAAACAATTATGCTTTTCGGTAGATACAAAAACGGTAGCAAGAAAATCACAATTGTATTGCACGAGACAGCTGTCCCGTACGGTTATCGTTAGCGTCAGGCGGAAAAACACGTACCAAGCGCGCAAGCCAAAGATACATTTTTCCTAATCGCGTTTTCATATCGTTAAGATGATGGATCGCATCCTGCTGTACGGTAATCCCTATGGCATGACAGCAACTTCGTGTGCCCGATTGTCTCGAGGAAAAAGAAACTTATGTCACAGAGAAATAATGTAGCAGGGAAAAGAAGTAAACCACACGCTTGCCTATCGCACTTGATCCTGCTCGGAAGGAATGAATGTAACGACGCCTAGAATACGAGATGATGATGTACCTTTGCAGGGCGGATAATGTATTGTGCACCGGGGTGAATTGAATTTTCGTGCATTTAGTTGACGGTAATCCAAATTATCTGCATGATTTATTTCGATACATTGTCACACTACAAAGTTGGGGGAATGGATGAAGCTGAAGCACTCGTCTTCGGATTCCAGCAATATCAACCCAGCTCAGAATTTTTATTTCAGTGGACTCAATATTACTTTTTGCGTAAGTATCATGCATGTTAAAACTCAAAATAAAATCAAGCTACCAACGTAATGAAATAACTGCACGACCTTCTCATAAAACATGAAACTCTTTTGATAACATGCGGCTAAATAGCGGTGCTTTTATTTTTTGATAAGCAAAGCAAGCGTTAGCGAAAAGAGCTGGTAGATTTCTTCAGTCAAAGCGCACGATACGATAGAGGATACTCCACAGCAACACAGATAACGTTCATAATAATAATAAAAAAGCAAAAAAAAAAAAACCACACGCCACAGCCACCAAACAAAAACAAAAACATGAATTTCTTTCACCGACCAACGACAACAAACGCGCGCGCGTCATGTTTTGCGTGGTTACGTGCCCTTACAGGCCAACACACAGCAGCGTCCCAAGCTGCCCCAAACTAAACAAGCCCCGCGGACCCGAGTAGTTGTTATGGAAGTGCGTCCGATAATACTTCCCAGGTTGTGTAAGTAATATCGAGATAGAATGCAAGTCCTCAGCTTGATGGGAGAAGCTTTAAGGGCATCGAAAGAACATCATATTACAAGCAAAAATAAAACCCTACGCTTAACTACCAAAACGTACACAACAAGTGAACCAGTGAAAAGCAGTGAAGCTCTGCAACGCATTTGGCAAAAACTGCCATCGCGCCACACTCGCACAAAGGACTGCCGAGAGTCTGCCATGGTCTGCTTGGAAGAGAGTACAGCGCGGATGCAAAAGAGAACTCGCGTTTTGCGCGAAGAGAGCGAGATACGCGCGCAAAAAAAAACAAACTCGCGCGTCCCCGCGTTCACTCGGGTAAGGTTAAAGTTGATTGACCGTCACACATATTTTCTTCCCCGTTTTTCATCGCGGCAGCCAAGGCGGGCAAACAACAACAATACAAAACACGGCTTAAAACATACAGCGAGCGACGCCGCACCAGAACACCCGCGGGTTAGTCCAGGGTGAGTCAAGAAAGCATCGCAACGGGGCAAAAGCAAACGCATACAAATATTGCGCAAAAGAGGCACAAGAATTAACTCCCCCCCCCCCTTCCCCTCACAAAACCATTCACTCACACACGCGGACACAAGCCCGGCAAGCACGAAACGCACACACAGCGGTTCGTTGGAAGAATTTTTACCATCGCGAGAATATCGGAAAGACGACACCCTGGATTCGCTAGCGCTAAACAGCCGCGGTTCTATTGCGATTTCACTTGCTTTACTGTGGCCCTTGTGCTAAGGGCGCAAAAAAAAACCCCAACAACGCCATAGAAATTGCGCTGTGTGCGTGTGTGTTGTATGGACGTGATCGTCGATCGCGGTGGGAAGAGACAAGTAAAATGAGCAAGGGAAGATCTGTGCAACAAAAATAAAAACACACGTATATATGAGAGTGCAACGGAACACGCGCACATAAACAGCAAATGCAGCAAAACGCAACCCCAGCGCAGCACCCCTCCCGGGAGCAGTATGTATGGGGAGCGACCAAACTGTAGGAGAGCGTTTTTTTATTTGCCGCTCCTGGTGTAGCGTTTCGCATCAGAACGCAGCAAAACACCGGACTCCACCGTTTGTGTGTGTGTGTGTGTGCTTTGCGGGTTGCTTTTAAGGGTGGCACAGAACGGCGGGATGGAGTGGCGACACCTCAGTGTGTATGTGCGTGTTATGCCGGCCGGCATCGGTGGAAAATAAAGCCGATGCCGAGGTCGGGAGGGTTGCTTCTCTTCGAATAATGCTCCCATGGGAGCAGGAGCGTTACGGGGATCGGCCTGCCAAAGGATTTGTTCCCTGAGTTCCCGTGAGTTCTCTGCGGTTAGAGCGCATAAGACCGACGCTACACACAGGAGGGTTGAGATTTCGATCTTTCGGTGGATGCTGTTTGCAAGTGTGTCTGCGCTCTTTTCACCGGCACGACGACACGTACACAGACAGACCAGACAGACATGCACCGAGAGTCACATGTGTTCTGTACGGGGACGCAGTGGATAACGTGGAAGCGAGAACGATGCAACTGCAGTCATCTGTGAGTAATTGTGCAATGCATCAGCACAAAACAAATAACTTGTTACAAATCCAAAATTTATTTTTATTTAATAAAAAACGTTAGAACTATCCACTTTTCAACTGCGTGGTATCGGAGCCATCCGATGGCCGGCCTAACTCCATGCCTAACTCCAAATTTTAAAGTAACGCTCGGAATTTTTAAATAATTATTTTCAATACTAGAATACAGAATACAAATAAAATGTGTTAAATCAATTACACTTTATTACAAAAGTTTTAGTATCAAAAGAAACGTTTTATAATTATCCATTATTTAATACGGGTAGAGGATAGGGATTGGAGCAGGTCATCAAAAGACTGGTGTTCCAATTCCATCCGAACCGTTTCCTCAAAGTGAGGACTAACTCTATTTAACTACAAGTTCATTATTATTTATTTTATGAGCATATTATCAAACCATAGGCTTTGACTGTGATGGAGACCGACTCGGAAGCAGAATATCAGTTGACGGCGACGACCTCGAGGTGGTAGAGGAGTTCTGCTACCTTGGTACGATCGAAACTTCGAACAACAACGTAAGCAGTGAAATTCGAAGGCGCATTGTTCAGGGGAATCGCGTTTACTACGGACTCCACAAACTCCTGCGATCCAGAAGACTTCAACAATACACGAAATGCACGATTTACCGCACCTTGATACGTCCGGTAGTCCTCTATGGGTACGAGTCCTGGACTGTGCGGACGGATACGCCAATGCATTCGCTATTTTCGAGCAGAGGATGCTAAGGACTATCTTTGGCGGTAGGCTGGGGCGCGTGATAAAGATGCCGGACTCATGCTCCACCAAGAAGGTGCTCGTCAGCGATCCGTTCGGCACGAGGCGTAGAGGAGCACAGCGAGCTCGTTGGCTGGTTTAAGACTGCAGCCCTAGACCGAGTTTTCTGGAAACTGATTGGCGACCTGGCCATCAAAGCAATCCAGAGGCGGCCCAATTCAATCTTTACCACGACGGATTTAAGCCTGACGACGCCCGAATAGAATAGACGATGCCCAATTGAGAGTGTACGACGCCAGAATAAGCATTTATGTTGCTCGATAATAGTTTGACGATGCCGCACTGGCTAGGTAAACCCTGTATTGCTATGATATGTCCTTGAAACTAAATATCATCATGTTATTCTTCTTGGCTTAACGACCTTTAAGGTCACGCCGGTCAACGAATGGCTTACTAAGAGATGCTGATGTACCACGTAGTTGACATGTTACGCCTTACTCACCGGGAAAACGGTCCGAATGAGATTTAAACCTTGGTCATGCTGTGTGAGGACCACTGTCGCTGTCACCTTACCGGCGAGGTGATATAAAAATCATAACATTCCTAACAAAAAGCAAAGACTACAAAGAATTTATTTTATTTAAATAAATTAGCGGATTTTCAATGGAGATATTAACAATTGGACTATTATTATTACTCGAAAAAGACATCACGATGACCCGAGGACAATTTGTACTGATTTTTTTCTTTGTTCATTAAATACACTTTCCAGGCGATAGTATCGGACCATAAATAGGCAGAAACCTAACATCAACCAACGTCCAAAAAAAGAGGGCATTTTCTAAGCTTACTCTTCTATTACAGTCAAAAACACGCACCCGAAATCGAAAGGAAACTTTGACTTTTTACTAATGCTGTCTTTCATGTCGCCCACATGCTAGTGCTATTGATGTTAAAAGAACACTACGTTGGAAGAAAAAAACGTTATACATTCGACTGATGAAATAAAGTGTGCACATCTTTAGCCTCACTAGCAGCCCGACGCAGGCTTCTTCTCGATAGCACTTCTTGATGTTGAATTGTATTTTCAATTTCCTGTCGACAAAAGGAAAGCCCCCAAAACGATGGGAATCAATAAACGCGCGTACGTGTATCTGTGCTCCAAAGTTCTCGGTCGCGAGACAGACGCAACAGGCATAACATGGCAAACGCGCGCGCTGCGATCTACGATCTGCCCCCCACCGGAATTATTGCAGAGGTTCGATCAGGCGGAAGTCTAAATTTTTTCGAATGTGTGTTGTGTGCGTTTCCTTGCTACCGTGGCCCGTTTGTTGCGGATGCCGACTGGTTTCTGGTTAAGCAGCAAAATGGTGATGTAAAATACACCGTCAGCTCGATACTCTTCGCTACACGATGACGACGACCATCTCGCGCAGGGGAAGTTCCGAGAAATTGCCACAACCGGCGCACGGCCCCCCTTTGAACTGGTGGATTCAACTCTGGCGGGGCAGGATTGATTCACATTCTCAACCTCAACTCATCGCTTCTCGACCGAATATTATCTGCTATCTGTTTGATGGGATCCCCTGTCTGAATTTTGATGATCTTTTCGGCGGATTAGCATTAGATTTTTTTGTTGCTGCTTCACTAGCTGGAACGGAAACCCCGGCCCGTCCTGGAAGAACGTTAGAGGGAAGAGCACACACACACAATCAAACGAGAAAGGAAGAATCAAAATGTCTACTTCATTACGTCGTTCGTTTCGTTTTGAAGCTGTTGCATGTGTGCATCTCCATCGCTAAAACGGAATTGAACGCGCTTAGACGTAACCGCATCGCAAGAATGCCGAGGGAACGCCTGAAAGCACGATTTATTCGCAACACTCGTTCCACAGCTACACACACACACACGGTCGCGTCCGGTCAAAATGGGAAAGGAATGATCGCTTTGCTAAAGGACAGAAAACACCCAAACGAAAAACACACGTCAGCTGACGGATGGATCGGAGAGTAAATTAGAAAGAAATCTGTTGGAAAATGCAGAGAAGAAAAAAACGGGTGCACAGTCACGTATTTAATCCAGTTCAACGTTTTCGTTTTTTTTTTTTATTGTCAACCTGCAAACGTTTTAAGGTGGATTCCAGAAGCGAAGTCAAAAAAGCGAGAAAAAAACCTTCCTCACACAACTACCACATATGGCAAGCGGGCTGCTGTACACGCGGGTCATGTCTCAATTTACCATTTTTATGTTTCAACGTAAACGTTCATTTACACCACCAATTGGCGACGGTGTAAAAATTAAATCACTCCCAAACAAAACAGCAAAAACGGTCGACTGGATTAACCCGTCGGCACACCCAAGTGGTAAAAGTGTTTCAATCGATCGCCACGGTTATAACAACTTGATCAAAAGATCAGATTACATCAAAAGATTTGTTATGTAAATGAAAACGCAGTTACAACGAACGGGGTTTTTTTTTAAAGGCGCGTGGTATACAGGCCGTCCACAAGTATTGCTTTTATTTTGCCGCCCGTAATCAAAAGTCAGGCTGCTAAACTAGAAGCCTAGCGTAACAGAACGCGTCCTAGAGGGGAGCCTCAACATCAGCGACTTGATCTTATACACCGCTAGTAGTTTTTGGGAGATGTTGGCGACTCAGTTTAATCCTCACGTTGATTTACACAGACCCGGCCACGACTGGCGGCGGCGGCGACGGTACACGGCAGAATCGGTAGCCCTTATTTCCAATTCCGGTCACGTTCCGGTGCCGGTTGAATGTTGGTTTGTTTTGCTGCTGCGAAACAAACCAACGAACCAGAAGCGCGCACATACAAGAACACACACACACATAACTCAAACATGTTGCACAAGCGTCATTCACGGGCACACAGGTATTCCGGCCGGTGCCTTTAGTCCACGGAATGGCATAATGTGCACGAATTTAGATGGTTTTGTACCGACCGGATTTTGATTGATTCCTTCGCTTAGTGTGTTGCGGATTAAGGTGGATCTAATTAGGAAGAGCTTTATTAGGGAAAGGTTTTTAAGTAAACTGTTTGATGTCTTCATTTTTCAAAGAGACGGGTTTGCTCGTCGGTAATGTCATAATTATATCTAAATAAGTTGCTAAACAATTAACAATTACTGTTGGCTTTAGTCTAAAAATTAATGCTCATAATGTTGTGACTTTATTTGGAAGAAATCTCTCCAAAATACTTGCTAAAATGAACTGATTTCGTTAGATAATATGGGCATGCTATAACATGCCTCAAAATCAAATACACTGCCCAATAACGACAGCCGTTGAAAACTTCAAATAATCAGCACGTTGTTACTCATATCCAGGCAAGGAAAGGTTGATTGTTGGGCAACTGCAAGACAGCAGTGAGACTATCGTTGTCAGGTTGCCTAGGTCAGGGACGCACTCGATGAACTCCGATGAAGTTCATCATCGTCACCCAACCACAACATCCCGGGGGTTGGGCAGAGAGAGAAAGAGAGAGCGAGAGGGCACACTATTCGGTCCGGCGTTGTTGTTGCGTGGATTCTGTTGATTGTAAATGGGCTTTGATTGGAAAACGGCAAATCGACCCGGCTAGAGGATGCACAATATTTGCGTGGTTTTAACGAGCCCGGGCGTCTACCGGCCAGTGCTCTTGAGGAGGGGGAGGACCCTGGAAATTGTTGCATCGAATTGCTGGTGTTGCTTACTTTGTTGCAGAGCATACTGTGTGTGTGTGTGTGTGTGTGTGGGGAGTATCAAGTCTGATCCTCTCGGAACGTGACAATCCTCTGGGTCGGTGCGCTCTCGCTCACTGATGAGAATAATATCATGGCGAAATGCTTTCACTGTTGCTAGTTAGGAAGAAACTGTGTTGCAAGAACGTTTGCATAAACGAATCGGCATTATGGCTTGGTTATGCAACGGAGGGGACGCACAGTACCTGCTGTTCTGGATAGGACGTTAAATTTTTTCCCAACTATGGTCAATGGTAAGTATAATTTACTCCATTTTTAATCTGCGAATTCTACAGGACGATCTTACGTCTTTCAGTAAGCAGGTGTAGACCATGATGTTTTACAAATATCATACATTATTATATAGTCAGGGCAAATATCAGGACTGACTATGCAGATATATGAACAATCAAGACAGGTCAAAAATGGCAAACCATCGCCTTGTCGAAGAAAAACCCATCAAAACCGAATAGACTCCGCGACAATGTATCGCTGCTATGTTACAGCCTGTTGCAGTCCTTATTTTAATATAACTTCTAACTAAAAAGATTAAATATTAATTTTAGAAAAAAAAAATTGAAGAATTTTTTTCAAAAATCTATCAAAATTGAAATGAAAAATACTGTTTTAACAGTATGGCCAATATAAAGTGAAACACAGAAAGCAAATACCGATCCCATATCTGAGACCAACATTGACCACACCTGTGCGTTGCAATACGTTACCAGCAGCGGTGTGGGTGTGTTAGCAAAACGGCCTCAAGAAGCATTTTGAAACAGAAATATATCTTATCACCAGGTTGTTCGACCGGTCACAAGTACGTATTCATCATGACAATGCGCACTCTGCTTTTAATGTGTCCGCTAAAAGAGGGGTTTCGTGGACCTTGACTAGGGTCAATGAAATGTGAGCGCTTCAAATGCATGGGTAGGGGCATTAAGCGTAATGCTGCCTAACGTAGAATAATGTTACAGCCTCTACAAAACTAGTGATAGTGAAAACTTAGCCTCCAATTTTAATGTTTATAGCATTATAGCACTTCTAGCAGGGCCATTGCATTTGCTTACATTAACGACCAAACACTAAATCCGAAAAGTGAACTATTTTAATGTAACTATCCTGAAGTTACGACGGCACATACGCTTGCCGGCACCGGGAGAGAGGTCAGCGACTTATGCGTTTAGCCCAGTTAGGTTTTGCTGTACTGCCGGTTTGTGCCTACTTGGCCACCGTTTCGTCGTATATCAAATGTATCGTATCGATTATGGATGCGTCAGCGGCCATCGAAGCAAGAAGGGCATTGATCGAGAATGCGAGTTCAAGGCTGGGCTGGGCTTACTCCGAGCATCCCGAGAACGATGGCCAGCTACCTAAGCGACACGGCCAAGACACGGACGCTAGTAGGAAAATGCAAATATTAAACCCACCTTACATCGGACATCGGAATGGTGTTGCGTTTTATCAGTCCGCCGGTACAAATTATTCACTTCAAATCATCGCCAACGGGATAGAGATTTTTTTTGAACAGTTTTACCAGAAAAGCTTATCAATAGATGTTTTGAAATACCGTCGAGAAACTTGCTAACAGTAATAATAATAATTGACACTGTCCACCTTGCAAACAATTAGTAAACAACTACACACAATACCCATCGAATTCGTTGTCGATGAAATCCTTGATTGAGTAACAATTGGCTACACGGTACAGAAATGTAATGTTTTTTGTTTCGCCCCAATGTAACCTAACTTATTCGATCAAATTTCTCACGTCTGGCTTTGAAAACTCATGTTTATGTATCACCCGAGTCAATTTGTAATTTATAGGCCTCTCTCGCAGTCGCGCTTGTTTACGTGGCCTCATGGCTGAACCATTACTGAGCAGACAGAGGAACGAGGAACAAGGAACGAGGTATTGGACACTACATCCTAGGTTCAGCCCGCGCCTAGGAGTAACGCGTCGGATGGAAAATGTTACTAGACGCAATGGTTCTGAGGTGACGCATCAGTATGCATGAATTTTGTTAAACACAGTCTTTTCCTAGGCTTGTCCCCTTGGTTTTACATCCGAATGAAGTTTAGGTTGAAGCTTTGCAACGTACGAAAAATGGCGAATGCTATGAACAACGACATATTTTCTATTACTGCTATTAATATTCAATTTTTCAATTTTGTTGAATATAAATGGTTGCATCATCTAAGCTAGACTTCACAAAAAATATCCAAGAACTGTTGAAGACTCCCAAATGTCCTTCTGAAATAGCATAGGAAATAGAACTTCAATATAGTTGTCGCTCCACAACCAAAGCCTAATGAAACGTTTTACACGACCATTTACCCGTTGGTTCCACAACCAACTCGAAACTATCCCATGATAAAATCAATGATGCCACCTCTAACGATCCGCTGAGATAGCCACATGACCATGCTCAATCGAAAATAAGCCGAAAATCATAAAACCCTGCGACTATCTTCATTTTGCCTTGCTTGCGGACAACACTTATGCGGCAAAGGAACGATACGTTCGGCGAGGAAGGATTGATGGAGTAATTTATTGTGTTCGTAGTTGTTTGCAGCAGCGCTTATTTTCGCATACACACAAATACAACGGAATAAATCCATGTGCCGCGTAACCGTTTCTGCTGGTCATGGCCCGTGGCTCTCTCGGGGATTCATCTTGTACGCTAGACAATAGCCCGCTATTAGGCGGTCCCGTTCTTCGGCGATTGAAAGCGATCGGGAGATGAAGTAACTAAGCGGAACGATAATCGTATGTAGATTGGTTTTCACACAGTTTTATTGACTACTACACTTTCGGCTCGGGGTCTCGAGAGCATCAAGCTAATCCGGTTTTTTATAACCTCAACCAGAGAGTGTATTAAGGGATTCGTGCTTTTATTGATTGCGATCTATTGCAACTAATGACGAAATTAAAAATTGATTCACAAACTGGTTCACCTCCTCCAGTACTCATAAAATACCGTGCAATCGGCGGTAAAAACCGTTGTACACATCATTCAACATCAAAACAAAGGAATGATAAATGAAGAGAAAATGTTTGAATAACTCATATGATAATATCACTGAAAATATGTCACAAAAGTTCACAAACCAGCAGACGATATTCGCATCGACACAGTAAGAATGCATGTAAAAAGTTGTCCTGATGCTTACATCATTTTAACCACGTCTTTTCACTCTCGTAACTGTGTCCGCTTTCTCGAATCGTTCCGTATGATTGTGCCCACCCCGCCGTGTTGTGTCACCTATCGATCTGCACCAAGCGGGCACGAAGTACGAAGAAAAAGCATGTCTCTCAACTGTCTGGCGTGTTGTTTTACTCGCTTGCAACCACACTCGCTGTGACGTTTGCCGCCCTGGGTGAGAAAAATCTTCCAATCATCGACTGACTCGCTGTTTCGCTTTTGCTTTAATTGTAGCTCCATTCGACTCGAGTCTCTATCCAACTGGTTTCACTCGGCAGGGACGGCGGCTGCTCAACAGCGCTCCGCATTAGCTCAGCTTTAAGGTCGTCGATTTAAATCCAATCCGAAAACTTCCTACCGTTCGTTCTATTCCTAGAGCATCCCCTATCGCTTTTGGAGATACCTTCCAAGAAACGAAAGAGAGAGAGAGAGAGAGAGAGAGAGAGAGAGAGAGAGAGAAAGGATGTTAAAGCTATCATGGACAGGAAAATTCCTATAATTTCCATCCTTTGGCAGGTTTTTAAACTCCAATTCTGGGAAGTTCAATAACCTAAACGATTTTCCTCTCACTGTGAGAGATGTGCATAGTTGTACCATTCTCTATAGATTCCTTTTGAAGGGGGGCCCCATCACTCCACTCCTCGGTATTGTTCGCGTCCGGAAACCAAGTGACATTATTTATTTTGAAAAAGGAAAAATTAAATACATGCAGGTTTGTTGGAGACGTATTGGAGAATACCTTTTTTTCTAAAGGATACCCAACACAAAAAAGGGAAAAGATGACACCTACTGTTAACGGATGTCTCTCCAAACACGACGTTGCACGCTGCCAAGCGCACTCAGTCAGCTCTTTTTTGTCTTGTTTTAAGCTGTAATGCGATCAATAACAACTATAACAGACACGGTGCTTATTTGTGTGCTACTGGCGGTGTCGTATATCTCGTCGAAAAATGTGCTTCGACGTTATTTCAGACAGTCTAGAACTTTCAGTCTCTCTCTCTCTCTCCACTCTCAGCGACAACCAGGCGTCTCCATGAGCAGCGTCGCATGAAGTTTCGTTTATCACCCTTTCTCTTTCAAGCATTATTAGCCATATGCATGAATTTCATTCGTTCTTCATAACACCCAAATATCTCACGCTTTTCTGCTTCTCAAGCTGCAAGCAGTGCTCTCCGCTCTCTGGTTCCCTTTATTTGGATTTTGTTGCTTTTTACAATTAGTATTCACGATTTAGTTTCAAAAAAAGCTTTCTTTTCCATTTGCTATATCAAGACCTAGCTTCAGGCCACGGCTCACAATCCTCGTGCTATCCCAGCCCTTTTACCCAGTCGCAGATTGTTGCCGCAAAAGTTTAATGAAACAGGAAAACTGATGATTGTGCGGTTCTTCGTGTTATTTTCTTCAGCCCAGGTTTTTGTTGTTTGCTACATTGGATTGATCCTGCGTGTTGGTATATGATCATGGCCTAGGACAACATTTGTGAATGGTGGGGTTGATTTTCGGTTCAGTCGGTTCAGACAGACAATTCACATGTTTTTATACTACCAACAAAAAAAAAATAACCTACTCTAGTTTAGCTTATGACTTACTCAAGATTAGTTGACCAACAACAGCCATCGTGTATACGTACCTGCAATAACAAAAAAGAAGAATGTTATAAATGGGAATAATTTTCAAAATTGAAAATTTGGTTTACTAACAATACATCACAAAATCTTCCATTTTCAGAATCGTAAGCTGTTGTCAAGAATATACCAAATAATCATCAAAAAAAAAAGGATGAAATGTTATTGCCTTTTACCGACAAAGAAACATCATATTAAACGTTGCACCTAACCAGCAAACTAGACGCGGGTGGTCTCTTTATTGATTTTATAGCGTTTTTCATCCACCTCATGCCATTTCACCGAAAACCCGTTTTTTTTTCACGTCCAAAAGAAACGTCAAGGTTTGGAGCTTGTTGCATGTAGTTTTCCACAGTTTCGCTACTAAGCAACCGGCCAACCAACCAACCCAACAACCGACCGACCGACTGACTGGCTGCTGGTTGGATCCACTTTTGTTTTTTTTTTTGTTTGTCACAGGAAAACCGAGTGCTTTTCCTCAATTACAGTTTTTCTGGTACGCCCTCACGCTGGCTCGTCTCGCTTGATTATGTTCGAATATACTAAAAGTTTATTTTGTGTAAATTTTGCTAGAATAACCCGCAGCAAAGCAACTTATTATGTTATTTAAATTTCATTATTCATTTATCCAATAAGTTTTAAACAGATGAAAAATATGGAAAATTGGTGTTGGATTCCATGACTGAGACCAAGACATTTATGTTTAGGGCATTTTACTGTTTAGGGCATTGGAAAATTACCTAATGTTCCAATGCGGTATCTACTTAGATGGAAGGAAAATGCCTTCCTGAGGAGTATTTTGAGTGTCGTCAAGTGAATAGTTTCTTCGAGAGTAGTACCTCACAGGGCGGCCCAATGGTAGGGACGCCAGTGGTGTAAGTCTTCACATGGCAGGACCGGGAATTAAATCTCATTTCATCCCCTAAGAAGACCTCGCTTATGTGTATTACGTTATATAATTGAATGAATCAAATAAAGCTGTGAGTAAGTACGATGTTTTAGGCGTTTTGTACAGCATTTACGAAGGGGGACGTACCAATCCAGAACACAAAATTTACGTAGATTGAACGTGTACCTTGAAAACATAAAGTAGTTTAGCCAATATAACGAGGATCTTCCTTGGAAGACTTCAACACGAAATCGAAATACTCGTTCAAGGACTCTCAAGGCATCGTCTCCACACACGATTGAGACTCGCGCGAAATACAGGTCTTCACTTTTGGATGAAAGAACAATAAACAACGAACCAGCAGTTCCCATAAGTATATTACTCTTATATTTTCTAATTACTCAAGACAATTTTGACCAATAGGATTGATAGACAACAACATAACAAGAGCAATTGATACAACCCTAGACTATCAATTTATTTTGGTTGTTGTAAATATCTTGTTCAAGATCAAGTATCAAGAAAATGTTAGCTTTTATTTATTTGCATTCTAGTATTACAGCTTACAAAATTTTGGCTTTACTGACTAATGATTTGTATTTTTCACGCATTGCTTCTCGTCAGAATGACCACTATAAACACTTCATTTGGCACATGCTTGTAATGTTACCTCCAGCTCGCATGGTTCTACTGATGTTAACGGTCAAATTCAATCAAAACTTAAAGCTCTCCTGTGCATAGAATGCGCTCACCATTATCAGCTGAATGAACATGATACATGAGAGGCAAAAGAGATAAACTGTGCGAAGTGGTTATGCTACCAGTTGAGTGAGCGAAGCAAACAACAGATCAATAGACAGAGAGACCAAAACAAAAGCATACCGATTGGATAGGTGGGTCTATAATTAAAAGTTAATCATCAGCTTTTTGATGTTGAATTTGCTGTTGCTTTTAGTGCGCACCTTGGATCAATTTTCAAGGTAAAACGCAAGAGAGACAGAGACGAAAGCGACAGACACGTTCAGCGTGTGATGGAGAAGGAAAACACTAGAATAGAATAAACACAGAGGAAACAACAGTTTTCGGCCGATGCCGATGATCGCTACCAACAATCGAATATCGAACAACAATCTTCACCCTCCACTGTGAAACAATGGCAAACGCCGATAGCGAAACAGAACGGTGTTGCCTAGCCATCTTGACAAAAAAGGCACCAATGGAATCACACAGCCCAGGCACAAGTTTTCTCATTCCCTCGAACGAATAGCATTGGCACAACATCATCCATCCAAAGAGCCAAGTGCTTGTCGGTCGCGTTGATGGCGTTGATGACGTTGTTGTCAGTAGTGTGTGTGTGTGTGTGTGTGTGTGTGTGTGAGTGCGTGTGGTAATGGTGATGGTGGTGGTGGTGGTGGTGGTGGCGGTCAGCAGAAATAATGTTGAGGAACAGAAAGTGCAAATCATCAGCAGCAATTAGACGTTCGGAAGAGAACACATAATGTTGCTTTTTCCGTACCTTTACCAAACGGGCATCCACCACATTCTATAACGCCATCATCACCGATTGCTTCTTCGTTCTTTTCTCGACCAAAAGCTACAAAACCATCAATTGCTACAATCGGCAGGCATAGTATTCGGCCCACAAGGCGTCGCTCGCTCCATCTCCGTCTCACACTCTCTACGTTCATGTTTCTTTTCGTCGTTCTTATCGATCTAGGCGCCACCAGCACGCTCGCCCCACCTCCCTCTCGCTTGCAAGTGTGGACTTCGGTCAGCGCGGAATATTCGATTTTGAATCCGGCCGATCAGACCGACACGCGAACGGACACGTTCAAATCTTCGATAATCCACTCGTTAAAATAACGCAACTACACACCTCAACAATCAAAAGCCGACAGAGCACGCAATGGCTTCGTACGAAACAGAGAAGCTCTTGCAGGCCTTATAACTAGCATCATTGGTGTTCAAGCAGTCGTTACGCGGTTGAAAAACCGTTCGGTATGAAGATTCCAATTTTTAGGCGGTATCTGTCAAATATACAGCGCTGAAAAAAGGTCGAACTCGTGTTGAAGCAATTGGCAGTAGATAAATCATCATTTTGAAAGAATAAACGAATAATGTGCTCAGTTAGTGTCTCAATAAATTCTCTCAATTGTAGACGCATAACAATTTATAGCTTCATATTTATATTCCTGCTTATGCATTTTAAACAAGAATTCAACTCAACCGACCTTATTTATCCCGCTTCAATGCAATGAAAGTCATTTTCACACAAAACGGAATTGAAAATATCTAATGACGCTTATCACCACGTCAACAACTGCCCCATGATTGTCCACTCTATTTTTGGCATTTTTGGCAGTTTCATACACGAATGGGACTTTACCATTCAGCAAACAACAAACGTTTTTGTTTATGTTGTCATTTTAAATTGCCAACCAACAGTACACCATCGACCTGTCAAAACTATCTCACGGCGCTGTTTTGTCCGTAATTAGAAAACAATCCATTTATTGTGTTGCTGAATAAATGAATAAGTTTTAAAGCGATTCCAGTATGGTGCTGAAGACACTTGGACGAATAAAATGAAACAAATAACATTATGCTGCGACGAGGTATGATGCTGCCGTCCCGAGAGATAGCCATACAATGAAATACATACACATTACATGAAAAATCTGTCAGATGAAAATTTAATGCTCTCTTCGCGAGGGCAGGATTGTGTCGCGTCAAAACAAGCACACATAAATTGTTGCTGGACGCAATTATTTATGTTTAATGGCCCATTCAACGGTGGCTGTCGAATTTCGTTGACGTGGGGTTAATCCATGGGCTCCATATAGCGCATTTTCTCCGTGGTGCATACCCACACGCTGGCATACATTAGTTTTAAAATGTAAGAGATGGAGTTAAATTTAATATATAATGTACAAAACGTATACGCCTTTTTCAAACTTCTGCTAAAAAAATCTGCTAACAATAGCAGCTATTAATTATGGTTTTTTATTCCGAAAGGGACAGATTGGCAGACTAGTTGGTGCTAACTAAATTGAGTTCATTTTATGTAAAAATGCATCATGTAAAAAAAATCATAATTAGAAAAGTTTTTTTTTTAATTCTGCAGCATTGGCGCAGCAGCAGAATTATCTACGCCGAACATGTGAGATGAGCTAGAAGGCTGGCCCGCCGCACATAAATTTCGTTTTCGTTCAATGTTACAACATTGACCTGATTAACCAATCGCTCGAATCGGACCCATGGCTCGAATGATGCTGGTCGCGAGCGGTTCAGGCGGGGGAAAAAGCAAAATAAACCTTTGTACAATGCATTGCACGGTGGGTGCGCGAATGCAGCTTCAACAGTTGCAACAGTGTGCATGCAGTCAAGTCAACAAGCGTAGAGGTGTTCATGATGGTGGTGGTAATACTAGTAGCTGCATCATTTAGTAATAGTGTAGAGAACAGGAAAAATACTATGGGACGTGAAAATGTATCGTCGTATTTTAGGTCTATTTTCCCATTTTAGTTGTACAATTTAAACAGGGATTATTGTTTTAAACAAAACTGAATGTTTTCATTCAAAATTTGGTACCGTTTTTATCACATTTTAGCTAGAAATAAATTGTTTTTATATCATCAACAGTCCGCTCGTCTCGCTTTTCAACTCAAACACCGTAAATTACCAACGCCACTCAGCGCAACAATTACGCTGCCACACACACACTACACCGAGCGCCAATGCCGCACAAGCATAGGCACCCCAACACAACCAAACAACCGAACAGCATCGTGCTTTGTTGCTGCTGTCTGTTTCATCAAATCAACATCGCGAAGGTACGCGTGCGCACATGTCGGTCGTAATCGCGCGCGCACACACAGAAGCCAACTCACTGCCGCACACGTGTGTTGGTGAAACATAGCGCCCGTAACTCAGCTAGCATGACAGGTACATACCGCCATCGTACACGGATGGGGATGAGAGATGAGCGGATTGATTGTGCGCACAGATTGCGATTGCGCGTATCATATCGCCTCGATGTAGTGAGCGGGCGCGGCGGCAGCAAGCAGTTTCAATGGTCATGAAGCAAGGGTATGTTTCGAACACGCATCCCCAACACAACGCGCCAGGCGTAGTAAATATCAAACAAGGGAAAACCAACCAAACGAAGGCAACACAGCACGTCAGTGTTCACGTGATTCTAAGTGGCGTACTTTAGCTTAGCGTCAAGCGAAGGGACAACAGCTAGCGTTCATGTTTGTTCCGTCGCAAAATTGTCTTATACTAGGGTTAGGTTCATAATGAGAACGTATTATTACTTCTTAATCGAACTATGTGATGGAATATGTTTTAAATTAGAAAATTGCTATTTTAGATAACATTTGTCTAATATCCGAAAAACTGTCATAATAAGGTCAAAAATGTCATTAACTCAAAACTGCTAAAGTTTGCCAACATTAACGAAAACTGCAAAAAAGCAAGGTGTAAAAAATCCGCGTCGCTGTCGCCTATACCACCGGGCCTCCCCAATGCTAACTGCTAAGATCTAAATGTAATGGAGACTTAGCAGCAACAGATGGAAAATAAATATAAAAATTAGCTGAAATCATCAAGATCTCAATGGTATAAAAATCAAAACTTCGAGGCCGCAATATTGCCCAATGGCGCGATTTCTTTGTAGTGCCGCTAGAGAAACATGTCTGATAACATATCAATTTACTTCCTAACTTTGGAAAACGTGAAGCCAGCACAACACGTCGTCTAATCAAAAGCACAGCACTGAAAATGATAGAAAATGTGAATTTTTGCCGCTGAAGATTAACCAGAACTTATTTAAAACGGTCATTAAAGAAGACAATATTCTGAACACGCGTTATTTCTGACATATTTCACGTTGTAATTTTCAAAAGACCGTAACAATTAATTATAATTCTGACGTATATTTAAATTATGCGAAAATTTAACTAAAATTATGATTACTTCATTAAACGACACACCGCCTTACTCAAAGCTAAGTCTGATAAGCCCACTTTCCTGCTAATAATGCCAGTTCGGTGCCTACACAAGCAAACGCCATTATTCATCATTTAGATTTTTAATGAATTTGTGATCCTCGTCGAAACTGTACAACTAAACAGAAAGGGACTCATTTCGGAAACGAACGCTTAGACTACGCGTAACGTTTGACAAGATAAGCAGCAGTGCAAGTAAACTGATGCACACCGGAAGTTGGCTCGGGTGTCTGCGTCGTGTCCCAAAGTAGTTGGATACTATGGCACAGGCAACATTCAAAAATGAAGCAAAACAGCTTGAAGAAATGGGATAAAATGCCTAAAACATCAACAAACAAGCGCCAACGCACCAGCAACACACTGCCATGGATTCACAAAATGTATGCCCGGCTACACAGGAGCGGGGCTGAGGCACGCTGGCACTGGCGCTGCGGCGGGGGATATAAACACATCCCTCCCAACACTGGAAGAACGTTTAAAAGCACATAAAAATGTCAGCATACCACATCATAAAACACAATTATAATTAGTTAAAGTCAGTCATTCGTTTCAATTTTCGTTTCATGTTTCACGGTCTCATCCTGCATTGGTAGAACACACACACACAGACACCATTTCCTCTCGCCGTATCTCTTCTTGCTTGCGTAGGTTTGCTGGCTCCTACAGTGGTACCAGTTGCTGGTGCGTATGCTTCACCTTTTTGGGGGCCGTCTGTTCTTCCCGGGGATACCCTGCACAAAGTTTATGTTGCTTCCGAAGGCAACATCAAAAGCAGGACAGGGTTTAATGTTTTTTTTTTACCACAAGAGAGCTTTGCGGTGGCCTGGCTGTTCGTGCCGTTTTTATCACATTCATCACATGCGCTCGGTATTTAGCTTGACTCATTCTTCCCGCCCCTTCATTGGATCAGGCCTGCACACTACATAAAAGATAGCAGGTAGTTAACAGTGGGCATAAGTTGTGTTACTACTCAAAGAATCTCCCCAAGACTTCGAGCCGAGAGCAAACAAAACAGTACAAAAAAAAAAATGGGAATATAAAATCGAGGAACGAGGGAAAATGTAGTTCTTTTTTAACTGCCATCGATTTATAACCAATTACATTTGTTCAAACCCCTAACACTAGCATGTTGTTCATAATTTTATGAATTATTTTTATGACGCTTCGAAGCACTAGACACAACAGGCTATTAAATATTAAATTAGTTGCAATTGAAGCTTAATTGATCTGTGTACATAAAGTCCCTTGTGGGTGCGAACTTCGCTTGTCTGCAATAATTACTCAATATACTTTGCAAAACCTTTTGACAACGCAAAGAAATCAAGACCATACTGAATGATCTTCGCCAGAGGGTAGTTCCGGGCATTATCATGAACAAGTATGGTCATTTAGACCAAATAAGCCCAAATAAGTACTACACTGATGGATCATCCTCTGAGGAAGGGTTTTAGCGTTAGCATTAAGCATTATTCAAATTGAGGCAGCCATACAGTGTTTACATCGTTGAGCATGATAGCAGCGAGACTTTCGGACCAGTACTTCATCTTCAATGTTCGATAAAGCGTTTAGGAGCTCGCTAATTTGGGGCGCCCTTCTCATTGTGGAATTCCAGGAAACGAGAAGGTAGACTTCACTGGCCAAACATGCGTCCAAGAAGGCGCTTTTTACGACCGACCTATCTCGGCTTAGGAGTTCCTTCGTTTTCCACAACAACTTTTCCTGTCTCGCTGCCAGAGCATCCTGTCAGGCGGATGAACTCGGGCGTTTCCTTTGCTCGATCTCTCCGCAAGTGTCTCTGTAGATCGGGCGTTCAAACGAATGATGCCTCGACTGATCGAATCATTTTGCAATGAATGCTCATCTACAGCGTATAACTCTGGTTCCGACAAAAGTGGGTGGCTGCGGTGACGGATTCCACGATTTGGACCACATCGTTGCAAACGAACGGGTAAAGAAATAAGAGAAGTGTTGGCCACCATAGACCTCCCCTACATGAGACTTATCTTCCGATTCGCCAGAGACTGCGCAGATGACTCCGCATCCCTGTTATCCTTTCGATCTGACCATCCCTTTCGGTTATATGTTGTGTTGTCTTTGTTTTATGTGTTTTTCGTAGTGCCACGTGTGATTCGTTGACAGCTCAACAGTACTCGAGGACGGTTACTACTCTACCGTAAAAAGGAGGAAGGCGTATTCCATGGTACAATGTTCACTAATCCAGTCCAGCCTTGGCATAACAAATTTTGGTGCGTTGGCGTTGGATTCGGGGTGTTTGGCGGGTTCATTCTCGAGTCGCTCTTGCTGTTGCGGGATGCAACCTGTCGATCACTCTAAGATTGGACGCTGACCGCTGATCCATGTGTGTGCTGTTCCAATAACTCTGCTTGTTTTGTTACAGTCCAGACCCGCAAATCATGAGATCAACAAAATAATAGTCACAAACACACCATAATAGCCAAACTGAAATAGGCCAGGACCCACCTACAACCGAGAATGCCCGGGATAAGTCAAAAAAGAGAGAGGAATGCTCCGGTTATCTAGTTTATCAGCAAGCAGTCATCACATTCGCTTCGGTGAGGAAAAATCGCCAAAAATGGACGAAGTTGTTGGGAAGAAACGGCAGCAAGACAACCCAACAACGTGTGTTGTGGTGTTCGGTTGCGCGGTGTGCCAAAGCAAAGGGAGGAAAATTACATTAAATGCAACATGGCAAATCGAAACACACACGCGTCGCTTGGGTATGAAAGCGAAATCAATTTGCGTTTGGGAAGACCCTTCAAAACCAACTGGCTCTAACTGTCATCGTGGAGCTGGAGAAGTCATTTCTCTTTTTCTCGCACATATTCCTCTTCTTATCAACCCCCAAAGCGTGCCAGTTTCCCAGACTCCGGGAGGAGAGAAATTCAATCTAGTGCCATGAAAAGCTTTTGAGCCCAAATAACATCACCACGCTGTGTAATCATCATCTGCCGGGCGGTGCACCCATAGTACACAAAGTATTGCAGATTGCGGCGCTGTCATATTTCACATTTCCAATCACTCAAAGAAACTCCTTCAGGGGGAGTTCAGGTGAACAGCCCCGTATTTCGAACACACCAATAGGCTTTCTTTTATCGAGAAATGGTACTTCCAGCCACGAAAATGGAGAAGCTGTACGAATGTTGCGCCTTTAGATGTATTCCGGTGAAATTTTCAACTAGCATGTGTCAAATTTATTTCAGTAAACGGGCGTAATTTTTTTTGCTTTTGGCAAGTGTGTCAGCTTCATCGCACACATCTTAAAATTAAGAACTTTCTATTTCTTTCACACAAATCAATCCACTTCAGTCCGATAGAATTATAGTTTTAAAAAAACACGAAAACACCATCAGCTGTCACTTAATAGCGCGATTAAAAGTGTAAGATGGTTCAAGCCTTCCCAAAAAAGACCATTAAAATACAAGACATAAATTTTAATTACTGATAATTGACGTCCTGCTAATGATGCGTATTAACACGTAGCTTTATTTTACGACTATCGGTAAGCGGCATTGAATTTTTCTTTGCCTTTTTTATTATTTTGAAAAAAGAGAAAGCCTTCTAGTGTGCTCCATATCTTTGCATTCTTCTCGTTTTCTTGGGGAGCTCGAAGCTCGAAAATGAGAAAATTGAATGGAAAATAGACGGCATCGAAGCTGGTCACCCCTAGTGAACACATGCGCTACATCTCGCACGCACACACACACACACACACACACACACACACACACACACACACACACACACACACACACACACACACACACCCAAGCACATACACAGTGTTTCTTGATTGCCCATGGAAACCAGAAGAACTAACGATATGTGTTCCACCGTCCCAGCTCCTCTCCCCCCCCCTCCCCCCCCCCCCCTCCCAGCGCAGAAGGGTAATTTTTACTGCACATGAGCAGCATTATCGCCTCGGGGAGTCCTCCAACTTGGAGCCAGCTCGATTGAGCGGCGCACACTCCCTAGCGGATGACGTACGCCGGCGTCATGTCTTCATTACGCGTTTTCGGAACAATTCGAATATGACTAACGAGGCTGTACAGTGCGACGAGAGCGCATACTTGTTCCCTTCTTCAGCTGTTTTGATCGTAGCTGCCGGGCCAGGCGAATAGGCAAATAATGGGAAGTGGGGTTGTGAAATTTTGGAACGTTCTCCGAGGGCGAAAATATGCATTAACTAGAAAGGCAGTGCCGTAAGATTTGCCAGCTTCCACTTCATTGGAACAGCAAACTGAAAGAAAACCCGCTAACAATAATTTCATAATTAGCAATGTGTGCTTGAAAGCCGCATATATCGCGCTAGCAAACAAAACCTGTACATCCAATGAATTATCATCCTTCAAAGCTATTACCAATCCCAGTGTGGACATCGCTACATTATAACCTTTCTTAAGCAGGCTTTCTTTCGGCACCTGACCGTACGTTCTTCAGCACAACTTTTATCTGGTGGAATGTTTCTTCCCAAAAAAAACTCGTCACAGAGATAATTGAATAAAAAATGCAGGATAGCTTTCGGACGGCAGTGTCAAACATCGACAACCTGGCTCAACCGTTCCAAAAGCGGTTGTGCGACTTGAATTAATCCCCATACGCTCTTATCTGCTAGAAATCGGCTCGGTGAAGTTACGAAGCACGTTCGTAGCTCGAAAGAAAATGGGCGAGAGTGAGCCATGTCTTCGCGAAAGCACCAACATGAAGGTGATGGTGTTTCACTTAAACGGTTCTTCCAAGCGTGCAACAATTCAGTACACAATTGCTCATGCTTTTCAGCGAGCTTCAACATGGGAGATACTGAGCAGAAAACGGGCAGGAACAGCAATGCAGGGTGGTATATACAAGCAAAGGATCAATTAGCGATGATGATCGCAAGCTGGTAAACACAAATAACAGTAATCTGTAAAACGAAACAATCCGAAGAACCGCAGCAGCAGCAGCAGCAGCAACCGACGAGAAATGCAAACACACAATAACACAACACAAGTAACGGTGGTGAGTGGCAAGTTAACGCATGGGTATGGAGGAATCTTCAACAATTGTACCAAGTAAATAGTGTGTGGGTTTGCAAACTCTGAGAACAGCTGCTTTTAGCATATAACTACAATGGATATAAACTTGACTCATTATTAACATTATGGACAGCAACTAGAACTGTCCCGAGCATAAAATGTGTACAAAAAGGTATTTATTTCAAACGTTTGTTTGCAAACGATTATCGTTTTGCTTGCTAGAAACATCACCAGAAGAGCCACTAGCTTTTAAAATCAATATCCCAAATCAGCTTAAATCTGTCAGACCGTCATCGCTGGGGATTTGAAAAATGTTTGATGGAGGTCTGAGGAAGGACGGGAGGGTTTGTTTAAATTGCATCGATCCAGTGGTTTGGTCGTGCTGTTATAGTAATGTAATGCACACTATCGGGCGACCGGTGGAATAGGCCGGGGTTCAAATCCCATCCGGACCGTCGTCCTCCGTAGTGTGAGGATTGACTATCCAACTACGTGGTATCGGCAAGTCTAGAAAGTCATCTGATGGCCGACGTGACCTTAGTAGGTCGTTAAGGGAAGAACAAGAATGCACACTAGTGATGGGTAAATTCGATTTCAAAAAACGGAATCGCTTCCCAATGACTCCACCATTTTTGGAAGCTAAGTGCAATACTCCGAGTTCGGAACCGTTCGGAGCCACTAATCGAACTGGTGAAATTGAAAAAGAGCACCAATGAAAATTATATCACCGTATCATGAACGATTTGAAGCGCTGTGGAATTTCAATTCATTTCAGCCCCAACGATTCCGACGGTTTCGGAACTATCGACTAGCGCTCCGCCGCCGACCAGCAGCTCCGGCTGCCGACTAGCGGCTGCGAACGGATCCGAACGGCTCCAAACGGCTCCAACGGCTCCGGACGAAACCGTGGATTCACCTGGAACTTTCTACCGGCAGAATTACATGAAATGTAACAAATATATTGCCCCTTTAGTATTCTTTTTTGGAGTAGATTATCAGACAATTTTTACTAATCGAAACAATGATTCAAAACCAAAGCAACTTATGTGTCAGTTGAGTAATTTTGTTTTATGTAAGGAACGAACACGCTGCCGTCAACGTTTAGCGTAAAACTTGCAATCCTCATCAAACAATCGAAAAGTAGTGACGCTGCAGTGGAGCATTTTGTTTGAATTTTTATTTTCAAACAACCACCTCTTCCTCCGTCGTTAGAGCATGAAACAGTGTTTTGCAAAAAAAGGAAAAGTTGTCTCTCACAACACGAAAAAGCTGACATTTACTAATATTCACTCTTGTCTTTCACAAACACACAGCGCGCGTACCGGGTGAAGTGTTTTGTTTCGTGTCGTGCCGGTTATGATTCACTTGCTTTTTTCGTTGTTTATGTTTAAACGCGCCATCAGGTACCAAAAACGGTAAGAAGTTTCCGTTGTGTGCGGTTCGTTCGTGCTGGAAAAGCAGTGATACGAGTCACCGTTACCGTTAGCGCCACATGTTATGGGAGATAGCAAGCGGTAGTTTAATGGAATTCAGTTTTTACAAAACAGCGTTAAAGGTTTTCTTAAAAACCATACCAATTATTTTTCACATTAAAACAATAACTAAATACGACGTCCATTATGACGGCGACAAATCATCACACGAGCGCTGTCGTTGCGTTAATCATGATGAACTTTGCAACGATCCTGTCAACGGTTTAATCAAACCCAATGACAGAATAATTGCTTCACTTACCGCACTCACTAGCAGAGAACTCCTTTCAGGGCAACGCAGTGGCACGGATTACACGGATATCTTACACTTTTGTACCATCTTAATGTAACGCAAATGTTCAGTTCAAGAGGAGAAAGGGTTGAACAACACCAGAAGGGCAGGAAAACAGTTGGCTTCTCTTAATGCGTTAAGATGTTTATAAAGATGATGCATGTTGTGCCATGCTACGGATTGCAATCGTGCATAGAACATTCCCATATCTGCATCAGTCATTTTGCGACAAGATTGCACGCAATTAAGCGTGAATTTTTTCCATTTTTGCAACCATTATATATCGACAGCTGTGTGTACTAGAGGCTGCTGCTGAAAGGAGACACTTCACCGTGTCGAAGAAGACGCAGTAGGATGGATGGATAGATTAAAATCGTGTAGTCTTTCCACACACAACAAATTTGTGCTATTTTGCATATGTTATCTGATCAATATATTTCCTATTTTCGATTCTGTTGTTTGTAGGCCTGTTTGATTAGCAAACCCCAAACAAAAAATTGCCATAGCTTCATAGCACGTTTCTTAAATGAATTTATCATTTCAGAAAGGCAAACATATATAATAAAAGAAAGAAGACATTTTTGCATGCCACATGAGTGGAAGCTCAAAGCCAAATGAAAAAGAAATTTGATTCAAAGTAACCTCACAACACCAACTGAGTTCGCTACGCTACCATCAAGATAAACTCCATTTCCGGCTCTAGAGAACGAACTAATGTGATACATTATCTCTCTATTTCCCTATCGCTTCGATCTGACTCGCATACCCTGGGATATCAATGTCTAAAAAATACGAATAAAGTGTGATCCTGATGGCTGTGAACAGAGAAGAAAAAAAAACTAACATTGAACTACGCTTAAGGAATGAAGACACAAAACGTTTCACTCATCTCTATAACACGCTCTAATTTACTGTTGGACGCACATTCAAGCAACAAAGGCTGATGTTTTAATCGGACTCTTGCATTTTCTACCGAAAATGAATGTTTCTAACTCCAGGATATTCTTAACTGAATAATATATTCTTTTTAAAACAATATTAAATGTTACCAAAAACCAGAGAAAGACATTTTGCTACCAAATTTTCGGCTCATATTTGTAACGGTTTCGTAAAACGTTGCATTCCACCATAAGGCGTCCTACACGCAGATCAGAAGAAGCAAACACTTGTGCTAATAGGATTCTGTGTAGGAAGACTTTTTGGGTGTGGCGTCTTTTTTTTTTGGCCCAATTTCAGCGCAACAGTTGGGAATACAATTCATTTATTGGCGTCTTCGGTTTACGGCAAGCCACGTACTAGCGCAGCGGGATCTCATGTTTGTAGCCGATACAGAAAGCAAACAGCTAGTGAGCTAGTAGTAGCTGCAGATTGGGAAATAAACCAGCTGTGTGTATTTTAACCTTCTGGGTGAAACTTTTATCAGGGAGTAGAAGGATAGATCTGGTGGGTCTTCTGCACGTTCTCATATCAAGCAAGATATAAAATTTTGAAGATGACGGCATGTTTCATTTCATTACATTAAGTTACAAAAGCATTTCCTTACACACATGGAAGAACAATTGCAAGTTTTGTAGGTTAAACAATAATAAAACTAAACAGATTGGATTGAGGATCAACGGGAAGAAATATCTGCATGTCGAAGGCTCTCACAGCGTTAGATTTCCCAAACAGGATACATAGCACAAGTTGTCTGGGACAATCTTTATCTTTCGCTATCTTTATTAAATTCAAATTTGTCCACCTAAAAGTTTAACGACCCAAGAAACGTTCATCCTTGTGAAGCAACGTTGAATCTGTTCAAGTTTAGCAGCATCTACCAGATTACAGATAGAAGGGTTCCAACCAATAGAGGCATATTCAAGAGAACTACGTACGAGACAGCAGTAAAGAGTGTTTAAACATAGAGGATCAATAATATCGGAAGTTAATCGACGAATAAGACCACTTTAAAGGTTTTAGATAATCCATTTTTGCTGACCACTTTGAAGGTCAGTAAATAAAACAGTTTACGGTCGAGTATTACACCCAGGTCGCGAATGACATGAACAGGGAGGGTGGATAGATGTGAGGAAATAGTTAAGGATATGATAGAATATTTAGTAAGATAGGGGTCAAGAAAATTTGAAGAACACAAACGAGAAAAAGGAGTCGAGGTATGATCTCAGAATTATTTTGACGGGAAGGTCAGATATCCTGAGCATGGGTGAATCTGGAACGATACGCTGATTGAAGCACGTGTTAAGGTTGCCGAACTCATGTTATATAAGGAAGTCAGCGACCCATTCATCACGTGGCGTAGGAGTAGTTAGTTTTCTATTTCAAATGAAGGCGCATTAGTGTTCGGTTCGGTTGCTGAAGTAGGAAAAAAAATAATGCAGCTTGAGATCGAAATTCTCTTTGAAATTAATTAAAGAGTTGGCCTTATCAGTAAGATATACTCCACCGAGAACAACTGCTCTTCACCCAAGTACATCTCCTTTCAGAGGATACTAATACTAAACTCGCTATCCAACGAAGAAGATATGCAAAATTAATGTAACGCCAACGCCTCACAAGCTTCAGACCGATCTTCACCAACTCCAGAATGGACGGCTTTTAGATGTTGTTAGCAACTGGCAAAATGTGTGTTTGCTAACAATAAATGCCAACAAATCAATTTATTTGGAGGATGACCTGCCTCAACTCAATTACCGTTCGCTTGAAGCGATTCGTTTGGCTCCGGCTTCAAGCAGCGAACGGTTCTCGGAAGGCTATGCACGGCCCACGAGCTGATGGATCTTCTGAGTGGTCTGCACCGGGGGGTTCCCTATTATCGTCGTATATGCAAGTGATGCAGTACAAAATGCAATCGTACCGATACGCCAACGGTTCGATGAAGATAGACATACCACAATGAACGACAACGTTAATGAACGGTTGAGCTTGTGGCGATACGTGTCTCGTTTTGCTGATCGACAGCGATGACTAACGCAATATGAGTGATGGCCTGTGTGCAATTTCTGCCCAAATGGCGCACAAATGGTGCTCGACGTCTAACATTTCGCTAAGTCAATTAGCGAAATCGGAAGGTGTGTGTATCGGAGCCGTACGAATGTTCGAAGAAAGGCAGGTGTCCATCTTCGAGGATGCACCGAAAAGTGGCCGAAATCCGGGTCCTGTCGATCAACAGTAGGACCAGTTTTCAAAAAGTATTCAAAAAGACTGGAAGAAAGTGTCGAAAATTGTTCGGGATGAGCCTGTGCTGAATCCGATGGGAGGCGTCAGATCAGAAGTGCGATCATAAGCATACGATTGATTTTTTTTAAAGTATTCCTTTTAGGAATTAGTCCAGAACACACCACAAACACTGTTTATCAAATAAACACTCAGTTTCTGGAACAGGTTTTATTTTTAGTCCAATTTTTTAATCGTGCTTATACTTTCCGGGGACACACTTTATATTGTTTGCTGAATCACACGGCTGGCAGGAAGGCAACCCCTTCTAGAAATAGTTCACAAACGATATAGGGAATTTGATCGACTCACTGCAAGATGATACCACCTTCCGATCTCACAATCTTGATGAAAATTAAATCATCCGCCCATGGTAGTGCTGTCGATCTGCGATAAACATTTGTGCCATTCGTTCTGCTTATACAACGGCCGTCCATAAACATTCATTTCTGCTTGTTCATAGACATTCGGCACGGTGCTGCAGACAAGCCAAACGAATGCAGCCGTTGTACACGCGAAAACTGTAAGCATTCTGTTTCGTTTTCCTCCGTGCCAGTGTGAAACGTCAGCGAATTCTTTTAACTGATATGCAGAAAAAATGCATCGCGTGTCCTATGACAAACTCATCCGCTGCTGCGAAAGGCAATCAAACGGGCAACGGAACGAACCGAGATTTCGCTCGCTCGCTTGCGCTCTCCTAGTTGCTTTAAAAAGCTCGAATAATTTGCAATCGACGGCTCAACCTCTAACACCATGCTACCAAGCCCGGGGAAGCGATGGCTAGCGAGCCAGTGCCAACAGGGTTGCAGACATAAATCGATATGCGCGCGTGTTGTTCCTTTTCCTCTACCCGTTGGCATCCCTCGGCCGGTCGCGTCAAAAACGGTTTAATCTAATCATTCGTTTGATTCTAATCCGCGAAACAAAACAACAGAGCGCGTCTTCGCACTGGTCGCGTCCAATCGAATCCGCGATGAAACTGAAATTGAATGCATCTGCATCGATGGCGACCGAGTTCATCGTCACCCGGGTCGATTTATTGTCGCACAGTTAGTACTGTGCCAATCTTTGTTATCCTTTGTGCATTGTTACGATCGACCAAGTGTTGGAAAACCCCTCAAGATTGCCAAGATGCATAGAACGAACATTGCAGCCGCACAACACAACAGCTCGATGATGCAATCCGGAGTGCTGCATCGAAAAGCCGGGCGGGAGGATTGGGTTTATCTGACGACCTCCCGGTGTTGTGTCTTGCCAATGTATCATGCTTTGCCCTTCGCCTTGTTTGCATCCATGTTTCCGTTTGATCAATAGACCCAGCGCCATAGTGCAATTTCAATTTCAAATCAAACGATCAAAAGCAATCACCAGCGTACAACAGATACATGCATTTGCTACTGGGCACACACAGCCAAGCAATATTAGTGTCGAGTAATTTTCAATTCAAGAAGTACGGAGGGATGAACAGAGCCGGCCAATAAGCCGTACGAAGACAAAAAAAATGGGTTTGGTTCGGGACGTGTAACAATAACCGATCACACCCCGAAGATGTCATCAACACTGCAAATCCACACACTTACCCTGCATTTTCAGCCGCAGCAATTGACATGTGAGACTCATCTAAGAGCTGAAGGGGCGAAGGGCCCTGTGGAGGCGCGGGGGGAGCAGTAAGTCGCTCCGTGGTCGCTGATACGCCAGCCACCTGGAAGAGGATTAAAGCATAGTTACAAGTCAGAAAACAAATCACAACACGTAGCTAAATCTTGAGTATCCGTTTGGGGTTAATTGAGAATTTGATCAGAAGACGAAGCTCCCTGAACCTGACCAAAAAACAAGCAGAGTAGAACAAAAACTCCGCTCAAGTCTTTGTGGTACAAAAGCGAGAACATTTTAAATGCAGTGCGCGGAGCAACCCCAACTGCCATGCCTTCCGCATTGCATCGGCAACCAGTTGGATGGGTTGGAGCGTTGATTGTGTTACGTTTCTTTCTCTCGCTCTCCAGGGGGGTGCGCGCCTGCGACCGAAAGGTGTGAAAAAAGTCCCCGCCACGGAGTGTAATTGCTGCTGCAGTCAGCATTAATTCTGGCAACGGTTATTGTTGGTTTATAGCTTCACCGTTTCGCTAGGAAAAAGAAACGTCATGACCGGTTTTCGGTCCAAGCCAGCCAGGTAGTTCCCTATTGCGCATTTCTATTGATGCTTAAACGACTGAAGACGGCAAGCGGGAATAATTATCACACGGACCAGTTTCATAACGCGCGAATTGCTTCCGATGGAACATTAGCACATTATATCGGGTGCATATCTGCAGGATCCCGGATGCACAGGACCAATAAGGAAGGGTTTTGTGTAAATTCTCACACATTCAATCGCTGGTAGCTGGATGGGTTGCAAAATAAGAGATTTCCTTAACTAAAGAGAAGCTAGGGTTGCCCGAACTGGTTTGTAAGTTTTACAAACAAAACCATAACTTGCATAACTAAGCGATGATTTACAAGGGGGAAAGATTTTTATTCTGTTTTATGACTGTGTGACCGTATTGGTGTAGGTTAGGAGTAAACAAACAGCATGGAGTTTCTTCAAGGAATGATAAAAACTTCAATTATTCTTTGCATTGAAATCTCTGGTCTATGCCGTAAAAGAGAACTGAAGTTGTTTATAATATTTTAACAAAATAAACATTTGCATCATTAAATCCTGGTTGATGGTTGATTGAATGTTTATTTCAATACGACTTTGATTAATTACTTCATTCGATCCTGAATCCTATGCTATGGTGCCGTTGTTAGTACTAAATATAAACAAATCCAGCAGACTTCAATAAAATTTCCTTCAGCTGGTGTTAGGTTAAAATCTATACTTTAATAAATCGTCAAACTCCTAAGAACCGTCGTGAGCAACAAAAAAAAAAAAAAAACGAGCAAAGGTAAATAAATCTACGCCATGGTAGGTGTGCATAACCGACCAGCAAAAATCACGCTTCACTGTTCAAGGTAACCTCTGGGCTCGGAAAAAAAGGGAAGCAAAACTAAATACGACCACCCCTCCAACATCGCCCCAATATACTGTACTCATGCCTAAGACCTAGCCCAGTCGGCACACGCCATTTCTGGGTGACGGTGAAGTCAAACCCGTATCCCGCCCCTTCACCTGAAAGATCGTGAGAGATCAAGAAAATCCAAAAACCTTCCACAAAACCAATCATGTGCACAGCGAACTGGAACATGCGAGCAATTATTCTAACCAAAATCCCTTCGACACGTACACGTTGGTTTCTTTATAAAAAAACACCCCGAAAACATATAAAATTAAACAAATCATTGCGATGCTTTGATGGAGTAAAAGATGCGTCTTCTGAGGAGCCACAGTTTACAAACAAAAAAGGATGCATTAAGAAAATAGACTTACTTCGGATGACGACCAAAATCAAGAAGTATTCTACAAAAATATTGCCGTTTTCGCAATATTTGCTACATTTACAAAAAATAATTTACTTCATTTGGGAAAGACGAGGGAATAAAGTCCTCAGATTAATGTTTGACCACAAAATGTATTTGATCACTGGCTGGGTCTCTTCGGGAGGGAAAACGCATTCATCATCAAAAATGTATATTACCCAAGCGCTGTCCTGCTGATCTTGCTGAGCAGAATGGCAGGATTCGTTGCAAGTTCTCGTAAACATTAGAACCTGATTATCACATACAAATTGTCAAGACAAGCTGTCAAAAACGGAAGATTCGAATTATGACAGCCGTTTGTGTTATCTATTGGAAAAATAAAACTTAACGAAAGGCAAACTTACAAATACACTCCCAAGAATTTGTATTCTCTAACACAAACGGAGACTCGTATTTGTCAAACTGTTTTCCGTCACCTATTCGAAACGAAAAGGCCCCAAACTCACTCGTTTCTGTGTGTTTCCAGTTCGTTTTCTCGTGCAGTTTCAATCAAAATTTGAGTATTTTACTTGAGAAAACCAGGGATGTCTTTGAAACTTTGGCTCAATCTCATTAAGAATACCGAGGAAAATTTCACTTCGATACACGATTTTTTTCTTAAATCTGAAAAGAACAGTTTCATTCACAAAAGTTTCATAGGCTTAACTCACGCAAGATTGATAAGTTCTAGAGGAAACAACAAGAATAGTTGTTTACACTTTTAGTTTTATTTTTGTTGGTTTCATCACTTTGAAAGATTGATTTTGAAAGTTTTACGAAAAACATTGCTCAATCAAACTTCCCTGTCGCAAGAACTGTTTCATAATGCAATTTTTTTACGTTTGTATTGACAAGCTTGTCTTGAGAATTTTGCTTTTTTTTTGAGAATTGCTTTTGGGCTCAAAGTTTCATAACGATAAAATCCTGAGGTGACCAGGGCTTCAGTATCCTCAGTATCAGTTTTTCTGGCATTTGAAGGGAGCTACAACAGACTCGAAGAAGTTGTAACTGGTCGTCAGGATATATGCTCCACGATTTATTGGCTTAAGGATAAAACTCATATGCAAATAATCGCTAACGAAGTTTCATTTACAGTTTCTCAACTGTTTTAACCATTGTTTCTTCGAATCAGCTTCAAATCAAGAGTTTGCCTGTACAAAGCTGGCATATCACACAAGAATTCCTGTACCACAGGCGTGGGATCGCTAGGACAAACCAACACTACACATTACATTACCACTCGATACGCTTAAATTAGATGTAGTTGTTCTTTTAAGATGTCCCTTCTATTGAAGATGGCGACTCATAAACACGCCACAACAGATTTATTTAGCCCATGTGCACCTATAGCTTTACAAAATCTGCCATACAAACGCGGTTCATCCCTACACAAGGATAAAGCTTTCCTTCACAAGCAAACAAACACAAACATTGTGCGCTTGGGTAAACACACTTTTTGAGATAAACAAATCCAAATAACGGGCAAAGGGAGAGAGCAAGCATAGAACACTGGCATAGAAAAATATGGGACATTCTGGTCGCAAGATGTGGAAGTTCGTTTTTTTTTACTTTAATTGCCCCGTGCATGCGTACATATCTTCAACGAAGAAGGACGAAAGCAATTGTAAAACGTTAGTTCAAATTTAACAATAACACAAGGACTCAACACGGCAAATACCCACCAGGTCTAACGAGTAATCCCAAATTTTGAAGCACTAAAGTAAACAATTCACCAGCGAAGAATTTGTTTTTTTTTTTCTCCTGAATGTATGCGGCGGCGGCGGCGGTTGTTGCACGGTATCGCTCGCGGGCAAGGAGGGAAAATAAATAACAAAAAACGGCCACCAACCCGCGAACCAGCACAGGACACGAACCGAACCACGGTGGAGAAATGCAACGCACACACGGTAACGCACAGCACAGCAACAAGGATATCGTCGATCGGTTGTGTCAACCGGAGAAGAAGGTTGTGCCACGGGAACGGGCGGAAGAAGAAAAAAAAGGAGCGGGGAGTGTAAAATTATTTAATCACTCGTTTCCTCGCTCGCCACTGCACTTCTAGAAATAGAACGGATCAGCAGGACGCACTCGCGCATGCGCACATGCACACGCGCACACAGGGCTCACACATTGGCCACTGCGCCCACACACAACTAATAGCAGCACGGCACACGGTACACACACAAATGCAAACGCTCACACAGCTGGTCGAACGGAGATTGCACACTCGGTAAATGCAACGTTGAGAAACGCATCAGCGGAACCGCTGATAATACAGCCCCTCTGCGCCGTAGCTCAAGGATATTGGGGGCATGGATTTTACTGCATAAACACACACACGCACACACATAAACACACGCACGCACAGCACACACTAAGACGGGAGAATTATTTTCTTTTAACTTTTAATCTTCCATCAAGAAATCACGTCGATCTTTCTTATAATTTTTTGCTGAATATTTCACATCACAAAGAGAGCTTTACTTTACACAATGTAACAGATTTATCAACCACTCGGAAACATTTTATATTACACGATAGACGATACCTGTAGCATTTGGTGAGCAAAAGAAAAAAAAAGAAAAACAACATAATACAATAACAGCCTCTCCGTAACACATCAATACAGTCGTGATGCAGTAGAGTGTTTTAAAAATAATTCACAACACAACACAACAAAACAAGCGGCACCACGCGATGTTGTTAAATACAGCGCTTAGATTTTCTTGCAGGAACCAATCTCATACTCGATTCGCCGACGATGTGAATCGTACCATCCCGGTGGTGGCCTCTCAAAAATGGCTTTTTCGCTTCTAACTTGAATGAAGTAAAATAAAGAATACCAACGAATACTCAATTCATTTTTTGCTGCATTTATATACTGTCATGGGTGGTTTCTTGGGAATGGTTAAAACTGCATCATATTAGCGAATGATAAGCCATCCCAAACAGTTAGACATTTGATCGGTGGTATTAAAACAACATCATCTACAAACGATCGTCGCAAAACAACGCACACACGTAAAGAGGTTTTCTTCCCCAGAGTAGGAACAATAGCAGAAGGGGGATGATTGGGTGAGGTTTTGCGAATGAAGAATCTCCACACATGATCGCAGAAGCAAGCAGCCGCAGCAGCAGGGCAAAACAAAAACCCGCCACGAAGACACGACCGAGCGCGATCGTCGCTGCGTCGTTTTGCGCGATCGAAAAGCGGGTCTCGCGCGTCAGCAGAAACAAAAATTCCTGCATCATACACTATACCTTCAACTGTCTCACTCTGCGGCACTCGGCACCATCATTCTCCTCGCACGTTTTTTTCTAGATCCCGTGCCTCGTTTCGTCTTGGCCGGTTGAAGTTTTTTTTTTTCATCTCTATTTCTGCCTCTTCCGTTCGCGATTGCGTCGGAAAAGCTCTCTATACTTAAACACACGCACAAAGGGATGTTTCTCCGTTTCCCATGTTTTGCGTGGTATTTGGATATCTCCTCTCTTTCTCTCTCTCTCTCTCGCGCTCTTTTGTACACAGAACCGCGCACAAACACAAGCGTATAAGGCAGGCATATTTAGCGCTGCGCTTTGCGCACAATTTTATAACGCACTTTAAGCGTGGTTTGGACGAGATGAAGATAGTGTGTGCGTGATGTATGTTTGGCTTTAGTTTATTTGTGCTGCTTGGTCTTCCTTCCTTCATCCGGTGTTCTGTTATGTTGTGCAACACACACAAACACGGAGCCTGCTGATTGCATACGGGGTCCATTGTGAATGCATCTCATCCAACTCACCACAAGACGTGAGGGTTCACCAACAAGAAGGACAGCAAAAGGGCCTAAATTTTTCGGCAGATTTTCGCATCCATCGCACCGGGTTTGATGGATTTCATTGTGAGGATAAATATAACAAAGACAAAAGCGTCATTCGCGAGGTTATCTGCTGGAGTTGCGTTTGATGCAATTCGCGTTATAAACGGTAATTTCCATTTCTGCACACTAACTGACTTGGCGGATGATGTTGTGACCAGCTAACATTTTAAAAGCCCTTTGATTGAATGTTTTCCTTTAAGGCATGTGCGCTGTTGCGCTGCCATTTCTTTGGAGCAAAAAAAAACACGGTCTAAAAGCAACTTGTGGCTGTTTTTTTTTTTTTTTCATTTTTACCAAACAACACGAGCTTCAAGTGCCAGGTAACTTCGCACACTAACAATCTCTTCTGAGGGAGTTTTTTTTTAATGTCCAAAGTATAAAACGGTTGTAATTTAAAAAGCACGTAGATAAAGATATGTATAACTGTCCACATTTGTTAGATAAGATGCTAAGACGAATGGATTTCTCAGATATCAAAGTCCTTCAACAGTCACAACAAATTATGCAAAAAAAAAATGGAAAAAAATGCATTTCTCCAAAAAACTTTCTCTTATTTAACCATTCTTAACCACTATCGCTTGAGGCGGCTCGGTGGTGTAGGCGACATCGGTGCCGATCTTCAAGCGGCAGCACCCCTAGGTTCAATTCCCAATCGGACCGTTCCCCCGTAGATGGAGGGGACTGACTATCCAACTACGTGGTACGGCCATAACCATAACCGTACGGTCTTTAAGCCAAGAAGAAGAAGAAGAAGAAGAAAAACCACTATTGCTACAAAGAACCAGCAAGAAGCGTAGGTTTCTATATCACACCAACACACAAAATTGCAGCTTGCTAAAAGACAACTATTTGTGGCCGATTATTCGCCTTGACAAATGTGCGATCCCTTGGGCGGGGGGGGAACACCACAAGAACATCATATTGCACCTGTTTTTCTCTTCTTTTTCTTACACACTCCACACACAGTTTATCGCTGACGTGTGTACTTTCTTATCTTGAAGCCATCACAGTCGACGATAGCAACTTTAGCACACTGGGCAACAGCATTACTTGACTTCCATCTACATCACAGCAATTCAACGTACAACGTATCGTTACAAACGGTGCTAATTAAATGGTTTTGATTTAATGTTGTGTGCGCTTTTATGCATAATTCACAATTTATAGCAAACTGTTATTTTATAGCACATTCATTCTAATCACAATGCAATTGATTCCAGTAATTATGGCAGTCAAAGGAGACCACGCGACTGTACCGTGCGACAGAGAGCAATGGGTAGAGAAATAGAAAGCTAATTCTTATCACTTATCACGGACCGGATGGACGCACTATCGCTTCAGAGTGGAAGTAATAGGCTCCGTTGGACAATCGAACGGATAGAGGTTCTTCGGGTAGTTTAGCAAACTTTGCTCCAGCTGTTTTGATGCTTAATAGCCGCTACTTTACTGTTTCACAATTACGCAATAAACGATCGATGTTGCGGCGAGATAGAGGGACCTAACTTCGCCATGCCTGTGCGTTGGAGAAGCATTCACGAAAAAAAAACACCAACAACGATCACCAATAATTCTGACCACTGTGTTGTCGCTTGTACTACTGCGTAATATAGTCGTGCACCGGTTGCGCCTGCCTGTCGGCGGTTACTATGCATTTTTGCATGCTATAACTTTCTACATTCAGCAGGAATACGAAAGAACGGAAGTTTTGCCCTAACAAACAACACAAATTCCTGGACGGGACGGGACGGACTACTCCACTTCTGCTCATAAACTGTTGGGGTTTCGCTATGACGCACAGGCACACGCACACACAAACTGTGGAATGTAATGACAACAAGCTGGCGCACAACCGGGACTGGCATCGAGACACACAAACACTCGCGCTCCTTTCTGATGGTGGAGGGTCACGTTTTGGTTTCAACTAAATTTGTGCGGTTTGGTGCACACACACACACACGCTCACAAGCAAAACACAGCGACGGAAAACCCACAAATCGATAGGTAAATGCCGTTCCTTATTATGCCACCTTCACCACACATCATCACCACCAAAACACACCGGGAACCGAACAAAATGGGCGTACAAACACGCGCATCTGCCCACCACCCAAAATGGACGTTTCTTCGCATATACTGGCACACACCACACAACAAGCACGGGGACCCTCTTTTGTTTTATTCACACTGAAAACTCACTGAATATGCAATCCACCAACAAGCGGGCGCACGGGTATAAACGTAGCTGCTGCTGCTGCTGCTGTCGAAGTTTCGCGAAATACGCACGCACGGAAAGTGTGACCGCCCCTCACGAAATGCGAACTCAAAATGAGCGATACCGCAGTTGCCGACTGGCTGAGCGCCGTGGCGGCGTACTTCCTGTCCACTCACACTCGTAAAGGGGGTTGGCGTGCGTCACTCACATCCGAAAGCTGCTGGTGAGTTCTTGGAAAAGCTCTCACCCCTGCTTGTGAGAAAGAGAGACCGAGAGAAGCTTTTTTTTTGCGTTGAGCGCAGCGAGCACTTCGTCGCTGGCTGCGTTGATGTTCTGGCGTTCTGACCCTGTCCCCGTTTCCAGCCCCGTGTTGTTCCAAATGGTGCCGCCGTTTTGTTGGTGGTGGATGATGACTGTGTGTATTCGTCTGTTTGTGGGGCCCCCCCCAAACAGACAACACGTATTCGAAGAGAGCCCACCATTAGAATCGAAGGTAACAACCAGTTTTGTTGGGGCCACCCTATCTCTATGATGGTTTGCGTTTTGAGGGGGTAGGTTTTTTTGCGGATGTATGCGTGTTATACACCTACCGATTCACGAACGGTATAGTGGCACAAAGCACACAGCACGGTGGTGAAGGTTCGGACAAGCAACCTGTGCTGGTTACTCACGGCGAGCGGACCCCAACGACGACCACAGTAACCACGAGGGCTCCAGCCGAGGAAGCAGTTCTAAAGATGATCATTAGCAAGATTATCGCAGAACAAACTTCGCTGTCATAAGATACCGTAATGAAGTACATGATGGATTCTTCTCGATTAATTACAATACAAGTCAAGAAAACAGCTTAAACTTCATATTTCAGTAAACAATTACGAATAAACTGTCCTGCAATGGCAGGACCGTGATTCAAGTCTCTTACAAATCAATCCTCCATAGTGAGGACTAACTATCCAACTAAGTGATGCTACGTGATACGTCCTGAATGCTGCCTATAAGATCCTATTCCGAATACTCTTCTGCAGACTTGCGCCCCTTGCTACAGATTTCGATTTCGTACTGCTGCTAAGGGCCACTATAGTCGGGGTGCAGAGAGCAAGCTGCGAGTTTCGAGCATCGCTCTGGAGGGTGTCAGGAAAAGTGCGAGTTTTGACATCCGGAGCCTGCTATCTGCTTGCTGGTGGCTCTGACCGAGATAGAGCCCAACTCGGAAGCAGAGTATCAGAACTAAGGATCGCAACTTCGGACAACAAAGTAAGCAGCGAAATCCTAAGGGGAATTGTTCAGGTGAATCGTGCCTACTACGGACTCCACAAACTCCTGCGATCCAGATGACTCCAACAACACACGAAATGTACGATTTACCGCACCTTGATACGTTCGATAGTCCTCTACGGTTACGAGTCTTGGACTATGACTGACGGAGGACGCCACTGCCTTCGCCGTTTTCGAACGGCAGGTGCTAAGGACTATCTTTGGCGGTTGGCTGGGGCACGTGATGACGATGCCGGACTCATGCCTCACCAAGAAGGTGCTCGTCAGCGACCAGTTCAGCCCGAGGTGTAGAGGAGCACAGCGAGCTCGTTGGCTGGATCAAATGGAGTCTAACCTGTCGGAGATCGGATGCAGCCGTGGATAGAGGACTGCAGCCCTAGACCGAGTTTCCTGGAAACTGATTGACGACATGGCCATGTCGACGCGACGTGCTCAGTTCTGAGCAGGCCAAGAAGAAGAGTACGAGAAATAGTCGTCAGAGGTATGGATAACAAAAATTGCTGTGTTGATCTCTGATGTATTGAAATTTATAAGATGTTAACTTGGTCGTCAGACACATGTTTGATGCTGCACTAATGATTGTGAGAACAAACAAAAAAAACTATGATAAATGAAAATGAATTGCATATTATACAATCAATATTTCATCTTCTTTATGGCGTCTAATTATTATACAATGATCTAGAATCACCCGTAAGTCTATACCAAGAAAACTATTACTCTTAACTAAAGGTCAATTTATGTTTGATGATAAATTACGGGGGCTTTTTTCTAATCTAATTGCGACGTCGATCGAACATCAAACTGCATCGTTTCAATCCTGCTACAAACGACAATACGCACTTCTGTTGCCACCATATCCGAAGCACTAAGACCTCGCGTGCACTGAGTGGCGCCTCCATCAAAAGAGAGCGAGAGAGCAGCAACACACCACCAGTGGAGCAGATTGCATCATTCGCTGTTTTCTGCTGACTGAGTGCCCTCTGTTCGCCGTTTTCACCCAGCAGGAGGGGATGTTTTCTATTTCTCCTCTCCTCTCGGGGATGGTGATGCCGGATCGCGTGGAGGGGGCTGGCAGACCGAACAAGAAAAAGCTGATCTCACACACCCGGGAGCTTCACACAACATCGCGACGAGTATACGGTGGAAAAGATATCGTCAGCAAAACGGCAACAATCGACAACAATACCGAGCCGAAGGAGGCTCGCTGCTCTCGAAAAGACTGGTAAACTGGTTTCCTTTTTGCCTACCGCATCCCAAGGCAAATGGTGAGGGTTTAGGTTGTGAGCGGTGTTCGTTGCAAGTCACCACGTAGTATGAGCAATCGGTACAGCAGGGGAGCCCGTAGTGATCATGGCTTTGTGTCTATGCGGGAGCGTGTCCATGTCATTGCCGTTTGCCTAATGATAATGAAGATCACATCAGTGATAATGGCCAGTAGCAGCCATCAACAAGTATCTCCACCGGCTGCACTTGGTTTCTCCACAGAGCGCGAGAATGTAATGCTCCTCCCGAAGAAACGGCTGCTGCTGTCGTGGACATCTTACGCGTGTCGGTGAAGCATCTTGCTCTGTTCTGCTGCTGCACCGATGTACGAAAGAGAGTGGAACATCAGCGTCACATTACAATCACCATCATCGTCGGACGCGAAACACGAAATGCAAATTGCTTCGACAAACGGCGACAACAACCTCGGGTTTAGGTTTTATGTCGCATGATGCACCACGGCACAACCACGCAGCAGCAGCAGCGAAAGAATGCAAAATGTTCAAAATGTAAAAATGCATCCGTACGCGTTGGTATGTCCACTTCCCCTTTAAATCGATTGCTTATTTGGAGGAGAATTTAGTGGGATCTTGTGTTCGAAAGCACTGTCAGACATTTGTGAACACCCTCTTCTAAGTATTGTTTACATGTTTTTTGCCTCTCGATCAATAAATAAAACACGCGTTGCGTACAGATTTTACCAGCATCAATTAAAGATGCAAATTCAGCATCACAGTTATTAGCTTCACCTAACAGAGCCGCTGTAGATAAAATCTTCTTCTACTACACATTTACCAACCAACCGGTACGAGATGAATTGTTCCACCGAAGTCTTTCCCCCCGGTGCACCTTTACAGTTTCTTTAATTAATTGGTTTTAATATATGCGCATTATTAAACACGCCTTAAGAGGGCACGAGGGCGCCCGAGACACACACGCAGAACAGATAATCCAATCTGTCTTTTTGCTCGCACACCCCCACGGGCAACAAGAATGGTCGGTGGGGCCCACCACACCACACACAATCGTTGCATTTTATTTGCGCTGCTCTCCCTACTTACAAAAATGATCACTTCGTCTGGATCGAATGTTTCTGGGCGTAGAATGTACACATCCCCACATAAACCTACACACATATACAACCATTCATAGATGCACTTGTTGTTTGCTGCTGTCCATCTGCACGATTGATGAAAATTGAAACATAACCGTTCTGGGGGTGGTGTGTGTGGTGTTTGCTTTTCCCTGTACATTTCTTTTAACTTCCTTTTTAGATTATGGGCTTCTACGCAACACGCTGCAGCTCTCTCTCTCTCTCTCCCTCTCATTTTTCTATTTTTTAATTCCCTGCCTTTCCTCCATTAGCGTGGCAATGGCTGCGCGCAATGCTGGATGCTTTCAGCTGATGCTCATTATTTAAAATGCCGATGCCAAACGAACGTAGTGCAAAAGTTAACGGTACACAAGAATGCATTAGGGATTATTATTTTTGAAAGAATTACACAACATTAGTTTTTTTTCCACAACGATAATGGGATGCACAAATCATACGCAATTTTCTTTTGGGAAGAAACAGGAGAAACAGTTAAATCGATTCGACCAAAGAGAATGTAAATCCGATGAGCAAAGCTTCGTCAATTATTTCAATCGAATCGCTCTCCGCTGCCTAGAATAAACAGGTGCTTAAGAGCCTAAGGTGCTTAAAAGAAAATGATGTAAAAGATCAGTGGAATTCGAAAGTAAGAAGTATTTTATGTGTAAATATATTTTCTTTTTATATAATATTTTATGGATGCTGCAAAAATGTATCAATAGAGCAGGATTCCTTAAATGTTTCAGTGCAAGGGCTGCACTGATATCGTAGTCGCTGTTGCAGATGATGGTAAATTGTTGAAATATTTGACGTATAATTAGGTGTCTTAAGGAAATAACAAGAATTCCCGATGGAACCTCAAAAAAGTGATCATATTTGTATATAAAGCAAGACACTGTTGCTGTTAAGATAGTTAGCGAACTACACGCATAGCTATATGAGTTTTACATAAATTTTCGTGTATTTCATTTATAAACCATAGCAATACAATCGTTATTTATTCAGGCGAAGAATAGTATCGAAATGATAAAGGTTTGAACTAGTGATGGACAAAATGCTGCTTTGGTCGAAATCGATTCCGAGGCGCTCCAAAATTTTCGAAATCGAGTCACGGGCATGGTTCCAGAATCAGAAACGATTCCGAAAATGGAACATGAATCAGAAATGTTTCTCAAGACGGAATAGGAACCAGGTAGGTTCGAATTAATTTCGGAATCAGATCCGGATGGTTCGAGAAGTGGTTCTAAAATCGAAATGGTTTTGGAATTTTATTCGGAATTGGTTTTGCAACTGGTTCCGGAATTGGATCCGGAATCGGTTTTGGAATCAGAAACGATTCACAATACGGAATCGGAACCAGGTAGGTCCGGAACCATGTACATGCCTCAAAAGTTGTGAACATCGAAAGTCAAAGAACTGCTGAATAATCAGCCGTATTTGAATTGTTTATATCAAATTAATCATCGTTTTGAGAAGAGTCATCAAACTTTACTTTTTTTGTTCTAGTAATTGTTTTGGAAGGCTTCCCTCTTCTTTTAGATGAGATGATCAACATTCGAAACATTTTATTTATTTATTTATAATTAATTATGACGGTCCAGTGCCGTATTGTTAACATTCGAAACATATTAAAATTAACTTTCATGGTAATTATCCTTCTCCTATGATCTTATCACTAATTTAAATATTGTTCAATTGAATCAAATAAATTAGGTCTTTCCTCTCAAATATTTCATTCGAATAACCAAATATAAATCAAGATGTTTGTAAACTCAAAAATGATTAGTTTTTAATGATAAGTTGGCAGTTCAGATACATTGAAATTCGCATCGCAAAAAAAAAAAACTGAAGAAAAATTGAAACGGTGCACTTCATCAATTTAAATACAAGCAATAGTAGTTAGCGATTGTATCAAAGTTAACATACACGCCTGTAGACAAACACTTGTGGTAGTAGCGAGGACGGTAGCAGAAGGAAAAGAAAGGTTTCGATGGTTTTATTAGCATTTTTCTCATGGCGCACACGTAGGTTGGATGTGCGCTTCTGCTGGCACGAGGTTCTGCTGCTGGTTCAGAGTCATATAAAATAACGGATTCCAGCATTCCTCTTTCATCCTCAAACTGCACACCCCATCTCTCTGTCTCACCCTACAGTACTACCAACATTAACATATTTACTCCGATGGCTTACTTCTCAGTCAGGCACCTTCATACCTGCGTTTGTGTGTGTGTGTGTGTGCGCGCGCGCATCGAAACGTTCGCGATTGTTGGCAAATTAAAAAATTTTAATTCACAGCATGATCACAAAGCTTGCTCGTACGACACAAGCGACAAGCATCAGCCGGCAAGGAAACACGGCGATGCATAGTTTATGCTTTTTTATTATGATTATTTGTGCACATCATCGACCGCCAGTGCTGCTTCATTTGATCCCACGTGTGCGTAAATCTTCTAGGTGGCTACTAACGAACAGACAGGGACACACCAGTGGTACACCGTGCTCTACAACCGAATATGGGCCAGCAAGTGTGCAGGGATGGCTGCTTGTGCTTCGCTTGTGTGTATCGTGCAAAGAAGCAGCAAAAAAAAGCGAGACAACAGCAATCGATGCAAGAGATTAGACTACACAATAGTTATTCATATCTCGTTTGCAGTTACACGAATGATGCCGAAACTTGTCAGACGAGCAAATAAATGACTCTACGGTGCATAGTTAATTAAGAATTCTGTACGATGCTGTGTGACGTTCACAGCTCGTCTCGCATACCGTTGCACATGGGCAAGGGATATTTTAAGAGCAATGAAAGCTCCGATGATTCCTGTGTGTTGGTAGCTTGATGTTATTACAAATTCTACCATAATTGAAAAGGTAGCAGTAGCAATGCTGTACCAATGATTGGAAATTTATTACATTTCATTAAGAGACTTTATTGTGGCACATATTTAACGGCTAAATTGAAACCTCTTTCCTCTGACAGATTCGGAGCCCATGTCCATGATGTTTCGGGGGGCAGCGATTGACTGACACGTGTCAGTGAAAACCAAGGGCCTGGCACATATCCGCTCCAACAATCTTCTGTTTGGACGTAATACGTGTTTTATGGCTACCGGTTGTGTATCACACGAAAAGCACACTCTCCCATACACCTTACCGCACAAGCGCTGCTGCTAGTCGAGGTGCCCGCCCGTAAACCATACGTGGGGAGTCGTGACAACTTAATGTGCTAGCGGTACGGTAAACGCAGAGAAATAAACATTGATGCCACAAACAGGTGTAGTGTTGGGGCAGTTCTTCATATCAGCATTTCAGGAGCAACAGTTCTGGACATGCTTTTTCAAGCAACACAACCGGTCGCATGGAAATAACCAAATTTGGACTCCACACGAGGCTCAAAGCTTCAAAGTGATGATCGTTGGGAACTGTAACGCATGTAAAGTACTGTTCATTTAGAATTTGGTCACTCTATCTTCCCTCTTATGGAGTGGTTTTAGCATGATCATGCTTGTTCCAATTTTTATCAACGGTGGAGCTGCATCGTAAACAATTAATTGTGCACACCCGCATAGAAAATTCAACTTGGTCCTGAAAATAATAAAATTCCTTTTCCACTTTTTCTACTCTAAGTCTTCTATTTTTGAATATGTTTTGAAGCGGTTTCGGAAACATCAAAGCTAGAATGGTTAAACAAAATCGTCTCTCAGAAATAGTGGATCGTCAGCTGAGCTGGAAGGTGTTGAGAGCGTTACAGGCTAACCTTGGACTTTCGGATGGGAAAATTGCAAAACAGTTTCTAGGCGTTTCTAAACCTTCAAAAGGTTTAAATAAATCAAAACTCACTTTGATAATATTTGCAGTAAATTCAAACATGAAGAAACTAACATAAAGTAGTGAAGACGAAGATAAAATGATATTTTCTATGTCAACACGATACCTATCATTAGCTACCTGTTGAAGACACTTATCGGTGCGTTTATCGCAAACGTGAGAGAATCGTAACACACAACACACACACAGTGTATGCAAGGAAGCGTACTATCAAATAACTTCCACTATCGCTTTCATTGGGCCGTTGGCAAAGCATAAGCAGAAAAATCGCAACCAACTGTACAAGTGAAGAGCTCGCGCTTCAAATGGGAAACAAACAGTGGAAAACTTCAACTACTTAGCGCTCATGGATACCTGATCTACGGCGGTTTGTGATCAGCTTGGATAGGAATGTACCGACTCAGCAAGGAATGCGCAATGAAACGGGAAACGTGAAAGCCAACGGTGGGTAGAGAAGTGTTTTGGAGATAAAGTGCTATTTTTACAAATATCCACTATAGTGAGCCACCGACGTATAGAGTGTAGATTGCATGCTTTTTTTTACTGAAGAGTACCACGAACACGATGGAAGACTCTAGAAGAGGCCACATCAAGTCTTATACCAGGCTAAAGAATGTGTCTGTTTGTAGTTAAAGTTTTTTAATAGAGGGTGTGATGTCTATTACTGAGATTGCTCTCATAGAATAGAAATAATGGATTGAAAATAAGAATACCCCAAACATATTGGGCATTTTACAGAATATAGCTTGGCAATAGCGAAAAATAAACTTTAGAATGGCATTAGTTTCGTTGATCGTTGTAAGATAGGCCCCCAAAACTCCTCCTATTCGTTTGCGCTCAGTACCGAGACCGAGACCGATCGATAAAAGACCATATAATGTTTCGTACGACACCGAAAAGAGAAGGATAAAAGGTACGAAACATATGAAACATGGTGCAACAATGTCTGCCACCGAATTTAATCTCAACGAGACGGCACGGTTGTATGCTGCTAGTTTGTCGCGAAACGATTTTTCTTTCTTCCTTGCTTTGGGGTACAGAGAGCTTCTCTTCCATCAGCCATATCACAGGCCAACGGAATGTTGCGTCCAAGGAGCGACACTATCGAACGGCTCTCGCTCGGGTGCATTCTTTCGCCATCTGTCGTTTTTTGGCGAAGGGCAGAGGCACTATCGAGTCTTAGATGTGTTGATAGGCTGCCAGAATGTTTGGCACAACAAGAAAACACGTCACCCGTCTTCGCCTAGGAAGAGGAGATGCACATGACGTGAAATTCGATAGCACCTAACGGCCCTAAACGAGAGCAGAAATCAATTGTAGACAAAACCGGAAAGCTAAATGGATTTGATAACGAAGAAACAAGAAATATCGATTGGATGTGTTTTTAAGGGAAAAAATCACACGGGTCGGTGGTCTATTGCAAGCTCAAGGAAAGACATTTTAACCCTTTGCACTCGAGACCATTTTCGCTTGCGCAAACCAGCATCTCGAGACAATTTCGGCCCAATTAGGTCAACATATTACAGGTACTTTTACGGGATTTAAAAACAAACAAGCGTATACAAGTAATATCTAGATACCGAAGACAACAAACATTGATAATTATTACACTCCGTAATTAGTTTTGGTGTGATATTTTGTAAAACAATAGCCAAGATGCATCCTAGGCTTGTCTGGACACCTTCCTCCAGGCGTGCTACGGTCAGAACAAACAGTCGAATTTCGTCGGAATGCGACGTAGTTGGTTGCTTCCGTTGCTGTCGATATGCGCCTCTCAATCGTACGACGAGTGTCTTTAGCAATCGCTGATAGCTCAGTGGCTTTTCCCCCTTTTTTTTTTTTTTTTTGGTGTTCCCTATTTTATACAAAAGATATGAGTTTACCAGGGAAATTTCCATTTCCCCAAAAGAAAAGCTTACGCCACCATTTGAGGGAGTTCACACTTGAAATCGGTCGGGCGCCGCTCGAATTTGCACTTCGTATCGGCCGGGCACTGGACCGGCGGACCGCTCGAGTGCAAAGGGTTAAATTTAAAATTTCTATGAATTTGGGATAACCCAAAGCTCCAGGGCTGTAAAAAAGCGAAATAAAATTGATATAAGTTGGGAAGCAAACTCGATGACTAATGCCAATTATGTCGTTCATTAAGTAAGTAATCAAACTCAGTTTTAAAATGCCTCACTAATCGCCACAGCTCGACATGATTGGGTTGAAAACAGAGACATAAAATAGCTGCTCCGTTGTCGACAAACTGACTCTGAAATACTATGCACAAGATGTTGCTTGTACCGCTATAAACTGCAGCGTGTGCCTTTTGGTTGGCTGATAGTTTTACAGCATTTAAAAGCAGTAAAATGCGTCAAAAAAAAAAACACACACACACACACAGAGACGGTTAGACATCAACAATACGAGCAAAAAAAACACTACAAATACAACCATCGCTTATCCAATTCCTATAGTAATGCTCACCCCGCCGTACTGACAATGCTAAGAGAAGCCATAAAAGTAATGGGTTTCACGAGTGCGATCGTAAAAGAAAAAAAACGCTTGATGTAAATACGCAAACCATACAGAACGCGAATTGCATGCAGAAGGAGAAGAACACAAAAACAACATAAAATACCATCAGATGTTCCTATGAGAGTAGGATCCATCTAGTTAGGGGTGGAAAAAAATGTTAACTTTGTACAGAAACAGGCACACACGACACCCGCTGTAAAGTTAACGAGGGTTAGGCCGGTTTTCCCCTCGTTTCATGTATGCATATCACCTGGACTGCCTGCACGAGACCCGTGGGTGATGGGATTTTCAGGTAAAAATGCATTTAATTCTATTGAAGTGCAGTGTAATTGTGTGTGTCCTGCGCCAAATTCCAGACAAAGACTAAGCTACACCAGGCTAATTAGTACACTATTATCGTTTTACTAAACCTTCGCGAGTAGTTATGCTCAAGAACGGATTGGAAACGTCTTTTTTGCTTTCAAGTTTCATCTCATCCTCCTTGACAGCAACGATTGAGGTTATAGTGTAGAAGAGCAAAAATAAAACCCAAAAAAATAACAGCAGTAGCACAACAATTCCATTCGACCGAGTACATCTCCTTTCAACTCTAAATCAAGGGAAGGATTCGCACAATTTGCGCAACAATCACTTCTGCTAGGATACATCATTGAATCAATCAGAAGAACAGACCGCATGGACTCAAGATTAGCCCCCATCCTCCCGCCTGGGTACAACAGTTTGCGCTCCATTACCGGCCATCGGTATTTCACCTAATTAGAAATTACTGTTCGCTACAAAGTTCTGCCATGTTCGGCCTGCCAAGTTGCCGCGTCACGGTTGGCAATTAATTTCTTCTGCTTCGGTAGCGCGCGCAAAAGACGAATTGCAACCGATTACATCCGCGAATTCGCTGTGTTCGATGGCGTTTTTTCTTGTCTATCTATCGTTGAGCTATGCGAAAGGTTTTGAAGCGTTCACGCGAATTGAGCGACCATTTTAGGGCCATTTTCAGCGAGATGAAATGTTGTGTTTTATTGAACAATGTATTTCGCTTGCTGATGGTTGATATATTTTTCGCTTCTGCCATCACAAAGAGAGATGAAACATTTCATTACAGTCCAATTATGCGATCAAACTTTTATAAACTAAAGTCTGGTCTGGTTTTCTTTCTTTTTTTCTAAAAATGGAGCAAACCGTCTAGCTTCCGAACGAAATCAAAGCCACCTTTTACTGGTGTAGAATAATTGTATCCACCGAGCAAGGAAGTTTTCGTGAAAAACGTGCGCACCAGCAACAATCTGTAAGTGCTTTTGCTTAACCAACCAACACTAATCAGGTTCCCAAGTGAAGTTGCCAATACGGTGGATGCCAACGGGTGAATGAAGCATTATGAAAGCGAACGGAAACGAAACAAAACGCGTCTCGGGGCATAATGTTGCTGCAACGCTGCCACCTTTTGCTCGTTAGCTCCTTCCAGTGCAAAGCAAATGCATTGGGCCCGGCGCGTACGTACTGCTTGTTATTTGTTTCTGTGTTCGATTGTTGTGGTCAACAGCAATTAGACAAGCCAATTATCTCACCGAGGATCTCCATCACAAGTAGTGTGCCATCTCCGCCAATTTGGACGAGATTATTAGTGGGGCGAGGTATGCGCTGGGGCGGTAGGAAACGAACGAACCACTGTCAACTCTGGGCAGGCTTTTTCAGCATCAAATGGAGCCTCCTACCGCAGTGAAATCTTTCTTGGCAAAATACAATAAATTGTTTACTTCCCCGACCTTCAATTTGAATACGTTTTGTTTGGGAAAATTGGTTCAAATCGTAGGGAAATTGTCTTCCGTTCTTGACAACGGTTAGTCATCCACATCGGTGTAGTGATGTAAATGTAAGTGTAAATGGGAACGATTCATGCTACTACTTGTACCTAATATTAGATTTCTTCTTCTTCTTGAGGATTTACTAGGTCTTGCTGGCCAAGAAATGGTTTATTATACTTGCTGATAGCATATAGTTGGATAGTCACTCCTCATTGCGGAGGAACGGTCCGGATGGGATTTAAACCTTCGTGATGAGTTTTGACATTTGGTAGATGAAATGTTTTGAACTCTCCATACCCACTGCCAAGCCAAAATATACTCCAATGCAACACTAATTTAGTAAAAATATACATGATCAAATGTTAAAACAAACTTTCGCCTCCAAAGTCCTGATAAGTCTCTGTTGAGTTGTAACTCTACAAAGTTTAGGAGAATTCGGACACGTTGCTGCAGGTTTGAGACGACGTTTAGTGAGATTATTGGGTTTTTAAAATACTTTTTTTCAAAAGAATCCAAACTATATACTTGCTCAAATGCTTGATATATACCGGCTTAAATCCCCCGCTTCTCCACTTTAAGTTATTCAAAACTCCATTTTCAGTTTCTGCAGAACGATCACCACTAATTGAAGACAGTCCGTTGTCTTTGGTCGAGTTTCTCTTTTCAACCAGTAAGCACACTTCCAAAATAAAGACGTCTACAGCTCTGTCCGCCTCGCGCGACGCGCAAGATGGAAAAGGCATCGTCAGACACCGAGTGCCGAGTGGCGATCATCAACATTTTGCCATGCATTTTGCCAATTGGTTCCGTTGCCAACGTTTGTGTCATCGTGTATGCCCATTCATGACGCTCTCCTTCGCATCGAAACGGTTGCTTGCCGGTATCCGCATTGTCAGAGCACCGGGAACGAATCAATGGAACGGATTGTTTTCAAGGAACAACAACAATCCAACCAACCAAGTTGGAGGCCGAAAAGCTGTGTGTTGCAGCGAACGTTGTGAATATGGATGCATTTCGTTGCATCCGCATGATGAGCTGCATCCACTGCAGCATTGGGGGGGCAGCCGGGCAACAACGCAAGGACATGAGTATGGATGCGAAACATTCAAGGTATAATAATTAAGCGATGCCTAGCAAAAACCAGTGCTTAATTGGCGTCACAAATTGAAAAGTGTAAGCGAAGATGGTGGAGTTCCTCGCTTCTTACTATAAAGGCAACGAATTTAAATACAACATGGCTATAGCTATGCACGCGATATGTTAAATATGAGCATAAACAAACTGATTTTATGACATCAATATAACAAGGTTTTTAAAAGGTTTGTTTTTTTGCAAAATTTTATTTACTCTAAAGCACCATATTTCAGTCAAACTATCATCTCGAATGGTTACTAAACTTTCTTCATTTTATTTTGTGACAGATTATTGTTTCGACTCTTCTGTTGTCTTCCGACGATGCCGCCCCACCCACGGATGCTCGGCGTAATACAGATGCAAACACAGATGCGCAAAAATCTAACCTACATGAGACATGCATTTCTTCGGCTCTATCGCGGCGAGGTGTTTGCTGCTGCCGGGTGTGTGCACGCATTAAGCGGTACAGGTGTTTTTCTTCCCCCCCCCCCCCCCCCCCCCACTTTGCAACGTCTGCGTTGTTTACACACACACACACTGGCAAAGCAGAAGGTGCATCGCTACAAATGAGGAGAAAGAAATAACATACATTCCCACTTGGGACCCACCAGAGTGTAGCCAGTGCCACACACCTCCTTCGGAAGATCAGTCGACTAACAGACTGGTACAGAGAGGAGGACAAAAAAGCAAACATTGAGAAGGCAAAAAAAACGGCACAATACGAATAAGGCGCGAGAGCGCGCGCGCAAAGCAGAAAATAAAAATGTATGTCAAGGAGACGCAACGCCGTACAGCACAAGCAGCAGTAGCAGCAGCAGCAGCAGCGGGGATGTGTGCAAAGCTTCGATAGCTCGGTAGTGTTTGTGCGCAGTGTGTTTAGCGGCCAAAGCGAAGGGTGGGTGGGTAAGGGTAGTGCGTTTGTTTGAAAACGACACACAAAACATTCAAAGCGCCCAGAAGCAGCATTGTTCATGGTGCTGCACGGAAGCGGTGCAGATTTTGCCAACGCACCACAGTTAACGTCAAAGTCCAAAAATAAACGGTTGCGAAAATGGTAGAACCATATTTAGTGCGGTTAGTATTCATATTTGTTTGGTTGCACTAGTTGCACGGCATGACATTTTTATTTGGATTGGCTGGCGGTTTTATCGATCCGCAGAGTCTGTGGTTTGATTTTAACAGGTTATTCTGATATTTAAAACTTCCTGTTTCTGTAAGGGGTTCGGTGCTGTCTGAGCTATGCGATTGTTCAGACAAGGAATGACTAGTCGGTAAAGGATGTCGTAGGAATGTGTCGTACATCCTTTCTGAAATAGTGTAACAATTTGCTGATGATACGCAAAAGACTCACAGAGAACGGGTGAAATGCGAGCTGTGTAAGTCTATCATCAAATTCCATACCGACCTAGCCTATGTACGCAAGAATGACCACTAAAGCAAGAGAAGCCTGACGCTGTGGAATGTAAGAAGATGAATGAAACCAGCAATGTAGCAACATTCATGGCCTAGTGGCTTCTATCTGGCTGCAAGACTTGTAGAATAGTAAGAGGATTTCCAGCTTTCCATTTTAATTTAAGCCTATCACAACTCCTTTGTCCTTGTAGGCGGCCTAAAAGGACTTTAATAGTTCGTTCGATGTTATTCTCGTGACATGCTCAGATATTTTCACATCAGAGGTTTTCACATCATTGGTAAACCTCATAGAGATCTGTAGGGGAATGGGATCTGGAAGGTCCCATTCCTCATACAGGACCAACAATGTTTCCAGTTTTGAGTAGAGCCAACAGCTTAGAAGCGCATGTGAATACTGGAACTCAGAGGCGGATTAAGACCCTTGGACCCAGTAAAATGGAACTTGAAACCCCTTCGGGCATCGAATCAGCTGGGGGATCGTTTTTGTGTAGATCGCATTCACGTAAGTACACCGTAGCCTAGAACTTTTTCCGATGCAAAATTGTCTAAAGTACGCCAGGGACCGGGTAGGACCCATGTCGATTTACAACGATTGTCTCTGCCATCGATGCATCATATCGTCCGCAGATGTACAGTTTCGTGGATTATCCCATGACCAAACAGATTCTTATTAACAGAAGTCCCATCTCAGTCGAGTTCCCAAGCATCAGCTTAGCTTGCTTATACTATGATCAGCATCTACTAGGACTATGCCTATGTTACCATTCTTAGAGTGCGGAGTAAATGACGGAGCTCAATTTAAAACAAACCTCTCAAGAAAATAAAACAAATCTACAATGGAATTTTTTTTACAAATCTATCTTCATAGATCTATCAAAAATCTTACAAAAGACACTGCAGCAATGATCAACACCTGCACACAGTTCAGTCTTTCATACTGCACCACAACTTCACAACCTGTGTCGTTACCGCCGATTGTCGTCGCAGTCGAACTGATAAGAGGTCTGTTATGATGATGCCTATGATGATGCACTTGTTGCCCTGTCAACCGGCGACCTTCAGCCTAACTGATAAGCCGCCCTTAGACTACATACTTTGCGACGGTGTGTCCCTCCCTAGTGGAAAGGGGTACAATATTATCCATTTCGCGATATATAACCTTTGCTTTACGGGCGGCAGCGTAGACTACACCTGCAATACCTAACCCAAACGCCGCACATCACATCCCCCCTGCACCCAACAAACTCTACGGTCTTGAAATGCTAACCTATTTTCGGTATCTTTCGACAGGAGCCCCCGACGTTGCAAAAATAGGTCACAATTGGCATAGTCCGAGACAAACAACCCGTGCGTGTAGAGGAAGGAGGTGTTGCTCAAAATCCTTTAGATACAGAGAATGGAATCGTTAGTGTGCTACAACTTCTCATCTATCAGCTGGAGAGCACAGGTGACTTGTTTCACCTGTGGGTCTGGGAAGGTTGTTGGATGATTCTGAGCCTTTTTTTTAGCCTTACGCGATAGGATATACCCCGTCCCAAAACCAGACATCGCGGACGCGCGGTTCCTATCACCAGACAAAGCAAAGCCTTGATGTGCGCGCTTCTGATTTAATGACGCATAGTCACGATGTCGCTTGATGTCGCCGTGTTTGGTGAGAACGGGTGATTCTTGAACGGGATTGAAGCGGACGTAGCAGTGGAAAGGGATGGCAACAACATGCTTCACATATTTATTGCTAAACACACAAGGTCAGGGACCACAGACAGCTTTACGGCGAAGCTCTTCCGGCAGGTGACGTAGCGACACAAATGGCGATAGAAGAATACGTTAAAAGCAAGCAAACGAGTATGGTTGACTAAACTGCAAACTGCATACCTTTGTTTATGAAAAAAGGGCATTATGTGGTGAAATACATATAGTCGACTTTACATTTTTGTGGCTATATTTTCTAGTACGTTTTCATCAAATCTTTCATGAACACACTCACAGTCCAACGAGTTGAAGCTAAGAAGGCGAAGTAATAAAAAGTGCCCCAGATAAAAGTCACCGCTTATCACACTATAATAATGCTACAAATTATACATAATTATTTGCTGTGTGCAAGCTACTGCTCGTAGAAAAGGGACTAGTGTTTTCACTAACCTCATACGGCGTTCGGCAACGCTTTAATCACGTACCGAGACTGTGTGGTGTTAGTGCAAAATTTAATTATAGAAAATAATAGAAACGAAATTGCATTAAGGCTCCGGAACACGCTGAGAGCGGCGCTGAAGCGCTCGCGCGTACTCCATTGTTACACACTCCCAAAGGGCTGGATCTCCAATGGTTTCTTTTTCTGTCACGTCGCCGATAGCTATGATACCCCGCCAGCCGCGTTCGACAAATAATAGCTACGGGAATTTTGCGTGCACTTTGCGAAAAATCAGATACCAATTTGGGCTCATCTTCCAGAAAATGGGCAAGCGGTATGATGAAGCGACACGCAACGATTATGTGGGGGAAATTTTCACCAAGAAGTGCAACCATTACAGAGGGTGGGAAAATCTGCACCGCACGATTATCTGCAAGATTGTTACCTTAATATACTTGGTTAACCATTTGAAAACACTTTTGGTATATTAATAAGCTTGGGAAATTGAAAAACTTTAAATTGTTGCTTTAAAAACTTAGGAGATTCATCCAAATCCTCAACAGTACTACACAGATGGATCCTCTTCGGAGGCGGGCGCGGGTTTCGGTGTATTTAACACATGCACCGAGACCTTCCGCAAGCTTCGACAGCCATGCTCTACATATGTAGCTGAGCTGGCTACTATTTTTTACAGCCTCAGCGCTGTCGAAGCACTGAAATCCGGCTAGGCATTAAAGAGCTCTGATTACTTTATACAAAAAATACTTAATATTCTAAGCTCTTTGTTCAATAAAGCATTCAGAGTATCGCTTATATGGCTGCCTGCACATTGCGGTATCCCCGACAATGAAAAAAGCAGACTCCTTGGCCAAACGAGGTGCCTCCGATAGTAGCATTTTTCGAGCATCAGGATGATCCCCGGCTGTATCGTTGCGCGATATCCTGCGACAGAAAGACTACGAATATGCGCGAATTCTGTTAGACTTCGCAAAAGAGATGGGAATCGTCCTTTGATCTCTTCCCCGGACATCGATAAAAATTGGTTTAGGAGATCTAGGGTCGTAACTGGCGACCTTGTCGTTGGCGGAATGTTTGGGTTCGGTTCTGCAGTAACCTTACCCAGCTTTTAGCGGCTATCGACTACATGCGTTTTGGAGGCGTTAGGGTCGCCAGCGACAACATTAGGTCACTGATCCAATTGAATTAGGTTTGGACGACGTGAAGTTGTGACTGGCGGCTTTACTGTTGGCGGAATGCGTGAGTTAGATGCTACTGTAGCTTCACAAAGTTGTAGTGGCTTTTGAACTCGTGCGTTCTGCCGATGGTGGGGCCGCCAGCCGCAATATCCAAATGCTGGCAACGATATGGAGTGCCGAACATCACAAAGTATCTGCAGAAAAGGGGGTTTTCTTGGGAGCCAGTAGTCAGTCTCCATGGCACGATGATCCATAGAGGCGCTAACCCCTTAGCGGAAAACGAGAGAACAACCGTACCTGGCAGCAACAACCTCCACAACCTAGCTCACCCGGGATAAGGTGCACTTGAATTGAGGGAGAAGGAAATGTCTACCCTTTGAATAGGATATAAGTTGAATGAGTTGTAAAGCTAGATATAAGATTAGATTTTAAGGAATACAGGAATTTTAATAAGTCGAACATGTTTAACTAACATTAATATTCTATCTTAGCATAAGCATTCAAGAACAAAGCTATTCATGCTGTTAGCTTAGTTTAGCTGGTTGATATTTCAACACAATTTACCGTCTGTTTTCCCATTCATTTTATACACGTTTTATTATCTTATGACGCATCGCAATGCATCAGGCAACGTGTCGAAACAAGCATGTTAATGATACAACAGCGAAAAAACCGAACCACCATGGGCTTTTTATCGTTTCGTAAATGTAACACCGTAACGAATATTCTGTGTTGAGTCTCTAGAGACGAATGTTTATGTTGTTTGTTTAATATCGAAACTTTATCATATCAAAAAGTTTTTTTTTATGATAAATGATGTCTAATCCATAGTCCGGGGAAACCCTGATGGAGGGCCGAAGCAATTCTGACGTGTAAATGTCAGTCAAACAAAATGCATATGTAAATGATGTCAAACAATGCATATGACATCAAACTTATGAGTAATTATCGCTTTAGTGACTGAAAAAGAATGTACAATATGGATGAACATCGACATATTTTCATCGATTTTTTTCCTTACCGAGTTGTCCACATCCATTAGAGAAAGTTTTCAACATACCTGAAAGTAAAACAAAAATAATCATTAGAAAAAAATGAGTCAATTTACCATTAAGATAACATAGCTGCGGTTAAAAAATCAAGAAATTGTTAGTGTCATTACAGTGAAAAAGATATTTGCTTTGTTCTGACTCGCTGTGAGCAGTAAGGATGTAAGATTTTCTTTTTCAATTTTCATAATTACATGTGAAGGATACATCATCATGTACTTGGAAGCTCTGGACTTGTAGGCGCCCTTACCATTGAGCGCACACAACAAGGCATTTCGGTTGCCAGGAGAGCATACAGGCTTAAGACACAATCCGTCACAAGGAAATACTTCTCGGGCAAAGTGCTACTGCTCCTGCTGGGAGGGGAAAGGATCCCACCTGCTGTTTACCCTGCTGACCGAAGCCAACGGTAACCCTGCTGCTGCCGAAATGAAACGAATGGTGCCGAAGGAAGGTAAAAGCGACCAACATACACACACACACACACTTTGGCTGCTGGCGGTGGCCACTGTTCGGTTGATTGATTTCGCCTTGCCACCCGAGTATGTTGCATTCGGGGCTATTTCCGAACGAAACGCCTTGGCAGCCAAACCCCGAGATCTAAAGCCAGCAGGATTAGCTGTCGTTAGCAAAAGTGACCGATGGTCGGCAAGATGGACGATTCGACGAACGAATGAAGGGCGCGCGTACGAAGGAGCCAGCGCGCGCGCCCAATCACGTCACGCTGCTGATGATGTTGACGCTGATTGCGATTGTCAGTGGGGGCCACTTCAGCGGTGCCACCCCTAGTGTGCGATAACGAAACATTTGCATTAGCACACTGTCGACAGGATACGGAAGCTGACTCCGAGCGGAGATGGCGGTGTTCTAGGAGTATTCGAATCGAAAGCAACAAAACACGACGCAAAAAGTTTCATCGAAGCTGGAGAAGCATTTCATTCGTTGGCTCGTGAGATTGGCTTTGAGCTACACGTGCCGATTAAATTTGTGAACAACACTGGGAACATTCATGATGTACTTGGTGGATTGGACAGCGAAGATGGCGTTAAAACACTTTGTTGCAAAAAAAAAAATCAAGATACCATTCGCATGTATCGAACATATTTATAATTGTTTTTACAGTGTGGTATGGTAGCTGTTGCAGAAATTATTTAAGGCCGAGCTGCTTAATTTTTCGTTGTTGAATTTCTTTAGAAGGTTTATCAGTATATAGAACAGCCATTAGAATAGTACCGATTATTTTAGAACATCGTCAGATTGGGCACCTTTTTTATACCTTGAATACGGGTTTGTTTATCAGAAAAAGGTGAGTTCTTGCATTGGATTTTTTATACTAAATGATTAACAATTCACGCGTCTTGGGAAATGAATCGCACAATTCTAAAAGGAGCTCCCGAACCGTTCCGAATCCAAACCGAAGGCCATGATCTAGGTATGGGAAAAGGTGCTGCATTTGACGGCATTTTGTATTTAAGCCGTATGGCAGTGCTAAGCAAACGTCAAGAAGTAATAAGCCAAACATAATGAGAATAAAACGGAAAAAAAACTTTGATGTTAAATTGAAACATAAAACTGACAATTGTACGAACTTCTGAATATTCTGATAATATATTAGGTCCCTGAGCGTCGAAGTTGGAATATGTGAAGTAACCGGAGGATCAAATATGTATAAGCAAACTAAGCAGATCTTCCAATTATTGGGCTGACTACGTTCCTTTTGGTTTGTTCCTTCAGCAGCTTCGAAGTGGAAGGGATCTCCAGGTTCCGTTCCGCCACTGTGTGAGGCCCCTTTGCGTGAGAGAGTGCCGACCCCTAAGAATATCTAACTTTGTTAAGTCTTGACTACTCAAACAATCTTATAAGTCCAGCAAATACACCACCTCATCTTGCGTTCAGGTATCAGAATAATGTCCAGATGCTTAAAAGAATACGGATCACCTAGAATGAACTATTAATAGGGCTTCTGAATAAGGCGATGATTCGAAGCTGCCGTACACTCCCTAAAGCGGCGCCGGTCTTCACATATCAGGACCGGGCTTCAATCAAAACCTATCCGGACCGTTCCCCCGCCATGAGTACTGACTATCCAACTACGTGGTACCAACAAACCTAGTAAGCCATTCGATTACCGGCGTGACCTAGTAGATCATTAAGCCAACAAGAAGAATATAAACATTAAAAATATTTGTCACACCCAAATGTGTCAAAATCTCCCTCCAACATTGAAAGATCCCTACCAGAGTTTGTAGCATTAAAATCTTCCCATCGCCTTTAAAATGACCAGTAGTCCTACATTCGCTCACCGTCGCCTAAACGCCCCAAATGACATTGAGGTACACAAAACGTATGATCAGACCCGTCGCCCTCCACCATCTACCCCGTCGGTAGTAGCCGATTGTGCGAGGAAGTTAGATTGCAGACACTTCGCAACATGACATCATTGGCTACAACCACAACTCCACCGTTCCATACAACGCACCATATTCCCACACCAGCAACGCTGATGAATGTCGTATTTGAAACGTTTTGAGACCGGCCGGGGCTGGATCGCTTGCTACGTGGCGCATGTACGAATACCGAATGACATGCTAAACAGCCCAATTCCAAAAATGCTCTAACCGGCCGCCGTACCTTATTGACGAGGTTTCGGATCGTAGCGCACTTCTGCCGCGTACGCCGGTACGCGGTGGTGGCACACAACGCTGCATGGCGTACACATCAATGCAGGGCGGGTTGCGCTATAACTGTGCTGTACCTAAACCCCCCATTCGGCAGCCAATTTTTGGCAATGAAGTTCGCATTCAAAAGGTGGCAGTGGCCACCAGTCGGTAGGCGTTAACGGAACTAGCCAAATGGCTGTCATTAAAAGGAGGGGGTGCCGCTACGGGCGCAAAATCGTTGCTTTACCAATCGCTTTCAACCGTCGTTTTTTCGGCAATTTGTTACACTTCGCATTGAAAAGGAATCAAACAGATTCGGCACCGGGCGTAGGTAATATGCTTGAAAATTGTGCTCCATAGCGCGTTCGGATTGAAAGGATTTTATATACATTTCAAGGTGGCATATATCATAGACTGTTGAAAGCAATACATTATCGAGCAATTACTTTTAGTGGTGGCTGCCATTGGATACGTTGGTTGGGTTTTAAAATGAAGCCTTGCAAGAACATCTATATAGCATCAATTTAACAAAAAAAAGTTTTAAATAAAATTAATAAAAATAATTTAAAACGAGGTAGCTTACTGATAACACAAGACACATACAAAAAAAGGCAATCTTCTTCTTCATGGCTTAATGACCTTCTTGGTCACGCCAGCCTTTGAATGGCATTCTAGACTGCCGAAACCACGTAGTTCAATAGTCAGTCCTCACTACGGGGGGACGGTCCGGATAGTATTTGAACTACGGTCCAGCCGTTTAAAGACTCGCGCCTTAGTCGCCATTAAGTATCTATTTTTTTTTTTTTTATTGTTGCTAAGTTGAACTTTAACTAGCCAATCCAAAGTCGCAAGGGCATAGCAACTGTTGAAATTATACTTAACATCATATACAACGTGTGCAACATAAATTTGACCATTTCGTTTATAGTTCGTGATTGAGTTATCGTATCAAAACAAACGATACGTCTTTCGAAAGCCATGTTGAAGGATATTCGCCAGCAGGTTGAAACCTGCAACGAAAATTTTGAGGCTCTTCTACAACGGAAGGATCATACCAGGCAGTCGGATTGCTCACGGCACGATGAGATCTTTTTCATTTCTTCGAGCAGGGCTTGAGGCTGAACGCAGACGGGCTGTGTGAAGCTGCCGGTAACGGTCGTCAAGCCCTCGGTAACCAAAGTTGCCAATGGTAGGCCGTATGTGTGGCAACAACATTCGGCATCTTGTCATACGGCCACCAAATCGCAAAAATAGCTTGAAGACCACTTTCAATGGCTGGCCTCCCAGCTTCCCAGACCTCAACCCGATGGAGTATTTCGTGTGGGGCTTGGTTGAAAGGGACACCCAACGTCCTGCAACACAAAAGCAGAATTAGTGCAAAAAATTAACACCGTTTTTGCGGCCCTACCCAGGGCTATGGTAGCCCGCGAGCTTTCTCCAGGCTCTGGAAACGGATACAGGCGGTTATCGATGCCGAGGGAGGTTACTTTGAGTAATTAATGCAGCCAACATGGTAAGCTAAACTTCGTAGAAAAATATTTTTTTCTCATTTGCTTCATGAAAACATAAAAAAACAATTCAATTCCCACAGGAACTGTCAAATTTACCGTGTACTTTGCAGGAAAGAGCTCTCTGCAGGAGAATTCACACCAATTAAAGAGTCCATCTGCAGTGAATTCAGCTCCAGAAATTGATACTGAATTAATTTAATATCCTTTTTTCTTTCACGACGGTATACACAAGATTAACAGCAAGGATAACTTTAAGAGCATAAAGAGTCTTAATAAAATAAAAACGTATATCACAACAGTAACGCATCAGATCGGTTACCTCGGCACCAAACTTACGCATTTGTTTCAGGAAAAACGTGCTCAAAGAACTCCTTAAAAGTAACAGGTCCACCAGAACGCAAATTAAGATATCAAAGAATGTGGTAAATATTCCACACTACAAGCGTAGCGATAGCGTAAGGTTCTAGTTTCCCTGTAGACAGATGAATTCCTAACAGCCGACTTATCCGAAAACGCAAGGTCGATACATTTTTGCATGATTTCTGCCGACTTTTTTCCTCGAAGAGTAATAACCAACACCAAAGCTTTTGGGTATCGCCAAATTTCTCTCCCACGATATTTTTGCACACGACTTCTTCAGGACATTCCTCACAAGCGCTCCCAACACACAAAGAGCGCACCTGTCCTGCAATGCACAGCGACGTCACGATTTTGGTGCATCTAAAACATGGACATGGTGGCGGTACACGCTGCGTTTGCTGGAATAATGAAGCAAATTACGATCCTCGGAGACCACTCGAGAACCTCACAATGAGTATGAGCGCATAAGTACAGTTCACGTACACGTAAGCCCTCCTATCTTTCCTCTTGTTTGCTCGTTGCATTTGATCAGTTTTTTTTGTTGTTGCTGTTGTTCTCTCCTGATGGAACCGAAGTCTAAGGAGTCTCGAAACGAACGACACAAATGGCCGTGTGGCAAACAGTGGTTTCCGTTCTGGGCTTTCCGGTCTTCCATCCGCACCTGATTATGATGGACTTCTTATGTAACTCATTTTTGTTTTCATTCTCTTTCTTCTCTTTCTCTTCTTTGGTCTTCCTATCTCTCGCTGCCATTAGCCAAATGTTTTTGAATATTTCCCGAGTCCGAATAAAGCCACCGAAATAAGTAGAAAAAGTAACCAAACGCGATAGCACTACTTAACAAAAACTCATTCTCCATTCATTCCAGGGCCTGCCAGATTTATGCCTTCAAGAAAAACTAGAAAGAAAAGCATTACAAAACATCATGCTGCAAGAATGCAATGCTGCACGTGCACGCGAATTTTGTACAACTTCAAAGCGAAATGAAGAATAATCGTATCGTTCCGTTTTGTTTCCCTTTGTACCCTTCGTACCCTTTGTACGCACACTTTTATTATGGACCACACTTCCTAATCATTTACATCTTTGTAATTGCTTGCATACTCTCTCATGTGTTTGTCTTCGCTTTTCAATTGGTTTTTTACTCTTCTTTTTAAATTTGAAGTGGAAGGGAGAAAAGATACATTATACAAAAGAAAAACAAAGCAAAACAAAATACATTTAGTAACATACGAACTTTAAATTTAATGCTAAAGGGGTGTGCCAAGAATCTCATTTTATGATAAATAATTAACAATAATTAATACCACTAAACAAATAAAAAATCTTCCATAAATTCGCACCTCATCAAAGTACAACAAATTGAACTATTTAATGTATTTTCTAAACTCAACTTAGCAACAAATTATCGTCAAACATCACACGCCACGCAACAAGCTCATAATGCAAGTTTACGCGAGGTGTGTGCACCTGAAAGTGTAAAAAAGCTCACCAAAACCAAACAAAAAAAAAAGATCGAAAGATGAAATCAACATAAAACAAAACCATAAAATTGAGCTTTATGAGCAGTCAAATGGGCAGGCAATTAATTTCCCAAAGATGAAAACACGCTCACGATCATATTTTCATCTGCCGGGGCTCGGATGTTTCCTTTCACTCGCACCAACCAACACGACCCGAAACGATTGATTCGAATGCATTTTTTGCACATTTGTTTTACTCCAGCTGGGCGGTTTTTTTTTGCTGTCGCTTTTCTGCTATAACGATTTTCGTCGTTTAGTGCATCTGTTTGCAATGATGAGCAACACTTGCAATAACACTATCTTTCGAAGTACTTTTTGGTATCTAAACTTTCTAATCGGAACCGAGTGCGCAAGTGAAATTAAAAGCAATTTTCCTCTCGCTGAGCAACAGATTTGCGTTCGTACGGGTTTAATGGTTTTGCCGCTTGTTCCTTTGCTGTGGGCCAAATCGAAGCAGAACGATTTTCTAGTAAACGTTGTAAAATGTGGTTTTGTTATAAAAATATGTTGAGATTTTACAGAAGCATTTGTCATAACCTTATCTAAGGTTTATTTATTTGCGTGTAAAAGATACATTGCTCTTTGGTAACAAAATCGTACCGTAAAATCGTAAATCGAAAGCTATACGTCTTGCAGTTCTAGATCACATTGCTGTAACGTTTCAAGTAATTTCATTAAAATTATTCATGATGTTGAAACCAGCTTAGGAAAGAAATAGTCAATCTCGATGCATTTTCATTTGGCTATCTCGTAAACGAACAAGCAGTCACGGCACTAGCTGGACAAAATTGAAGCTAATTCTTCTACCATTTCCTAACCAAACTCAACCAAGCAAAAATAAATGTCAAACGCCATTGTATCGAATTTCTCGTACTGTTTAGCAAGTGCTCCGAACGATAGCAATCGTTGACGAACGGCCAGTCACAAGAACGTATCATAATTTTCGCAAACATGTTGCCAACTGTCATCGCCTCTCCACGCCAACCCCGCCAACCCTCATCCCTGCTCCACCAGATCAATCTATTTCTGTAACCGTGTGGATCAAGGTTCGGGAAAAGGAGGCTTATGAAAATTAATAAATTGTGGCAAGAGGATGAACGAGGATGGTTGAAAAATGCATCAAACTCCTTTAAAATGCCAGTGACCTACAAGTCAAAAATCAATACTCAATCGAAAGACCATTTACATACGCATTTAATACCCCTTGTAACACAGACCCCTGCCGACCCGAGCGGGGGACGTTACTTCCTCTCATTGCATGAAATAAATCGTAATGAGCGGTCAACGTTCAACAAGAAACGTGATAAATCTGCGTGCCCGATGGCTTTTACGAGTTGGCAGCTTTCCGGGCATTACTGCGATAGGAATAATTGGAAAATTAAATACACAGACCACCCAACCGTTGGACCTGCTTGCTGCAAATAGCAAGCCCACGAAGTGTGTTCATGCAAGTTTGTAGCAAGCTCTGCCGAGTTTGTATTGTGAGTGCAGCGCTAGCAGCGGGTATTGCTCTTATAACCACAACATTGTTAACGCTTTTTATGCTCAAGGAGGGGTTTGCCGACTTGTCAACAGTTTGAAAGGGGCACAAGGGGTTAGGTGGAAAATAATTAGTTCGAGAAATTTTGAATATTAATTGAGTGCGTCGAGGACGAATTAATGCAATCAATAGCCTTAAATCAATGGAACTGTGATTAAACTGTGAACTGTGAAGGTGTATAGAACATTTACTTTTCCAATACTCTTACTTGGGCTTTCGTAAATGATTTTAGCTACGTTCGAGAGAGAGAAAGAGAGAGAGAGAAAGAGAGAGAGAGAGAGAGAGAGAGAGAGAGAGAGAGAGAAAGATAGAGAGTAATGAGGACTGACTATCCAACTACGTGGTATCGGCAGTCTAGAAAGCCTATTCGATGGCCGGTGTGAAGTCAGAAGATCGTTAAGCCGAGAAGAGAGATTGAGTTGCAATTCGTTCTTGAGCTAAGCGGCCCATCTCGTGTATCTCGTGTGTGTTGGTGGTCAAACTAAGACGAAATCTTGGAATCAAAGATAAGATTTTCATAGATCAAAGATCAATGATTTTAATTATTTGCAATTAAATATGCTTCAGATCGTAACACACGAAACATTGTAAAAAGGTTTGAAAAATTATAAAAGTGACGAAAATGGCTCGCTTGGTTCCGTCCGAAATCAAGAAACAAACCCTCAATCCCTTAGATAGTTTATGATAATAATGCTAGAGTAACCAGAACGCAATTCTCCTCAAGAGTAAATATTTTATACCATTAACACAAAGCTCTTCAGTTTCAGTTTCTGAAGATCAATAAACTTAACTTTACAGCATAGCAGTATTGCACACATCCGCTATCCTGGTTAGTTTCCTAGCGTATGCAACCTCAATCCTACACACAGCGCACTGAAACATACTCCAATCACCTCACCAAGCTCTCATTAGTGGTAGCAAGCGCAAATATTTGCAGCCGCAAAGCAAAGGGAAGGATTATTTGCACCTAATTTGCAACCGAATCTATCGCTGCGCATTACATCCTTGTCGTTTGCTGCCACATCTCCGAACCGTTGGGTTCAAGGCTTGCCTAATCATCGTCTAAAAACCACCCTTCTTCCCCTTACCCGTACAGCGGATGGGGCCATCTTGGGGTAAAACCTGATCATCACTCCGCAATAATGAGTGATGCAAAAGTGCATTATGTTACCCCTCGGATTGTGCTCACCAGGTCGGTTGGAAGATTAGGAAGATGCCGTCTACGATTGCGAGGGCATCGGCTGTTTGCTGCTGATGATGAGAGTTTGTGGTTTCGTACTCCGATTCTGAACCGGTTGCAATGCGTGCCATGTTGCGAGCATATAAATTTTTTCAACTTGCTCTTATTAAACCAAAAAAAAAAAAAACCTCCAACGTTCCGTGTTCCTGGAAACAGTTTGCGAACATTCAGAAGAAAAAAAAGGAAGAATCTAATTCCCCAACGCAGCGCACCCAAACAACACACCACGGGTGCAGCAGCGCTTCAATGTGCATATTGTGCAATTTTGTGCAACTGCAGCACGCCGCTGTGGTTAAGGTGTTATTGCCGGTGTTTATGCGACTCCTGTGCTGCAGCCCTTCGTCGTGCGTTAGCCTGACAAGAGCGTTCGTTCTACCGAAGTTACCCTCTTTGGCGAAGGCGAATGAACATGATACACGATACACCCCAAATGTGCGGTAGCGAGTATGATGCTTTAGGAACAGAACAAAATAAACAAAGCATAATCACAGCTGTGTTGGTGGGTGGGGGGGAAGTGGAGGGGGAGGGGAGATTTCGTGGTTTGAGAGGGGAGGGGGTGTGGATGAGAGGTAAATCTGCACATTTTGCAAGATGATACAATGAAGTTAAACACATATCGCGATAAAGAGACGGGCGTGTATGACGCTTGAAGAAAAGCTTTCTTCAAGGAACTCTTGAAGAAAAGCTTTCTTCAAGGAACTGCCTGTACGGAACAACACATCTGGAACGATATTTTTTCTTCCTCTAAATAAATCAGCATCTTGTTAATGAGATATGTACTAATATAGTACTTTCATTTACTGCCACAGTAAGTACCCCAACCCTCGAGTATTCCTTCTTGACTCGACGACCGTAAGGTCACGCCAACCATCGAATGACTAAACTAGACTCTTCCCGATATCACGGATTTGTATCGCCAGTCCTCTCACACTACTGGGAGACGTTCGGGATGGGATTTGAACCTCGGGTTTTGCCGTTTGAAGACCGGCGCCGCTGTCGCCTACACCACCGGGCCTCAGGACTCAAGTACAACTAACTCTCAATAAAAGCGGATCCCGGGGTCTTCAGATTTCATTACAGAAATATCTTTTGCTACAATACAGAATTTTCATGAAGAAAATACCACACCATGAATTATTATGTTGCATTTCCTGCGATCAATCTACTCCCAAAGTACAGCTTAGAATAATCGCAGCTAATAGCAGAAAAAACACATTGACCATTTTTCGGCCGTATCCCGGATCTCGCAAGCTTTTTCTTGCTACAACTCACTTACTAGGTTACTATTACCGTACAAAAGTTTAAATTCATTTTATTATTTTGAGAGAGCTCGTGCAGTTTTGCGTTGCCCACACAAGTAAATCGTGTGGGGTGAAGAAGAACACCGCACATCCAAAATCCAACGAAATCATCAGCGAAAAAAGGTAACATTAAAACCTTACAGTGCCTTCCACAGTGGGACCACAGCACAACTATCACGCACACTATAACTTTATGTTTTCTACTACCACCACTACTACGCCGCTAAACAGCGCTATGCTGTTGTGCTACAATTACTATCACTATTTCATGCGGCAGCCGTACACGCAACGAATCGGCGGAATCCGTCTCCGGCGAGAACCAACAGCCACACCGCACCAGCGGGCAGGAAACACACAAACCGGCAACGGCTGTGTGTGTGTGCGTGCACCAGAGTGAGACTACGCGTAGCCCCAACCTAAAACCATCGACCTTGCGGCACAGGTCCTTAACACGGTTTTGCTCAGAAAGTTTCTCCGCTCAGGAACGGAACGGAACGTCGCGAAGCATACAGGGAGACGTACTTTTGCGTCTCGCGGGATTCTCTCGCATTTAGTGTTCTTTCGTGTTTCATTTATATGGCCCACCACCGCCAAGGTGTGCGAACCGATCGAGGCAGCAGAACCAGTCAGTCGGCTGTGGCCTCAAATTACTGGTATAGCTGGCCAGAGATGTCAAACATTGCGGACGGTTATCTCACGGCATCATTGGTGGCAAATCTGTACAACACAGTTTGATGTAGGAGGAACAATAAATAGCTAAAATGGTTTAAGCATATGTTTTGCGACTAACATACTTAACGCGCATCATATCTGCTGTCCATTACTTAGGAGATACTCTGTCAAGCATCGAACTAAACAAATTCGATAGGATACTTTGGCAGCTGTCTATAGATCCCTGTTGATGATTTTTTTTGGGGCCGAATTTGTTTTAATAGTCCGGGAGAGGACTGACTTTCCAACTACTTGGAATCGGCAGTCTAGTAAGCCATTAAATGGCCGGCGATGCCTAAAAGGTCGTTAAGATTAAAAAAAAAACTCATCGAATGAAAATTTGCGATGAATTCTATGTCTAATGCGATCTTGACAGAGACTTGCTTGACAGAGCATAGCCAATATTCAAGATAATGTTGTCTGTTTTGATTTAACCACTGTACGATTGCTCGTATATTTATATAGGATATTAGGCCTGATTGTGAAAACCAAATGTCTTCTCAAACGTCACACATTTATCACTTTGGTATTATGACTTTCCGTTTGGCCACCCGTTTGGCTAAATCAGACGTTAAAAAGTCGATGACAGATCTTTGTCAAACGGAAAGTAAAAAAATTGCATTGCCTGAACCAAACGGAAAAGCGCGTTAGACCAAAAGTTTTCCGTCAGTCAAGTGCAACGAAAAGTATAATTTGCATTCATAAAAAAAACAATGTTTAAGCGTAAATCTATAGAAAGGTAATATATATTTTACGTGGATATGTTATGACAATCATATTAAAGTCGTTTTAGTGATTTTATTTGATGGTTTGCAGGAATTATACTGAAGAAAGAACCACCAAAGTCCGTCGCGAAAAAGTGTCCACCACAAAAAGTATATTATTAAAACAAACTTATTCATTAGTTATTCTAAGTGAGTTGATTCTATTCTAAATTAGCAATAAAAGATAGGTATAATTCGACTGAAATCATCTGTGAATGTATGAACTGAGTAACCTGTGCCTGTATGAATGTATGCAAAAAGTCGACGAAACATTCGTCGACTCTACCGGGAGACCATAATACAAATTTGCTCTCCGTTTGGTTAGAGTCTTTCCGTCGGAAAGTTTTCCGTTTGGCTTTGTCAATCAAGCCTATAATTTGGAGTCGACAAATAATATCAGATTTCCAACATAAATCCCGTTAATGTGTTAAACGAAATCCTCAAAACAAAAATTATTACAATGCAATCATTTTAAGTTTTAGTATTACGGCTCGATGCCGTATTCTCAGCTCTTCTTGAGCTGATTTTGTACACAATTTTCAATGCATTTCTTCCTCGTTTTATGTCTTAAAAATCCTCAAAATTAATATTATTATTTTTCACCTAATGCCCAGTGCCTAGAATCCGGCGGTGATGCGACAGCGGTTCCGGTCTTCAAACGGCTGGACCGGAGTTGAAATCCAATACGGACCGTGTCCACGTAGTGAGGACTGACTATCCAACTACGTGGTATCGGCAAGTATTCATGTTAATTTCTCTAGTCTGATATGGTGGACAGCAGGTTGTTCCAAAAGAGATATCATCCAAAAATTGATCAGCATAAAGATGATGAGCCTTGCAAGAGTTTGACAACTCTGCCGCGAAACATTGCTGGGACTCATCGGTTTTGCAGTTTTGCCATATTCGACCACAGTTCGTCGAAGCTTCTAAAAGGAACAGTGATTGCTAATCGTGGAAGGTTTTTCCTTTTTTTTTTTTTTGTTTTGTTCTAAGCATGGCAGTTCAATTTTTGGGGCCACATCTCAACCCTGATTGGAGGCGAATGAAGATCGAAAAAAAGGAGAACCGCTTTAGCTGAGGCGAGCTAACAACATCGCATGAAGATGATGATGAGCGATGACCAAAACGGAACGAAAACTATTGTACCGCAAAATGATTGTATAGTTTGAGTGGGAATTTGATGTTCAGCTCTCTGCCAGCGCCTCACGACATTGACATGCGGTCACCACCTAAAACCTCCTTCCCCCCGTGTTCCGTTCGAACCGAGCTTGAACGAACGTCAGGGAAAAGCGTTCGCAAAAATGGGATAGAAACCCACCAAGAACCGGCGAGAGACAACAAAAAAAAGCGAATGCCTGGCCAGGTAGGCCAGGCACACACTCCCATAATAATGGCGTGGATTGGACACGTAAGTAAATAAATACATCCAAACGCACGGAGGAGCGGATATTGTGCCCCATCGGCGTGTTTCAGCCGCTTGTTTTTCGCTTCATTTCGCGTCCAGAGGGCACACAGCACATCACGGTCGCAGAGTCTCCCGCGGACTCTGCGCACACATGTTTCGCTATTGCCTGTCGCCTCGTACGATTCCGGAGAGTCTAATCGCGTGGAGCGCGTAAGGTGCAACTAAGCAACATTGCTTACACGCCGACAGACAGAAAAGCGGGCAGGCAGGCCACGCCGCCCCGTGTCCCCGGTGTCTGAGGTACGGCGGCCGCCAAAGATTAGAAGGGCATATTTAGCGATTTCAGCGTGAGCGTGTATTGGTGTGCTGGTTGGGTACAGTCGGTCGTTCGGTCAATTTCCCATATGCTGCTGCGTGTGTTCTTGACGTTGGCTTTGACCCTGTCTGCAACTGAAGGTTTTGGGAAATGGATCGTTTAAAGTTTAGAACCATTGTGCTGCGCTACCGCTTGTCTTGTGCATCTTTTGTCCGGGTGAAGTTTTTTGCCGATGGTAGGCGTTTTAGCAAATTATGCAAATCGATCGATGAAGCATAATAAAATACCGCAGGTAAAATAGAGAAATCGTTATACAAATGTTGCAAAGTTGGGGCAAAGCGAAGTTTTTGCCCCACCAACTTGGATGTTAAATTTTTTCTCCATACTAACTGTATGAAAAGTGGTGATGCTGTAGACAAGAGTAGACTCTACCCCTACTTGGATGTGCAGTTTCTCCGTATTCATGATATCTGAACGACCGACGTATTCTCCGATATCACACATCAATAGGCCTGATTATCTCTTACAAACGAGAAAAGTCTCAAGAAAAGCTAGTTAATGCAAACGGAAAATAAATTTTCGTTATGAACCCGTGCTTGTTAGAGACAATTTTCGTTCAGCAATTTTTTAGTTAAAGTTTCAAAAGTGATCTGTCAAAGTATTGAAACCAACAAAACCAAAACGAAAAGTGTTAACAACTGTTCTTGTTGAGAAGATATTTTTCGTTGTAGCTGATGTTTAGGATACCAAAATTATTTTTTCAAATTAGGTGAGCGATGATGAAAGACCGGAAGATCTTACTAAACAACGTCGGCTGCTTCGTAGTATGTTCGATCCTTTAGAACTTTAACTGAGTTTATTACCTCGGTAGCAAGCTTCCAATCGACCAGATCTCACTTCGCACGTTTGTCGGTTGAAACTTACGGACAATCCTGGAGGACCTTTTGGCAGGAGTGCTCGGGCTTCAGATAAAAACTGTCGTCTCAAGCGTTGTTAGCAAATGCATAAAGCATGGGCCATGCGGTAGGGCACATCAACAGGTACCTTGCATGAAGGATGGACTATGCTCGAAACGCTTCCCGAAGTGTTAAGATATACCCCGCAGTTTTGCATGGTTTAACAGATCAGGAGCGTCTATTTGCAAAACACGAAAAGAACTGAGCAAGAGAAGAAGGAAACATTAAAGTTTTCTAATAATTCTGTAAAAAACTGTAAGGATAATGGTTTAGAGGAAAAGTTTATATTCAATTACAATCCCATAAACGAAATAGCACATCCGCTTTAAATCGTTGTATTCCTACATGCATCTTTTCGCACATAGTCGTAAGATTTTGCAGAATTCCTAACGCTTCACTGCTCCAAAATTTCAAACCCATTTCAACTCCATTTCGTGACAGTCAACAAAAAAACAAAAGTCAATTAAGATCATAAAACAAGCTGCTGATGTTGGATCAGCAGCAAACAAAAGGAGGGAACAACGAAATAGCAAAAATTTTGGTTTGAATTTTGATTCCACGAAACGCGGTTGCGATTGAGTCGAAATACATTTGTATTTTATTCTTAAATTGTTGAAAATCATCCTAAAACAAAGGATCACCACTGCACCTCCCCCAACAGGGGGGAGAGTTCCGGGCAGAGATGCAAAAAAGAGCAACGATTGAGATCATAAAAAATCGCTTTGCAATATAAAATCCCATGCGAACGCACACAAACACACACACATCTAAACGATCTGCAGCAACAACAGCCTCTGCAGCTCTGCCGCTGGGTCGGACGGAATCCGTGAATCAAATGCGCATGTTAATATTATTTATGGTGGCAGTTTTGAAAGCAAGAAAACAACAACAAAAAATACACCAAACACACACACACACACACACGATGTGAATCATGAGTATAAAGAAGAGTTATGGCACGAAGTAAAGCCTAGGCCCTCCCTCCCACTGCATACACTCTCGCGACTGAGAATGGTTTCTCGTGGAGGGAAGAACTTAAACAAACCCGATACGTGAATTGCTGTGCCGAAAACGACTCATCAACGGCAGGCATACGATACATGCCCACACCGTAAGCAATGGATCAGTGGATCTTGGAAGCAGATCGACAAAACTCCGAAACTTCGAACAAGAACCGACTCGCTCGCTCGCTCGAAGCAGCTGCTGCTAGATTTGGAGAAGAGGAATTAATGGAAAGGAAAATAGCGAAAACAGATGAGCAGCAGCACACTTCACCGCAGAGAACGTTTGGTTCGGAATCGGATAGAAATGATTTATTCTTATTAGATTGTAGTTTTTATTGTATTATTTCCTTAATTATTTAATTATAAATTCGATACCTTTTTTGGGGCAGAACGTGACCAGAAAGAATTAACTTTTGGTAGAAAGAAAAATGGAGACTTGATATAAGCCTTTAAAAAGCCTAACGGTTATGCCCGCTCGAGATAATTTTACTTGCAAGTCTAGGAATAACTTCTCCGGACGAGGCGGACTTGTACGTGGGAGGCTACATATGTTTCTGGCCTAGGCCACAAGAAGTGTTGCAATTTGATATTTTTATTCAAAAGTTTGACATTTTGGAGCATAATTTCACTCACAACGTGTTGTGACGTACGACCAACATTTGTGATGTTTTGTTGTGCCTGAGCACATTGATACCGTTAAAGATCTAATTGAACAAGATCGTCACCTGTGACATAGTCCGAGATAGAGGCATCTTTGGTCATTTCTTCCACCAGCATAAACACTATTTTGAACAAACAAGGTAAAAAATCGAAAAACGAACAACAGAAGACGGATCATTCTTCAACATTACAATGAGAGCTCTCGCACATCGCCTCAAACCATCGCTTATTTCACTGGCCAAAACGTCGAATTGATGGGTCATCCCGCCCTTTAGCCCTGACTTGGCAATGACTTCTTTTCTTTCGCGCACATCAAGAAAAAAATGCGTAGTCTACGATTTTTGTCCCCAGAAGATGCTGTTGAAGCGTTCAAAAATCACGTTTTAAAGGTATCTCAATCAGAGTGGAAAAAGTGCTTCGACAAATTGGTTTGAGCGCATGCAAATATTTATAAATCGTGCTGGAGAACACTTTGAAAAAAAAAAAAACACAATTTTTAATGCTAAATAATAGCAATTTAATGTTTGATGCTAAATAATAGCATTAGACCAGAAATACAAATAGCAGCCTACCTAGTAGAGGCGACTCGGGAGCCGGTCTTCAAACGGCAGGACCGGGGTGCAAATATTATTCGAACTGTTACCCTGTAGTGAAGACAGACTGTCGAATTACTTGATATCAGCAAGTCTACTCAATATTGGATTGTATAAATATTCGATGGCAGGCTTCACTTAGTAGATCGTTAAGCCAAGAAGAAGAACAACTCTTCGTGATATTCACAATGACACACATTGCTTTTTAAAGCGTCAGACACACTTCTCTCTTCGACAAATATTGAGTTTTTTAAACTACTATTTTACTAAAATTAGCATGTTCAAATTAATCAACTGTTTAGATATGTTTTAAAGTAAAAACACTCTTTTTTAACATATAAATTAAAAACTAAATATTTCCCCAATATCAGTTAATAAAAACACATTGTGCATTCAACAACGGCAACAGTAGAATAGCCTTAATTAAAGCAATATGATTCACCACCATCAGGAAAGGAGTTCGCAAATTAAATCACCATAAAAAATCACAAAAAAAGCTAAAACATAAATCGTTACAGAAAAAAAGCACGCACTCACAAGAGTAAAAATCTCCCTCACGTCGATAATGATCGATAGTCTCGGGCTGCTGCCACTGTATCACGGCGATATTCAGATGCTAGTAGCTCTAGGAGCTTGATATCCATGTTTAGAAGTGGGATATAAAAATTGCCTAAATTGAATTTACGACACACACACACACATCGACCATCGCAAACGATCGATACACACAAAATAATAAATGTGACGGTCGTCCCCGGTCATCGTCTTGGGCACATGGTGGTCTGTTTCCTGTTTCGTTGTTCCTTTCGCTAAGCTAAGTCAAAAGACCACTAGGAAGAGCAGCGGGAACGAGACTTTTTTTTTGTTGAGAATGATCCTAAAGTAAAGAAGCAGAGTATCAGTTGACGGCGACGATCTTTGAGGTGGTAGAGGAGTTCTGCTTCCTTCGTACGATCGCAACTTCGAACAACAAAATAAGCAGTGAAATTCGAAGGCGCATTGTTCAGGGGAATCGCGTTTACTACGGACTCCACAAACTCCTGCGATCCAGAAGACTCCAACAACACACGAAATGCACGATTTACCGGCGCTTGATACGTCCGGTAGTCCTCTATGGGTACGAGTCTTGGACTGACTGACGATGACTGACGGAAGACGCCAATGCCAATGCACGCCATTTTCGATCGGCAGGTGCTAAGGACTATCTTTGGCGGTTGGGGCTGGGTCACGTGATGAGGATGCCGGACTCATGCCTCACCAAGAAGGTGCTCATCAGCGACCCGTTCGACACGAGGTGTAGAGGAGCACAGCGAGATCGTTGGCTGGATCAAGTGGAGTCTAACCTGTCGGAGATCAGATGAAGTCGTGGATGGAGGGCTGCAGCCCTAGACCGAGTTTCCTGGAAACTAATTGGAGACCTGGCCATGTCGACGCGACGTGCTCAATCCTGAGCCACGCCAAGAAGAAGAAGAAGATCCTAAAGTTTACAGATTACCTACTCGAGAAAAGGTTTAACATATTGATAATAATATCCTGCAACAGGTGAAACCAACGTGCTTGGTGTGACGTCTCTGCATTCTTCCGGAAAGGATGACAAATACCAAATGTTAAGCTTAGAAAGCCTGCTAAATATTGTAGGTAAAAAATTTCAAACATTTCAAGAGCACTTTCAATGTGAGAATATTAATCATGCCCATCTACAAAAACGTTACCACCCTTTAAATACGGGAGCTACAATATCGAAAAACTGTACAACCTGTTGTTACTCACCTTGCCTTGGTTGCCGCTTCGGAGGGGAGAAATAAGTTTAACCAGCAGCTAGCAGCAACGCGTATTCGAGTGGGGGGATGCGGTTCGGAAAAACCTAACACGCACTACCTAGAGCCGGCGACCATAATTAAACCGCAGAGAGGCGCTAGAGCAGCACTAGCGTCTCATCATTGACCCAAATAAAGAAATAGTGTGTTGTTTAAGCAGCTGCTGGAATATCAATGAGGTCTGTAGGAATGGATAGCACCAGGCACAGCAAATGCACGGATCAACATTATGCCGGTGCCTAAACCGGTAGTAACGTACGGTGGTGGAATGATAGAATTTTGGGAGTTTTTTTTTTTCTATTTATAAAATAATCATACAGTTGGGAAGTAGATTTCGAAGCATTTATTGCTTAATGATGGAGAAAATAGACTAACTTCTGATGGCAATGAACACAAAACTACGACCAAAAAATCAATGGATTAAATTTTGATAGTTTAAGAAGCATTCCTGGCGGGCCTATGCCTGTAGGATGGGACTTTGACAGGACTCCCATAGAAATACATGGTGTGCACGATACATGTTACACTTGTTTGAAACCTGCCACGAAGATTTTGAGGCTCTTCTACAACGGAAAGATCATACTAGGCGGTCGGATTGCTTACGGAACGACGATTTCTTCGACATTTGGCTAAAAAGGGCTTAAGCATAATTTTTACGACTTAACCACCCCCAATGGCTGGCCTCCCAGCTCCCCAGACCTCAACCCGATGCACTATTTTGTGTAGGGCATGGTTGAAAGGGACACCGAACATCCTGCAACACAAAAGCAGAATTAGTGCAAAAAATGTAGGGCCGCAAAAACGGTCTTAATAACCCAGGGCTGTGGTAGTCCGCGGGCTTTCTCCAGGTTCCGAAAGTGGATACAGGCGGTCATCAGGATTCCGAGGGTGGTTACTTTGAGTAATTTGTGCAGCCAACATGGTAAGCTAAATTTCGTAAAAAAAAATTTTTTTTTCTTATTTGCATCATAACAACAAAACCAAAATTCATTTCCCCCAGGAACTGTCAAATTTATGAAAACATTTTCTTAAGTTCTTTCTGAGCCTGTACGATTAGTTGCTTCATCGTCGGGAAGCTGAATGTGTAAAATCCTCCAATAAAGGAGCTCTTGAAAACGTTTTTAGTTGCTAGTCAATTTCAATCTTTTCTCATTCAGCATCATGCCGACCGTCAGTTTGTTATTTGTTATTTTATTTTATTGAATTTAACAGACCATATGTGGACCCCTTGAAGCGACTTTTTTAACGTTTTACATTTACAGCTAACTCATACATATTTACATAACTAACATAACAAGTAATGGGCCGCACTGTTTGTATACAATTCAGGAATGCAGAGCGCGGCAGGTTCAAAACGATCACACACCGCGTTGAATGACGAGGAACGGATCAGAGGCACCAAAACGAGTACGACGTTCCCCGTACGTCAAGAAGTGATCCTAGCACGGAACGATCTAGCCGGGGCGTACATGTTGATCACTCTAGTCCACCTGGACAATCCCGCAAAAACAAACCGAGTAAATTTACGCTGGATGGATTCCAGGCGAGCCAACGAGCGTGCGGATATGCCGGGCAACCACACCACGGATGAGTATTCCACCACGGACCGAACTAAGGAGCAGTACAGCATCTTAACGGCAATCAGGTCGTTAGGATCTCGCGCCGTTAGCGACGATGTTCTCTAGCTGTTCATGCAAGCTCAACTTACCTTCAAGGAGCTTGGAGTTTGATTCATTTGTGAGTGATGCTCGCAAGGACAACTTCATCTACGACATCAGAACTTTAGGTAATAATGTCTAGGATATGCTTCTCTGTTTGTATTGTTATTGAAGTTGGGATCGAATTTTTAGGATAGCCAAACCACCAAGTCACAAAACGATATTGGCTGGCCAAACTCTATCTTATACGCTTCCGTCTTTCGTTAGCTGCTCGATATTGAGCATCTCTGTGCAGGGATAAAACTCATAGTACACGCACAATCTATTATAGCAATTATCTCGACTATTTTCGTCATAGCTACTCGAAATCCATCGCTAACTCTGGTATATTTTGTATGTGCTAAAGAAACACAATATATTGGACGAATAGCTAAGACACATGGTCATTAGAAGTTCCTAATATCAGCATTGACTTAACAACAAAACAACTTAATAACAAAAAGAGTTGCAAAATTTTACCCCATTTTAATTGCATTAAAATGGTATAAATTTTAACACTTCTGGATTTATTCATTTGAATGCTAGAAGCGTTCATTTGGTACAACAAACACGTAATACATCCCTCATTAGCTAATTAATTATATTAATTGAGATGAAACAGATTTCACATCAAATGAAAAACCCCAGCTAAATACACAATCTGACATTCCTTTACTACCAGGAAAAAGAGCCCCAAATGACATTTGATAGTACTCCACAAGAGCAGTTGTAGAATGTAGGGATCCAAAAAAAAGTATAAAAACAAACCAAATGGTAAGCTTCCGGACCAGCTGAACCAAAGCGTTGTAACACAGGGTTGCCAAAAAAACCCCCCCAGAGTTCACTGTGCTGACTGTGAACAGACGACAAACGGGCACACTACATGGATGTGAAAAGTGAAAACACTTTCCATCAGCACACAGCTGACGAAGGAAAAAAAGCCAGCTAACAATTGCAACGGTGTGCTAGAAAAGCAGGTTCTTAAGATGTTTACCTTTTCGGTTGTAGAGAAAACTTTCAATACGCATCTGCGCGGCTTTAAAGTGCATACTATTTTTAAACCATTTTCTCACCACCACTAAACGAATCGGTTCTATCTTTACCGCTTAAATATTGCGATTGGGATGGATGTGTTTCGCAGTGATACTTTTAATGTTGACCTTCACCAATCTAGAGATGCGAACACACATAGCGAAAAGACCCAAACACATGCAGGAAATGTGGGGAAAATCCAAATTTAAACAAAAGATTAGTATGTTATTAAGATTTTCTATTTGGAGTAAAAAAAAACAAGAAGGATCGCGCGATTAGCAATAACACGATCAATCCACGAAAAGAGATTAGATTAGTTTGTAGTTGTGTTCCAAAAACATAAAACACTTAAAGCGATCACCTATTTGGTGAGTGTTTTTCTTGTGGTGAGGGCACTCACCGAACACTCACACTGATGCACGCACACGGAGTCGGAAAAATTGCGTACGTCTCTGAGAGAGAGAGAGAGCGTGTGGAAAAAAGAGAGTGAGAGCGACGAGAGAGTGTAGATTTTTAAGGGTGGGTTTGGTAGGAGGGCAGATTCGACTACATCATCATATTGCATACCAACCACCCCAAAAGCATCGGCATCGCAACGGAACGGGGCAAAATATAATACATGCCAACGCAACCGGTTCTGTGTTGGTATGTTGCTAGGTAAATTACGTAATTCTTTTTTAGTTGTCCCGTAAAATTTTCTTCAAACATACACACACACATGCTTGCTCTCTTTCTCTCTCGCTCTTTCTCTTTTTCGACAAGCTCGATGCAAACACACTAACGTTCAACTATTTCTATAAGGTGTTTTTTTCTGTTTGAGGTGTCTATTAATCAAGTTGTTACAAATAACCATTTATTATTTATAAAATTAATATTTTGAACATAAATCTAGGAACAGTTATTCATTTATAATTATTAAATATAAATTAAAATATAAAACTCAAACAGTGTGCCGGAAACCTGTCCGCTTGTTTAACACACACACAAACACATATATTTTATTGTGTTTTTCTTTTTGCTGCCATTTATTAAATTATACACCTAGCGCTTCCAATAGGACCCGGGATACGAAATAAAAATCACGACCTACACACGGCCATCCAAATCATTTAGTTTTATATTATTCTCTCCTTCGCACAGCCGACTAACCACACCAATATAAAGGGGGTAGGTGAGGGGGGTTGGGTGGTTGGGGGGTTGGGGGGTGCATGAAACCGCAACCCGCGGGGCTGACTGACGTTTTGCGAGCGAGCGGTGCGCGTGAGTGCTTGAAAACGAAAAATTGTGTAACTCCGGCGGCACTCAAGCGCTGTGCTGAGCCGTATTCAGCGTAAAAACGCAAACACAACATTGAATCTACCACACACACACCCACACACATAAGTACACCAAATTGTGATATCACCGCATACATCAGCGTAGCAATATCCGTGTGGAAAAGGAGGAAAAACTTTGTATGAAGGGAAACAAAAATTAAAACATAGCTCTACACACACACCAACGCAGCCTTTCGACATACATCGCCGGGCTGATCGATCGTAGTTAGCCGTGAAATGCCACCCCATCCGGCGGGTGGTGTATGGAAGCAGCACCATAAAACACTGCTAAGCGATCATTTTCTATCTGGCACCAACCACCCAAAACACACGTCTGGAGAAAGTTTTTCACTATAGCCTAATAGACAGGTTGCATACATAAAAATGCACTTTTTGTTTTTCAACATAATCAATCTCGCGAATCGACACGACTATGTAACCAACGGGAATGTGTTGTTGTTGTTCGTTTCTAACTGGATTATGTCGCAGCCCTACGACCACTACTACCACTAGTTCACCGGAGGCTAAGTGTGAAGGAGAGTGTGTGTGTGCGTAAAACTCGCGACAAAAATAATACACACGCAAAAAACAAAGCGGAACAGAAGAACGTCACGTCGAAAATAGACTGTTCTTGCGGGGTTGGATTCCGGAGGATCCTTGAAAAGTACGAAGTAAAAGGCTAGCCAACACATAGTTACGTTCGATTTTTGTTCGTTTTAAAGTACGCAGTAGAAATATGTGAAAGTAGTAGTGCTTTCTTACCTTTACGATTTATTTGCATGCTACAACACAGAAAAGTGGGATGAAAATCTCGTTCTCCTACGGTATCCGAACGTTCAACACATGCAAAATTGCACACAGAACACACACATACAGTTGTACGCGATGTCTTGAAAACAACACAACAGCTCGGCAGTAAATTCGTGATCGTATAAAGTACTACAATCTTCAAAAATTCGACACTTTAATCCTGTCGGGAATCTGATTTTGCCCAGCACAGTTGAACACAAAGTGAGTAACGCACTTTAATGTAATTTTTTTACACATAAATGTAACCCTAATTCACTGTTTTCTGCTTGTTTTTCTTCAACTTATTTTCCAAAGTTGTTTTTCAATTCGTAAACAGTAAACTCCACCAGCACCAGACGCACAATCGATTCACCACAGGGATGAAAACGTACACAAATACATCGCACCACAGAGAACGCACACATATACACCGCGTACAAGATGCACTCCTACTCGTACCTTCGTCACACTGCACGTATATGCTCACGCACGGATGCAAGTGCAAAACATAAATATTATGAACTGCTCGTACACTTACGCACACATGCACCACACAAAACTCCTGCTCGCGATGAGATCTCGATCGAGAGTACTCTCCTTCGTCACTTTTTTTTTGCTGCACGCACTTTAGCACCTTAGCACTGAAGTTTAACACCGGTGTGCTCACGCACGCACGATCGAATTATACACTAAAAATTGCAACTAGAAAGTCGAAAATTCACGATCACACCACACTACAGCGAATAGAAGAGAATTCACCCTTTTGAGACATTTGCTCACGTCTCACTCACTCTCACTGTGTGTACTACGATTTCACTGCATACGCATGGCGGCTATCAAAACACTTCCACAGCTCGAACCGTCGTGAATCTATCGTCATTTCCATTATTATCATTAGCATCGAGTAGAACATTTTGTCAGGTGCGTGGCCGCGCGTGTGTGTGTCTATTTTGTCGATCACATGTGTATGATATCACGCCGATTAATGCGAACTTTGGGACGCGAATTGGGAAAGTAAGTAAAAACCACCTCCTAGAGGACGCGTACCAAACAAAACAACACCGTTGTGTATCGTGCGCAGCAGCACCCGTCTACATACTTATGTGCGTGTGTGTGTGTGTTTTTATGCTACTTCTGCTGCTGCTGCTGATGTCTGTTCTTCCGTTGCGTATGCTGGAATGATATTTTGTATCGGAAAAATAATTATACACACACTCGGCCGCTTGCTGCACCGTTCCACCTGTGTACTTGCGACACTTGGGCTACCAACGACGACGACAACGGTGGCAATTAAATGATATACTAAAGCTGCTGCTACACTTCTCCCCCCTGGGGGCGAATATATGCTTCTTCGTAGCAAAGCGCTGCCTCCTTCGATGGTTTCGTGTACGCACCCGTGTGTCCGTTCGTTTCGGAAGGTTATTCGGGGGTTTGTGTGTTTGTTCCTCTCAACACATCACTATTTTACCGATCGTTCGGTCTCTGTCTCCGGACTACTTGCGCAATTTTATGTCTCTATATGCACTGGAGAAACCCCCCCGACGTGCACCAGAGCACCCGGGGTGCTTTTCCAATGAGGTAATGTGCTCTTGGAGGAAGCCAGCAACGAGCGCAAGGATACCTTTTCCTTCCACTAACACAAACTGCTGCTGGTGATGCAGTTTCGTGCGTTTGTTGTTTTGGTAATAAAAATCCAAGCTCATCAGCCGCGATGATGATGATGTGGTTAGGGGTGGCGATGACAGCAACGGCCGCGGAACGGAGAGCGGGTGGGTGTGTTTTGCAGTAATCACACAACTTTCCCGTAACAAGGCGGACCCGTACGCGTCTGTTGGAAGGAAGCAGGCGAAGGTGTACGAAACACAATCTCCCTTTGGAACCACCGAAACTGCGTCGAATGGGAAACCGATGATGACGAACGCGCGACGACCACCAAGAACACGGACACACAATGTTTTTTTTTCTTTGCTTCTCGCGTTTGCGTTACTCTGCTGCTTCTTGTCGATTCCACAAACCAAGGTATTCAAGGTTCGATTCCACTAGCCAGTATCTCTGGCACAGTGCACCACTTCTTTCACGCCACTGTGTGCTATCGTCGTCGGGACTACGGAGGGGAAAAACAGTTCCGTTCGGCGTTGGTGGATTTTGCAAATTAATTACTTTTGTCCCAGTGTATAAATGCACAAATCTACGCGGAGTACAAATACGACGACGACGACGACGACGACGAAATCAAAACGAATATGGCCGATAATGAGCAATACGGTAAAGTCGAGCTTTCGTGCTCGATTTCGATTTTCAGCGTATTCGAGCATGTGACAAGTTTGCGTTCGAGCAGAATTGCTCAATTTGACTGGTATCGGACAGTGGTCGGTTGGAGAATTGCTCAAATGGAAATAAAAACTTTTTGTTTTAATTCAATTTATTTGGTGATTTAGTACGGTATTTCATGCCTTTCAGTTGATTTTAGTTTAAAGCAAGTTTTAAAATATAATTTCACGTTCACACGATTTGCATAAATATGAACTATTAACGGTTTCATATAGCCTTTTGCTGTGAACTTTTTTCAAATTTTGTACAACTTTCTACTAATTTTTTAATGTTTTCTTCTTCGCTTATTCGGAAGATGCTTTAACGGGAATATCAGAGAATATTATAAGAAATATATAATCGGATATTAAATGATCCCTTTTCAGCAAACTACCTCACACCGTTTTCTTCCATTCAACACTTTCGATAGCTATATTTTTTACATGCACCGCTTAGCTATGCGTTTTCATTACTCTGTAGGATGGAATTGCAGTGTAGAGCACGTCAGGGTGGGGAATTTTGCCGCTGCTAGTAGTAGATCACCTCGTATTGCAATTTGCAGAACGGTCAACGATAAATCCCGCAATTGAAACAAAACCGGAACGGAACTGATAGGGCGCTACCGTCGTCGTTCGCCTTTGACGGTCTTCCGTTTTTCTTTCTTTTCCTCCCGTAACTGACGTTGCTTTTCTCGGTCCTGCTTATCCTTTTCCTTTTTCAGTTGGCTTTCTAGTTTGGCCTGCTCGCGTTTTTCGCGCGCGAGTGCTTGCACATCAGCAAAGTTGGTGTTTTTCACCAGCTTTGGATCGGAACTGGTGGCACCTCCGCCTCCTCCTTCTTCGTCTTCTTCGTCTGGTTCACTTTCAGAGAGCTGAAATTGGAACGGATTTCGTTATTATGCTGTCCTGCCTTTACTCTCCACTGTCCCTACTAACTACCTGGCTGTATTGCGACAGAATCTGTTCCTTGATCCGTCGTTCCTCCTCAGTGTATTCTCGTTCCACTTTTGTCGCTAGCTTTTGTCCTTCCAACAATTTCGCTAGCTGAACCTCAACATCCAGCTTGGGTTTGGAAGATTCTGCTTCTTGGCTGTGGCAAGTTTTCCACTTGTCCAGTATCTCTTTGATGAATGGATCCAGATCGGTTTCCTATCGCCCAGCATTAGACATTATCGATGGGGGGGACATGGGACAGAAATAGCCGATGTTTGTTAGTTCGTTTGCTAAATTTATACCTCTCTCATCATCATCGCCAGCACCATCATCACCACCAATCACACATGCACGGATTAGATTGGCTGGCCTCAAGTTTTCGCCCCCGTCCCCAATACAATCTCTTCGCAGCATGCAAAACGTACAATAATTGCGCTAAGGATGCCCTCCAAAGCTTCCACTTTTTCCTCGTTGTTTTCATCGCCCTCCAGGATACCGGTAATGTAGGAACCGAATACGCTCACATCCGCCTTCGAAGCACGCAGCTTGGAGCTAAGCCAACTGTTGAACTCGGCCACCGCACCCATCTCACGGTTGTACAATCGAGAACACGAAGTCCTGTGAGACAATGATTTGTCTTTAACTTTATCCCAAAAGATTATAAAAATGTGAAAACTTTTTGCAGAATCTTTCCCCCGAACCACACACACATTCTCTTTGTTGACATCGATGACAATTCGAAAGCATACATAACTCAAGGTTCAGTGCTTGCATGTATGTTTAGCGGGGGATTTGACGCGGATATGTGAAAAACAGTATTGAAACAAAGACTGTATACGCTATGTTATGATATTTGAAGGATTCCTTTACAGGGTGGCAACAATTTCAAATGAAATTTGAACAGATTTTTATAAATATTGGGGTTTTTAAAATAATAGTGTTGTAAACAAGCGGTGTTTACACCGACCGCTGCTGTCATTGTCGGAAGTTAATTCGTATTTACGAAGTTGTCGGAAGAAAGCTTCGCGGTCGGGACAACTGAGTTCCGCGGTGAGTGAAGGACCAGGACGAGAAGTAGGTTCATAGAAGGGCTGAACAACGCGTGAGCGGCATTAGTACCGCTAGAAAACCAGAAAATAAATCAAACTAATTTTTTGGTTCGCTCCACTAAATAGCGTTCCTAACTAATTAAAAACTTTTTTTACTGTGTTTTCTACAAATAGTCTTTTTGATGTCAATCAGTGTTCGGTAAAAGATTTGGTAATGATTTATCATCATTGTTATGAATCAACATTACTTGTTTTGATAGAAGAAGACAGACTTTTGAAGTTGGAAAACAATTTCAATATGAAATCAAGCGTAAATATTCAAAAAACAAATATTTTTGATCACGTTTGAACGTACTTTGATGATATTTGTAATAAATTATTATCCGTGAAAAAAGCTTTATATGAATAATCATCATCAAATGCATCAAAGCATCAAATAAAATCAACTTCAGCTGCACCACATTTGTTTTTGATACCACTAACGAGCGTGCTCGCTGAATAGAGGGTTGTGCTGAGTTGTTATTTATGACCGATCAGCATTGCGAAGGATATAGAAGGTTCCTACTGATAGAAACCAATCAATTTAATAGAATATTTATGAAAAGCAAGATGACTAGAACAATACGAATGCTGTTATGATGAAAAAAATAAATAAAGCATGATAAGAGCGCGGACCACCAGAAATTTCTTAGACACACCTGCTGAAATCGATGTTGAACTGTAAAAAAATCTCTAAAATACGATTTCAGTGTTTTCTCCTTTGCCTCCTGAGGGTGGCTTGTGTATGTGCCGCATTCTCAATGCGATCTCAAAGCGAGAAAACTTCACAAACGCTCACGAAAATCCATAAATGTTTAGAATGAATTAATACACAATTTTTTTTTTTATTTACTTTATCGAGTCATCTAAAAAGCAGCAATTAAAAATGAACTCGTATACCTTAGCATTACATAAACCAGATTTTTTTTAACACTCCTTAATGCTCCCTATCCGTTAAGGGTTCGCAAACGCAGCTTTGTTTGAATAAGGGTGAAACGCAGCACCAGTTCGGGGTTGCGATGCTCGGCTCGCATAAGCTTTCTCTTTTGCACTCGTTAGCATGAGTGGGAAGCTTGGGCACTCGGGTACCCGAGCCGAACGCGAGACGGCACCCGTGCGGCAATAGCAGCCACCCCTACAGCACAACAAACCATCGTACGCCAGTTTTATTTTGCTTTCGCGTGACGGCCGGCGAACGTACGAACGTTGCTGCTAAACGCGCATCACCACCTTTTCCAAAGCTCGTCGTGCACGGGGTGCCAGTTTACGTAAAAAAATCCGCCGGATTCAATTGATCGCTACTATGCTGTATTGCAGTACAACACGCCACTAGCTATCGGTACTCTGTAGTTTCAAACATATGTAGCGAATTGGAAAGCAGCAGAGTGATCTTTGAGTGAATTGGTGCAAGTGCATTGGTGAAGGGAAAATTGTTTCCTAATTCCGTGCAGTGTGCACACGTGAGAGTGGTGAAAAAGTGAAGAATATCATAACACGCACGGAAAAGTTCATCGAGTCGGTTTGCAGCTGATTTTTGAATTTCATGCCGGTCAGTGATCGGTTGATGTCACAACGCGCGTGTTTCCAGAATCGTGCTAAACGTGGGCCGTGAAACAAGCCTTATTGTGTGTGTAAGTTATGTTTAGTTGCGGCTGGCATCTTCTTCAACATTCCATTGTAGCAACGTTTGTTGCGTGCGAGTCAGTGACCACATTATAGCCTTCTCGCGAGCCAGCGAAAAGCAGCAAACAGCGAGCATTCGAAAGCTTTGTGCCGGGCGCGCGCGGGCTTTGGAAGGGAACATAAATCAAAAAGGTTTGTTCAGCCTTTTTTCTTGCTTTTCTTCTCCGGGAATCTCCTGAGAAAACGATTTACTTCGTTTTCTGCCTTCCATCTGCTTTCGTACTTAAAATGTTCTTTGTGTTGGGATGATGATGATGATGATGATGAAATGTGTGCGCAGTGATCGTCTGCGAATGTAGAGAGGGATAAGGAAAAGCTAACCAAGAGACAAGAAGATGAATAATAATCAAAACAAACCAACTGAAATCCCTTGCCAGGAAAGCAAAAACCAATCGATACAACGATTTGTGCAAATTAAAAACAAGACGATCGGGAATCGGGCGAGAACGTCGGGAAGAGGACGAGTAAAAGAAAATAATGCATTGTGTGATAATTGACCCGTTCGATTGCGGTTTTTATGCTTTGAGCTTCCACCCTCCTCCCACTTGTGGATGCATTCGGATTTGCTGCATTGGCATCGGCATTGGTGTAATGCTTTGGAAAAGAAATTACTGCCGGGAAGAGATAACCTTTGCCAGTCCATCCATGTGGTTATCGCAAAGGGAGCAATTGGTATGCAATCGAACGATTTCATTTGTGTAGCGTTGGTTGAGAATATGAATTCTTTGAAAGTTTCCTTCGCTTGTCGATCGTGATCCTTCTTGATCTTGTTCGAATGTTGATAGATCGCACAGCGATCATTTTGGTACCGATCGAAGCATATCTGTCAGACTCATCTTCAATATAAAGTGATCAAAATAAGATTATAGCTACCATACAAGATAAAGAAAATAGACTAATTCAATGGCTGTGTGATCTTACACTACAGATAAAAAAAAACATGATAGAGTTATCAAGTGATTTGGAGCCGTCCGTCTGTCAAAAGCGTTAAGAAACTGCAATTAAAGAATTTTCAAAATTGTGAGGCCTATCCTGATCGACGAATTTTACTCCTTGAAGTTCTCCAAGATCTTCGGACATCGAACAATTTTGTACGACTCTTCCCATGTTGCTGAAATGGAATGAGATATTTCAGGCCGTATCATTATGATGCCACTAAGAATTCGTCCAGTCGGTGAAGAATATCCAGGAGAAGATGGATATTGTCATCCAAAATACGCTTGTCTGGAACGAAGTCATCCATTGGATGATCCCGTTGCGGATGGTTGCAATCATGTAATGGAATTTTACATTCACTGAGGGAGTTTTGCAATCAGTCACAATTTGAAGAAGCAAAAAAGCCTTATAGCTTTGATGAACTGCAATTGAAGAGTTTGAAAACTGTGAGGCCTATCCTGATCACCAACTTTTATAATGTTCAAGTTCCAAGATCTTCGATTTTCGACCAATATTTCAGACATCCAGCAGTTTTTAACGCCTTTGTAATGTTTGCAGAAACTGGAGACGATATTCTAGGCTATATTATTATGAAGAACATCCACAACAAGATGGACATTGTATCCGAAATACGCTTGTGCTTGTCTGCACAAACTTCTGAAGTCTTCGGAATTGGAGTCCTAAAAGAGTTTCGAAAACCGTTTAGGGTACATATATTTTTGACGCTGGACACGTCGTCGATCGATGAGGCTCCAAGCTGACTTCAAAAGCGATCAATAGTAATTTCTTCTAACTGAAACTTTCTTTAGAGAACCTTTATACAATTACTCTGTAGCAAAGACAGCGAATCGTTTGCTCAATAATCCTCACAAAGACGACAGGCATAGCTGAACTGCGTGGATGTATGATTCGTCTAAAATTTTATGCATTTAAATCTCTACAATAATTTCCCTGCAAAAAGAAAACAGATTCATTTTTCAAAACATCAAAAGAAACAATGCAATTTCTCCGCACACAAGTTATTGCAATTGCTCAATACACCACTTCCCATTTCAAACCGACTGCAATGACTTCTGCGAATATCAAATGTGAAACAAATGTTCAACACATGGTGCCCCGTTTTCACTGCTCAATGTATTGCCGGGGCACTGGATCATGTGCCCTGGAATGTGCCGTTTACTTCCGCTTCTCGTTCTGTCTTCCTTTCCGGACGGTGGCAACAAATGTGTCCCGGGAGAGGTTTACAGCGCTATGGCAAATTTTCTTTTACTCACCTACGGCGTTCGGCGGCGTCACGCAGTTTTTCGGCCATCTTTCGGCTAAAGAAAGCGAAGGAGACAACACTGCATTTGGCGGTGTTCTCTGAGGGCGGAAACGGGGCCAAGCATACCAAAAACCCATCCCGAACCGATCTCTGTGACGGTGTGCGTTTTTAACTGTGCCGGCCCGAAAATCAAACCCCTCGGGCCGGAAACAGGGGAAGGGTAAAAAAGGAAAGCCCAAAGAAAAGAAAAAAACCAGCACAGAAGCCCATCATCATGCAGAAGAGAACCAATTCGTGAAAAGAAGCGCGTGGAACTGGGCCACCCGAAACCGAAACGAAAAGGGAAAAGAAAGTAATTCGCTCGCGCCATCCGCCAGACCGTTTTCATACATTTTGGAAATCATACATATTTCGGTACATATTTCTGCACACCGTTTGTCTTGTTTTTCCTTTCGAGGCCATTTTTATGCACTTTACGCATCGTATTTGGTTTTGGGATGCCATAAAAATGTTATAGTTTCGCCTCCCTACGCCGTGGTGGGCAAATGCGTACTCTCTACTTGGTGGTTTGCTTTGTCTTTTTATCGTTTTTGTTTTGTTTTTTCCCCCCCACCCGATATCGATCGAAACATGTGATACAACAAGCACAGCTAGCCGTAAATTCGATGCAATGAAAATGGCGTCGTAAATGGTTGTTATCAGAAATTTCCATCTTTCCGGAAAATTGGCACGAGACAGACGCTGGCAATTCATCGGCTCCAAATGGTCAGAGTTACTTTCTATGGTTGGAGTTTTCACAGTTTAGAAAACACTCTGATGAACGCTGCCAGTCGCTTGTATTGAAGGAAAAGGGATTATAGTTGGAGACTTGATATATAATTATATTTTCGAACATCAGTTGACAAGCCTGTAAGTTTCAATTGTTAAAATTTAAGTTCATTTCGAGCAGCTCTGGTCAAGAAATATTTTCTTTTTAAAGTTTATTAGATCTATCAGCTTTGTCGCTAAATGGTACCTGGCCCTATTGACAAAATTGCCTTAATAACCACTAATGAGTGCTTTTTAAATACAAATTAGCGTTAGCAGTGCTTTAGTCGGCGAATTTACAAAGATTTTGTCAAAAGGGGCAGGAGATATTTATTCACCTTTTGCCTACTGGCTGAATTAGACTTGAAACTAAGTTTTGGTCACCCAGCTTTTTTTACGATCGTTAAATGCACCAGAGTCTCACCAAAGAACGTCTGAGGAACTGGTGACATTGTCATTGTCGTACCTTGTTTCCATGCGTCAAAATCTTATTGCCTGCAGTGGAGAAGACACTGGATAACAGAGCCATTATTATACAAAATTCTCTGTTCAAGTCCTAGAATTGTATCAGAATAGATCATCATTCAGAATAAACAACTGATTAGGCCAGCAAAAGATCATATACGAGGCGATTGCGTTGGCATTCGAATAGACTCTCAGCTAACATTAGCCATCAACAGATGTATTTTTTCGGCAAATCAAGATAGGGGACCATGAGAATCGTTTTGACGCAAAAACTGAGGAATAACTGATCACCAATGACTTGGAAAATTGTCATACAAAATATTTTAGCTGAATTCTGAGCTAATTTAAAAGATTCTTGGACGTCTGGTACGCTCTTGGAGAACTTCAAGCTATTTAGTTGTCTGTACTAGTCTTTTAATGTAAAGAATGGCTGCGATCGCTTTCGGGTTCGGGTTTCACAACAATTGGCTACAAAACTTGTCACATACGATCGATCGGAGTTGTCGTTGCCAAGTTATCAGATTGTGCTGAAGAAACCTACCTCAAAAGTGCATCTTACAGCCCGGCATGAAGAATGTATCATCATCCTACACCCTTAGGAGACGGTGTTCGTGCATTAAAAGCTACTTAGTTACGGATTTTAGATTGCCCAAACCTACCCGTCCCTCGTACACAAAATTCAAGGACAACTAGAGCTCGAACACAGCCAACACGTCATGCTGCATTTGTCCAGCACGCAACCACAGAAGAGACCTTCTACAATGTGCCCCAGCGGGCATACTTTGAAAAAAGACATACCCGTGTATTGTAACGGCTGCTTCCGGATGGATTTATACGCAGTGACCGCAATTCCGCAGGGCAGCACGGTTCTGCGGCTTATCTTGCTGCAACTACTGTGTGATACACAGAAAGCGAGTTCTTAGCACGCGACCCTAAACACACTCCCATAGGCCACGCTTCCGGGGTATGGTTTGGGTGATGGCGTAACATCCCACCACTCCAACCATCACTCATCTAATCGAGCCGTGTTATCGTGTGCCTGTCCCGCTGGTGTGTGTGTGTGTGTGTATTTTTTTTTTTTATGGTTCCAAAGGCAGGCCCGATAATGTAAGAAGCCCCCTTTAGAGAAGCGTGATGGATTTTTATTTTAAAAAAAGGAATTGAGCGTGTGTGCACACTGACACCTAGCATTGGTGTTGATTATGGTTGGCCAACTTTTGTTTAAGACAATAAAAACCGGACCGGAACAATCATTCAAAACAGTGAGGCAACAAAAACAAAAAAGAAAAAGCAAACTTCCAGCCAAACCCTCGCGAGGAGAAGGCGTAGAAGTTTTATGTGCCAAAGATAAAGAGTGCCGAGAGTACGCGAAACTAAGCGTTGCTTAAGGAAAGCATAACACAGAAAGAAAAACGAAACCATCGTAACCCCAAATGTTTCAGATCTTTTTGGCCCACAGAAGGCAGATAGACGGCCAAAAAAATAAACAGAGTTCGTGTGTTTTTTTTTGTTGCTCTGGCTTTGAATGCATTTCTTCTGGTGCGGGAGTACGCGTCCGGTGGAAGCTCTACTAGCTTCCACAGCAAGTACAGGGGAACAGCAAAGAAACATCACCGCACAAGAAAACTGATGAGCGAAATTTTCCGAAACTATTTTTTTGCTGCTGCTGCTGCTCGGTGGGACACAGGGTGAGTTAGTGGCAGTTAAGGGGTAAGATTCATCTACGTTGCGCCATTTTCGGTTGGGTGGAGGTAAAATACGGCCCTCCCCGCAAGAGCTAGAAAGAAGGCATAATACCTATGGCTCGCTGCCTGATGGTCGTAAGAAATGGTGTTTATCTTCTTTTCTTTCGCCACCTCCGGCAGCGGGTTCAGTCTTCCTCCGAGTGATCACCGGCGTGGAAATCGAGTGGAAAACTGAAGTTGTACCTGACCTTAGGCCCTTTATTGCGGGCCCTGGTGGATGGAAACGTTTTTGGGAGTGCGGCGTGTAGTAGTTGTTCCTGTAGTTATTCGAGATTTCAAACAAAAAGGTTTCTTTTGAGTACAATCTTCGTTAATTTGTGATACAATGCATTGTGATAAATACATCTATATTTTTGGTGTATTTCTTCAAAAAATTGTGTTCTTCACCCTTCTTCTTATTCTTTTTCTTCTTCTTCTTGATGCCTAACCTTCTTGCAGTTGGATAGACAGGCTTCACTACGGGGAAACGGTCCGGATCTTGGTCCTTTTTCTTGACTTAACGTCCGTAAGCTCATCCCGGTAGGCCAGTAAGATCATGACGGCCTTCAACTAGAATACTGGTTTTCTTAACTTAATCGATACCTGTTTATAGTTAGACGTTCGGCCATTATCCCGCCCACTTTCCAAGATATTTGATTTTAATAAACGAATGCATTTTTTCACGAACATTTGATAGTACACCGAAGTCGTACAAGAAATTATCATAAAAGCTCGTCCACAGTATAAGAATTGTTTATCAAATCTTAAAGCTCTTCTTCTTCTAGGCTTAATGACCTTTAAGGTCACCGATCAGGTTTAGTTTGATGAGTTTGTTTGGTTACAAATTATTGGTTGAAATCGATTTACGAATCCTGCTTAAGGTCACGCCGATCGATATCTCGTTGTTGGATAGGACTTACTGCGAGGCAATGGTCCGACGTAAAATTTTCCTACCCTGTTCATCCTTCTTGAATATGAGCATTTAAACATTTATGTAGAACAAATCAGACTAGATGGTTATATCAACAAAAAAGCAAATATCAATATTATGAATAGGTCCTTATGGTTAAAGTTATGTACAGATGCATCATACAATACAAAATACTATTTTTTCGTGATCCAAAGCGAAAAATAAACATGTCATAGATTTGTCAAAGAAATCACAAAGATATCTCTCTCTCTCAAACACTTTTCAATCCGCATCAAACTTGTCTGCAATACAACACACCTTCGGCTACGAATTGCACTGAGTTCCCCAACTTTGGTGATTTACTCAATCGTATTTCTTTCCCTTTTCTCTTCCTACCCAGGGCGGCCAGCCAAACCGCGGCAAGTGAGAGCAAAGATTAGACTGCGTTGATTAAGCTGCAAGTTGCTGCGCCGCTAAGGAAAGCAAGACACGGCACGAAACAGTGAAAACAACCAAAAATCTCACGGAAGAAACCGACGTGTGCGAGAAGTGGCCGTGATCACGCGCGCGCGCAAACTCTGACGGCAAAGTGCTGCGCATGGATGCAACCGTGAGCGCATACAACACGTGCAGAGTGTGGAAGCGATAGCACCTTTCGCGGTCGGTAGTTTGGTTGAAGCAAAATAATGCAAATGGGTAGTGAAACCCATTAAAAGCAAGGAAAAGGCACGGCCAGACAAAGCAAAACACAGGCACGGCCGGAAAACTTCCCCCAAAAAAAAAAAAGAAAATCGCACAAAAATCCGCCCCGATAGTGAGCCGCTGATTACGACGATGCTGATGCGGATGGTAAAATGAAAAGAAAAGAAACGCTTCTCGAACGCTTGCTGGGCAGCTCTCGCATCATCTTATCAACGAATCGGCACATCAGAAAATGATGATTAAATAACGCGGCGATTGAGGCGAAAATTATCTGCGCGAGTGGTGGAAAAGGTGAAAATTAAAGTGATCGAAACAGCTAGAAAGGTGGTACGGGTTGGATGTGAGTTGTGAGTCGCTTGATGCTTTCCGATTGATTTTGGGCAGGGCAGACCGTGATAGCTTTGCCAGATTGTTGCGAGAATTATTGTGCACCGGGTACCATCGGGCTGTCAGCAAAAGTGTCCCCGTTCAAGTGTTTCGCCTCGTTAATCCTAGCCGTCCAGAGTGGTCTCAATCGATCGCGTAGCGTCCATTAAATTTCCGTTTTCCCCTTTTCGATGCTTTGGCTGATCGTAAGTGTCGCTGTTGAAATGTGAGAGAGGCAGTGCTACTGATTTTAATGCAGGCAAATCTTTAACGAAGAACACTAAGCGTTCGGCAGTAAACGAGGTGCTTTAATACAGTTAGCGAAAGTGTGTAGTTCAAGTGTGTGCTGCAATTAAGAAGTGAAAAAGTGCATCTCTGGTGCTGAGTGTTTCCTTCCCTATTTCCACTACAAGGTTCCTGCCGGGTTCAGGATCGTGTTGCGAGCAAAGGTGTATAATCAACTGAAGAAGTTAACGGCCATCTGGCACTAGAATATAATTTGCCAAAAGTTGATGTTAAGTGTCGAAAAAGAAAAGAATAAAAACGGGTGAATAACACCAACCTACACAAAATCCGTGCCGGTGTTTCGTGTGTGTGTGTGTGTGTTTTGTGATCAGTGCTTGTGGCGACGTTTCGCCGTACGCGCGCGGGGCACAGTGTGCGTATTAGTAGTTTCCACCTTATTGCTGCCGGCAGGACGAAAATCCGTTCAAGGTGTCGCTCAACGGGAAAATGCGGGTCACGTCGGAATCGAATTCCGGCCCGCCGAGCCGCACACCATCCATCATGGACAGCCCGACGCTGGTGCGCGTCGAGCGTGCCCGCTTGCGCCAGGAAGCGGACAGCAATGGCGGGCAGCGGCCGGGTAGCGGCCAGCGCGAGGACAGTCTCGAGCGCTGTCTGCTCGATCCGAAGGTGAGTGTTTTGCGATAAGGGAACGAACGCCCGGTTCGCTCGCTGCTGTGGTCGATCCTGAAGGCCTTGCTTCCAATTTAGGAGAAGGATTTACTTGTCATGGCAAACGTTTTCGGCGCGAGGGCTGTCTGTTTTGTTGATGCTCTTTCTCCATTTACCGAGAAGTGCCTGGGACGTGCTGGTGTGGATCCGTTTTAGCTTTAAGATGGCCACGAGTGTGTGTCTGTCTTGTGAATCGGGGTTCCACCTTTGCCTGGCAGACGAAAGGTGTCGTTTGCGTTTAATGTACAAGAATGTCTTTTTAAGGTGCAAATTTGTAGCCATCGCCTTTCATACACAAACCGTACGACGTTGGGTCGTGGGCATAAAAATGGAAACTTCTCATTCGATAGACGAGGAAAGTAAATATCCCTTTATCTATCAACGAAAGTTCTAGCAACCAAAAACGATTCCTCCTAAAGGGAGTTTCCCAACTAGGCGAACAACTTCTAGCAAAATGCTCTGCGTCCAAGATCTGTAAGACATATTTTCTCTATACGCAAAAGTTTGATGAAGAGCACACGATAGTCGCTTCTGCGCCGTGTAAACCAAATTCGGTCTCTTACAGAATTTAAGGCCTCTTCAGACTTTGGGTGGCTACTGTATGCATCGACCAATTGAACTTTAACAATGAGAAACAACATCATCAGATTGCCAAAAAAATGGCGAGTTTACAAGGTCCCAGGTCCCAGGCCAAGTGTTTGTTTCCTCCAAAAATTCACTATTTACTTTGCGTTAAGAGTTGTAGCCATCACAGGTAACGAATTGTCTATAATTCTTGTGATCTAGGTTGTACGATGTGGGTGTGAAATATTTGTGGTTCCAGCTAGATTGTGCTCAGGACCAACGATAACTTAGAATAGCGATATCCGGTTATGATGGTTGATGGAAGTCTGACGGAGAATCGATGTCCACTGATCACCAAGATCATATGATTTATCCTCGAAAGCTGATTTTTTTGGGCCTCGAACTATCGAACTATTCCAAAAAATCAATATAAAAAAAAACCATCAATGAGATTGAATTTGGTAGAGCCACGCAAGCACGCCATAAAATGAAGCAAAGGCAGCCAAATTACTACTGTACTACTTAAAGGATGTTTAATTGTAATTCATTCGAATTTACTAAAAGAATTTTGATGTAAAATATATCAAAAAGAGACACTGCTGGTCAAAGATAGACGAGTTTCCTGAAACGGAACGCCTCAATTAAATATTAAATGAAATATTTATTATCAAATACATCCTACATTTGCACTCTGTTTCAATTCGTGGCACAGGAAGTGGGAATTTAATCACCGTTTTCATCGGCCTAACCGTGTCCCCATTAGAAAACGGAATGCGCTGTGCTGCTTGTAATAAATGTGTATATTTTTTGGTTAATTGATTTGCTGACAACAACCACCCCAAGTGCCCAAGAATGTTTCCGCTTACCAATCGATTTAGCGCGACCTTCGCGCTCGGTCAAATGGGTCAATTCCTATCGCCACGCACATTATCAGCCGGACGGAAGTGGTCGTCGTCGGTCTGCGCCGGCAAGCAAACCAAACGGCTGCCGAGAACGAAACGCAGCGTTCGCCGATGCGTTAAATGTAGAAATTTTACGATGCGCTATTAGTAATCCACAATCGTTTGTCATCACTAGCGTGTCGGGGGCGGATTTGCACCCAGTTGCAAAAAAAGAGGTATCTCAGTTACTCATTGCTACCTTGAGTATTTTGTCTGTGTGTGCGCAATGTGCGTTTTTTTTTGTTGTTCCCACCTATTACTTGTAATACCGAACCTGTTATCATACCGAGCTCTGGGAAGTGCAATGGGGACTCGCACTCGGCCCGCAAATCGGCCCCCGATTGGCCCTGGCCCCATAAAAGTGAAGTGTGGAGCTCGCGAATGATGCATACCGCGTGGCGGCAGTACACTTCACCAACCGATGAGATGAGTGTGAAGGTGTGAGTCAAAAACACGCAAAAAACTTGCGATTTCCGTTGCGGCGGTTTGCTGCTGCTGCGACCTTTAGTTGCGCTTGTCCGGGACAGGAAATGGATATTGGGGGAGAGTTGGAGTGCGCAGAAAAAAGTGAATTGCCTTCCACGAAATGAAATGATACGTGGTGATGCCATTTTGTTGGTGTTTAATGGCGGGGCAGGGTCATCGTGCAATTACGGGCTGTTTTGGGAGGGTTGCAATTATTAAGATAACAATTGCAAAAGGTGATACAGCGGGGACCGCGTGCTTGAGGAACGCCGTCCCGTAATCTGTTGTTTCTGTGCAGCGTGGTTGTGGCAGGAGATGGTTCGAAAGAAGAGATTTATTATTTCTGTGAACCATTTCATTGATTTATTGATTAGCTATCATTCTTTATTTTCTTGTCCGGAGGAACGACCTAGCAAGCATGATTTAATAGTTTATTAGGCTGATGTAGACCATATAACTGTGTTTGGAACTGCTGAGGACTCCAAATCCACTTCCTAAGATGTGTTAAGCGGACAGACATGTCTGCTTTGGAGTTAACGACCATTTTTAATATTACGACTCCCCCAAATGTCTATACTTTTTATATAATGAAGATTTTTTGGCTCTACAGTAGTAGATTTGAAGTAGGTTTGTCCATTCCTGAGCAAAGAAATTGATCAGACTGATGCACTATGAGTGAGAAACTGATGAGAAAGACCGAGGACCTACCGCTTGGTGAATTCTAGTCCTTTTTAGACTTGGATTAGGGGGTTAAAGCATCTAGATCGTCATTCTGGAAACAAAACTCGTCGTTCATGTCTGAGACGATGTCGTCCATCCGACAATTCCTCACAATGATTTAGCCGACCGTTCCGAAGGTTGTCCTGTTGTCACTGCCATGCGTCTTCTATATCAGATATCGGAACTCTTTTTTAATCATGCTATAGCTATGATGGAGTAGCAACTGATTGTCAAGGTCGAAACTGCTCAAAACTGCGAATACGGACCAGGGGTGTACCATGTTTTAAGTACCAGAGCAAAGCAGGTGCTTGAGGCTTCGTGCTTTCATATTCGAGACTTGAGCAGGGTCGCCAAGATAATTCATAATCATGAATGTATTGGAAATGGACGGTTACGATGTCCTATCGTCTCTATATGTCCACATTAGCTGGAACTTCCGTTGCTGTTAAAATAAATTGTTAAACTTTTGCTTAAGTATATGTTATGAGTCAAGTTTTAGTTAATTGTGACTTTGCTTTTGAAAAATTGACATTTAAAATATTTTGACTGGCTCGTGTTGTACATTACCATTATAGCATTTTCTTCAGCGTTTATATTTGTGTTTTTTGTTCATTCAAGCTTCATCTTATGCGATTGCAACACACAACACTAGCAAACCAAAACAAACAAGCAAAAACTTTTCAAAGGTGAACAAACGCTTCCCCGTGCTCGTGGCCTCCGGACGACCGGTATTCATCACGTTCAACGATTGCAGCCGCCCCACACCAACGCGATCCGCAAATATTTGGCATGATTGCGCACGCAGCCTTTGCCTGCCTGCCTGGCCGGGATGGGCAACAATCGTGCGCCAGCACACCGTCCGGCGTGTACCGGGTGGACAACCGTGTTGCGCATCGGTGGCGCACATGTGCGCGGTCTCTGCCTCGGTTCTCCGGCACTGAACCGGCACCAGTGGGTGAAAGGGAATGAGCAAGCTTGGGCAACTGGCAAGTGTCAACTTAAACTTGCTAATTGCTGCCGACGAAGCAAAACCGGACCGAGCCCTAGGCGACTTTGGTTCGGTCGGAACTCCCGCTGGTACGCGAGAGGACGACATCGCGAAAGTGGAAAAAGTGTTTGTACAAAACAATGCACACAACCCGTTCACTTTGGGCCGGTTTCAAGACTTTCGAGTTGGAAAGCGAAACAAAGCAAAAGTAAAGGGAGAGGAGAGAGAGAAAAAAAAACGCCGAAGACACAAAGAAAGAGTTGCAAAGAAACATATAAAAGTAGATCTTAACTACTACTACAAACCGCATGTAGCGATCGAGGTAATTAATTGGTTAATGTTTTGATTTGGAGGTAAGAAAGCTGTGTGGTGCTCTGTGACAAGGCTTTTCGCGCATCAGTTGATTCGACGTAGAAAGTGACTTTATGCACCTTGAGCAAAGGTTTGGTGTATCGTTATGAGGGAAATCATCGTACCGTGTAACTGGAGCAAATGGGTTCGTTAATGTGCAGCGGCTAGTAATGGGTTGTGTTTTTTTTTTTTGCTAGTAAGAACATGATTCACGTGTACTAGTTGCAGATGTAAACCATTATTGATCGTTTGTTTGCCAAGGATGTAGCTTAGCTTACTTACTTACTTGTTTGTTTGAACGATCTCATACAATATGTAGCAACATCTGTTACTGTCAGTTGCGGTTTAACCCAACTTGATGCAGGGTTGTTAGGTGTTATGTTCATAACGTGAATAACCTATGAGCACTAGGTACTGATAATAGAACTCTCAGGAATGCTTCTCCTCTTGGCTTAACGACTGAGGAGCTGGTGCAGTCCTCCAACCACGGCTGCATCCGATCTCCGACAGGTTAGATTCCACTTGATCCAGCCAACGAGCTCGCTGTGCTCCTCTACGCCTCGTGCCGAACTGAAGGTCGCTGACGAGCACCTTCTTCGTGGGGCATGAGTCCGGCATCCTCATCACGTGTCCCAGCCCACGTATCCTTCCGGCATTGACTACCGTCAGGATATCAGCGCCGCCAAACAGCACAGATAGCTCGTGGTTCATTCTCCTGCGCCACACGCCCTATTAGCACACATCACCAAAGATAGTCCTTAGCTGCGCCACTCAAAAATGGCAAAGTCATATATCAGAACTTTTTTTAGTTGAAATTGCATTCTTTTGCCACTTAATGATCCTTTTTACTTGACAGCAAATTTGAATGAAAGAATTAAACAGAGCATCAATAATAAGGCCAATTAAAATTGCTTGCCACAAAACGTGAATCAGTGTTTTGGAATTTATGACATGTTTGATTACAACTGATAAGGCTTACCCCAGTGAGGTCTTGCCGTTGATTGCTTATCAACAGTTCCCGTCCAGAGGGCTTGCATCACTTCAAGTCTGGCGTCTCTTTTTAAGGCCTGCGCCGTCTAATCTACTGCAAGAAGATTATACATTCCTTGAAACCGTTATCACGTGTTGGTAGCCATCCGTTGATGTTGCAATTATTCGCCTATAAATCGTTTTAAAAATGTATCACATTGAAACTCATTCATGTATAAGACTATACACTAGGCTTTAATATGCAGCTCTGAATTGATAGGCATTATTTCACTCCGCATCATATGCAGCGCAAGATTTGGAAGTGTTTTGAAACGAGTGTACGCCTGACCCGAGACCTCTATCTAGGACACAGCGATGGGTGAGTTCAACTGGAACATAACCATATGGTGCGCTGTTGCTGTGCTCTAGATACGCGCTCAAATCAACAACAAACATTCAAAGGGAGACCCATCAATGGGTTCGGCTTCGGCAACTGCATTCCTTCATTGGCGGTGCGGTCAAGGGTGGTCGATCTTGAATTAATTAGTCACACGATCGTACATTTCTAACGGTGCAAGCCAAGATTGCCGAGGATTCGGTCGCCATAGGTTTGGTGCAGCAGCACGTAAAAGGCATTGTTGGGTCTTGCACTCCGACACCTGCCGTACATCGCGTGGAGGGGCTAACATGGTAGCAGAAAACATTCTAGCCTCGAATCGAATGGCCCACAAAATGGCCCCTTCTCCGATTTGTTTTTTCCTTCTTGAAGTATGCTGGTGTACCGAATTGGAAATAGTCAATGCGCTAAGATTGCGCAATAGAATTTGCAATTATTTCGCGATGAACCATAGACGCAAATGGTTATTTTAGGGGGGGCTCGGAACAAGGAAATGAAACGAGGCAACGCGCACAATGACGGAAGTGTCACTCCTATAAGGTGCAGTTTTGTCTCGCAAACTTCCGGATGTGTTGCAGTGCCGCGAAGACAACTGTAGATGGTATGGTGTTTGTCTCGGTCTCTCGGAATCGGAGGCCATACGAAGCATGTTACACCAAATTGACCGATGGAAAATCTATGCCATACTGTTGCAATGGAACGTTTGAGCAACAAGTGTATGGGTTTGATGTGGTACTTAATGATCACAAGATTATTATTGAAGTAGGTATCTAATTCTTCAATTAAAGTGCTTCATACGCCGCATAGAAGTCCTCGTAATTGCAGTAAATATTTCCCTAAAGTGACCATCAGTCTTTCCAGTTTTTTCCTCTGCTTACTGATGATGCGATCACTGTCTAAACAAGCTTTAGTACACGCATCAACATAAAATGAACCAGAGCAAGCCCGTGAAAAGCGTGTACAAAGTGATAAAAATGATTAATTATACCGTCGTATATATATTTTTTTATTGAATCTAATTTTATTACCATCCACTCGACCGTTCAATCCACTCCACGCGGCACAATGGCGAATGACCGACCGCAAACGCAAACAAGCAGTGTTGGAGGGCCGTTGGCGAAAATTCGCCCAAAACCTTGATTGTTCCTTGTGCATTCTGAGCGCGAGAAACGGGAAAGCCTTCACTTCACTGTGAACAGCTTTGATCCAAAACCCCGCGGGTACTTTATTATCACTCCTACTGATGGGTCATCCATCCGATTCGACCCGAGCGCTCCGTTCGCCTTGTTTCGCATGGGGCCGTTTCCCCGCTCCACTCCAAAGTTGGCTCCGGAATGTTGGCAAGGAAAGACGCAGGAGCACTGCCGTCGGGGGGATATGGAGCTATAAAACTGAATTTATGGCATTAAAATTACAACCCCCAAGCTTTTGGAGGGGAAGAGCGGGAGCAGAATGTAAGCAAGGAAGAAAAATCCCGTTTGCAAGTAAAAATAAACCAGTACAAGAGTGCTCCGAGGAAACGGAACTCGCGCTAGACAGGAAGAAGAAGAATGGCCTCATCTAGGCTGGAAATTGGCAGGAAAATAAAAATTCAAGAATACCAACATCGTCACCCCAACTGCTCGCGCTGTTCTGCTCGGTTGTTTTCGGAGACCAGTTTCTGGGTGGTTGTTAAGCCTTAGTGTCCCGCCGGAGATGATGGTTTGCCACACGCGCTTGGCAAGCTCCCCCTTCCCTCCTTCCCTAAAGAACGACTTGTCGCGCTTGTCGCGCGGGTGGTCTTGCCCGGGTGATGAATGTCCTGCCCGTTAAAGATGACGACGCGATAAAGGATAATAGCTCGGGCGCGCAACATTGTGCGTGCATTACACCGTCTGCCCCACGCACAAACTGTTGCGAAAGGATCGCAATGGGTCGGGTTTTGGGCGAAGGATTTGTTTTCTTTACAACCGCCACAAGCGCCACCCGTCTTGCGGCGGATGGAGAGAGAGAGATCTATAAGAAGTGTGTTTATCATCGGATTTTTTTTTGTTTGCTGGCTGACACCATGTCGCCAGCGTTAATAGAGCAATTGTCTTCGACTTTGTATGCGTCGGGAAAATGTTGCTATGCGTTGTGAATTTTTAGAGCGTTGTTTTTGGGGTGGTTTTTTTTTAGAAGGATTTTCGTGCTTTGAGTCGTTTTCGTATAGTAGACCTTGCTAGATACGGAAAGCCAAAACCTTTGTTTTTATTTATGGATGAGTACAACGAGCAACATATTTGAAAGTAAAATATTGTTTATGTTTAGTAATAAAATCGAATTTTTAGATGCGCATAATAGCAACAATACTTCGTCAGAAAACTTGACAAGTTGTATGCTTTTTCAAAATTATCTCCATTAATTTCTTGCTGGAAGCTCAGCTCTGCCAACGTTCGTAATTTGACAACCTACCACGCGTGTGATCTTTATTACCTCCTGCCCTTAATAAGCGTAGCGACGATATTGTCAATCTTACTTTATTTGAGATATGCTACCAACATCAAATGTCAATTTTCACCAGCTATAAGCTACATGCCCGCGATAGATGGATATTAATTGCTGACACAGATATATCTGCCTGTCTCAGACTTCATGCACAACGGCAGCGAAAAGTTTTAATGCCGCCCGAGCGGCACAGGGTGGCGTTGGCTTCGGAAGCCTTTCAACGCGAAGTTCCTTAAGAAGCGGAGGCGTACCGACATGCCACACGGATGGGTCTCTTTACCTTATTTAGACTTTTACGCCATCTGCCACACCACATTTTCGTTTACTATTGCCTTTCGCCACGCGGTAGACACGCATCGTCGTTTTGAGGATGATGACGATGTGGTAATAATTCAATTAAAACTGTCATAAAATGGCAAGGCTTAAGCCATTGTGTGAAGGTTTCTGGTTAGCCTGGGGTAGCCGCGCTCATTATGGTGATTTTAGTGTCATTGAAGGGCGAACTTCGCTGACAACGTTTGAAGCTGAAGAGAGGCGAGTGGCCATTCTCGCATCACTTTGTCAGTAAATTAATATTCAATCAATTCCCGCAGTCAACGTGGGGGTTTTTGAATCTGTGGTCTAGTCGATGGAACTTCAGGATGGAATTCATCTTTTATTTGAGTTCGAAGGTATTTTCCTAATGGAGCGAATGCTTCCTATTTGAAATATTTTCTAGTTTGACGAGGTGCATCTCCAACTAATTCCTGGAGTCGTTGCAGTACACGTCAGTTCTGCATCTCCAAGCGGAACAGTGACTAACGCCGACTGATGAGCCATCACAACTTCACACCTTGGAAGCGGCGGGCGGTCAACGAATGGCGTCACTACTGTGGTCCCATCGCAACTCGACAGAAATTATCATTCTGTGCTCGTTTCCGGATGCAGTGGCGTACACTCGTCGCCAACGCTCGTTAGAACGTTCGTAGCGTCGGATGCGATCCGGGGCTTTCGGTGTCTAGTTTGTGCGGCGTATGATTTGCATTCCTTTAATGAACGTCATTTTGTAACAATGTGTGGCGGAAGCTGACAATAATCGAGTGCAATAGTTTAATTGATTTTGAATATGGTTGCAAAGTAGCTTCAGTTTTATTAGTAGCACGCCCTAATTAGTTCTTAATAAACCCAATCCAAACAGATTCTGTGGTTTGTTGCAGGGATAGGGACTGTAATTAGCCTGTGGGTTTGCCAGACATCAGCAGGGCCCTAGTGAGGCAATGCTAATATTCTAATTATATTTCGTTTATTAGCATAGATTACAGTGAATTAATTAAATTTATACAATCGATGCTGAGTGCATAAAAAATAGCAAACAAACCGCAGCATCAAACGCGCCATAACGATCAGCGGAAGTCGCGTTGCTTCTGAATTAATAGATCCGATGCATGCCACACTGTTCTGTCCACCAGCTACCCTAGCCGCACTTCCCCATAGTCGTATCTACGCAAATAGTATTCACATTCGCGGTCACTTTTGCATGTCTGGCCCCTCACTCGATGCGGGGACGCACACGGACGAGATGATTGAAGTAAAATGCCTGTCCGGACGTAACCGCCCGTAGGGAATAGCACGCATTAGCACTTGCGCCAGCAGCGGTTGAAGCTCATTAGCTTTAATTTGGCGCGTGAACGCACTTTCTGTCCCTGAAGTGTTGGGGATGGGACGAGCGCAAGGAGAAAACACGCCCGCCGGATACATCCGCAATGAAACAGGCACGGGCCTGAGGTTCGTTTTTGAACGGAGAGTTTCGGGAACACGCTGATTCACGCACCCGTGTTCCTGATAGTAGCGACGAGACACGGGAAGGATGCCCAAAATTTATGCACCATTTTCATGCGGAAATACACCGTTCCCGGCTCCCCGTTAAAGGGGTTTGTTCTTGAGGCTTAAATTTGCTGTTAAATTACGGAATGATGGAGCTTTAGCAGTCTGGGATGTGGGTCAAACTGTTCTAGTAAAGTGTGTAGTGAGTGTGGGTATTTTTATTTAGCACTGAAGCTTTAAGAGCTTCATGTTGCTTCATGTTTATTACCTCCAGCAATGAAGATGAACAGACTCTAAAGTATAGTGAAAAAGAGTGCTTTTTTGAAAGTAATTAAGTAGCGAAATTGGAGGCACAGGATCGCTCAGGCAGAATCTTTATAGAGCAGATACATTAATTAATTAAAATTTAAATATAATCCTGTTTGCTTGTTAAATTATTTATAAGCTGCAATTTCCTTTCACCTTTGCGTGTCCCCAAATACATGCTGCGCTGTATTGAGAGTAAGAATTCAGTGTTGCCAAGTCGGGCTAAGCTTCTCACATGCACACATCAAAGCATGCAAGTTGGACAGCTTAAAATCATCGCTTTCATCGGCAACGCTCAATAGAGCCGTTGAAAACCACTTACGGTCCTAATTGCATGACGGTAATGGACTGCTGATGATAGTGCCATACACTCCACTCTAGAAGGGGTGGCGCACCTGAAGCAGAAGCAGTTGTTCCGCAAAGAACCTCCACAACCTGAATAGTGGACAGTAGTTTTGCATAGTAGTGACTGCGTTTTGTCCCTCATTTTGTGGTGCGATATTGTGTCTATGTGTAGTACGAACCCAGACCGACTGGTGATTTGAAATTCAAATCATCCCGAACCTCCCTGCAGGTGAGCCAACGTGCTGCTACCAACAGATGTCTGCATTTTTTGACGATATATGGCTGTAGGTTCGGGCAACACAATACCGCACACTTTGCCGAAAACAGAAGGTGTCGTTGTGCCGCAGTTACACTCCTAGCGATCTGCCTTATCCGGCAAAACCCGAGTTAAGTTAAGGCGTCAAGCAAACTTAAGGCGATCTTGTAGAAAGTATGCTCTTGAGGAATTTCGCACTCACCTATAACCATCTGGACTGCTATTGTTTACGGCACAGACACACCCAGAACTCAGGCGCCAGATAATGGGTGTGTGTGTGTGTGCTAGTATCCAAAAACTACACCAAGCTAATGAACGGGAGCAGAGACTGAAAAAGCTGGGGAGCTGCTAAATGTCAAGGCTACACACCTTCTCGCCGGCTCAAACTACTTATCGTGGGCGTGTGTGCCGTAGGTGATAATAAAATAAAACTGCCCGGATGATCTTCACGTCGAACGAACTCCTTACTTTAATAACATAATTAGCACTTGTGGCTGAAGGCGATCCTGTGGAAGCACTAATGGTGTCGCTTGTTAGCTTGCGATGCCCGGGTTTAGGTTTGTTTGGTTCTTTCGGCCATTGATGGCTCGTTCCGATGGACGGCGTTTTGTTGAGCAGTTTTCGGTGTATCACCTGGGCACACGACGGCGTAGGCGGGGTGGACCTGGTGAAGAAACTATTCCAGCACGCCCACACCGTTATCTTGCGTGCCGAAACCGAGACGTTCAGCAGGTTGGAAGGCATTTATGAAATTGGTGTGTCTTCTCCTTCGAAGGTTGACCGGCTGACTGGCTACATGTTTTCGAACGTCTATTGCCACCATATGACGTACGCGGTGTGTACAAACAAGTTGCAGTGTTTGTTTAGTTTGAAGGTAATGTCGCTTCTCGGAACATGTGTCTTTCGTCTGTCACAAGATAGCTTAGTGCTTAAGCTCCGGAGCTTCGATTCCGGTCACCCGATAATCGACCACCTACACCGACCCACATCGATCCAAGTCGGCAAAGCTAGATCTTGAAATTAAAGGTCACCCTGGGGGACTGCAACGCCAATTCTCGTGCGGAATTGAAAAGTGATCAATCAAATTCGTTTAGTGATTGCACAATTTTTGATCCACTTCTTTACACGGGTCGTTATGTTGCGCCATCACGTTGTAGTGGTGCCTAATTATAGCCCATGACGGCATCAGTTTCGGGACACTCCTGAACCAATGTTTTGGAAAATCGTCTTTTAACACTCTCGGCTAGGACTAAGACTAGAAAATCGTGCTGATGACCGACTAGAAATCCATCAATCAATCGTTGCAAAATACGAAAACTTTCGCTGGGGATAAGTGTTTTGATATTTTCTTTTTGTGGTATCTTTCTTCACCCCAAAAAGACCCGTCTGTACGTCATACTGTTCGTTATTGGACGTTATTGGAGCAAACCCATCGGTTTATATGTCTGATTAGTGAAGTACCGGCATCAGACTCCAGGAGTGTTAAAAAACCCCTCATCCGCTTCAATCTGATCCATCTTTCACTCTGCCAGTATGTTTAATGCGGATAGAACAACGCACAACAAACGGCTACACGTGATGGCCGTGAGCCCGGACCGGGACCAATCTGTCAACCGAAATTGAAATTAATGTTCTTTTAATGGTGCAGTGTAAATTCCACCGGCGTAGTGCGGAGAGCCGAGCTGAACCCGGGTGAGAATGAGGTATGGGACTGTAAAATGGAAACACAAACTTCAACCCTTGTTGACCCCGGCGTTGTTGTTCGCGCTCGAGTGTATCTCCTGGTTGGCTAGGAGGGGATAAATTAAATGTTTAATTACTTAATTGGGAATGTAAATGAATGCTATTTGCAAACGACGAATGCTGTCGAAGAGGTCGTGCGGAAAAATCTGTCTGTCCCTGTGTTTGCTGCTGTTGAAGGAAGAAAGGAGTCCAAAGGAAGAAAGAAGGATGCTTAGACAGTTTGTCTATGCAGTTGATGGCGATACTCTTTGTTGATTTATAGGGTTTTTGTAGGGGGAATCTTCTTGTGAAAATTAGTTGATGAATTCAAATATTTTGGGGATAAATAAGAAAGCAGATTTTCATTCTGGAAAATGCAAATGAAATTTATCGATACAAGTTTTAAGTCTTTTGGTTTTTTTATTAAATCTATTTTCAACAATTATTTTAAAGTATTGAAATTGAAAATCCGACTCATCAATCCCAACAAACCACACGGTCCAGCAAACGGTCGACAGGCAATTTAATGTCTCAGAGCAAATTCTCTCACTCGTTACATTCACTTTCACTACCGCTGCTGACGTTGGCCAGCAACAGCCAATGTTGTGCTGTTGCTGCTGCTGGCCATCCCGCACGGTGTCGCCGGATCGGAAGAACGATTAAACCCCCCCCCCCCCCCCCCCCCCCCCCCGTCTCGGTCAAAGACGAGCCGGAAACCGGTTGTTGAGTGATCGTTTCGGAAGCGTTTAACTCGAACTCCGTCACTGTCACCGGCGGCCATACTGCTACTCTGTGGGGCCTTGGGTGCAAAACGGCGCGGGAGGGGAGGTTGCACAAATAACAAGTTGGTCGTGTTACGGCAAACATGATTCAATGGATGGTTTTCCGGTTTTTCCTTTCGTTTGCTGGATGCTGGGAAAATTGTGCCATGATGTGCCTGCTGCGCCGTATAGGAGTGGAGAGAGAGAGAGAGCGAGGTTCGATTGGTGCAAATCGTCAGTTTCACCCGATAGCAATTGTGGGGTGGTGCAGAGACCGGTCAATCATTGGGAGGCAAGACCCGCAGACCGCTGCGGGGAAAAAAAACTCGGCCTGGTGACGGTCTGTCGATGTAATTTTTATAGCGGAGCCGGTTTGGGTGAGCCGCATCATTAAATTGATCTCGATTTTATTGGGCCAGATGGAAGGAAAGGGACGGCTGAGGGTGGGTACTGGCAGGTGTCACTTCGTTCCAGTCTCAATTGCTTCAGGCGGCCGTTGCTGATGCTAGTAGATTGTGTATTTTTCGTTGTTAGACATGAGCGATGGAGCAAAGAAGAGAAACCGTACGAAAATTAATGCGGCAAAGCGTAGTTGGATCAAGAATAATTGAAGATGGATAATATTGGTTTAAGTTATCTTCTTCTTAGATTCTTCTTCTTGATGGCCTTCTATTTGGTTGCGCCGGTCACATAAGGCTGACTATATTGATGACTGGCTGATGCTATTTGGACTTCACTACGGAAGAAAGGTTCGAATGGGATTTGAACCCCGGCTCTGCTGTGTGAAAGCAAACGCTGTTGTCGCCCTAGATTAACAAAAATATGATTTACAAATCAACAAACACAAATATAAGCTCTTAACTCGATCGTGATACCTGCACTGTACGATAAAACACTTATCCAATTTTTGTTTGCCCAACGACTTAAAATAACAAGCAAATAGTTTTGTTATCTCCTCCAGCCAATCGGTCTCATCGAAAAAGGCATAAAAGGTTCGTAATGCATCACACGCAACTCTGATTATAGCTTGCCTTTCCCACAACGAATCGTACCGAGCGACCTGAATAACTTTCAGCCTGCGAATCCGTGAAATTGAACGCCAAATACGGCAATATGAAGCGGTTTCTTATCGAGCTGCTGGCGCAAAATTGAACCAATCCTATTCCGAGCTAGACTAGGTGAGGTTTACCCTTTTTTGGTACAACTCATCCATACCAGGTCCTGACCTGAGGATACAAGGATAATGAATTGGAGATTCCTTTACGTCTTTGGGCCACACCGTGCACATACCGGCAAGCGGAGTTGTTAAGCTTGCTAAAAGTTTATTTGGAAAACTGGAATGAAACGCTGGTTCACGAATTTTCCGATCAGTGTTACTTTTACATGTTCATCTACAATAAACCTGCGCTGATTCCTGTGCGTTTGCAGATTGCTACTTGTACCGGAACACTCTCTGTGAGCTTGTGTCTTCCGAAAGACCGTATGGTCTATCGTAACGATTCCTCCTTGCGGTGCTCTCCGGTAACTTATCGGCATTAGGCTCGTTACCTGCGGCAGGGATTATTGTGAAACTAATTCCACTATCTGTGATTTCGTCTGCTTTTAACGAGCGGTTCGTTACGTCGGAACCGTTTTCGCGAAACTCCATTTATAGCTCGGCGAAAAAACACGCACTGACCACCTAGCGCTAGCCTTTTCCAATGTCTGGCAATTGGATTTTCTAGCTAAAACGAGCACACTAAGCACGGTACCAGATTAGCTTCTTGAAACGATTTCTAACAGCAACTCATCTCACGCGGTTTCGAGGTTACTCCTCAGAGAGGCTTCCGGCTATCCACAGACCAGCAAGTAAACCAATTTACATCCGATGCATTTATTTAGTATGTAACGGCGGCATCGTTATACATACGCCGTACGATAGGCCGGTTTTTGGGAACAAAGAAGCAAAGGAAAGTGTGATGAGGAACGGAAGTCAAAAAAAAAAAACGAGGCTCAGTGCAACCGTTGCAACCGTCGGACAGGATGTGAATGCAAATTACATATTGTAGCGTTTGCCGATTTTCGTGTTTTTTTGTTTTGTTTGAAGCCTGAACCTTCTCTGCCCTCGGTTGGGAAGAAACCGGTGCAGCTGATACCAAATGCGTTGATGGTGTTGGGCACCGCCGGAATGCTTTGAAACAGGTAGGAGGTCCTGCACGGCTTCGAAAAGCATCTACAGCGAATGGGTCTCGCTTTCGTTCGAAAGGACCGTGCACGCCGACCGGTGGTACCTGTTTATTATGTATGGACTCGTCCTCGTCCCAGAAGCCCTTCTTCCTAGAAACCGGTCCGGACCGGCCTCACGAATCATGTCGCGCGATTCATGGTTCCTGGGGTACCGTACCAAGGAGGCTCGCCTTCGGAAATGGGAACCAGAAGAAAAACGAAAAAAAACACGGAACGGGCACTGCCTGCCGAGATTGCCAACGGTGGGAAAACGAAGGATTTGGTTGTCTGTTTTTTTTGTTTTGTTTTGTGGTGTGTGTTAGGCGTGTACAACATTTGAAGCACCGGTTCTCCGGTTCAGACCGTAGGAACGCACCACTGAGCAAGGGTTTTGTATTTTAATGGAAGGGCGCTTTGCGTAGGAATTTATAAATTGATGGGCTTTCGTGTTTTGCCTGTTGGTGTGCCTTGTCTTGCCGACCCGGGCTACAAAATCCCTAGCACCCCGGGCCTCGGTGTGGATGCTGAAATGCGGTGGTTGCGTGAGGTCCCTTTGGTCAGATTTTGATAATAGAGTCACATTATCTCATTAGGATGTAAAACGGAGCTTTCGGTGCGAAGCGAGGGGCGGAACTTACGCATCCTTGGGACAGAGATTTGCTGTTGCTCATAACTTTTGATTGTGAAGTTATTTTTGTGGTGGGTTTATTTCGGAAATTCTTGAGCTGGTTGTTAGCATATCATCCGTAGTTCCCATTACCCAAACCGAGTACAACAGAAAAGGGTTCGATGGGTATAAATTGTTGCGGCTTTTACTTCGGTACTACTGACAAATCAACGACTTTGTAGTACCGTAATCCAATGTATGGAAGCCAAATTTGTGTCCAGTCATCAAATGGAGTATTTTTAAAAACTGTTTTTAAAATTAGCATCTAAATGTTTCGAATAAAGTCATTCATTCGGACTGCCAACGCTACCTTTTGGAACAATGAACCGTGATTTCGGTGCATTTTCCTGTTCTTTTTGCTAGTCAAAGTTAACTAATTCCTACTCTCGTATACTCATTGGACCATTTCACTTCCTTCACACTTCCATGCCCTTTCCGACACGCTCACAATTGACAGGAGAAGTGACAATTTTAATTAAAAATATGTCTTCCGGCTGTCGGGCTGTGGTTTTCGGGGACGCATATCAAAGCGTCATTGGGTATGTTTCCGTTTGTTTTACTTTTTCGGGATGGTACTTGTGGCTCGGAAGCTCGGAAGTTCTACTTGGTCTCGGGGTGAGACTTACGGCTGTGGCTTTCCTCGCTGCACAGAGGCTTTGCAGAGACCTGCTGACGGTCATAGTGAAGTGAGGAAAGTAATGAAGCATATATTTGTCTTCTGTGTGAGGTTTCTTTTTGTTCCTTTCGTCGAATAATCAGGCACTTCATTAACATTATTTTTTGATTATAAAATCAAGAAACAGTCGTCAGCTCATCCACAATACAACGGGGGTAGTGTACTTGGAATAATTATGAACGACATTAATGAATATGAACGAGTTAAAAATACACGGCGCGGCGCTCGGCGAACAATAGACGAAGCAGATATTTCTAGTCAAAATATGTTTGGAGTGTGGAAAGTAAAGGAAAATATGTATTTTTTTTTAAACATTAGCAAGGTTCAGTATCAGTTTTCAACTTTTACTTCCCGCTGTCGATGCTTAAACCCAGTTTTGAACAAGTTTGCTTTTCAAGAGTTGTTGGATTACCAGCTGGATTACAACTTTTTTATCTATTGCTTTAGAGTATCATTCGACTAGCTGCTAAGAGATTCTTCTCGGCGGCAACAATTTGCAACAAACTTTCTCGTTTCTTTAGAGATGTTCCTTTTTTTTCTATCTCTCTCCCTAACTCAATAGCTGAAATAAGAACGAACCAATCTTGCACGGTGCCTTCCAGTAGCTCAGCCAACATGTCAACAGTTTGCAGCAGATCCTCACCAAGTAATCATATGGTGGACATACGCTACGATAGCACTACAGCCAGAAAAGAACCTTCAACTGAAGCACACACTTTCTCACAGTGTTGCTGAAACTTCTTTCTCATCCTGGTGAGAACTTTCCAACCAAGGAAAAAAAAGGGCTCCAAGAAATCACGTCAAACAGAACTGCGTCTGTTGCTGCTGCTGCTGCTGCTTCGTGTTTAAAGTTTACTTTCGCGATGCTGTGTCGCCGCCCATTGGAACCATTTGTACCCACGGTTTATTGCTATTCTATCGCTCCGTGTATGCACAGCGACCTCCGACGCTGTCAACGAAGTTCTTTGGCACCGATGTGACCGTGGAACTTTGCGGATGGCTTATATACATCGACAACAACAAAAATAAACGCCACGAACCAGCGAGAACAAACTTTAGGATGCAGAAAAAGCGATACAACGCTAGAAAAGATGTCGCGCCATCAGGGAAAAGACTGACAATAGCGCAAGGGAAAGAAAACAAACAAACGCATGCACGTACGCGATGGGTTCTTTGTAGTGCTTGGGAAAAAGATGCATAAAAATGCAATGCTTTTTTGCTAATCATAAAATAACGCGATGATGAGAACAAAAAAAAAAAACGCAAGCAAGCAATGCAAGGAGAAAGTAGAGAAGTCGCTAACGCTGAGGGATATTTAGCGAGAATATATTTTAACGTCACAATCGTTTGCTATCAGCATTGCTACATCGAGATCGTTAAATTCGTGCACAGAATGCATCGCGTTCCTGTTGGTCCCGTGTCACAATTTTGCGATACGCGATGCTGTGGAGAGAGTGGGAAGTTGAATGCTCGTTTGGAGTTATCAATTTCGTGGCTTGTTTGGGTTCTTTTCTTATTGCTTACTTTTTGCTTGGCCGTATTGATCGGTTAGAAGATTGAAGGTTAGGTTTGGGGCGGTCCGGTGGGGGTGCGACAACGGCGCCGGTTGTCACATGGCTGGGCTGGGGTTCAAATCCCATCTGGACCGTTCCTCCATAGTGAGGACTGACTGTCCAACTACGTAATATCAGCAAAGTCTAGTAAGCCATTAAATGGCCGATATGACCAAGTAGGTCATTAAGCCAAGGTGTGAGAGAGATTGAAGGTTAATTAAAAATTTACGTTTAGTTTATGCCAACTAAAAATCGGAACTCTGACGCTTCGAACCGGATAAAATATTGTGTATTACTCCTGATTGTACTCCTGATTACTCCTGGCTCAAACGGCAGGCCCGGGGTTCAAATCCCATCCGGACCGTCCCCCCGTAGTGAGGACTGACTATGAACAACTACGTGGTATCGGGAAGAGTCTAATAAGCCATTTCGATGGCCGGCATGATCTTAGAGGTCGTTAAGTCAAGAAGAAGAAACTCCTGATGTTAAATATCTTCTTGGCTTGACGATCTTCTAGGTCATGACGGCCACCGAATGGTTTTCTACAGTTATTGACAGCGCATTGTTGGATGTCGGTTCAGACGGGATTTGAACATCGGACCAGCCATGTGAAGACCGCCACTGATTTTTGATAGCAACAGCTGTCTAATAAAACAGGCAATCAACACATCAACTAGGAATAATTTTTTTTTTCCATTATTAAACGCTACAACCGAATCATAGTCTTGACCTGCTGCAGATATTCGCTGGTCATCTGAGCTCAGTTAATGGTCCAAAATTCCATTCTGTGGTTCCATTGCAACCCACCGATCTCTGGCGAGTCTAATTTTGCTTCAAATATAATAAACCAAAGGGAAGATAGCTGCTCTGGTCTTTAACACCGGGCTGCCCTCAGTCTGCAGTATAAACGGTTAGCAGTTTGCATACTTAACACGCATCATGTTACTGTGTAGGTGCTAACTTTTGACCCGTGATGAGTTAAGTATATTCAAGCGGCTTCAAAGAAGTAATAAACTGTTTTTATGGACATCACTACATAAATTTAAATTTCCGGAGCTTAATTTTTTTAAATAAATTTCGAATGGTAGTTTTGTAAATCCTCTACAAATTGTTAAATAAAATAACACAAAATATTATGACATATTTGACCTCTTCTCTTGCTTAACATCATCCAGTTTTTTACGATAAACAAACAATTGTTATGGACACTAAAACATGGTTTCACATTACATGTTGATTGCTTTTGACGTAAAAATACCGTTCCGTTTAATATTGACTTCATTTCATTCGCTTAGTTTGGGAACAGATGTCTTGGACAATCTTATCACAATTGGCCACCCTATCGTGCGGAGCGTGAGATCAAAAACAGCCAGCTGCCCAGCGTAGGAAGTGAAAAAGGTGCAAACAAACGAAAAGGTCGCTGTAGTGTAGATGGGTGACGCGGGAGTAGAGGATAAACGTGAATCATTATGCTACCCACCCACCAACCAGCACCACATTAACAGTCACTAAATGAGACGCATTGTGGCACCCGTTAACGAAGCTTTCCCCCCCCGGTTGCTTCCCACTACAGACAAATTTTTTCTCGTCCCCTCGCCTTCGTTCTTTGGGTTTCGTTTCCTTCCTTCCTTCCTTACTTCCTCTTCTAACCTGTTCGGTGGGGAAGCTTTTCCGGGGACCACATTTTTCATAACCGACACAATGGGGAAAAGGTAGAATCGGATCGACCGAGGCAGGATGGAAGTGGAACAGCTGACGCAAAAAGAAAGGTGCGATTCATACACCTTCAGCCGGTCACAGCCGACTGCCAGCTTCGTTCGGCCCCTCCACTCCGGGTTCCGTTCCAAAGCGTAAAGGGCTGGGCGGATGGGGGTTTTGTGGGACGTGCATTAGCCCGCAAATGCATGAAACATAAATGCAGTCACGGCAGGAGAGTCGCGCATAAAAATCAGAGAATTATTGTTTTACAACGCATCGTGTGGTGGGAGATTACCGAGGCGATACACAAATTGCCTGTGTTGTCCGCCTTGTGCACACGTGTTTGGGACTCTGTCTGTCTCTGTGTTTGTTTGTTTGTTAAGGGAGGTGGGGGTGTTTTTGTTTCCTTTCCAGCCCTCTTTCTTCCCTTTTGGGGGAAGCGAAACGGAACGGATGCGGTGCAGTTGGGGCACGGAGATGGTCCCGTATGTTGGCCCGAGCCGTTGTTGCCGTTGTTTGATTGTTACTTTGTCTTTTGCTTATTTTTGTTTTCTACTATCGCGGGCGCATCTTTTTCTTCCGCCATCGTCTGGTTCGGTTTCCGGCATTCGGTTGCCAGTGCGGCGAGTGCAGCAATTGCAATGATTACAGTTAGATGCATCCCAACCGAAGCGTGGAAGGGCCTGAGAGGGCACAGAAAGTACAGAAAGAAAAATGTGCGGGATGAAGAAAAGATTTTGCTCGGTTGATATACACACACACACACACACACACAACCACCCTATAGAACTGCGGCTGCGGCTGACGGTGCGTGACGCATGGTAAACAACATAACGGCAAGAAGCATATGTTGAGGATTTGTTTATTTCTCGTTATGATCTCAATTATTAAATAGACAGACAGAATCCTTTACTGCACATTTGGATGGCTGCAATTGCGATCCGCTATGGGGGAGAATTTACGGAAGCGGATGTCGGTCTCGGGATCTAAAGGGAAATAAACAGTTTGAAGTATGAAATAAACTTAAGACCAAGGAAGCGATTTTAAATCAAGCGAGGAGGTATTGAGGATTGCTCATTGTAGGCTTGAATGTGTCTTTAGGATTTATTCATCATTAACGTCGTGCAAGGTTTTTCATAAGAATCGGCGAAGTTTTTTCGATTTTTGGTACTTCAGGACTGTAATATTTTAATCCAATAATTGCTGAAGCATCAAAGCCTTAATTTGTTTCAGTACAGAAATGTAGAAAATAATCCAATTCTTGCTGAAATGAGCATACCTGAAGTTCTGTATTATGTATTTATTGATGAGCATATTTACTAATATTTTCGTATTATTTTCCCTTTTTCTTACAGGTACGTTGAATACACTGAAATTGAACGCCCCACAAGCCCCAAAAGTAAGAATATACTAAGAGTTATTTTGAAAAAGATTGTTAAAAATGTACCAATTTTTTCCTCAGTCAAAGAAAAATGTATTGTACTATCTGAGTGCCACCGAGCATGCAACTCCATCCTTCTGGGCATCCATAAATCAATGTCTTATATACGATACCATTCGTGAAGTTGCCGTACAGATAGATTTTTCCACCATAAAGTTGCAGTTCGATGATCAGCACGACGGGCACGCTGATGTACAGTTTAGGTTATTTTTCACCTCGAAGGAAGCTATAAAATTGCATAACGCAACAAAGGCAAAAAAAGCTCATACTCGAACGTTTACAAGACCGCAATTTGTTATCCCGTAGTAGGTTTGGGACAAATCGGGAAGCCCATTTACCTATTGCTTCAGGCAGGCGCTGACTAGATTGAGCGCAGTTGTGGAAGCGAAGCAAAGGCATACACGTGGCGTGATTATGGAAGCGTGAGTTTGGAAGGCTGGAGAGGCCAGAAGACTCTGCAAAAATCCTTCAACCATATCGTTAAGAAGCTTCTTTTTTTTTAAGGTTCTTGGGTTTTTTGGAGAACACCTTTGGTGGGTGGAGTTGAGAAAGAAATGTGAATAATATCAAGTAATAACAATGCTCATTTATATTCCAACATGTCTAGACGTAAATCGTTTTCTGCATTACGGGTTTTTTTTATGAAATTCGAGCAGTTTCAGTGTTTTGTTTCCCATTCGATATGCACTCTCGTGTGCCATTCAGAGGCAGAAATTAATTATAGCTTAATATAATTTCCGCTTTTTGTAGTATAAGACAAGAGTTTTTCCCTTCATAACGTACAAAACATTGTTTTTTAGGAGGTACAATGCATGATGTACTCAAAAACGGAAGTCGAATTCCTCCTTGCATATTATAATTATCTTAGGTCCAAGGAATGTGGCTTAAAATTTTGTTGTTTCATTGTTTCGGCATTCAGTTTGGACAGCATTTACTTTCGGCATTTATTCCCAAGTGGATGAAAGTACGGACACAAAAAGCTTTGTAGTTGTTTGTACGGGGTGACCCGGTAATCGTGGCGCCAATGGCCCGTCCGGAACGTTCCTGTGTAGTGGGGGTTGAATAACCAACAAGTCGAGATGATATCAGCAATTCTAGTACGCCATTAGAAGGCCGGCTAGACCTAGAAGATCACAAAGTTAAGAAGAGATTTCTGTCTGTTGGAAATGTACACAATTTTCGTTCGAATTCGCCAATTTCGCATAGAAAACTACGGCTTTAAATGACGAAATTGTGTAGTAATGCATTGAAAGTAAACGATTTCAAACCTGTCAGTTTAGATAAATCAATATGTACCATTCATATTTTCCCAGTAACATTTGCATTCATCAAACAAACACGATGCGTCATTCGAGGGAGGCTTGCCCCGTCACCGGGTTCGAGGGAGGCTCGCCCCGTGAATGCGCACACATCGATGAATCATTTGCCAACGTCTCACATAAGATGTAACAAGTCGATACGCGTGAAACTGCCGGACATCTCACTCTACATGGTGGTACTATTTTGGGAGTTCACCTCAATGACGTACGATTGTGTGCCACTTTCGTCCTCATGTCTGTTTAGTGTGCAAGGGATTTGTGTAAATTTTGAATATTGTTTAAATGTTTCTCCCCGTGCTGGATTGCAAGAGTGACGGGCGTTCCTCTACGGTTGACGTACCGAAGGTATTAGTCACCTTCCGATTTACGTTGGAACGATCATCCATAATCTTGAATTGATGCATCATTTGTTTTATTTTATAACGAATTTATTTAGCTAAATTTAAGGAAGGATGTACAGAAGACCGCCTTTTGTTCACAAGAATCCTCTAAAAGAATTTTTAATCCGCCAATTTTGTCCCCCTCTCTATGATGACTCATGTGACTCTTATTTTTTAGCCATCCATGATTTTAACCATCCAATAACTGCATTCAAGTTGTACGGTACTTTGTTATGCCCGAGATACATTCAGCGATGAAATAAAGTTTTAATAAAAGCAAGCTTTTGTTAGAAAAAGGTGCCTATTTTTTCTTCCCCGAAACGCCAATGGTATGAGATCATCAGTGAAGCATTTTATGATACTGCTGCTGCTGCTGCTGCTGCTGCTCGTACGAAGCTAAAGCATGAAACGATCCGGGCACATAGGAATAATTTTTACTGCCAGTGGGTTAACAGCGACCCAATTACGGAAATTCATCTGTAAAGCATTGCGCTGTAAAGCGTACACGTGCACTAGGAACGAAAGCACCGATTCGCATCAGAATCCATTGAACGTGGTGTAAAACTTATAGCTTTTCATTTTTGCCATAATATCATATTTCCCTTGTCATAAGCTGACATTTTCCTCCCATTCGCGCGACGCAACGGTAAAACGACGGCGCTGAAAAGGGGACAGATTTGCACCGTCGAGCAGCTTGTTGTCGATGGTGGCTGTCTCTTTTGGCCTCTTAGAACGTGCTGAAGGCACGCTGTGCTGATGGTTGTGGTAAGTGTGATTAGATTGTTAATGGAAATTTAAATTTTACTCAATCCTTGCCAAGAATCGAAAGGAGACAAAGGAAACATACTCTTTTTTGTTGTTAAAGGTGAATCTTTGAGGCGTTTTCTCGCGCGCGCGTGTGAGACAGAGCAAGCCATCGATGGGACGCGATGCTGAGCGTCTTCTGAAAAGCATCGGGGTGAAGAAGGTGCACAATGAATTTTGGATCATTTCGCCCGGCAAACATGAGGGTGTGCTGAGATTGTTATGTTACCCGCCGAGAGCTGTTGGTTGCAGTACCGATACGCGGTTTGAGAGACAGAAAATACACCTTTTCACCAAAACCACCGTGCGCCAGCTCTCCGTTTTCCCTTCGGCGCTGCTGCTGGTGCGCTGTTTAACGACGAAACGATAGTTGGTTAAGTGAGTGTTAATAATCGTGAAGCACCATCAACGCAAAAACGGGCCATTCGTATGGCACGGATTTGACGGTGTGCTAATATTAGCCTCCAACCAGATACATGTTACTGTAAGGGGTTTTTTTTATTTTGTTTTAAATGGTTACCCGTCGATGGCAGTGTTGATGAGAAACTACAGCTTAAGAATTGATTTTTTGTGTTACAACATTGGTCTCGTTTTTATCTTCAAATTATGACTTGGAGGATTTACCATAGACATGTAAATTTCAAAAATTTTGTAGAATTTGAACATTTTAATATATTTTTTGTGAATTATTCACTTAAATAAAGGAATTAAAATTGAATTGCACGAATTTTTGTTGGACTTTTCAAGTCATTCTTTGTCAAGAGTAAATTTAAAAACATGCCTTAAGGTACTGGCTGCAATATTACATTGTGTAATGATTCCGCGTTTTCTATCAACTTTGTTAGAAGAAATCGGTAGCCAAATTTAGATGATTCCTCTTTGCCTTTTTCTTGTATAATTAACGTATATTTTTAGCTAATAATTTTATTAGCTCTGTCGTATAAAAGTGATTTTAATTCATCACGTAAAATTGAAGTGTCAAAATAAACAGATGAACAAAGAAATTAATTAAATACTACGAGCAAAGAAAAATCAAACGCGTCCAGTGGGCCTCGGATGTTGACTTAACACTAGAACTACCGTGTTTTTGGCGCGTGCAACTCTACCAAATCAGCCTCAGTCAGCAGTCAAAATGACTGGTGATTATCTAATAAACAATTTTGATGATCTGACATTTTCATACAACTGAGTTTGCCTGGGATTTGTAATTTGTCAACACATGCGGTGTTGACCATACGGCAAGGAGACGTCACAGTATGAAATAAAACAGAATCATAGAAAAAATTTAAATAAATAAAAAAATTACAATTTTATATTTCTTTCAGTTCGTATACTTATCTTAACACACGATCGATAGGTTGTTTCTTACATCAGCATTGGAAAACCATCAAATCAAAACAAGTCAATAATTTTTCCTGTTGTTTTGCAACCTCGACGATTCAACTAGTTTACAGCAAAATGATCAAAGCATCATTTTACTGCTGCCTTGTTACTCAACCTTGTTGCTCATAAAATTGCTAAGCTATACTTTATTTCTAGTGTATCAAAAATCATCTTAGAGTTATACCGCAAGGACCAGACGTCTGTCGGTTATGTATAATTACCTTTTTGTGAGAATTTTGCCTTAAAATACACTGTTCACGGTTCTACAAACCCACAGTCAAAATGACTGGTTAAGGTAGAATGGCCCATGACGTAACTTAACATGAATATTGGATTAGATTTTTAATTTTTAGCTTCATAGAAATGAACATCCTTTTGAATGTATAAAAGTCATGCATCAACATCGACAGAATTTTTTAACTAGGAAAAATAAATCCACTTTAAAGGTATGAAACCGGTCAAAATGACTGTTCCGGTAGTTCTAGTGTTAACTGGTAATTCTGGTAATGGCATTGATAACACTGGTAATAAGTATAGAAGGAAAAAAGAGAAGAATATATTTTTGTATTTTTTTTTATCTAAGTCACGCATCACACAGCACCTTCTTCTTAGCTTAACAGCCTGCTAGGCTATGCTTATTGGATACCACACTTCCAGATTACGTTAAGTATTTTAATTTGAATAGGAAACGGAATTTAGATATCGTTATAATTTAGATATTGGAATAATTATTTAATATAATCTTTCATAGCCATTTGGGCCGTCCCGTTTTACAGGTGACGTAGTTCTTCGCGCCGCAGGTCCGAGGTTAAAATCTCATCCGGGCCGTTCTTCCTTAGTGATGGCTGACTATCCAATTACGTGGCATTGATAAGTTTAGTCAAGCCGAGCAAAAGAAGAACCATTCTCATATTGGTAAGGCGCTTCGTACCCAAAAAAAAAAAAAAAAAAAAAAAAAATGAGACCAAACCAAACCAAACCTCAATCAACATTTTCGCTAGAAGATAGATTGCAGCCTTTTGAGACTGTCCATTCGGTTGCTTGCTAGCTTGTACCATTCATCGCAAAACAACTGATAGCGATCGAGATAAGCACGACCAGTCGATTAGAAGGAAGGCCCCTGTCTTCGTCACCCTCATCCAATCACGCCGAGCAGTTGCGGCGTTTGTTGATTTAAGTGTTGTGTTAAGTTTTGAGTCGTGTGATCGACCGTAGCCAAACCAACAATGCTCTCATGCTGACAGCGATGTTGCATTTGTTGGTACGATATAAGCATAAAAAACCGTTTCCCCAACCGAAGCAACCCTTTTTGGCTGAACCGTACAGTTGTATCCGAGTGATGTGTGCCTTGGGTGAACGGGAGGGCGCGTTGGCATATGCTTTTGAGACGGAATTTGTTATGATGCAAACCAGCTGGCAGTGTTTGGGCACGATTGTGCTGGCTAGTGAGATGCGAGAAGTGATGAGTTGAACACAAGCAAAAAAAAACAGCATAAGAATGAATTCCAAATGACCGTACGAAACACTTGTACTGTTCGCAAGAGGCATTGCGGTGTACTGCTGGTCGTTAGGAGAGCGTTTGGCTGTTTCATCAAACAACGGAGCAGAAGCTGACCCTGTGATGGTGTAAACACTTTCGGCAAAGATATTGTTTTGTTATTCTAATAATGCTTCACTGGTGTTTTGTTTTTCGTTTTGCAATACGATCAAATGTATGAAACCGACCCGAGAAAGAGAGAAGAAGCAGCTTGGTGACGAACAAATGTACGATATGGGAATTTAAAGGAAAAAGTCAATATAAAAACCTTGGCCGGAATTGAAAAACGTTAAGCGATTGTTGGCAAAGCAAAGTCGTCAGCGTAGAAAAGGTTTCTGTGTGTGTGTGTTTTTTTTTCTCCATAAACCCTATGTACAATTCTATCAGCAAGTTGAAATGATGCACGTGATTGTACGAGAAAGAAGCTTATGCATCATGCTACTACCGACTAGCTTTTTTATCGATTTTACGATGCATTTTTCTTTTCTTCTGTTACGGTATTGTATGCTAATGAGACGCGAAGGCACTTGCAAAACGGTTCAAGACGGCAGCAGAATGTACCGGGTTTGAAGCTAAAAATAGCACAAACAGGTTTGCGTAGGTCACTACCTTTTGAATGGGATGGAGTATGCTTTCGAGCATGGGGGCAAGGGCCTTTTAATGTTCATTTGACGAGTGGAAAATCTAATAAGATTTGAAATGAGAAGAAAGGAACAGAAAAAGCTTTAAAAACCTTTCAGAAGAAGATGGTAAACTCACTCAACACTTTAATGAGTTTGCAATTTTATTTCTTCGGTGGAAAGGAAGTTTTTGAATTCACCCCAAAAATTGTGCTACCCAGAGGATGAGCAAAAGGTAAATTCGAAAGACACGTGCTCGGTGCTAAAAAAAAAAGAAAAAAAGGCACTTTCCACGGCGCGGAAATCCGGTATATCGGTGCAATTGTAATGCGAAGGGCAAGTGGTTGCACTTGTAGTCTGATGCCCAAACCAAACCCACCCGGCACACAATCACTTGCCCCACATTCATTACCAATCAAAGGCACGGGTTTTTTGGTACAATTCCGTGGTTTCCACCACACTCGGAGCGTGGTGTCCACCGTTCAGAGCGGTTCGTTACGGCTGTACGAAATTGGCCTAATAAAATTTTGATTAGCTACGAAAGCAAAGCTTCCGAAATCTTGTCGAATCTGTTCCTTTCCGGACGCTTTGCTTACATTTTCCATCCTTACGGTTAGGTACGATCGGGGGAGAAGCCTTTCAAGAAAGCCAACAAGAAAAGAAAAAAAACATCGTCGAAAAAATAGCAACTTTTCGTGGGGTGGCGCGCGCGGGGTACATGAATTGGGATGGAAAATTTTGGTTTTGTTTTCTCTCGCTGTTCCCTTAAATTTGGTTCAATTTTATTTTCGCACGTACCAATCGCATGCTGATGACTCTGCCGGTCAGTGGTTCGATTCGCTTCGTTTTCGTCCTCGTTTGTAGCGCTGGTAGTACTGCAGGGCGAGTACATTTTAATGGAGCAACGTTGGATAAGAGGTGGCTCCGGGGCTCGTGCTGGAAGAAGGACTGCTCACCAGGACAAAAGATTGTCGCAATTGAATTTGGGTGAGTTTTATGCAATGGCTTTCTTTTTCGTACGATTCAATACACCATTGTGGTGATCCGTTTCGTTCCCCCCGGAGAATGGTCAATTTTATTGCCTGGAGCGCGCTAGGGAATGCTTTTGTAATCATGTTGTTAATTTACTCGCAACACGCGCTAATTTTCCTCACCGTTTCCCTTTGGAGATGCATACAACCGGTTGTTGTTTTCGGTGTTTTAGAACACAGGGTTTTCATCTTCGACAAGCTTAAAACAGTTGACAGAGTACCAATTAATCTCATCCTGGCCAAACTGGTCAAACTTATCGCACTAGTCAAAATCAAACATATCCTTCTTGTCCAATATTTTTGGTAGAACTTGTCATTTCGCTTGCTTATCTCGAGGTCTTGCTTATCGCGAGAATTGTGCTTTCCGCTAATAATGTCCTTGTGCTAACTGCTGATCTCTTAAACTTTACATCTGCATCCTGTCGATAACTACAGCGATTCGATCCATATGATATTTTCAAATAGATAGTGACGTATTGCAAGCCGCTGATGAAGCAACAATAATATAGAAGGGTTTTGCATTCAGTTAGGGGAAATTTGCAACATGATTGTGCAACTTTATTACCATGTTTGGAATTTCTGCAGAGCTTTTTCCAGCTTCAAATTAAAATTCGATAAGCAACAAAATAAATTTCCAGGTCCAGGACCGAGGTTCAATTCCCATCTGGGATGTCATGTCCCCCCGTAGTGAGGACTAAGTATATCAGTATGCTAATATCATCCAATAGTTTTCTTGCAACAGCACGCCGTATCAATCACATTTGAATGGGTTTTGCGAAAAATAAATTTGAAAAGTTGTTCCAGTTCCAATTGCATTTTCACAGTCACAAATTTCACCTGAATAAATGCAAAATTTCACTGAATAATTTCAAATGGTTCTACTATTCGGCGTAGATACTCATTTTTCGTCTCATATCCGCGACAATCAATGTTTGAGCTAACTGTACTTTTGCTGATTGTAGTCGTTCCTCGGATAATTTTTAAGTTGTTTTTCGCCGATTCCTACTCGCTTACACCGAAAGGAACGAACCATTCCTATCATTATCGATATTGCCACGTCTTGAAAAAAATTGACATTAGGTACTTTTTTGTTATCAGCTTCTAGGATTACCTTCCTTTAGCTCTACCAGGCTTATTCGTTTCTTTTAGCTAATTTTTTATTGAATTATTTAGCTTTTAAAGCGTGATTTTTTGTTAATAAATATAAAATAAACCATGCCTTTGACTTTAAGAGTCGAGTTATTTAACCATATCCACTGAAAAACCCTGTAACAAAACATCAAGTGCATTGCACTGTACAAGCACTTAGAGCCACGGTAGGAGTATAAATAAACACCCTCATCGCTTACCAATAAAGAATGCACATTTGCATTTTGCGTACTCTCGTTTGGCGAATTATCAGCCCCAAAATCTAGTTGACTAATGGAACCTTTGGCATGAATAAATAGGCTCGCAAAAAGTTTACCACCCATTGCGCGATTCGCGCCTCACCACGCGTATCTGTACTTGTGCAAAAAGTGATGCCAGACCACCACGAAAATGGCCCGGTTCGCTTCGTAGCGCACCCAGCAGCAATGAGCTAAACTGGTGAAATATTTAGCTTCATAAATAATGCAATAAGTTGGTGCGCTCCGGTAGGGAGAGTGGGTGTCGTGCAGCATAAATCATACACTCATAATTGAGTTGCCGATCGTGTACGTGTGTGTGTGTGTGAGGCACTCGATGCGTGACTCAGTTTTGATAATCAACAACACAGAGAAAAAAAATAGCGAACACTAACTAAATAAACTAGACGGAAAAATGGTCGGAACAGGTGAAAGGCGAACGACTTTTAGTCTGGTAAAGGGTTTGTCGAGGCGAGGTTTTTTTTTTTTTTTTGATAAATTTCATATCATTCTGCCCCTTGTACATTCGCCCGCAAAACCCATAACCCATGGTCACGGCCATTTTGATGTGCGAAAGGGGGGTGTACTGTATTTTGGTGGGCACTAAAGCGGTGGCATTTTGACATTCGAATTGACTCAAAATTTATGAATCGTTTCTCACCCGGCAGCAGAGCGAAAATAGGATTGTATTTGAACACCCAAACCCAGCCCCAGCCACGCTGAACTGCCAGCCAGTCGACCGGAATTGGATTGGATGATATCAATATGCAATGAGCTGCCGGGTGTTTTGCTTTTTCGGTTTGTTACTAAATCTACCTACCACCCTGCCTTGGTGCTTGCACTGCAGAGGACCGGTGTGCAACCATTCACACCTTGTAGAAATTGATAAATATTTGCTTGCGTAGAACGGTTTATATGCACAAAATCCCGAACGAGGTGATGAATGAGCTGCGTGTTCACCACTGTGTGAAATATGTGAGCCTTTTTGGCTGGTAGCATCGTATCGTATTACGATACAAATAATAGAAGATTTTTCTGCAACACCAGAAGTAGGTGCCGAAAAGATGTGTCCCACCACTGCCAATCGTATTGATTATTGCAGCAAATGAATATGAGTGGGCAATGTTTTGGAGCGTGATAAATTGAAATTTTGCTCTTTTCTTACCTTCACAGCATCCGATCACTGTGCGAAAGCAATCTCTCAAGACAAAACCGTTTCAGAAAACCTTACCTTACCTGGGTGCTTCATATTTTTGTGATTGTTTTTCAATTATTCAGTGCAAACAAGGCAATAACACTTGGCTGGTAGGCGTGCTTGTGACGTGTGTACGGACCTCGGGTTTCGGATTGCACGGCCGACCGTGTAGAACGAGGCAGCTGTTCCCTGTGTATGAACGGCATAACGGCTACGAAAGCTTTCCATTTGTAATGAAGCCCGAGCCCCACACCATGCCTTCCTAAAAATGATCATTTTCACCGTTTGAGAACACATTTTCCGACGGACGGCTGGGAAGGTGGGATATTTGAATTGTTTTCTGTATAAGGAATTTTAAAATATGTCTTCGCACGTTCAAGGAAAATAGAGTATGCAAAATGTGTAATTGAATAAATCTGAATTGTAAGATTTTATTACGCTGGTAATTGTGCGTTATCATGCGAAAAATCTGGGATGAAATGGAGATTTTGAAGCCCCTATGTTGGAAGCATACCGATGATAAAACTATACGACACAGTGAACTCTTTTGCAACCTGAGATGAGCTGAGGTGTTGAGTGCGTTTGCTTCTCTTCAGCCTACCCATTCGAGACATGCAGCTTGAAACCTCTTCTAAAGGTCAATCTCAAGTTTGAAGTTCAAAACTCTACACTGCCAGCAACATAGATGTTGAGTTATACCACTTGTGCCGACCTTCTGAGGAATCTTCACATAGTCCTTAAAGGACATGGAATTTATTCAAAATTTGCAAATTCTTGTGGCAACTATTTGCACCGAATTAGACTTGCCAGGCTCCCATAAGCAGTTCACATCAAAAGAAGTGCATCGGCCGACCTAGTCCGTAAAGTCTTTTTGGGAAGTCCACATAAACAGAGCCGGCGATTTAATTCTTCGGCGGCTGGATTGAAGTGATGCGTCAAAAAGGTGGCTTGGCATTAGATTGCTCCCAAACTGGCGCTAGACGGTAGGCAGTATGGAGGACTTGTGCAGCTGGGCAAGTAATTATAAATTTAAAAGTATAATTTAAAAATTTGTTGTGAAAAGTATTATGAGTTCAATGTCTAAATTTAATAAAGACTTAAGATATAAATTTCACATCTATTTTCCCATTACACATATTTGTGATAAAGCTTTGTTTTCTTACCCATCTTTAAAAAGTTGCTTTCAGTGGATTACTCAATCCTGTAGCTCTGCATAAAAAGAGAGAGAAAGATACAAAATGAATTGCACACCCCTGTAGGAAATTGACACCAAGCTAATCGAGTTCCATCGGCGTACGGGTGAATGAGCATCCGGTACCGGGTGAAACTCGACCCTCACTCAGGTGTCAGGGGAATGTTATCAAATTTCTGCACAAAGAAAGAGAAAAAAGGCTACAGCACAAAAAAAAAGCGAACCCAACTTTTCCTTCACGTCCGTCGATATCCGGCCGCTATCGCTCACTTACTCTTATACAGCGCCGGAATCATTGCAACATCGAGGCCCTTTGATCTTGTGTTTGAATGCGGTCCTGGGGGTACGTTGCTTCCTTTTCTTCGTCCGCCTGATCGCGTATTTCTCATCTCACGTGCGTAGGTTTCCTGTTCTACCGAACCCCGCACGCAATTACCCCGCACGTTAGCGTTTTCAAGTGTCTCATCTCTTCCTAAACCGGCCTAGAAAGCAAGTCCGAACGAAAACAGGGGCCACAAAGTGCGCCTTTTCTTTCCTCGTCGTTCACTTCACACCATCAAAGGGGACAGTTTTTTTTTTTATTTAATCTTGACGTGCGGCTATTATACCCTTTTTTTTCGTTTTTAGACATCGAACACGCCAAGGGATGACCGGCGTCCTTCGGTGTGATGCGCTTCGGGGAAATGCTTCACCATCGGCAGCATCCTCAGTTGAGTGGTTCTTTTAAGGTGGTACCGGCACCCGATCGATAGAGCGAAATTTGCCGACCCCAACACGGTGTAACAGAGTGTGCCATCAGCAGTGTCCTGTCTCGGGTTGCCCTTTTTTTCATGCTGCTTGCTCACCCGCCAACAACTACTCCAAACACAGTCAGCCTAGTAGAGGCGTAGGACGTGAGCTGAGAGCATAACAAACGCACAATCTTACGCGACGCATCCTTATGCCACACGAGCATCTCACGGAAAAGCCTTGCCTGCCCTCGAGTGTTTCAGAGGAGTTTTTGGATTGCCCCGTTTTGCCGGTAGAAAATGAGCCCGAACCGAGGCGCGACTGGTAACATCTTATTCATTTCCTTCATTCATTGAAGTGTGCGTTAGGGCGTTCAGAAGGGCGCTGTAGTAGCATCTGAAGTTGTCGCACCCCCTCGCTGGTCGTTAGCCCATTTCTAGTGTCTAATGGTAGACCACCGCATGCATGAACACGAGTCACTTCCGGCGTGTCGGAATATGAAATTGAGACAACTTACACATTGGCGCAGGGATCCGGTTCGGACTCTAAGCGGTGACTAGCGTCGCTTCTAGGACAATGGGGATGAGAATGTGTATTGGGTACGTCATGCCAGGCGAACGAAGATTAACCGGGCTAGAAAGGCAAGGACGTGCCAGGAGAGTGAAAAACACCCGCCACACAGAGGGACGAGAACGATTCTAGGCGGAATCGGCAAATGGTATCACCGGACTAGCGACAGGTTATATTGTGTGTTGTCTTTAAGAAAAGATATCCTGCGGAACGTTTTAATTGCGCTTTCCGCGTGCCCGGAATGATAAGATTGAAGCTTTCGCACCCAGCAAAAGCTTTACCTTTTCGGGGGCGTGACGTTTTCGGCTTCCCTTCCAGGTCACAAAGCTTTCTGGAGATGTTTCACTAATGCTGGCCTATTATGCTACAAATCATACGATTATCCCGTTTGTCACAAAATGAATTATAGATGTTTCGACCGAAATCGATCGAGCGCACGAGAATCTTGCGACCATTTTTACGTGACGTGTGTACTGAATGCATTTGTGAGCTTTTTATATGTTTGTTTAGTGCTTAAAATTTATTTCAAAATTGCTGCAGACGAAGAGCGGCTTTGTAGAATGATGGAAAAAAGTAATTAAATGTCACAAAATTAGAACAAAGTTTGGTTTGAGCAATATTTTTTTTCGTAAGAGTTGAGATCGTTATTGAGATAGTAAGCCTAGTCCCGGGGCTTTGTGGCATTGATGTAGTGATGGGAACTCAAATCCGGAACCGGATCCCAAAAAAAAAATGCCTTATTAGCGTTGGATGAAGTTACAATACGATACAATACGAACTTCAAATAAGTAGGTAAAAGAAAAATTAAAACAAAATTTCGAAATCTCTCCTCTGTTGAAAGAAACCCACATCACATGGGGGTTTTTTTTTTTAAGCAATAAATCTCATTTATCATAATCAAGTAAAAGTAGCACCCTCGCATCCGTAAATACACACGTAAACAGGCTCAAATCAAATAAAAGGCTTACTGTTTGTTCTTTAATGTTGTTCCCATTTACCTTTAAGCACGCCCATTCGTTCGTGCTTTCTTGAACAGCAGCAAAAAGAAATACGGGCTGAAGGTGTTTCCTCCCATTCCGAACGTCAGGAGACTTACGGCAATGATAACGTACAGTTTATGTTGGGGGTCCAGCCGAGCACTACGGGACGATCAGGAAAGATAAAGCGACGAGAGTCCCTGTGGCGAATGGCTATAACTAAAAGGACACAAATGCTAAGGCGAGATAGCCTGTGGGAAAACGCAGGTTATCGAGCACTCGGAACGCGTACCAAAACTCACCGGAACTGTCACCGACCAGCAGAATTTGTAAAAAAAACATGTGTTACACACAAAATGTGTGCCATCGTTCCTAGCGTGTGTGTATCAGCTTTCGCTTTCGTTGTTACAGGAAGCAAAAGAGTGCAGAAAGTATCACCGAGAATGAGGGTGTTGTTAAGCTTAAATTGAGATTTTGCGCTTTTTTTTTTAAGAAGAAAGATGCTTTGCTACCCTCCCACGATGGGGGAAACACTCCATTTTCCACTTTCCCTCGGCACTTTTACAATGGAATCCATCGCAATGATGGTCATCCATCTATGTTGCTTGCTGATCCGTGTGTCAGTAGTATGTGGATGTGGTTTTACTCTCTCCCTTGTGTGAGCGTGCCGCTGCCCTCTCAAATGCTGGCTCGGCTCTCGTGTGTGGTTCGTGAGGTTTTTAAGCGTATCATCATTAAAATGACATAGGAAAAGTTCTACAATTCCTCTCCCCCGCATGCCAATCATGCGACTCGTGCCCAAAAGCGGCGACGTAATGCGATGGAAAACTTTCGTCATCAGCTTGTCAACTTTTCGGTTAACGTTTTTTTTTTCGTGCCAGATTCGCTTCCCACTGCCACTGTGCCCCGCTCTTGGCACATCATTAAATCGCTTGTTTGCCAAACGGCTGTTGTTGTTGTGGTTTGATTATGTTCCAGTCATTTTGTGTGTGTGTGTGTGTGTCTTGCTTTCTATTTTGAAACATATTTTAAACTTCTCTCCATAGGATGGAACATTTTCAGTTCATCACGTTAATTTAATGTTGGTATATTTTTTGTGTGCTTTTGTGCAGCTTTCCGCTTTATTTTGGATACTTCTTTTTCTTGCGTTAAACTTTCCACTAATCGCACTAATGTTATTTTTCCTCCCATTTTCTCTGTCTCTCTCTCTCTCTTTATCTCTTTCTCAGGTACGTTGACGAGGTGTGCAATTTATGTGCGGACGATCGGTTATGCAGATTAAAAAGATGCTCATTAACGACAGGTGTGGTGGACGTTGGAAGGCATTGCTTTCGCTCATCGTTTTTTCTTTTAATTTTTCGTAAGCGATTTGGTTTAAAATTTGAAGCTGCAGCTAGCAAAAACTCACCGTACCATAATAACAACTCATACACGACAAAAAGGGAAAAACTTTGCCCCCCCCCCCCCGGATGGACAGCAACGGGCCCGTCCACAGCCACACAACATCCAACGAGAAACGATGATTAAGTGCTTCCCGCTCGCGAGTTCGAAACTCGTTAAGCATCTTGTCTCGGCATTTGTTGAACCGGCTCGCTCCTGGTACCGGCATTGGCGATGCCGGGTGAAAGTTGAAATAAGTTTACGGGCTGTTGAAACCCCAACCGGGCCTCTCTCTCTTTCTGTGGCTCCGGATTTTCCTCCTTGTTTCGTACAGTTTAGCTGGATGGTTTTCCACTCACCATGAGCATCATCGGCAGCTGCAGCATAATGTGCCTTCCGCAATTGGGCCTGTTGCACCGCGTTTTCACGGTACAAACGAAGCTTAATGCTTGTCAACCACATAAAGCCCCACACTGCCTGAGCTTGTCGGGCTCAAATCGAAACCAAAAACGACACCCGGAAAACCTGGCAAACACGCGCTTGGTGTGCTCGGGCAGCAGCGAGTAAAGGCCACACGAACAATTTTCCTCCTATCCTACGCTGAATCCCTGGTGACACGCTGCAGTTCGTGTCTGTGTGGGTGCTCCAACGACGTGGGAAAAATCATGGTTCTGTTACACACTTTTTACACCGGCATGCGATACGGTGCTTAAATAATTTTCCAACCAACGTGTGCTGCTGCAGCTCGGTTTTTTTTCGCGCGTGCTCTACTAAAATAAATTTAACAGCGAATGATAGAACTGTCCTGTAACTGCGTTTAAGGAGGGCGTTAGTTGCCAGTTTACAGAGAAAAAAGAAGACAAACTCTTGCACATCAAACGAGGCACGTAATATATGGGCTCCAAGCACGATGATGCAATTTGATGTGATGCAGTTGATGGCGAATAGTGATGCAGTTTTTCCTGCCCTGAGAGGGGCAGGAAGCACTTTTAATTGCGCCAGTAATTTAAACGCCTTTTTCCACAACCGAAGGGCTTTGGTTTGGCCCAGTGGATGCGTTTTGGTGTGGCATATTGCAATCGCCCGCCCAAGCGCTTGATTGAGTAACTCAGGGGGCATTAGCTTGATCGTAAATGTTAATTTGCGACTTTAATTTTGCACCATATTTTGTAGACTAAAGATGGGCTTTTCAGCTCGTAAAAAGGGTATTAGTTAGTGCTCAAAGCTGCTCAACACGATGCTTGAATATGACGAGCAACTGAATAATTGCATACTGCTCGGTCGAATTGTAATAAGCACGCTTTTCCTACCGCCAGAAGGTCATTTACCGTCCCAAAAATTGTATGCAGCTTTCATGCGTGTACGCTCCTCGTACGACCCACCTTCGCATCCCCGACCCCACTCCAGCATAAACCAACCAACCGTGCCATTTATGTGCGGTCATTGCAACCCGTGCAACCGGTCCAACGAACTGACTGCCGGCCACGAGAAACGAGCGTCTGTAAATGCCGAAGAGGCGTAACGCTCTTCTACTTCTCCTTCTCTCATGCATGCCCGAGCAAGAAGTATTTTTGGTCCAAAAAAAAGGGCTAATTATGTACTGCATGGCCCGAACAAATGGTCCCGTTAGGTGAAATAAAAGAAACCGTGTCTGTTTTTTTTTAGGTTGACTTCCCTTAACATTATGCTCGTGTTTATACGTGTGCGCTCTTATTGTCACCACCTGGCCGGCTGGCAAGATGCAATAAGGGACACTAAATGCGATTTAAGTTGTCCTGCCACCACCCATCCATCTTACTATGCGTCCTGTGCTGTCCCGAGCAATTCTTGTGATGCTTCCTCACCTGATAAAAGCTTGTTTACGGATGGTAGAACGCTTTTCTTTTTCTTTTCCACGTCAAGTGCAAATGATGATTGCCTTCAAGCACGCTCAGCTGTTGTTGTTATGGGTTGTGTACACGATTCTTCAGTTCCGTGCGGTGGCTGGTGTGTAATTAACTCTTTTTGCAGCTGCCTGGTGTTTGGGTATGTTGCTGCAATTGTCCCTCCACGTAAAGGGTGGTAAGGTTCAGTTTAAAGATTGGGTAAAATGGTATTATTAAGAAAGGAATACAATAAATTTAATTCTTCAGTATTGACTCAAAGTCTTGGAAATAATGTCCCAAACATTGTAGATATGTGGTTGAAATTATGTTGGAAAACCTTGAGGAAACGTTTCACCTCGAAAAATCTGTCGCGACGTTCGAAGCTGGAACTGTATACGACCTTTATAGTCCCAGTACTCATATACGCCTCTGAGACATGGACCCTGTCCAAAACAGACCTCAGCGTCGTGCAGCGAATTAGACTCGCCAGCCTCCGTTGGGCTAGCCATGTTATACGCATGGCACCGGATGACCCAGCCCAGAAAGTCCTTTTAGGCCGTCCACACGGACAGAGGATGGGAGGCCCAGATTGAGGTGGGAAGATGGCGTGTAATCATTCGCCATCATGGCCGGGATAACGGATTGGCGGATGACGCGGCGCGGGACCGTGAGCGGTTCCGGATTCTGCCGCGGCAGACCAAGACCGCAAAGCGGTTGTAGCGCCTGATAAGTAAGTAATTATGTTAGAAAGCTCACCAAAGTCAACTAGGATTGACAACGGAGATAATCATTTGAATAGCGTCAAAGATCTCATCTGATCTGAGAGCTTTTGCAACAGGCTCCGCATCCATTGCCCTGAGTATTCTTGCTCCCAAATGCGGTCACTCAATCTTCCGCTTGTCACTTATGTGCGTGTCCTTATGGGTTTTCTTGCAATATGGTGTTCAATAAAATCTATTTATTGTTTACCTCGGATTTAAAACACGAGGTTTTCTTGAGATGGTCTGGAGCGAACGATCTGAATAAGGTTTGAACCCCTGCTGTGGTAGAACCTTCGCAGCTGTCGCCTCCACCAGAACATCCCAAAGTTAATCCCAAGAGTTAAATTATGCAAATCTTTATTGAGTTACGCTTCGGACAAAATGACTGTATCAAATGATTTCATGATTTGCTTTCAAGAATTTTAGACACTTTTGAGGAACTCCCAGCTTAATCTTAAAATGTCTTAAAGAGCTTAAGATTTGGAGCTTTTTTTATATACAGCTATTCCCAACATAAATTCGCACATTTTTAAAACCGAAAAAACTAGTTTTAAAGCGAATTGTGCTGTCAAAAAGCTCGCTGACTGCTTATTGACATATCGCAAGCAATTTTATTATCCAATTAAACTATCAATTTGTTATTATTTTTGCATCACTCATCCACTTCTTCAACAGCTGTTGTGATGCTTCAATCAATAACAGTTGAACATTTGACGAGTACGTCAAATAAACGCCCTTCATTGCTTTCATATTCACATTTTTGCAAATTCTCTTTCGCTCCCCAAAAACCTATAAGGCAACGGAATCTGTCGACAAGTTCCGCTTTGACAAGGGGAACAAAATCGAAACAATGCGAAAGGAAAACCTTCCAGGAAATTTGATCAATTAGGTAGCAATGCCTTCACACCAAATACCACAAAAAGGAGCGCAAAATTTTCCTTTTTTTCCTCCCACCCCCGGCCCGAGAGCTTTCCCGAATCGAATCGTGAGTGACAGAATTGACGGTGTTTTTCAATAGTTTTTTTTCCTTTGCTTCCACTCCTTTTAAACTTGTCAAACTTCACTCACTGGAAAATTCGTTCGGTCGACTAAGTTTTCATGGAGTTTTTACCCGTTTACCCGTGGCTGCGGAACGTTGTCAGAGCGGAAAAGGGGGGGAAAAGAAAGCCTCCACTGCTAGCTTGTATCCTCGAGGCGAGCCAGATGAAGGACTAAGTGGTTTTCGAGCCAGACCGAACGCTGGTGGTCGGTGGAAAGAACTCATCCATTTAAAGTTTTGCCAGAGGTTTTTCTTCGCATTCGCCAAAACATTTACCTCCCGAGAGCCTTTTCTTTCTACGCTCCTGGCGCCATAAAAATGTGGCCATGTTTCCATGCTGCTGCTGCTGTTGGGCCGTCATTGCAATTGTTTCTTTTATGCATTTTTCATAGCGCAGTAACCATCAACAACGTTGTGTGGCGGCGGGCGAACCGAGACGGGGTTAACTTTCCCCGGAGGAAGTACGGGATAAAGAAAATCGAGGACGAGGGCATCCCCCCCCTCCCCCCTCATGTAGGGCTGTCAAATGTTTGAACATTTTGAACCGATGAAAGGAAGTTGAAAATATATATATTTTCCAACGGTGCGCGTTCGTTATTGGGTCGGCTAAACTTTGCTATTTTTTCTCTTATTTTTTGCTATTTCTTGTGCTATCCTTACGTCCCACCCGTTTGCTGGCACAAGCAGAGGGCGTATTGGTTCCAAAAGTTCTATTTATTTTTGTACACGTGTGTGTGTGAGTGCCAAGGAAAGCGATTGAAAAATCTCTTCCTTTACTCTCTAGTTCTCTATCGCCACACACAAGCCTTTAACAACTGGCAAAAGTTCCCTCACCCAGTTCGATACAGTGCATGATGACAATTGGGCAACCGTCACGGTTGCTTTAACCTGTGCCAATAAGCAATTTGGGGAGGTTTTTTTCCGAGGAAGGGCAAAAGGATAAAGAAAAAGGTCGCGCCCACTACGGAGAAGAAACCATCCGTGTAGCATCAGCATAATAACACAGGTCGATATGGAAATAGCAACTATTTCCAGGTTTCGGCTGAGTTCAGTCGATATTGAATGCGATTATGTACCACTTCCGGTTGTGCACCGACGCACCGACCGTATGGTTAGGCTAACGAGTTTCCCGTTCCTGTGTTCCCCTTTTTCGCGCGCTTCTTCGAGGTTTTAGAATGTTGCTGCGTATGCAAAGTAGCAACGGCAGTAGCAGCTCCTTCCTTCCGGAAGTGTGGACAACGGATTTCTTTAAACTGAAGCATACGTATCGGAACGCTCCTTTGGGTGGAAAAGGGGTTTTTTTTTATAATGCCGCAGGAAGTAGACGAGATTGAATAAAATGGAAATTGCCAGGTATGTGGTGCGTTTTTATGTTGTACATATTAAAAGTTTTGTCGAAGCGTGTGATTTTTAGGCCTCAGTAAGAAGAGGTAGAAAGAACTCGTGTTTGTGTCCGATTGCAAGGATTCCATTTGGGGGGATATTCTTTTAGACGTGAGAAATAAATGGTTGCAAAACGAATATTTTCTTCTACCCGAACCCTTTCGGTTTCTTTATCAATTTATCTGGAAGACACTCAATATCTGTTACTTCAAATTAAGTCGCATCGAACGTTTCGATTTATGCTCCCAATCTGACAATTGCAGTAGCATGCATCAGCAATTCTTCCCCATTTAGCTGTACTCTGTAGCAAATTGGACTGCACCAAAACATCCGACGAAAGTTGCATTGCAATCGCAATGTGGTGGTAGAATCTTTCCTCAATGTAGCTACTTTCACCAAAACCAACCAGTCACTGCAGTACGCTTTCCTCGCAAATCGATCGTTTGCGAACCGCCACCAGCGCCAACTTTTGGCCCCCTGTCCCGTCGAGGGAGAACAAACCAAAACAAAATTATCGTTTAAAACCGCTTCAAGGGTTGGGTCGCGTTACGGGCAGTTTTCCGGTACAAGGTTGAGCGTACCCGGTTTCAAGGCCAGACCCACCACCGAAAAGGACTTCGATAAATTTTCTTTCCGCTAACGCTAAATCATGCTTTAGCTTTGATGGCCGGACTTGCACATAAAATCTGCCAACCAAACTGTTCTGGCAAACTGCCTTTAGCTGTTTTTGGCAACGAAAGGGCACCGGATTGGAGTAGACAGTTGGTTGGACATCAACAGTGGACGAAAACAAGGTGCAGCATGGGTACGGAGTTTTGAAGTCAAGGTGTTTGGTGGTGGTGCAAAAATAAGCAGAAGAATAAAAGTTCGATATTTATCCCATTTGGCAGCACAGTTCTGCAGACTCGGTGGCGTCCGTGTCGTTTGCAACTCCCGGTGCAGCCGGCAGGATGAAAAGTAGCAGTTTTGTTTGTTGGCGTTGAACTTGGGAATTGGAATTGGAAGGCGAAGAAGATCGAGAAAGCGAGCACGAGGTATGAGTTATGATGGTGACGGTAAGACGCGTCGTGTTTATAGGAAAATTATACTTTTGTGCATAAATTCTTGCAGGTTCATCCTGCCTGGGGAGATAAAATGGCGACCTTGGTTTTGGAGAGTTTGGCACATTCATCACAAAGCTGCTTGTATTTATTAACTTGGTTTTACATCAGCCGAGAGTTGCGTATCAGTATCTTCTGTTCGTTTAATTGTCTTGTTTTATTCAGGCAAAGTTCTATCAAAAAACATTTCTGTCTAAATATCATTCCACTATCATTGTATGCTCTCATCTCAAGTAAAAACAATTTAAAAGCATCATTTCGGAAGTCATCAAAGGCAGATTGGGAGCTGCTTTGAAGATTCACTGTCGGACGTATTACGCAACGATGCATTTAGGAAAGCAACCGCAAACTGATGGCTTATGTTGTCCTTTGACAGCCATGATGGACACGGAGCCTAAAAACTTCAAACCTCAAACAAGTGAATATGCAAAAACAAAGCACAAGCTGTATGAAAAAGGATGTGCAGAGGCCTTGTTTGATTGCAGTTTTTTTTTTGCTACTTTCTAAGTCACCTTTGGAGATACGGACTATTGTGATGCTGGGAAATTCTGTTGGAATAGGTTGTAGGTAAGAAAAATTGTGTAAAAAAAAAACCTCAACTGGAATATGTTTCGAACTCCATATGTCAGGTCCCAATGAGGAGGAATACTTCGTTAAACTTTGTATGAAAGTGTGCAAGTTTTGTAGCCGGATTGGCTGATGTAGTGTATTGATTAGATTACACTACAGCTTCGTTTCATTAATGTCGATTAATCAAAACAACCTCCCAACATACCAGCAAACCCACAAGATCACATAATACTCATGCTTGATTGCTAGAGTCCAACATGTTTTTGTTTCAATTTTACTTTTCGGCATCATTTATCTCCTCCACTCGGACGCCGTCGGTGATCCGCTTAAACAACGCTCGCTTGTGCCAGGCTTGCAGCAGTGGCTACGACTCCGGTGGCATGCCACAACCATCCCGATAGGGCGAAAGGAAGTTTGATAACGAGTCAGACACGACTGCCACTGGTGCGTTTGCGCGCGAGTTCAAAGGAATCCGACGGACGTCCGTCCGTTGTTTGTGTGTTCGGTGTTCCAGTCCAGTCCCGGTTCTTGGCTTTCCGTCTGACGACCGGACGAATTAATCACATGCATAAAATCGTCCCCTCCCCCCTTCAAACGGTCGCGTACACGATGGTTGCATGATGATGCGTACAATTGAATTCATTATGCTGCTGTTGTGCAACGGAGAGTGCATTGGCCAGGCTAGAGAAGCGGATCGCACAAAAAGCTGATAAGAACAGCAATGCAATCGTTATGCGATACATCTAGTCAACGACATTTTATCAGTGCCTTTTGGAGTACACGCTATCGGTGCTCTGATAGCCGCAAGTGATTGGAGGAGATGGTTTTGTGACTATGATTTATGAGGAATGCAAAGGAATTTGATTGTCATTTGAAAATGAATTGATTTAAAAGTATTTGCCCAAACAAAGTAGCAATACAACTTTACCCAATCGGTAGAATAGCCTGCAATAGCTTCTTTATAGTTAAAAAAGATCTACTATGTATGTGGTTTGCTTTCCCGTTCCCCTAGTTAGAATGTCACATAAAAGAAAATTATTTCAATCATCTGTTCAACTATTACCCAGCCAGCCAGGACCACCACCGATGTTCGGAACTGTCCCGTATCGTTACGCTTGGTCGTGTATAATTGCAAAATAGGTTTCAAACACCCTTACCACCGGGTGGATTTGCTTGACGAAATAAGTCCCCTCTCTCAAGCAGCTCCCTCTTCTGCAGGGAGCCCTTCCAGTGTGTTGTGGTGGCCAAAGATGCAATTACGGCGTTAATGGCCAGCCAATTGCGAATAATGCCACCAGACAGGTTTGCGCCCCACAGTAGATAGCGAGAGGCGTGTGAGTCTCGCTCGCTCGTGTTGGTTCGCTATGGTTGAGTGAATCATTGAAGCCCGCCTGGGCTTTGGGCCAGTTGGGCTGGGGTTTTGTGGTGCGGTCGTCTTTGGCTCTTCGCTTGAAGAAACGAAAAAAAAGATATCGAAGAGCGTGGTGCAACTGCACTGCTGCAGTGAGACGATAAAGCCGATAGAAATTGACACTCTTGGTACTAGACGCGCCCTTCCCAATGCCAAGCTAAAGATTTCCAATCGAAACCGCAGCTGGTGACGCCTGCAAGACATTGCCAAGCTTCGATGAACCAGCTGCAGCTAACAGGGGGCCGTCGTCGTGGTCCGATCGATGTCTTCCCATTTTGGGTAGGCAAGGCTTGCGAGAAATTCTTTACCACTCGTTCCGGTGATGGTTCTTGAAACGGCAGACCTTAGACGATCGATGTAATATCACCTCAACCATCCAGGTTCCTTGTCCTTTGGCGTCAAGCCTCTAGTGGACAGAGAAGGGCCTAATGCTTCAAGTGTCGTGCGGTTAACCCGTCTAGCAGTCAACACGACCTGCTGTTTTATTCCCCCAGCACAAACTTACTTCATACGGCACTGGCTACTGGCGTGGTTGTACGAGGTCAATAATTTTGCGTGCTATCGGACGTTATCGGGTCCCTTAATCTCAGCCCAGCTATAGCTTTACCGTCCCATTATGGGTGAGTGACGATTGTTTCCGCGGCTCTTTTTAGCTTACGGTAAGAACCCTTTCTTTTTTAAACGACATCCCGGCGGCTAGGTTTTCCCGCCCCAGTAACCAGTTAGCACAACATATAGCGAACGTTAAGAGTTCATAGTTACACACGAGTTTGGCGCCGGCAGTAAATTGTTTTCCACCTAGTCGGCCGAGCGAACCTTGGTAGAGCTTTCGCAGTGGCCTCGGGTCGCGATTGATTTGATGTGTTTATGAAAATGAGGAAACCACTTTCACTCGCTCGTCTAATGACCGATAAAGGCAATAGTGGTGCCCGGTGATAAACCGTACTGGTTTTGCGAATATTTGACGACAGACTTGTGCTTGGTGAGTCTGGCACTTTGTCGACTATTTGGAGCTTTTCTTGTGGTTTCATTAACTTCGGAACCCCTCTAATATTGGTAATGGTTTAACACCGCTTTCAATCGAAGGTTCAAGCGTGTTTGGTTCAAGCCTGCTGGGAATTATAGGATTTGTTTCCAGACGGTCGGCCAAACATATGGCCTTAGCGGGAAATCATTAAAATATTACATTGGATTCATCGTTTCCGTCACAGGTCAGCTGGCGGTCTGTGAAAATAGGTAGCGCCATGAGTTGATTCGAAAATGATTGATTCTTCTTGATCGAAATGATAGCGTTGTGTAACGGTATCGTGTTGTTTTGAGGACGTTAATTAATTGTGAAATTTTATTTCAACTTTTTACTTCGTTTTAATGGGTTTAAGTAAGGTGCATAACACTTTAATACAGGCTTATTGTAAGGTTTTTTTTTGGACTGCTTCAATATAGCTTGTCAATGAGCGCATGCACTACAGTCAAATTGCATAAATATTTTACATCATTTCCTTCTCTAATTAGAACATGAGCAATAGAAAAGGAAAAACAGAGCACACAAACAATAAAAATCACACTTCTAATTAAGGCAAATGCAACCTTAAATACTTAAATTGCACATAAACAAAACTCATTTAGTCGTAGAAAATGGTGTCAAGCATGTCTCTCTAAAATTCGCTCCAAAACAAGCATGATCATAATCGCGCTCGAACGCTGATGGCCACGGAATGTGGAGCACACTGGAAATGAAACGAACTTCCGGCAGGTCACCACTTCGGCATTGGGTGAGAAGCCCGAAAACGAACGACAGATTGTGGTCAGAAAATTTTCTGCTCGACCACTTGATTCGAACGTCGGACGAGTTAGGCAAGACATTGAGCTAGCAAACAAAGCGAAAGGGGTATCAGCTTATCGTTCGAAAGAATTCCAACGATCTCGGGTGGTCTAATTGTGTGGTGCTCATTTCGTGTGTAGGGTTTTTTCGGTTCCTCGTGTGAGATATTAACAGATCGTTTGATACGGGTGAAGAAACATCGTGTTTGGTCCCACAGCCAGCCACAAAATGGTGCATCTTTTGGGGGTCTTGAGTTGATGGTACTTTCTTGTTTGTCTTAATGTCTTTTCGGTGCGTCGGTCTGTGCATCCATCATAGGACGTAGCAATGAAGCAAAAAACCGGTTCTGATGTTGTGAGAGCTGTGTGTTGGTGGTGACTCGATGCTGGTATAACATAAAATAACATAGACATACCACCGACGTAAGTGGATCAAATTAGTTCCCACCATTTCAGCCAGCGCTCTCTGATGATTCCCTCTCGGACATCGTTTTTGCGGGTCACGTTCGGTTGTACGGTGATGCTTTGTTGCGAATAGTAGAGGTGTAGCGTTCTGGATTTATTTGGCCTCACTATTCATTCCGTTAGACGTTTAATGTTCTTTCACCATTCGTGTCAAACTTTCAAACACTAGTGGGAAAGGGCTTTTAAAGTCGATCAGAAAGCTGTGTTGTTTTGGTAGATTTTTTACAATTTATTTCTTATACTCTGTCTCTGGGCTGTCCTTAGGACTTAATTGTAATATTCAGCAAAATATTTCATGCTCTTTTGCGCTATAAATTTGTATATCATTGTCTTTATCAGCTAACTATTGAACTCATGTCAGTAGCTTGATCCCCGAAACAAATCATTTGAAATGACAGGTTTGACAGGTATCAAAAACAAATCAAACGTGGAAGAATGATAAACTGGAACTTCTATGTTGTATGTAGGGCTCGATTTTGTATGTCCTAAAATCATCGGAAAACCAGTAAATGATTGCACAGACTCCTGGAACGGAAATGTAATGTTTATTTATTATTCAATGAGTGAACCAATGGTCAATTGTTGAAGATTGAGCTATTAAACCTGAACAAACTGTAGCTTAAAATATTGACCTCTCGGTGCTTGATTTACACGAAAGCCTATATTCTGCTCGATCGATTATGATTTTCACTCGATAATCGCTTATGTCTCCTATGTTAGCAACAATCAGTTCAGCCTGTGTTGTTATCGTGCTCGGTCAACCATCGCTGCAATTGATCCTGTTTCGATTCGTCCGTACGTTTGCGATTTGAATTAGGTTTGTGTTCGAACAAGCAACAAAAAAGTAATCATGACAGGATTAAATTCACAGTGCAAATATGTGAGCCTCCAACGGCTCAGATATGACTGGCAAAGCCGAACGACAGCAAACCAACCACCAATGATTAAACCGGTGACGGCATATTGAACACGGCAAACGATTCGCACAATATTCCGACACAACAAACAAAATATAATGGTTTCCTCACCCCGCTCGTCATGCAGGCGGGGATTTATTTCATGCAAAGCTTTCGGTGGAATAATTTTCCAACCGTTTTCAGCGAATGCGTGTACACTTATCCCCCATTCGGTGCAGCACGGTGAGAGTTGGTCCTGTGGGGCAGGATTTTGCTGACGTTTTTTTTTTGCGAACGAGGACGTGTGTGTGTGTGTGTGGTCTTTGTCGGTAGCTCGCTTATCAGAGCAATCATCAAACATAATAGCATATCGTCGGCTCATCCCCAACGATTGATGCGCAATGAATTTTAACTTCACTTTCAGTTGAACGAAATGCTAGCAGTGGGACGTGTCGTTTAACTGTTAGTCCAATTATTTGCTCGGATCCCATCATATACCGTGACGACGGGGTGGTTGGTTCTGGCGTACGCAAAAAAAGAAATCTAAAAAATCTACCGGCACAAACAGAACGCTAACAATCACATGGACATGTCGCCTCGGATACGTGCCGGATTTCGCGGTCTATTCGTGCTGTTAAATTATTCACAACTACCAGCATTCGGTCGGCATGAGCGTACATGAGCGATCCTGGTGCTCGTGATACAATTGAAAGCAAACTAATATTCGACAAGTGAAAGGATTTTTTGTTGAATTTCTTTAAAGCGGAGAGTTTTTTTGGGTTATCAAAATGCATTTGCGTGCAGAACAAAGCGACGGGACGCTATTGCATTTATATTCATGGTACTGTTTTATTTTATGTGTATTTTATGTGCTTTTGACGAAATCAAATAAGGATCGCCGATAAAGCGATTCTATTATATCAAAGGTAATAAAATGTTGAAAACAAATGAAACAATAAGAAATGCTGTTTACAATGCTGTGATATTTAATACGATACGTTATTGCGATAGGTATTTTTATACATTTTGCTAGAAACCTATGCTCTCTAACTACGACATTATTTGTCTACAACATTATTTGTAACAAAAATTGAATATCATTTTAATATTTTGATTTCATTTTCATGTTTGTTTTAAATAAACTGTTGTCTAACTACAAGTCGAACATAATAACTCATTTACCTACTTACTTATAGCATATCCTACAAACCTTTGGCCTGCTGCAGAAGACCTTATTTTCACTCATGATCCAGTCATCTGCCAATCAAATATTCCTACCATTCTGGCGGAAGCATCAACTCCATCATTCCTACTATGACCCTAGCAAGCTGTTCTGACAATCTCACGGCATGGTCAGTCCGCCAGAACCTGGCTAGGTTAATTTGCTGCACAATTGTGAGATTATTCTACAGCCCAACGAGATCTTCAACAAATTTGGGATCGAAATTCCATCAGAATATCTTTCGCTCGAACGTGGCAAAGGTGATTTTGACAGTTTTAATTAGAATTCATTAGAAGGTCTGCCCGGTGGTGTAGGCGACAGCGGCGACAGGTCTTCAAACGGCAGGACCGGGGTTCAAATCCCATCCGGACTGTTCCCCGTAGTGAGGACTGACTATGACCAACTACACAGTATCGGCCGTCTAGAAATCCATATCGATGGCCGGCATGACCTTAGAGGTCGTTAAGACGAATCAGAATACATGCTCTTGTGATGTATTTTGAGGAGCGAATTTGGAGGATAATCAGTTGAAGATTTCGAAGTTTCGTTCACTTGTCTTTGGTATGCCATAAGAGCATAAAATAAGCTAAAAAAAATGGTGTACATGACATCAGTATATGCCAGGATGTTGTTAGACTTGTTGGAAAGAAGGTCATTGAAAGTTCCTACATCTCTTACTAGTTTTGGCTGGACCTGGTACTACGTTAAGGATTAGACAGGTACCTCCTTGTAATAGACCCTAGTTGTTAGCAAAGATTCTATAGACTTTACCAACCAACTTCAGTTGGCATGTGATCTCCTCCAACATTTTCTTCACAGTTACTCAGAGATATCATTGAACGTACTTATTGAATTAAATTGTAAATTAAACAGTTAATTTTTCTCTATCGTCAACAAAATGAAGCAAAACTTAACAAAAACATCACGGGATAATCTTCTTCAGAAATGGCTTACTAGACTTGCCGATACCGTGCAGTTGGATAGTCAGTCCTCACTATGGAGGAACGGTCCAGATGGGATTTAAACCTCGGTCCTGCCGTTTGAAGACTGGCGCCGCTGTCGCCTACAACACCCGACTGCCCCAGTTTACGGCCACGGGATAATCTACTAACAATGAATTCTACTAAGCACTACTTTTGTAATCATTTTATCATCTGAAAATGAAATTGTCAGCAGACGATACTTGATAGTACATTTGTCATCTTATCCTTAAGAACTCCCCCAACCGTTTATACACTGTCAGATAATCCAGTTCCGAATGCGTTTCGCTATCTCCAATCAAACCAGACCAGAATCCTTTAACACCGTCCTTTTAAGCCAACTCCTGCAGACGACACAGCCTGCCTGCGGTATCAGAAGCTAACTAAGCACTCGTACTTGATTGTTAAAGTGCCAGCGCATCTAATGCTGCCGGCAGTAGGATAATATATTTTCCTTCATTGCGTAATTTGATTCGATTGTCACGACGCGATCTCGTTGGAAATGTAATTTTGCACCATTCAACATCCAACATCTCCCTGGCTGGTCGAGGGTTGAAGCACACACACACATACACAGACACAAAAAACCGTATACAACGACCATGGCTCACCACGGGCCAGTGAATTTGGCGCCAGGGCCAAGGACCAGTGCGATTCAGAGGATGCAAAATTGAAGCATTATGCTAACCAATTTACTGTAATCGATGAGGGGGCTGAATCGTTGCTGTTTACGCGGTTGGCCTTTCCGCGGTTGTTACCGCGTGTGCGCGCGCTTTGCGTCCTCGACCGTTGTGTGTCAGACTCTCGCGTGTCAGAGTGTCTTTTTATCGGCAGATAATGGAATTCCGGTACTGCCATTAAGGCGAGCTCGGGCCGGGCGCGACTGGGTTTGTCTGGTGGGCAAGGTTGGTTTTGATATTATCCAGCGCACGTTATGACAATGGTGAAACGGTTATGCGAGCACAGCGTGTAGTCGCACAAGTTGGCAAGGAAATAAATTTTACGCTTCGCCTGGCGCTATAGGACGGAATGATAGATCGAAGGATAATACGCAGGACTCGTCGTTGCATCGGCGACGGAAGGACTTTTCGGTGTCGGTTTCCGGCGAGCGATATCGTTTCACTGGGTAGGATCAATGTCGTTGACAATACTTTTTCGTGCAGTTTGATCTGTCATAATGTGGCCGGAAATGGTAATGGGGGTTTGTTCGGTTTACAAGCATTTTATTGGAGTCATAAATGAAAATTTGAATCCTTGTTTTTGGGAGCGAAGTCTTAAGCTAATATAACAACTTCATAAAAGGTTCGCAGAAACCAGTACACCCTTAGGCTGTTAGTAATAAGCTAGTAAAGTATATTTAAAGATAATTCAGGTCAGTTATTGATTATGACAATCTGTACAGCAGGAAAGGTGAACGGATTTATCTTCTCGCATATAAAGGTCGCACCATCGTGCAGCCAAAAAGGATGTACAGTAAATCAGTACAAGACTTGATAGAGTGCGCTCATAATAATAACGCTGAAGCGTGTTCCGCACGTCGACGTTTGGCGTTCGCGCTCTGCCATGGTCTGGTGAGCTTGATGCTTGGCCGCGTATGCTGCTACTAGTACTCTCCGTCCTCTATGAACGTGTCTAGACCCCAGCGCAAGGATCTGCAGTCATAAAGAAGCACGGGGTAGAGGGCTATCTGCTTGTCCGTGCAGTAGGATGTTAATAATTAATTAATCGCAATTTATCATTTTAACCCGTGTTTACGCTTACATCTTTATATCCTGTGTCCGGGATGGTGTCGGTCGTGGAGGGTGGTTTAGTTAATTGTGTGATAGCGCCTTTTTGCGCCGGTTCGGGCCCAAGAATACGGTATTCGTTGTCTTCAATATGTTCGCTGTCGCAAAATTCTTCCGTGCGCTCAATTTCTTCGACTATATTTCTTTTGGACTTTAGTGGGAGATTCCTTGCGAGTGGCTCTGTTCTGTGCGCTGACCGGTTCTACACAACGGTTTGCTGCTTGAACGATTTCACGGATGCCACGTTTGATGGTTGTTGAAACTGATAATGAAAATTGAGTGCTATTTAATGTTGGCAATTTATATCTCACCCTCCCCGGGACACCCGGATTTTCACACCGATCCTGTATCGCGTTCGGCGATTGACGATGACTACAACGATGACGACGACGGCCACACCGTCTCAACGGTGCCTGCGATCTTCCACAAGCCCCCCCCCCCCCCCCCCACAAGTCAAGGATTTGTCCGTACACGCGGTCGCACGGAGCGAGAAGCATTTTGTGAGTGAAATAAAAATTCACTACGTGACTTCCTTGGTTGCACTGACGCCCGAGGAAACGTGAGTGGAGCATTATGGGCGCACATGACCATTGAGTGGCCAGTGTAGCCGGGGCGAGTTTTGATCCTGACCGTACAGATAGCTCTCGCCACTCCACCCAACCGGGGTTGATGTAATGCTGCAAAAATAATGAATGCACATTCGTACCGAAAGCAAAGGGTGTACCAAGAGCAAGCGAGACAATAAGTAAGAGGTAATAAAAAATGACCAGCTGCTCATCTTTCACCACGGCAGTAACGTCACGTTTATCGTGAGCGGAGCGTTTGGTCGTTGGGTTGATTCTGGTCTGCATCGTTTTACCCTTGCCCGAGCGATCCTCAGCGAGGGAAGTAAATTGGTGCCACCGAAACGAAGGTGTGTGCGAAAAACAGGACACGTGTACTTCCGAGTGCCAACCATAGCGATTGGTTGTGATATGTTCGTTGTTGTATCATTTATCTTACGCTCTCGTTTCTCAATCAATAAATGTAGAGTACGAGTGGTGTACGAGGAATACATATTACGAGCGAAAGAAGACAAATAGAGCGTTGACCGTGTCTTTTTATACTAAATTATAGGGGAGTTTTTCATACTTTACCACATGTTATTGAACCCTTTTGAACGTTTTTTAGGACTAACGTTTCATAATTATTTTTGAACTTGTGCCAAGGGTTTTTAAAAGTTTTTCCAATTTTTTTTTTTGAAATTGTATGGTTTAAAAACAGTCAGTTACTTCATATTTTAGTCAGTTTTAAACAGCAGCAATATGATGGTTGAAGGATCGACTGAATTGTTATGTATGTAAGAATTGAATTAAAAACAGAACAAAGCTCTGATGTACATGAGACTAATGGGTGCTGAAAGCTATAGAAGAATTTCAAAATTTTCACTCCATCTTTCCTTATGCTCACGGCTCATCTCTCGCCACACACGGCTTATTGCAACAGCACCCTTAGAATGTGAGATAGTGCGGTAGATATAAACTTAGCGTCTGATGCAATTCTACCGAGCTTCATCTTACGGGGGCCTTTGTGCCCTTCCAACAGGCACGCAACACCACGCAAACAATGCACCATCGGACCGGAGTGCGATAAGATACGGATGATATGAAGTGAGCCAAGCGACCATCAGGCTGCCACACGATGCGCTTGGGAGAAAATTCGTTTGGTAAAAAGGGCTTTTTTAATGTGTGCCTTCTTTCGGGGTGTAAGATTTGCTATCGTATCTAGGTTGGATACTGCATGAGTTGTGTACGTTGTGGATGTATGTTGGCGATTAAGTTAACGATAAAGATATACAATGATGTAGCTATGCCACGTGCAAACCCGCGCCGAGCGCGCACGTTCGTGTTGCTGGTGGCCGGTGATGAAGTTTTTAATCAAGGGAAGAAGGAGTGTGTTCCATTTGGATGGGGCTCCGACTCCCCTTACAGACGAGTTTAAGATGTAATACTAAACGGTTCATAATTGGTGTAGCCACCGCAATTAAGAAACAATACGGCTTACGGTTTCGTTACGGGTGGTGTTACTCATGCAATCTCCTTAAGATTATCTTTTATAGGTGGAAAATTGCAAAGAATAAGGATTAATTTTCATATTTTTAAAAACATAATTCCAAACATGCTTTAAAAGACAACTCCCAGGTGGCTTATCTATATTTTTAAAATCGAAAAAAGACAATTATTGTTGAGTATCTGATTACGATTTTAGCTTTAGCTTCCGGTAGTTATAATCGCCTTTTGTATCAGTTTCCTTTGTATTCATCTTTATCTTTAAATGCTTATCCACGAAATCATTTAACAGCAAATGGTAGTTACTAACTGACCATGCAAGCAAGTCGAATGTCGTCCGAACGAATGTATTAGATTTTGTGAGCTGTGCTAGTCATCCTCACCGTTGCTTTTTTTCCCCCATCTTCCGGTTCATCCATTGTTGGCATAATGTCTGGCAAATTTCATAAAACTTAATTGCCAACACTTACTTTGGGGCGAGTGGATTTTACTTCGCGTACTACGGCCTGGCTGCTGGCACGATGGTCAGCAGCACGTAGCGCAGGAATCAGCAAAACTTTTGCCACCGACCAGCTGAGGTTGATTCGGTTGCTCCTGCTGGCGTTACCTACTTCAATAACCGTTGCGCAGAATGCAGAAAAGAGTTTCCATGCTCGCGAACTAATTTCATTAGTTTGTGTGTGTGTATGGTGTGTATGGGGATTCACATAACCCGAGTTGGGGTAAAACAAAAAAAAATAAGTAAAACAGTTGGAGCCGTTCTGGCACCATAGTTCAATTAATTCAACACAACTATGGTAATCTGTTCGGTGAGAGTGTGGCACACGCTGGCTTTTTTTTCTTGTGTGTTCGTTTCATTGAGTGATTTGGATTTTTGTTGCTTTGTACATTTCGGTCGAGAAGCGATTAAAGACCCTAGGACCCAGCGAGTTAGCAAATTTCGCGCATAAAAATATCCATTAAAGCAACTGTGTGCTGTTCAATGGGGTATAATTTTCACAATCAATTTATCTGCAGCAGCAGCAGCAGCAGTGGAAGTATGACGATGACGATAGTGGGAAAGATGATGCATTGCATATTTTTGTCTGTTTTTGTTTAGTTTGGTAAATATTGCTATGGATAGCAATATCATTATGATGCAAACCTTACCCATAGATGTGTCAGGTAGATTTTCATGGAAAATATCGAAATTTCACATTTAATTTCTATATTCAAATTTGTGTGATAGAAAGCAAATAATATTTTGAGCAATAGGGAGATGTAATGTTGCTTTCATAACTTGAAATTTATTGATTTCTTTCATTGAAATTGATGCTTCTATGTTAAACTATCGTAAGACGAACAGGGTGGTCTTGTAGTAGGCGTCTTGTATAGCGGCGCCTGTCTTCACACGACAGGATCGGGGTCTTCACATGATCACAACCCATCCGGACCAACTGTGATCCAACCGTGTGGTATGAACAAATCAAGGAAGCTATTCGATGGCCAGTGTGGTTCGGTTACAGGGTTATGCAATAAAGTTATTTGTTGTACACAAACTTGAGGATGTATTTCAAATCCTGGGCATATGCAAAAAGCCCTTTTGCAGATAGGTTGTGATGAGGCTATTCATCAAAGATAGAGTTCATGATTTTCTTAAGAGCAAATATTTTGTTATTTTCGAAAAAAAAGTTTGATGATTTCCGGTGTAGACACGTTTAAATATATTGAGCAATAATGTAGTCTTTCTGCAAAGAAAATATTTCATATTGTCTTATTGGCAGTGTGCATGTAATGCGATTTTTTTTTCTGTATTATCATGATCACAAGTAATTGATGTTTCAATGCTGACTTCACATAATGTTAAACTACTTAGTGTTTGGACTTATTCTAGGCAGCTACAGGCAGCTAAAATTATACAACTCTCTTACTTAATAAATACTTAATTTTATTTCTACTTAATTAACATACTTAATTTTAAAAATACTTAATTATATTTTTATTGTTATGGAAAAACTCTGTTGATAAGCTGATAATTGTTATAAGTTGACAAAAATATCTGCGGACCAAATTATGCTGTCGAAAGCAGCATTGATGAGAAGTGAGAATCAGTGATTAGGTTGGTATGGTTTAAATTAACCGAAATAATTACGAGACCACCGGACAAGCCTGGTGGTTGTGAGGATTGGCTATCCAACTACGTGGTATCGACAGTCTAAAAAGCCATTCGATGGCCGGACGTGACCTTAGATATCGTTAAGCCCAGAAGAAGAATCACGAGATAGTTTTGATAAAGATAAGTTTGCCTGCATCTTTAACGTTTTGCTGAGAACAAACAATATTAAGCAATATTTGAGCAAGCCCACCCATTCCGTTGCTCGCGCTAAGATTTAAAGAATTATTTTTAGTGCCTTCCGTTACCGAATCCGCCCTACAGTAGCGAAACACACGTTTCGAAAGCATCTTTTGCATCACAATTGTGTCACCAGCTATCACATTACATTAACCCAACAACGCCCAAATTAATCCATCGGTGTAGTGCGAGCCAATGTGTCAACAGACTCACACACCGCCCTGGCAACCACCGGTTGGCTGTTCCTACCGAAGATTTTTTCTTCATTTCCGTTTCGGGTCCGGAAACACTACATGCCGCCTTCTAGTGTGCATAAATCACCCAAGACGCACGCACCCAGCCAACGGCGTGGTACGATCTTCATTTGTTTGATTGTGGTGCGCGGACGGAGGCCTCCAAAGGTGGCATGTTGGAGCGGACACGAGGGATAGCAGTCGAGCAGAATTTATGACCCGTCGTTTCCCGAAGGCGAAAGAAATGAAACATTCGTTTACTCGATGGTGAAAATTGAAGATTTCTGCCTAGATGAATGGCGTCGTATCGTTTGTCTTTCACGAAGGAGAGCAAAGTGACCTTTCCCGCTACGCTTTAAGTGTGATATTTTAATTTTTGGTCGATCCACAAAAAAAACGCTGGAGATCCCTCCTAATTCACTTTTGCGTTCCATTTCGGCGATTCGGTCGGAGGGTGGCTTTTGGACCATAATCTCATGATCGACATGTTTACTGTTATTGAATTCTTCGAATTATGAAAGTGTTGGAGCATCTTCATCGGGTTTGCCACCTTTTTCAAATAAATAGGGCTGCTCTTCTAGCTCGGGGAGCAAATGTGCATCCGCCATTTGATGATTTGTATATTGGTGGAGGTAAAAGTCATCCCTAGCTTCGGTTTATTAGATCATGCCACTCACACAAGCCAAATGTGGTGGGATCGTAAAATTTGGAAAAACAAATTTTACACCATTTATAGACATCTTCACCGGCGCACTCGTGAGTGCTTCTCGGTGCGAGAGTGGATTGAAAATTGGAACGCGTTGTAAATCTTTCGCGAATGCTCTTCTTAAGACACAGGCCCACACTACAAGAAACACAAGTAGTTTGGAATGCATCCAACGTGGCTAGTTGTCAGCTGCACACTGGTGTGTAGTGTCAGCAAGTGGATCGCTTGGAAATTGGCAGCAACGGATTGGTTGAGGAGTACCCCGTCGGCCGTCGTAAAATATCGAGAATACGGTTAAGCCGACCTCACAACTTTTGCTGCGATGTTGTGGCCGCGCGATGGTGCAGCAGTAAAAGTGCATCGTAAAATTTGGTGTGTAAAATGTGACCGGCTCAACAGTCGCAGCCGCCGCCAGCAAGTCGATCTCGGGTTTTGGGCGCAGAAAAACAAAGTTCAGTGCGTTTCGGAAGGCGAACGAGAGAGCCTAGAGTGGTGTTTGTGTCACAACAAGGGCCACATCATATGGGTTTTATTATTTCACCTATTCTACACCACATGCTCGGTCTGTTCGTTTAGGGTTCATTTTTATCCCATCAAACAACATTTATGATGGAGAGACTGATCATGAAATGGGCAAATGTACAAGATGCGACCGTTTTGCCATTCCAGTTTGATGCGCTGTAGACGTGTAGTAAAAAGGGAAATAATTTTTCAATGGGAGAATCTTTTTAAGGAACATTGCAAGTATTAATTGAAAATTCGTTTGAAAATATTGCAATAAAAGACATTTACATCGGTAGTTTGGTGTATTTAACGGGTGCAACGGTCTGACAGATATTTTAAAAGGGCTTCACTTTTTAGAAGGCAAATAAACAAATCATCAATACTATCGACCAAAGTTGAACCTAAAAAGTACTACAGATAGCTAGAGATAGCTACAAAAGTCGTCATCTTAAACAGAATACAACATTAGCATTAGCAGTAGCCTTACTTGCTGATCAGTCCTCATAGTTGTATTGAACAATTCTGACTGAAAATGAGGACTTTAGGGGATCTTGTCCAGAACCCTGTGCAGATCTTTGAAGACCTCCAGAGTTGCTTGAAGATATAAGACCATAATGTAGAACTGAATTGCACCAAGCACAAGAATACCAGATACCATCGCGTGAAGGATTTGTTCAAAAAATTCAACTAAGAAATCAGCTTATGCCATTTGCCGAATATAATGGCATACATTCTTAGCGAAAGAATAGCTTAATAGCTTTAATTCATGGTTGATGAATTCGTTCTTCAAATAATAAATGAATAAACTGATAAAAATTACCATTTTAAAACTATCCAGAGAATTTAATTTTACAATCCAGAGAAACATTCTTTCTCGTTTTTAAACACAAAAGATATAAATTTCAAACCCAAAATAAACCAACCTTTAAGTACCAAAAAGAAATGTTTTCTTCAGCACGTTCTCTCATCAATACATCCTTCCGTTGGCAATGCAAATACACACCAACGATGCAAGTGCATCGTTTCAATTCGATTTCCTACGCTTTTGCAGCGTGACACTTTTGTCGAGAGCAGTGTTAAGTTAAAGCCACACCGGACAAGACACTCCAATGTACACGAATTTTACCAATGGATGGGTATCCTATCCTGTACCCGATGATAGCTCTATTCCTCGTTTTGTTGAATTATTTCTCAACCAAACACACACCCAGAGCATGGACCGCTAGAGGGATGAATACGCTTGAAGAAGTTACGATCCTGCCACGTGGAGCCAGCCTGCGTTTGGGTATGCTTGCGTGTAGAGGAACATCATAGAAATTGCATTCTTGTGCCGGTCTTATACCGAGATAGTGCATGCTTGTGTGAATCCAGGGAGCTGCAATTGAATGGCTATTTCTTCGCTGTGGTGTGCACATCTGGAGCCGGAATAAGGGCACGATCAAGCATGCTCTGCTAGAGCAGTGTCCGGAAATCTAGGAAAAGAAATCCAGATCCGCACAAAAAACACACGTGATAAGGAGGTGGTCATGTTCTTTGAATATTAAAAAAAAATCTAAATACGAAAACTACCACCAACGCTGGTTGAGAGAAGTTCGTTGTTCTGTTCCTGACTCAGAAGCACGACGTATACAGCTTGATGCTTGGAAGCCATCACCAAACGTAGTACTTTGGCGTACAACCATCATCGCCGCGTACGGATACACGTATGTGAGGCTACCGTAGCGGTGATCTGGTTGAAGATTTTATTTTAAAATTCATGACAAAATTAAGAGCTTCCGAAGATTGGTTTTAGTTTTTTGTTATTTTATTTGCGCCAGTTTCGCTCGTCCGCAGTCCACAAAACCAACGCACGGCTTAGAGTTGTAGTAACCGGCCAATGAAATGGGTGCTTTGTTGGGTGCTGATGGGGTTTTCCGGTTGATTCGACTGTTCTGGTTTTATGATTCGTATCGCCACATCACTGCAACCACCTCCCACCCGGGGCAGAATTCTTTTGCGCTTTACGATTATGATGTTAATATTAAACTTTTGTTTCTCTTTTCGTGCTCTTTGCAGGTAATGCTGGACAAATGTTGTGCTGGAACGGAGATCCAGTGGATATGTTATAGGCAAACAGAATATATTCAACCGGCTCTATTGAAAAGTTTACCGTACAGAGAACCGTTCAAGTAAGATTTAATTCGGTTAGAATGAATTCGTTCGTGTGAATTCGTTCGTGTGAATTCGTTCGCCCTCCAAATTCCCCCATGGTATAATGAGCATATTAAAAAGTGACGCAAGAAACTAACACATCCCCCACACATGCCTGCATGTACGTTGGCATCAGCTGTTTTCGTAAATGGGACATCAGTCGGGTTGACTCATTTATCAAACAACGGCCAATCTCTGCTCATTCGCAATTCACGGACACAAAGCGTTGTGCGAGAGCTGTGCTGTTGATACATGCGTGCGTGTTGAAATGGCGGGCGGAGGATGTTGAAAGCACAATAAATGACCTCCGTTGGTATTGTTGCTGCTGCAGCAGGGAACAGAAAGGGCTGTGAAATTCGTGTCGTGTGTCCTACCCCGGCACTGTTTGGTGTTGTCACCGTGGAGGAATGTCAACAAATTCGTTTTATGATTTCATCGACACGCTGCTCGATCGCTACATACGACTGACGTATGCTGTGGTGACGATTTAGGAATTTTCAGCTGTAAAGAGAGGGCAGAAGATGCGCCCTCCCCATCACCGAGGAATGACTAATCATCTTCTTTAACGTCCCGTGCTGCCCCGGTCAAATGGAAGCAATCTGTTTTAATCTTGTTTCCGAGGAAATTTAGCCGACATGCTGTTGGTACCGACGAGGGTGAATGTACGCGCAGGCAAAGAGTTTGTACTGCCAATCGGAACATTGTAGTGGGTCGTAGAATTCACGGTGGGTGAGTTTGCGGAATGCCGTGTAAATATTGTTTGTTCATACTGTAGGTTTTTTCTCGAATTCTTAGATTACCGGAAGTGAATAAGACATTTACTAAAAAATTATCTTGAAATGAAGCAGGCCAATTGACTTATGGCTATGAATCTATTTTTATGTAAACGGTTTTAATGATTCTTAACTCTATATCTACTTTATATCGGCTTTTGTACCATGCATTTCGAGTGCAGACAAAATAGGCCAGCGTTTTCAACTGTATATGAGCATCCATGATCAAAATAGATGAACATCCAATTCCTACTGTAAATTTGATATCTTCCAATGGCTTATTATATCTGGTGGCGATAATGCCTGGTTGCGTCTAACAGGGACTGTTTATAGAAATCCTGAGCATATGCCTTTGAGAATCTTTGATCCATGGGTCAAAACAACCGTCGAAGGTGGTCCTTCCTTAACCAATGTCAATGGAATAACATGAACATATCTTTACAAACCTTGGCTGTTCATTTTTAGGACGACCCCGCCAATATGATAAGCACTTAGAGTGGGCTGCTAATGAGTCTTTCCGTTGGCTAATTTTTGGCCAATCTAGGAGACACCCATCTCTGTCCAGCAGTGAAGAATTATTTTAGATTACCTTTACCAGTCATGGTGTGATCGGGATGGAGGATTAACTAACCTACGATCCTCTTTTATATATCTTTAATTTACTCATTTTCCATAATATCATCTGAGTTTCTTTTATCCTTGCTAATAATGGATGAGCTTAATTAATTTCTAATATGAATTGAGTCTCATAAAACTTCCGACAACGTGATAGAATCCAATGATTTGGAAATCCATTCATACTTTACTCATGATCTGAGAGTTTGGTTTTTTGTGCCGAACCCTTATTTAATGTCTACTCTAAAAATAATTGAAAGAATTACCTCAAAAGGCTCTAATCCAATTGTTGAAATAAGCTCAATTTATTTTCATTAAACGAATGTTCCGACGAGATAGCAAAACATAAAAAAAAACTCACCAACATCAAAGACCGGGTACAACCAATTCCTTGCACTAACTGACTCCGTTCGTTACCTGTCCCTGGTAGGCACATTTTCAAACGCGAAGGTACCACCCTCCAGCGACAACGATTTAAATCCCAAGAACAAGGATTTTATTACCGGGCCGAAGCGTGAGCAGCGATCCAAAGTACCGACCAGTACCGGCTTGTCGTAGTACAACGGTTGCCCTTTTGAACCACCAAAGGACACACGGACATCGTAAAGCGTATCATCCGCTCGCATCCAAAGTCGCCAAGGCTTTGTGCCGGAAGCATTGGCAGCGCTTAAAGTTCGGGCCACAATTTTCCGCTGCAGCTCGCTTTTGCGGGGCCGGGAAAACGATTTCGAACCAGAGGGGGTCAGGTGGGAGGTCTCTGTCGCGAGTATCTTGTGTCGCGAAAATATGCTTTTCCGGCACATTTCGTGCCGTTTCTGCCTCATCCTCCAGCACCCGAGGAAAGGTGTCTCGAGGGCGCGACTGCAACGTTTTCCGTTACGCGCCATTTTACGAGCGCTAGTGTCGTAAATTTCGCTGTCGAACGTTAATCACATGCACATATTTTTAGATGACTTACTTTCGCTAGACACCCCACGACTGATCCATCGAAGGGGAGGTAGGGAGAATGGTGGCTAACAGCGGAGCATCTAGGGTGGTTTTTTTTGGGGGGGGATGAACGAAAAGTTACGGCACAATCCGGAAAATATACATGCTTACTAATTAGCTCAAGTTTCATCTACTGTGGGGGGGGGGGGGGATGACGGTACGGTACACGGTATTTTCACTGGATTTTCCGACCATCGGAGTTTACTCACCCACAAAAGCTGGGCCAACTTTACCAAGACTCTTCTCTTCCCTTCCCCCTTTCCGTTTTGTCTAAGCAACAAAGAAGATGATGCGATAAGCGGTTTTGAGGGTTAAACAAGATTAAGAGAGTCTTAAAAGCTGTAGATTTTCCCTCCATCGTAGTTCCAAGGTTTGGCCGCCATGCACTGTCCGGGCGGCGAAAGGTAACGAACGGAAACCATAAGCTCCGTGGAAAACTGAAAACGTTGTGACGGAAACGGTGCCGGTGCGACTGCAGGCGGTACGTTTTGTACGTGGTGAAGTGAGCAATAGCTTATGCTGTTGCGAAAGCTGCCCCCAGAACTGCAGTTTGGTAAGCTGGCGAGTTCCCGGAGATGGTCTGTATTTGGGGGCGTTTGTTTTTTGGATTCCTTTTTTCAAATGGTGAAAAGTCGCAGGAAAAAGTTTTTTTTTTCCAGTTGCTTCCGGAAATTCATGTCACGCCTGTAAATCGTTGTCGTTGTAATGTTTGTGGCCGTAGTTTTTGTTTTGTTTTTATCGGACATTCCGGAACGGTCATCTTTTTTAAGCTTTTAGTTTACGTTTGCTTTTTGGAAAGAGTTGGGAGTCTCTGTAGGATAAACACTGTTTCTATTTATTTAATTTGTTTAAATATAAAGAATTTTCAGGATTTAAATTGAACATGATCTCCATTTTTTGGTAACTATATTAATCCAATTTTGCTTTTCCAGAGCAAATGTTCAACATCGTTTTGACATTGTTTTTAATTAAGAGTTGTCTGTTCCCAACTAACTAAATCGAACAGTTAACCATTCTCTCCATTCTCAGCACTCAGCTAACGAGCAACGAATCTTTCCTACATTCGTTTAATTGGGTTTCTTTTGATGGTTCCACGCAGAACGCCTTGCCATTCTTCACGATCTTGTGACACCGCAATTAACGGGCACATAAAAATTCTGCTCAAAAGGCAATAAAACATGTGTATGTGAACGTCAAGAAGAATGTGACCAAGACCATCCGACTAGGAGCAATGATGAATCGTGATAAAGAACTTCACAAGCTACGTTATAGACGTAACTGCTCAGCTTGAATGATTAAACAATGCTGCCTCGTTTTGTTTTTACGCTACAGAACGCTACCGAATAAAAGCAGCATAAGTTTATTTGCTTCAGCATATTTATAATTCACGTCCGAATGCACGCTAGAAATTAGTTTTTGTTTCCTTTCCGAAACATCAAAAGCCTTTCCAAATGTTGTTCGGTACCTCGGTGCTAGGACAAAGTTTGAAAACCCGAACCCGCACCGGCTCTCGCAAGAGGACAGCAATCGCAACAAAGCCGTCCCCGTCAGCAGAGCAATTGTTTCTTTTATCCGGTGGTAATTCTAACTTTTCCCCTTTGTCTCGTTGCTGTTTCGATGCCCAACGAGCTTTCGACGTGCTGCTGCTGCTGTAGGCTCTTGCTGTAGATGAAAAGCTTTCTAGCACCACCGATGCCCAAACTACTTCCCGGGGATTCTCTAAATTTGTCGTCCAGAGTGGGGTGTGTGTGTGGTACGATCGGTAACATTCTTATGCTTTTGCTTCACTGACAAGTAACAACATTGTACCGTTCTGGGTGTTGGTGAGCTTCCACACTAGCGTACCACGTGGAACTGTTGCTCTAAAATTGTATCTAGCTTTAGCAGAGAGCCTGAATCTGGAAGAAAAAGCTAGCGAACAATACTGAGTCGAAAAAAAGAAGCTCCTTTTTGTCGCCCCATACACTCTGATGTGCCATCTGCAAAACAGGAAATGGGAAGAGGCCCATTCCCTGCTGGTGCACATCCATTCCGGTGGCTCTTGCCAGAGGTTGGGAACAAGGTTTTGCTTTTTGGGTGACGGTTCCCCGGAATTGGTGCCGACGGGTAGCTTGAGGCTGTTTCAAAATAGCCCAAAACCTACGGTCGAGTCGCGTGCTTTCCCAAACCTATCTGCAGGTTTGTTTTGGCAAGTAAAACGTTGGTACGCTCGCTTAAAACCGGAATCAACCCGGCACGGTTCCCGGTTGATGCTGTCGCACTCTCGGCGAAACTCGTTGATGTGCTTTGGACACCGTTTTGGAGACGATTTAGCATGTGATACGCGCCCGACTGCCCATAAGGCTCGAAGCGGAACTGAATGAAACCCGTTGATATTGCAAGAGAAATTCAAATTTTTCGCAACTGCACCCACCCATGCAGCAGTGGCAGCGTCGTTCGCATCACCAGCGAACCAGCGTTCAACTGTCGATCGGGCTGCTGCTGCTGCCAGTAGGTTCTCGGATGCATGGATTCTCGCATCCAGGTTGTGCATGCAAAGCGAACCGTCTACTTTATGCACTTTGTGTGTCCTAACGCTTTGATGTGAGCCAGCGCTTGACAGTTGGTGCCGGTTTTGCATAAATTGAATAAAAATGTAATCAAAGTATTTTGGCCCTGTTCGAGCCACATACGGGAACCATCGAAGCTTGGGCTCGTGAACGTATTTTATGGACGATTTTTCGGTTGTTGGGTTTGAGCAATCTCGTATTTTTGGAACATGACCGAAAAAAAAAAAAAACAGATTCACCCTGTTTACGATTGTGCCTTAAAGTAAGTGCATCTAGGCAGCACTAACGTGGGGAATAATCAATCTAACCCTTAGGAAAAATAAACCTTGCACCGGCTCGTCGGTGATCCATTTCGCTGGCAAGCAATCTGCATGCTGTTGCCTCCCGCGTCCTGTGTGTTTTGCATAGTATATTGTCCTTTTCCCATTTTTCGTTTTTGAACCACCGGCACCAAAATGGTTTGGTAGATCAGTTTTACCTTTTGAGAAAGTGCTTTACGGATTACGGAATGGGATTGGTGATTGATTTCCGATTTTCGGGCTTGCTGATCTCATTTTCCGATTCTTCGAGACTGATCATCTAAAGTGCTGTTTTGATTGCATATGAAATCAGTTGATGGAGATATTTTTTGGGCAGGATGTTTATGCGATGTTTGGTAAGCGGATTCACATTAAATCAATTTAAAACGAAATCAATCCGTTGCATGCTGAAATAACGCTCCTACCGAAGGGCAAACAATTTCCTGAAAACAATGTTTTGAGGCTCCAGGATCTCTCATTTTTAAATTATAGATCCTTCTAAACAAGACCGTGGGAAATTTATATGGAAAACAAGACTACCAAAATACTTGAATACATAGTTCACTCCACTATTCTTCCTGTTATAATCGCTCACCTAGTCCCACAACAACATGGCTTCAAACCCAATCTTATTGATCTGTTATGCTCTGCCTTTGATCATGTTTTTTTTCTGGTCGCCAAACCGATGCATTTTACACGGATTTGAGAGCGACCTTGGACAGTCTTCTGCTTGAGCTATTGACTCGGTTCGAATCATATCTTCATGACTGATCGTGCACAGTTAAAATGTTGTCGAAATCCTTTACAAGTCCTTTGCAGGCTTCCCCAAGGATACTCAAGAGAGTTTCTTAAGTCCACTCTTATTTCTTTTGTTTGTGATGCGTATTGCCTCCTTCTTAAAGATCATCTGCGTTACTTGGAAAACCGCAAAATTTACGTTCCTGTGAGTTTGTCCGCTAATTGTTGTTCCCAACAAATTTTACTCAACAGTTTCGTGGCACTGTCATAAGTCGAGTAGCTTCAGTAAAAGACTTGCATGTGTGGCAGCATGAGACTCTCTTTTCTAGTGTACTTTTTGACCATATTATTTCCAAATCCAACAAATCTTTGGTTCCGATTCTTAGGCTTTCCTCGAAACCCAGAGAATCTCTCTGCCTGAACTGACACTGACTGCTGCCGTTGTCTGGTCTCCTCCAGGATCGACAGGCTAGACTGGAGAGTATTCAGTGAAAATTCTGCAGAATAGTTGTTCATCATTTCCTTGCAGGCTATCAATTGCCTCCCTCGTTCTACCCTTTACGCTGTCAGCATCTTGGATTAAATTCCATATAAGCTCGACATTCCCATTTCCGGACTTGCTTCATAGCAAGTCTCTTTTCCCTCTGATTGCTCCTTTGCTTCTATCAGCCATCCCTTGTGACACTCGATTTGCTGTTCTACAAGATCTGCAAGTGTTCTACAATTCCTACTGTTGTTTTTCTCACTTTCCTTTAATTAATAAGAATACTTTTGTGTAACCCCAGCGGCAGCCAAAATTAATTAAAATAAAAAAAAAGTTAGATAGTTAGAAAATGATTTGTAATGGATGATCTCCAGATTAGAGCTTGAATGCTTTTATACGTGGTCTCTTCGATTATGAGTTTCCTTGATACTTTTAACGTCGACCAATGAGGCCTTTTGGATGACAACACTAGGGTTTATTGATTTTTCGATGCTTTAATATCGACAAAGCGAAGTATTATAAAATAATAGCCCTTCTACTTCTATCCTTTTGATATCGACGAGCATATGACGGAAATAATATGTCATATTTCCGATAACATCATAATACTTTTTAACTAAAAAAGATTGGTTATTCGTTTGCCCGACTTCGCTTAGGAGAACAACTAAAATTCATTTCAAAATTTTCGTTTGATTTTTCCTAATAAAAGCAGGAATTTTAACGAATTTTGATTCGCTCGTTATTCGTAAAATTACTGTGAAAAACTATTAGTAAATTAGTAAACCGTACTAACTATTAACACCCTTCTAGAGAACGGCTCATACCTGTTTTCCTTTTGTTTTCAATTTTGATATTACTTAATGAGAAATTGCAGCTAAAGGCGCAGGTTAAATGAAACAGCCCCAATTTTTCAAACCCATCTCCTGTCACTTTTCGGCCGAATAAATATTGCGAATTGAATATCGCTCACTTCATCCGAATGCCCCAAAGGGGCATATGATTTATTAATTTTGTGAATATTTAATCAATTTTTGTCCTCCTCCCCTGCCGTGTCGTCTATTGGCTGTGTCCTCTGAAATATGTTTGATGTGGTGTACGTCCAACGCAATCGACCTTTCACCGGGCCAGAGGTGTTATCGGAAAAATATATTAAAATAAAATCCACACGGTACAATTAAACTCGGACACGTGTGTGCTACTTGGAAGGGGCGGAAATACGGTGCAGTAGAGCAAGGAATGGATCGGGCCCACACAAAAACAAATGGACGGGGAAAACAAAAAATGATGAAATGGGTACGTGATGCAATGCACCGCATGAAAACACGGATACGGTCGTCGCTGGCGGGTGTCGTTCGTTTGCGAATTAATGATTTGTTTATCCATATTTCGTTCGCATCAATGCACCCCACGGTCTTCACTCGCTTCACTCGGTCAAAGGTTTAAATGCAATCCTCCGTCCGCGGGTGCAGTTGGGTCGATCCCCCATGCATGTTTAATGCTTTGTATGTGTGATACTCCGTACGCTGGTAAATGCGAACATTAAACTGTGGACAGCAGCTGTCCGAAATCATCATGTGCCGGTTCCCGGTGCTTTGCATTGACGGTTGCCATAATTCTTTACTAGCTTCAAAACCAAACGTGTTGGAATTAGAATAATTATTTTCGAACATAAATTTGAATTGCATAAAACAAAGCGTTAGGAAACTAAGATTAGGTTATAAACTACTCGACGTTAGAAACTGCTCGATCTACACGAATTATGAACTGCATGAAATATTATATACAAAAAAGGACAAACGAATATACAGTTGCAAACCGACCAGCGATAAAGGTGTACACTTTCCTATTCAAATTTCCTCCAAATATCACAGCCAGCCCCTTTTCGTGAATATATTTCACATTTTTGGTCCTTCGAACCGGATCGTGATATACGGAGAAGAAATAAGTTTCATTCTGCATCAAGAGTGGAATTCGGTATTCGTCGTCAAGTGTGCAAGTCATTCCGTGACAATTCCCGCCATCGCATATCGCCCCGCATCAAGGGCAACGGTCGGTTACACGCCATCATTTTGAATTTCGCGCCATCGCTTTGTTCGTTATTTTCGTGTGATATCGCAGTATTTTCTTTGTGCAATGGATAAGAAAATTAAAGCAGTGCAACTGAAAAAGAGGATCGCCCTGGAGAACATAAAATCGCTGGAACGGTTCCAGGCGAAATATTCGAGTGATGATGCCAAGCAGATTCCGGAGGTGTTAGAAGATCTGGCGAAACATAAGGAAGAGTTTTTCACCGCAGTTTCGAAACTGGAAGAGCTTGAAGATAAAGACGAAGCGGTCGAAGCCAGCATAATGGAACGGATCGACATTGAAGAACGCTGTCGCAAGCTAAAATCATTTCTACGGGAAAGACAGCCAAAGGAAGAAGGTTCGCTCAACGATACAACGGGCTTGGCTTCCTCAACGCTTGCATTCGGTCGACCCCACGCGCCAAATTTACGTTTGCCCAAAATCGAACTTCCAACATTTGACGGAGATCACACAAAATGGCTTTCTTTCCGAGATCGCTTCATCGCAATGATCGACGCTTCAGCCGAGCTTCCATCGATCGCGAAGCTACAATACTTACTGTCATCGTTGAAGGGGGACGCGGCGGTACCCTTCGAGCATACACCTTTAACGGCGGACAACTATTCGGTTACCTGGGCGGCGCTTCTTAAACGGTACGACAATTCTCGTCTTTTGATTCGCGAATACTATCGCAAATTGCACTACCTTCCGGGAGTGCAATTGGTGTGCGTTGACAAGCTCACGCACCTGGTGGATGAATTCACCCGCTTCGTCAACGGGTTGAAAAAGCTGAACGAACCGGTTGACTCGTGGGACACACCCCTCTCAAACATACTGCTGATGAAGTTGGATCGAGAGACATTGTTGGCTTGGGAGAAACATTCCGTGCACTTCACGACGGACAAATATAAGGATGTGATCGACTTCGTGCAAGATCGTATCCAAATCTTGAAATCGACCAACAACTTCGTGAAGGATCAAGCAGCTAGTGGTATCAAGGTGGCCGGTCTCATTCGTCAACCAGGGCAACGGAGATTCATCGCGAATGCAGCTACATCTCGCTCGGCTCCTGCTGCATCGACTGCGCACACCCAACAGCCAAAGTGTCCATTGGAGTGTTCCGAAGACCACACACTGCGCAACTGTCCAGTGTTCATCGCCAAGGAGGTCCAACAGCGACGGGACGTCGTCGCATCGAAGCGGCTGTGCTGGAACTGTTTGAGCAGCAATCATCAGGTTAGAGCGTGCAAGTCGGATTATTCGTGTCGCACGTGTCGTGAGCGTCATCACACACTTCTACATCATTCACCACCCTATGCTCCACCCGCAACGGTAACATTGTCAGCTCAGTCGAATGAAGACAATGTGTTTCTGGCGACGGCAAACATCCAGATCAAGGATGACTACGGGAACACCCATGAAGCAAGGGCGTTGTTGGATTCGGGATCCATGTCGAATTTCATCGCTGAGGAGTTCGCACGGAAACTGCTGACGAGTCGCAAAAGGGTCAACGTCGCTGTATCGGGCATCGGCAATGCAGTACAGCAGATCAAGGGTTCCATCGTCGCTACCGTTCAGTCCAAGACACAACCCTTCGCAACGGAGATGACTTTCTTGGTTCTGGACACGCCATCCGCAAACATCCCTACATCACCAACGGACGTCTCTTCATGGAAAATGCCGGACGTGGCATTGGCGGACAGCACCTTTAACAGTCCGGGGCAAATCGACATCGTCATCGGAGGCGATACGTTCTGGGAGCTCCACACCGGTCGCAAGTGCTCTATCGGTAGAGGCAAACCGTGGCTGGTCGAAACCCACTTTGGTTGGGTTGTCACCGGCAACACTCATCATTCGTCAGTCGGTCCGCGGCTGTGCCATCTATCTGCATACGACACCCCACTGGAGGAGACCATGCAGCGGTTCTGGGAGAGTGAAACCATAGCCGAGGATCCTGTGCTATCGGTTGAGGAGAATGCTTGCGAGAAGCATTTCGCAGCAACAACTGTTCGCAACTCAAGTGGAAGGTATGTCGTTAGTTTGCCATTTAACTCCAACCCTAATATCGTTTTAGGAGAGTCGAAGGAAATAGCCGATCGCAGACTGCGTTCTATCGAACGGCGGTTGAACACCAATGCTAAAATGAAAGAAGAGTATGTGAAATTTATGAAAGAATATGAGCATTTGGGGCATATGAAGCGGCTTACCAGTCCTGCAAACGATTCGGTAGAGCATTACTACCTCCCACATCACGCTGTCGTTAAAGAGTCAAGCACAACCACGAAGGTGCGTGTCGTGTTCGATGCATCCTGTAAGACTTCGAGTGGTTACTCATTGAACGATAAACTCTTAGTGGGACCAGTCGTTCAAGAAGATCTTTTATCGATTATCCTTCGGTTTCGTTCTCGTGCCATTGCTCTCACTGCAGACGTAGAGAAGATGTATCGGCAAATTTTACATAGCCCTCATGATCGTAACTATCTACGCATCCGGTACAGAGAACATCCTGCAGATCCTATATCGACCTTTGAGCTACAGACGGTTACGTACGGCACAGCCTCTGCTCCATTTTTGGCAACCAGGACCCTCAAACAGATTGCTCTTGACCACAAGGAAGAGTATCCTTTGGCAATGAACGCGGTCATGAACGATTTTTACGTAGATGATTTGCTAACGGGTACCGATGATTTGTCCGAAGCAATCGTTATACAAAGGCAAATCTCAGACATGCTAAATTCAGCTGGTTTCACGCTGAAGAAATGGGCATCGAACCGCTCCGAAGCATTGAAGAACGTTCCTTCAGAAGATGTGGCGGTACAACTCTCGCACGAGTGGAAGAGCTCGAAACAAGTATCCACACTAGGCATCGTTTGGGAACCGGCAACTGATACACTACGGTTTCGTATTGAGATACCACCTACAACACCCAGCATGACGAAAAGGTTAATTTTGTCATACATCGCCATATTTGTATGTTTTTCAACAAGAGCGGTACATATCGAACTGGTTGGCGATTTAACATCAACAGCATTTATCAATGCACTTCGTCGTTTGATTGCACGTCGTGGTCAAATCAGTGAACTGCATTCCGACAATGCAACCACCTTTAAGGGAGCGGCACATGAGCTGAATCGCGTCTACAAGATGCTAAAGAGCGACGAACACGATCGAGCTGCTATATTTGATTGGTGCGCGATGAATCATATGAAGTGGAAGTTTATCCCACCAAGAGCACCACATTTTGGAGGTTTATGGGAGGCGGCGGTGAAGGCAGCTAAAAAGCATATAGTCAGAACAATAGGAACAACAAGCATCACACAGGAGAGCATGCTTACCCTACTTGCCCAGGTAGAGCAATGTTTGAATTCGCGACCAATTACACCTCTATCCGATGAGCCGTCGGACTTGGAACCATTGACACCGGGACACTTCCTCGTCGGTGGCAATCTGCAAGCGGTACCAATCATCGATTACACCGAGACACCGAGCAACTATTTGAGGGAATACCAGTTGGTACAAAAACATCTGCAAACCATTTGGGCTCGATGGTATCCGGAGTACCTGCAGCAGTTACAAGCTCGAGCCAAATATTGCAACGGGAAATCAGCGGTTCTGAAAGAAAATACACTGGTGATTATTAAGGAAGACAATGTACATCCTACCTCGTGGCCGATGGGGCGCATCGTTGCAGTACACCCTGGAAAGGACGATGTTGTTCGCGTCGTTACACTGCGCACTGCTTCAGGGAAGCAAATCGTCCGCGCAGCTAATCGTCTGGCAGTTTTGCCTAATCCGGACGTAATTGGCAACTTAGAACAGAAGGAAACCACTGGCACTGAGTAACGCGCAGCTGCAAGCCACGCGACATTGTTTACATTTCGCACTCATGGCAGAACAAGATACACGCAACACACATTCACACACCTACACACACGAGCAGTATGATAGGAGATAAGCGTCAGGTTCCAGAGTCGAACTGTTTTTGAATTCTTTTTTGAACTCATTTTTGGATTTATATTTTGCATGAAATTTAAAGAAGTTCTTCTTTGGTGGCCGGGAATGTTGGAATTATTTATTTTCGAACATAAATTTGAATTGCATAAAACAAAGCGTTAGGAAACTAAGATTAGGTTATAAACTACTCGACGTTAGAAACTGCTCGATCTACACGAATTATGAACTGCATGAAATATTATATACAAAAAAGGACAAACGAATATACAGTTGCAAACCGACCAGCGATAAAGGTGTACACTTTCCTATTCAAATTTCCTCCAAATATCACAGCCAGCCCCTTTTCGTGAATATATTTCACAAAACGGTTGCACACAATCGAAGTGGATTGCTACGGGCGAACGGAGCACGATGGCAGACAATGACCATAAGCATTTGCAATTATGAATGTGTTTTATCAGTAAACAATAACCGGCTGGTATGGGCAGCCATGTATTCAGCATATTTTGCGACATAATCAAGCGTGAGTGAATCAGAAATTGGCAACTAATTTAGCCAACCAAAACCGCGCTAAACCTTGTCGATAAATTGTGCTGCTGCTGCTGCTGATGCTGATGTCTCCGCAAACCAAATGGTCGATGCTTTCCAGTGATGATTCTAATTAAACTTAATGATCCCCAAACGGTGCATTGGGTATGCCTGCGAACGAAGCAATTAGCAATCAACCATTCATTCTACCGATTTCGATAGCCAAACGGGTGCATTTTGTCGCCAATTCTAATCAGCTTTCAAATGCCAAATCCAGCACGTGTGCGAATATTTACAAGAAACGCAGTGCTCCATACATAGTTTGCGCGGTATGAAAAAATATCTCTCTCTCGTGTGACATTTGAAACGTGGCGCAGTACATGATCTCAAACAAATATCGCTCAGTTATTGAAACGAAAAATGGACGACACAAGGCCGGCCAATGGGATGAAACAAAATCGAAGCTGCAAATGGGAGCCCAAATTCGTGACTAGAGATTTCTGCATTCACGACCCGGTTCGAGGGGGTGGAGGTGGGTGGGGAGACACAACTAACAATTAGGCCAAGTGTTTATTTTGCAAATTGATTTTCGATCTCTCAATGGAACTGCAGAAAACGAGTGCAGTGAACCACATTGTTCAATGCATAATAAATCGTGTGACATTTTATGGTCAGGGTTTGCAGAATGTTATTCAAAGGAATTGTCTTGTTTTATTTTTTTTTATTTTTTTTTTTTATTCATCAGGGACGTTTTGTTTTATTTAAAAAAAATGCAATTCATTGTGGAAGAGATTGTGGAAATGTTGTCCGTTGATTTGTTAGAGCTTTTAAAGATGTAAAAATATTTTTTTGATTGTTTTGGACTAATTTTTTTAACTAATCATACGAGTTTAAATAACATTCATAGTTGTTCTGTACTTTGTGTGACTTCAAGCTTTTTGTTAACTTTCCACAAGGGTTTTGAAGGGCTCTGTAGATGCTTTTGATTGAACTTCTTTAGACCCCTAGATAAAAGACTTGTCTCAAAACTCTTTTCTTAGCATAATTAACTAAAGTTTCGTAAAAATATTTAAATTATCTCAAAACCAATCTTATCCTCAATTAATGAAAAAAGACAGTTTCTTCATTAAATAACTTGTATAAGAGTTATTGTGAAATTAACTGTTAGTAAATAGAAACTTATAAGAGCTTAACATTCAACAAGAAGTCTTCCTGGCGTTCGTGGCTGACAAAGATTTTGAAAAGAAAATATTTGTGTCTAAAATGCAAAACAAAATTACTCAAACAAAGATTCTTTGAGATCTTCATCTTCATGTTAACAAATTTGAACCCCAGTGCTGCCGTGTGAGGATCGGAGGACCGCTGTCGTCTCTTCCACCGAGTCGTTCCCTTTTCTTCTTTGAGTTATCCTGCTTTAAAACAACATAGAGAGATGTATAGATTTTAATGCTCCTCTTATGTACGATAACCATGATGGAGTACCCAATACAGGTACCATATTTGCAACCCCTAGAGACTGTCTTAGCTGATTTAGCAGATCTTCAGGCCTATTAGATCTCGAAGACCATCTAATCGATCAGAATGTGCTTTGAACCCTGGTCTTGCCGTGTGAAAACTGACCCCGCTGTCGCTGTTCAGATCGCCATCAAAGCAGAAATTATCCCAATCAATCCAATTGGTTTAAAACTTTAACATAGAATGGCGAAATAAGCATGGGACCCTTAACTCTCGCAACTAACATTTTGCAAACAAACATGCACCACATGGAAAAACTTGCTAACGCATCGATTTGCCAGCTCGCGGCTGTGTGACACAATCTCATTACCGTTTTGCGAGAAAATGGTTGACAATTTTGCCATCGACTGTGTCTGCCGTTCCTTAACGGTGATGGCAAAATTTTCAATTCCGGGCAGGCCTGTCTCGTGGCTCGAGGGTTTCGGGTGCAGCGCGCCATCAGTTATCCGATTATCGTGCCCCGGCATCAGGACGGTCGAGACGGATGCCGCCAACAAGTCATCGAGTTATTACTGCGTCCGGCGTCGGCAGACCATTTGTGCATGTATATTTATGATTTCGGGAGAGGGATACACATCAAAGGACACGACGCATGAGAAGGGGAGAACCGGGTCACATGCACACACAAACACACAGAAACACCAACGATTTGCGTCAGAGCGTTGCGTGTGTTTTGGTGCGTCTGTCCTCACACCTCAGTCAAAGTCCCGTTCCAGAAACGCATAAATATGCGGACAGCTTGCGATATGATGATGAATATGAACTGAAGGAGTGCTTTTCGATGTTCATATCAATAAAGCGAACCGGCACGAGCAGTAGCACCCCGGTGGAGCACGGAGGAAAGGGACTGCTCCAGTTCGTACGGGGTGATTCGCAAATCCACCAACAGGATCCTTTCTTCTCGGTCGAGAGGTCATTGATTTTGATGGACAACGGAGGGTCCGTCGTTGTGGCCTGAGAAAAGCCTCCGAGCGAGCACCGGCACCACCCGGGGACTCGAGTGGCTGCCTTAACGAAGGTAACTCTCAAGCCCTCAGTGCGATAAATTACTGCCACGAGTTAACGGTCCGAAGATAGAGTTAGGACGGTTCATTTGTCATCGACGTGTACCGAAAGGTGTAGCTTTTCTCTTGAACTGCTTGGCGCCATCCAAGAAGTGGACCGAGGTATGAAGGTGGGCAGAAAATTGATAAATTGTAATAACCCAAAGTTGGGTTCCTCACCGGATGCTTCGGAAGCAAATGGAAGCGAACGGCAAAGGAAGACGTCCGGGAAAAGGAGTGGACCCGCTTTTCTTTGATCCTGTGGAGTAGAATGTGTGCAAGTGACTGCGCTTGTACGGTGAAGTAGAACTAACCAAATGAGCATTCAAAAATACGTTCGGTTCTATATCTTCTGATCATTCGAATGTTACCCGGTCTTGACGCGACGATGCAGAAAGTTGATTGCATTTGCTTTGACGTTCAGTTGCAGCACAAAATTTTCTACTTTATTCATTTGTACGTTGATTGTGTACCCAGAAGCAGTACGTTTTGAGTGCTATAAACTAGGATGAATTTGTACTTCTAACCTCCACCAGACTGCACGGTCTTTCCCGATGTAAAAATAAACGATAAAAACAGCTCTCTTTTCTGACTTGCTGCACTGCACAAGCAGTCTGCCACACTCGAGCAGCAAATAAGTTTAATCTCGAGTCATTTCGCTCTAGTACAAAAGGCATATCTTTCGACTGGAGACTGCGTCCTGGAGTGTCATAATCGTGTGTCCCCTCCCCAGGGGAAACGTTTGGAGATAGCATTTCGGTACGCCTTGTGTCATCTCCGTGGATATGACTTCCAATAGATTGTGTGCTCGATCCGGTTCAACGAAGCGCCGTCAAGCATCGTTTGATCCGGAACAAAAAGAAAGTCACCAGCTCTTGGGGTGTGCAGATGATAATCGGTTCGCTTTGGCACAGGCACAGGATGTGAGGTACTGAAGTGCTAAGTAGTTTTCTTTATTATTGTTTACTTGTGCTGCGGCACTTTGGCTTTTCTACAATAGAAAAACGCCGCCATTTGTAGACGGTAGGAGGAAGCATGAAGAAACAAAACGAGCTGATAATCTTAGAAGTCGGAAGAAAGGCTTATTTTTGGTCCTATTCACCTTTGTCCTTTTGTCCTGGGCAATAATATTGGATTCAGGTTCACCGGCTCCTCTACCGTCAGCGTCGGCTTCTCTATGGGTCACCGATTAATGGGTGTCTAGTGCCGAAACTGGTCAGGAGGGAGAACCAAAAACACCCCGGACAGAACAAAGTTTTCGCGTCACACAAGACACTACTTTGCGATTGGCGTGCATAGCGTGATATGGAGTGTGAGTAGTAAACCGCCACGGCAGCAGAATCTTGGCGCCAATTTGCCTGTACCGTTTGACGTAAAACGACACCCCCGCCCCAACAAACACAGTTGGAGTTGGCAAAAAAAAGGGATAAGTTTCAGCTGTTTCCACGAAAACCTCGGAGCACATCGGAATTCGGTTACAGGGAAATCTGGCCATTACTTTTTCCATACCCATCCGTGCACTATTGACAACACGGGAATGGGTGAGGATGTTTTCATTGAACCATTTTGTATCCCATAACACTAGCGTGCCCTCGTAACGTAGCATTAACGGTGTTTGTTGTTTGCAGTGCTCTTGAAGCGCCTGTTTGACGTTGGTTTTAACTGGGGAATGCGACGGGTTGATAATATTTTTTGCCCTATATTTGCAGAAATAAATTGTTGTTCCCTACCAATGATGCTTTTTTTGATGCCCCAAAAATACACACACATACAATAGAGTGATATTTCCCAATGGGGCATGGAAATATAAATACATGCTAGTGGAGGAAAAAGAGATGAAGTGTCAGTTCTCCCGGTGGGGGAGGTTTTCCCCGAAGAAATTCATCCCGTGTTCTGCTAGGATTGGTAGGAGTTAATCGAAGTTTTCTTTCTCCTACAACCAGACTATAGAGGACTGAAAGAGAGCAGTATCAGGAGGGGCATCATAATGAGCTCGGCTGGGTATGTTCTGAATTTTCGATTCCTTCAATCCTCCGGAGAATCGGAGCTGCTGAGGGAGCTTAGAATTCGCAAAAGTTCGCACACAAGCCAAACACCGCAATTCTTGCAAGAACAGGACCAGAACAGACAAAAAAAAATCATTCTCACCACCGTCTTCTCCGGTTAATCAACTCAAACGCTTCCGTTTGTCAGCAGCGTTCACTCCCATCGGTAACGGGGTTTCGTTTTTCGGTGCTCAGGTCCCTGCCGTTCCCCAACATACAACTGATCTGTTTGGCTACGTTGGCACCTCCGTTTCGCATCATCATCGTGCACGACTGTTGTGTGTCAACAAGCAAACGACAGGCTGTGTGCTGAATTGTGGCAGTGAGTAAAGTATTTGTTTTTCCTTGGCAAGAAATCTCAGATCTCGCTTCAAAATTGACAGTCTTATCAGGTTTCGATGCGTGTCGTTTGCCGGCAAATCGTTTGATTAGTGCCAGACTGACGGAGAAGATGCGTCTATCGATGATAAGTCGTCGTCGTCGTCGTCGTCTAGTGCACGATAGTTTAAGGCACACGGGTCGCATGCTTCGATTCCTCTTTGTTCCGGTCGTGCATATTATTTTTCTCTTCATAATGTAGCATTTCTTTACGCATCCGCACACGCGGATGACTTTGTTTCGTTTCGTCATAATACCTTGTAAAAATATCGATCACTACAAGACAAAGTTTTGCGGGAAAACGTGATCTGTGTTTTCATTCATGGCTTTTACGAGCCTTCACTGTCGGAAAGGAATAGCATCGCAAGCATGCATCAGCTCCATCTACTTTGTGTGGTGCGTCGTGCTCTCACGATCTGCACACGATTTTGTTGTTCCAAAAGGGGATAGGATAGGCAATCGGTTCCCTCACAAACCCACTCCTCCGGGCAGCGAATAGATGCAAATTACCACAAAGTAATCATTAATGCTAATTATCAATTCATATGCTAGCGCACGCATCGGTCGATGCGAATCGTGCGTTCTTACATCAATCATCCGTCTTACATCAATCAGCAATGCCTGTGGCTTGCGTGTCTCGAGCTTCGGCAACACCGAGTGGGTCTTAACCCGGTGAGCCATGCATGGTACGAAATATTGGGCGAAAGTTTCTTTTCGGGTAACAATTTTTTGATTTTCTCATAAAAGTTGAGCAATCTTTATGCCTAATACTTCTTGCCTATCATTCAGCTTGTTATGTGATCAAATACAACGTGGCAGCAGAAAGACCGGCAGCCATCTTTTATCACTCAATTACAAACTGAATCAAGCAGTCAAGGAGCTGGGTAGGTGGCCACAGCCCTTCCAAACCTGTCGATCAAAACGAAATTAGTTCCCATTGTGTCATTGGTTTAAGCTCCCGAAGGACTTCAATCCTCGGTCGGCGTTACGGTAACGCAGTGTAACTGTACTGTGTCCAGACCTGTCACTTATGTCCGGAGGGCGTATAGATATGGTTTTCCGATGTTCTGGATGTACACCCTAACACTCTTGGATGATAATATTTGCATGGTTTGATGTTACCGTACCCATTATTATACGCTTTGCATCGCTTCTCTCTAATGCACTTTGCACAAACAGCTTTGCGGGAACACACTTCACCAATGCACACACATGCAACGAGCAGGCAGGTTCATATTACAATCATTTGCACCGGCAGTATGGCACTAAGTTTGCCATACTCATTAGCCAATAGTTGCACAATAATTGTTTTGTTGAGCCAACCTGCCTGCCACCAACTGCCTCAATAATGCCACAATTGTATAGAATGCCGCCGTACCATTTGCGTGCCTTCAATCCGTGCCATATCGCTTGCCAGTGGGAACAGTTTTGCGCGTCACAAACGTGAACTATTTGTGGTTTACCGCGCGTGTGTGTGTGTTACGCCGGTAGCAAACGAGCGGTAAGCGGATGTTCGATTAAACGACACGTTTTCCAATCGACTAGCTGTCACGATCCTATCCGGGTTCAGGGATTCAGCGTGTACGTATGTACCACCGGGTGAAGAGTTCTGGAAGTCTGCCGGTTTCACAGATAGTGCCCCAGACCCATCTCCCATGGGAAGTAATTTTTCACCGGAGATGTCATTTGTCTAATCGGTGTGCCTTTTCTTTAACTAAAAGTCTAATTTCCATTTGCTGACACATGCCCGCACCCACGAACGTTATTTAAGGATGAAAAATTATACTCTTTAAAAGTGTATCTAGCTTTTATAGTTAAGGAAATGATTGCTGTGCTACTACTAAGTGAGCAAAGGTTAGTTGAAAAATCCTTCAAACACAGCGCAAAACCTTACCTTTGTTATATCACGTTAAACAATGGTCGTGCAGGTACATCGCCCTAATGCACTGCAAACAGATTAAAACTAACTGCAAGCAGAGGGCACCTGAAGAGGGCCATCTTATGGTAAAAGTTACCGCACGTGACATGGTTGTAGAATTGGAACACCCACCATCAAGTACAATTTCGTCTGCAGACCGAGTTCCACTGGTCAGCGTCGTTCGGTTCGGTAAGAACGTACGTTTGGGGATTAAATTTAAGGATCAATTCATTTTGTGTCTTAAATTTACCTTTCACATAATAAATCACAATGTACAAAATGGTAGTGAGATGGGCTGAACCGGAGACAGCTGGCACCGGAATTGGCCATCTCATGTGGTTTCCTATCTCACATACTGGGGGGAGGGGACGAGCTGCCTGGTTGACTTTTTCGTACAAAAATAAAACCTCCTCTCCAACGAGCGCAATAGTGACATCCATCCTGGGTCCCTTTGTCCCCTGTTGCGGTTCCCAGGTGACGTCGCTTCCCTATTGGCAACCATGGTGTCGATGGTGTGTCCTTCGAGCAAGAACGCTTCGTTGCGAGGTGTGTGCCCCGGGTGCACAAAACTAAAAGGTAAAATTCTGATTCATGAGATGTAAACCACGATCGAGTCGCTTGTTACGTTTATTAAGCGTATATTCATGAGGACACATGCCAAATGCCGTTTCGTGTAACTGAACTCGAGTTTGTGGAGGTTTTGCAAAAATTTATCCCATTTAATTTAAGATGGGAATGGGGGGATGGACTTTGGGACCGCTCGCAATCACGTTTTTCGGAGGAAAAACCCCTGCCACTTGCCTCAATAATGTTGCGGCAAACAAAGAACACACCGGCAAAAGCCACCCGGGAAGAGTGAACACGTCGGAATCGTTGTAAATGTTTCGTCTTTCGGTTGTGCGAATTTCGGCCAAGAGATTTGGCTACCCGGCATGTACATCTGGCTGACCATGGTATGGCAACTGTATGTGGGTAGGCCGCCTCCGTTGCATCATTTCATTCTATTGAATTCCGAAGGATTAGGCTGGCGACATCGAAACGATGTTGTCGTCCTGGCGTGGTGATGGTCTTTGTCTTCCGAGCTCGTGAATGTGGTAGAAAGCAACAGAGTCTTCGGTTGGGGCGCCATTTGCTTGGTGTGACCGAACCACCACCGTGTGGTCAGCAAGATTTTACCGCAAAATTTGTGCCCATTTTCCACGAGCTTAATCTTAGCACAATAAAATTTAGATTACAAACGCAAGAAGCAGGGAAAAGCGAGAGCAAATGAATCGAATTAGTAAATTCCTCGAACGCCGCGGCACGTTTTAATTCGAGAGCTGTCGCCTTCGATACCAAAAAATGTGTATTGTCTGTTGGACTGTGCGTGTGTGTGTGTGTGTGTGGAAAGCTTCTTTGTTCGTGGCAAAAAAGGCTGTCTTATTTTATTTCATTTTTGATAAAATTCTCTACATAAGCTAGCCAAAGGTGTTGTTTGGCACCTGCAATGAACAGGAAGCTTAGTAGACAAGGGTACAAGCATAAAGCTTGATGGTTATTGATCAGGATGTGACAGATTGGCGCAAAAAAAAAAACGTAATGGTTCATAAAACATGTTTAGCTGGCCATCCGGTATGGATCGTGAAAAACAACTTCTCGCCAAAACAACAAACGTCCAGAAGAGCTACTGATGCAAGGGAAAACGATTCCTTCCACATTATCACGTCTTGCTGACGGTCTGGCACCTATACCTCAGTCGTTAACATGTGATGTTTTCCGGAAGTCGTCGTCTGTACACTTCCCTGGACCGTCACAACGTTTCTTTCCAAATTAGTTTCCTATCCCCTCATCAGTTGCTCCTTTCCCTTTCGCCTGCAAAGCTTAAACACACACATTTATAAGAATTCTTTGAACAGGTTTGTTTATGTCATCATTTTCCTATTTTATCCCTCGCAGTTTTTCGTCCTCGTCCGTTCGGTCAGTAGCAAAGTTGCGAAAAAAATATGGTTGGAAGATGGTTTTTTTGCTTTTGGGGTTTAGCTGATACCTAGACGTGTATGCTTCACGGTCAATTCGAGAAGTCGAGTCCCTGTACCGGAAGGTACTACCTTCTAAATTGCGTTCCTTCCCACAGCGAGAAGGAAGGCAAAAATAATACCAGAAGTTCGCTCGTCTCAAATCCGGATCTCCGGATAAGGGATGTGTTTGCTGGACGGCAACCAGAGCTTGGGTGAAGGAAGTTTATAAAACTTTTATAGACCGAGGGCTCGAGAACATCGATGATAAGGAAGTGAGAAACGAAATGAAGTTATAGTTACGATCAAACATTGGCACACACACCTCTCCGTCTTAATGCTGCTCTAACCGCACAAATCTTTATTAAACGAAACGAAACGCTGGCCAAAAACAAAACAAGAAAGCGAAGCCTGAATCGTCCTGGCGTCGTCAGCCTCTTTGTCACCTTTAAAAGGGTGGGAAATGTGACACTTTTGCCAAAAGCTACATACCATTCGCTTTCGGGCGCGTCCGGTTCTCCCCGGAAATGTCCCGAACCGGGCGTATGTATGTATATCATCCAAGCCAATCTTATGGGCAAACAGCAAGCGCCAGATCTCCATTTTGCTTGGTAGAAACAACGGCACAAAGTACGGGAGACATCGGTTGAACTAAAAGTTAGCGACACGGTGCCGGTCCTGATTGAAGCTGTCTAAAGCGGCTTGCCAACGATAGCAAGGTGTTTTCTCTCCGTTTGTGGCACGCCTAGCATTACGGTTCCTTGGCAAAGGACGCATGTAAAAGCGGGCGGGCGAATCTGATGAGTCAGACAGGCAGCAGTCGGCGAACACGAAGGTTGAGAAGCCGGAAATGGAAAAAGAGCGGCAAGCTGAATGCGACCAGCATGCATAAATTATGTCAAAAATGGTTTGCTTTTCGTAGCACACGCAGCACCCCAAGCACCAACACGACGACGGCAGTGGCAAGGATGACAGCCGCATGATTTGATATTAACTAATTTAGGAAAACGAACACCCGGAATCCCGCGCGTACGATCCGTGGCACGGTGTGCTGTTTGTTGGATATTTATCTCGGTTTCGATCCTGGCACGGTACGAGATTTATCCATCGTGGTCGCTATTTGCTGACTCCAAAACTCAATTACCGCTCGTGAAGATGATGGTGGTGTCGCACTGAAAGCGTCCGCTTCCGATGGCGCGCATCCTGGCACGATTGCACACTTTAATTTTAAGGACGAATTTTCACTAAACAGCGTACGTCACAAGACAGCGTGTGTGGGAAAACACTCTCCATCTTACGAATAATTCCCGGCGGAGAAGTACTTCTTCCGCCGGTTCCTTGCGGCAAACGCATCGAAAGTCGAACGAGTTACGTAAATCTTTGTCTTGCCATTTCCGAACCAAAACCGATAGAACCGGCGCCCGCCCCGGGTGTGAGCAATGGGATTTTAGTTCTAGGATTGTTATGTACGGCCACTATGGAGGTGTGCGTTTTGCGGAAGTACAAATGCGCAAGGAAGGAACAAATTCCCCATTCAGGAGCTTCTCTTTATCTCCCTCTTGCTCTTCCCAAAAGCTTCGTTCGATCAGTGTTCCAGAATCGAAGCCCAAAACAACTTATACTAATTCAATAAAGTGCTTCAGCCGTGTGGAGCATTAAACCACAAGACGTTTGTAAATATTTGAAGAAGAATTCCAATCGCACACACACACACACCCCGACTGTGTGGAACTGTGAAAACGGATCTTCACCACGTCGGTTCCGTTGGACGAACATCCTTTTACGGTCATGCCCACACCCACCCCGTTGGTCGTGGTCGGAGATAATGTGAGCAGCTGACAGTGTCTACTGTCGGTTACTATCGGTGCTGCTTTCTCCTCATTGATCGGGAGATTTCAATGGGCAACTTTTTCAATTATGACAAATTTAACACCAACCTCAACACACCAGAAAAACAATCGGTTAGAACCGACCGAAAGGGTTTTTGTGTGGTACACTTTTCATCGAGTCTTGCTTGCTTGCCATTCCCCCGTCGGTCTCCTTCAAGCAATCAAACCAATTTCATCCGATCCGATCCGGTTCGGAAGCGGAAGTTGGTGGGCGGAAAATCTTTACCGACAGTCAGAAGAAAGTTAAAGATGCCACCGGAAGATGATGTTTTGAAGTGTGGCACGATTACTCGGCAACGGTTTGAAGGCGTTTCGTAAAGTTGGTCTCTTCCTATCATGCACCAACTGGGTGTCAGGTTACAGATGTTGCTGCTGCTGCTGCTGCAACTACAAACGAAGTGGAGTGATATATTGGAAAACTTTGATTTATAAATAGTATCAAAGCACAATTGTCGTCCGCTCGGTAAACAGCAGCAGCATTGTCCTTGGTTTCCGAGTTGCAAGTTGTAGCCTGCCATTTATTGTTTCCATGGCAGGAAATTGCGTTTTTCAGGAGGTAATTTTAAACCTCAGGTTGCGTGATAGTTGCCAGTTTTGACTGCTATCCAAACAATTGCAGTTAAGAATAATAGAGTGAAAAATGCCGCATCATAAGAAACGCAGCAAGAGGAATGATTATTTATGAAGGACTTTTAACATTAAACTTGTGCAGTAATTGTTAATTATGAGTCCCAAATAATTTTTGATTGAGATTGGGAATGTTTGTGAATGAAAGGGACGAACTTCAACAGTATGACTTATTGAGAGAATCAAAGTACAATGTAATATATTTTTCCCTACAAATAAGAACCTCCACAGCATTCCACAGCAACCTTTAGGCTCAGGTTCAGATTTGCAAGATTTTCGAAGCTTTGAGGAATGAAGATTCGTTCACCAACTGATTGGCCAAGCGATTACGAAGGTGACGGATTCTCCAGTTAGCTGTTTAACTAACAGCGATCTGGAAGGTGTCATGCGAATCGTGGGCTTCGACATGCGGGGCACGATTTTCAATAGATGGAGAAATCCAACGGCTACGATTTTGAGGTAGTTCTGCTACCTTTTTACGATCGTAGCTTCGGACAACTAAGTGCCTATTACGGGCTCCACAAACTCTTACGATCCAGAAGATTCCAAAAATAGTCCTAGTCCTCTAGAGGAGCAACCTCTGGACTATGCTGACGAAGGACACCATTTTCGAACGGCGGGTGCTAAGGACTATCTTTGGCGATGTGTGCGAGTAGGGCGTGTGACTCAAGAGAATGAACCACGAGCTAGCTGAGCTGTTTGGCGGCGCTGATATACTGACGGTAGTCAAAAGTTCGGAAGGATACGATGGTTGGGCACGTGATGAGAGCCTCTCATGATCAATTGGAGTCTAACCTGTCAGGGATCGGGTGCAGCCGTCGATGGGAGCCTAAACCTGCTTATGTCCTTGGGCTGTTTCTTGGAAGTACCTTGGCAATTGCCCATTAAATGCCCTACAGATAAACACTACAGTTAAGGGTCCTTCCCTATGTTTCGTATAAATTTGCGCTACAGAAGATTGAAAATAGCACTGTGAGATGAAAGTTAACATGGATTGGGATCGAAGCATTAATGCCTTAAAAATTTGAATCGTAGATGAAGAAAGTTTATTTTAAAATCACATATTTGACATGACATTATCAATTCGACAGGCAAGGAGTAGTGCATTAAACAATAATTTTTCAAGATATTGCCAATCTGACGTGATCGCCTCACAGCAATTACTATTTAGTCTGATCTAATATTCTGTCGCTATTTGGCTTTTTTACCATACTTCAAAGTTATTTCTTTGTATCTTGATAAGGTCGAGTTTTTTTTTCGTTTTCAACTCTTTGCTAGCCAAAAAAAAACTACCTTAACTTTGTGCTCATTTTTAATATTTTTATCGTTAATATATCATTGTCCGACGCCATTTTTCAATACAATTCGTTTCAGAGTTCAATTGATAATAATGTAACGATTTTAGTTCAGTAACATGAGCCCTAAGCTATTGGAAATGGAATCATTTATTATTTATCAACTCATTTATTTGTACCACAGTCAACCGATAGCACAAAAACTTCTCAATAAACACAACATTACAGCACCATGCAACATTACGGCTTGGCGGAAAGGGAATCCTCCGTTCGCTTCAAATAAAAACAGGGCATAAAGTTTGAAATTAAATGTCTGCTCGGTTATAAATTGCAATCGATAATTTCCATTAAACAATACCATCATTTCCATGCAACTGTGTGCATGGTGCACGATCCACGAACAACCGTATCCAGTGTAAGTTGCTTCCTTTGGCGAACTTCTCCCCTTCTGTTACATGCACTTTATCTGCACGTAACAACCGTGCACAAGTTCTACAAAACATTACCTCCGGCAGAAAATAGCAGAATGTTTCTCACCGCTATTCGTAAGTGGATGTTTTCGGGAACAGTTTGGTAACGTGTATTACAATTCCGTTGCATTTCCCGCTCCACTGTGTTCGAGGGAGTTAAGTTGTGACCGAGCGCGAATTTGTGGCCTAGAGAGAGATAGAGCCAAGACGTTCGCTTACGTCTTTCAAGGCTGATGGAAAAGAGGCTAGAACAACATGAAACATAATTCTTTTAGCCGTTCGTTTACCGAGGCTTTCTTTGGGAGAATGCAGACCGTATAATGGAGGAAATACTTCCACCACCAGCAGCACCATGCATGATTGAAAGAGAAAATTGTTAGCATTTTCCCTACTCGTGTATAAGAAAATAAAAACGAATCATTTTGATCATTCATTACCGATGCCTTCCATTCAACCAGAACACAACAAAACAATCTTACGAGTAGGAGCGTAAAAGACGTACACCCCCCCCCCCCCCCCTCTTTAAGGATAAACCGTACAGAAGACGACAACCGTTTGCGGACGACGACGACGATGATGATGATGATAATGATGAAGAACATGATTGGATGTTTAATATTTTCCGCTTACTTTCCTTTTTGCTCTTTTTTCCCCATGTTTTCCTATCCCTTTCCTTTTGACTGCAATGCTCGTTTTGGGCTCGTTCTTAGCGAGGAAGCAGCAAATTGATGGAGAAAGCCATCTTCCTGTTTTGCACCAAGATAGTGGCCCACCACCGTCACCACTTTTTCGAACAAAATATAGCAGCAAATCGAACCAGAACAGCCGTTTGTTGCGCCATTTGTTTGAAGAAGCATACGCCTTCTCATGTCTACCTGTCCGGGGACGAGATTAAAGTCTTTGATATTAATCTGTCCGTGGTGCGAGGCGCACGTTTTGTTGTTTTTTTCTAGCCGAGGAAAAATCGTCTCACTTCTTGGGGTAAAATTTATGGCCAGGATTTCTATTGCTACACACTGCCACCTCGAGGAAGATGTGGCACATCGATTGTATAATGTGTTCTCTTTCTGTAAAGCTTTTCGTGTATTCTTGGTAAAGGTGATTATTTTTCTATGCTTGACACACTGCCGGAGTAGGACCCATCCCATCAAATTGAATTTACTGCACGGAGAGCGGATGCAGAGGGGGCAATTGGTTGGCCTATTTTATTTATTTTCCTAGTACTTAATCTACTTACCCTGCATGAGCCTCAGCAAATGTGGACAAACAGAAGGTAGAAATATCTCAAAAGTTATGCTTTTGTTGATTGGGATTGGATGAGTAGATTATTTCAACACGGAACAATTATGTATTGCGCATCGAACCAAAGGGATGGGGGCGTGTATGGAGCTCAACTTTTGCTAAACTTTTCCGTAACGCTCCCTCGACAGTCGAGTGGTTTGTTGTTGTTTTGTGTGTGGCTAAGTGGTAGATTGATTGCGTGTCCCGGTCACGGAACTTCCCAACCAAAACGAACGGGGCAAAACAGCGTGTGTCTTGCTCTAAATCGTCTAGCTCACTTGTTTACACTTATGTACGAGTATTCTGTGACGTCATGAGGTTTTGGATTTGCCGTAACCGTACGATTCTGTGTTTCGTTCACACTCGTATAACTGTTTCATTCGCACTTACAGACGAGATAGGCCGAGCAATGTTTGTTTGCCAACGATATCGATGTTGTGTCTAGATCACATCGATGCATTGGTTTTACATTTCGCTCAAACTCGTATGTCATTCCTCTCGCACTCACGGACAGTATAGACGGAGTAAATTTTTGTTCTGAAAGGTATCGATACATGTGTGTATACGCCGGGTGTTTTCCCTTGCTTGCACTGCTATACCTCACACACAAACGCATACATACACGCCTCGTACCTTTAAACGCGTAACCGTCTGAAATCACGCCAGACGGCGGAGGAGGTGAAAGCGAAAAAAATATTCTGGTGCCATGAAGTTTGTAACTCTTTGATATTAAAAGAAACAAATATTTTTTAAATACAGGAAAAATCATTATCTCACAAAGTATTTAGTTGTTCAGTTCAGTTATAATAGGTGTTTATTTCTTGGGTGTTGGTCCAGCTGAGAGATCTTTGTAAAATAGTGTTATTTGAAAGTGTTGTTACCGTTTTTGTAATGGCTGACTTAAAACGTCTGCGCAAATCTGGCATGTTTTATCGCCAAGCTGCAAAGTATATGGCACTGGAACCTACTGAAAAGGATAATCAGGATGCAGGACCAAGCCAACCATGTTAGTTGACTTTATTACACAAGTTTAACGAATATAAAGTTCGATTCCATCGTAGTGTTAATGTTATATTATTATTTACAACATACCCAAAATATAGCCACGAGCAATTTAAACCATCAAATGCAGCGCTCATCGCCAACCCCAGAACAAAGTCCAGTACCAAATATGAACCAGACCGAAGAAGAATATGTCGAATTGGCTGACTACATCGATTGCTGTTCTTCCTGTGAGATGAGAATGAAATCAACACTGACGATACGTTCAATCAAATTATCGATAAAATGTCAATAGTTGATGGAATTCGTTACTGCGCGCTTTCCACCAACGCGTCGCATAGCTCCATAAACATAATTTGAAAGCTTTTTAAAAAAGCCAACGTTAAAGTTCCTTTAACCGCTAAAACTTTTCTGTGGACAAATCGGAATCCTTCGACGGACTTTAGTACTAACAAAGTAGTTAATACAATTTTTCCCACGTTAACATACCTTTTGCAATTGGAACAGTATTTTCCTTTCCAGTGTCAGTAGCTAACGCACAATATTTCAATATATTTATAAAAAGCTGTTTAAACCATACAAAATGCAATTTGAATGCTACCTTTCGATCGATCCTTGACAAATTGGTTGTACTCAGATGAAAACGTCATATCATCTGTTTCTTTGTCCAGCGGCATTTTGCTTAAATAGTAAAAGATGATAATGAATAAAGGCGATGCATTACATCACGGTCCACCACGACGATTCTTAACAAAACCATGGATCATTGAAACTCAACAATGATATTCATTATAGTTTGCTAGTTTTGCATTTACCAAATACAAATACAAGAATGTACACAAAAAACACATTTTCTTTAACTTGCGATCCTATATAGCGCATGTAAAACAAAACCTACTCCGATCCACACTAGATTATCACGACTAAAAAGGACCATCGCATCACCGCCGCAGCAAATCATATGGTAAATATGCATTATACACTAATAATCACAGTTCAATTCTCACTTCTCCTGCTCACCTCTAGATATCCAGAAAAAACAGTACTGCATATTTCAATCTCTTCTCTCTACAGTTCAATTCTCACTTCTCCTGCTCACCTCTAGATATCCAGAAAAAACAGTACTGCATATTTCAATCTCTCCTCTACACACAGGCTCAAAAGCAGCTACCTTGATCCATAAGAGAAACAGAGCAAAAAGCATGGAAGAACGAACAAGCAGTGCGAAAGAGAAAAAAACAGCATACACAAATCAATTTTTTTGCACATCTTCATGACGTCAAAAATTTTGTGACGTCATAATTTGTGGTAAACAAAATTGCCCCATCCGTTTCTGACTACGGGGCAATTATCGTGACAAAAGTAGGGCCCCATTTTAGCCCCATTCTTGCAACGACTTTACCTATTTTGTTGTGCTTGGGTTTATGCAATAAAAAGTCAATAATACAGTGTCTAGCATAACTATAGAGGCACTTGCTTCTTTTGTGAATAATATTAAAACTTTAAGGATTTTTTTAACACCCCGTACTGAGAACTGAATATCCAACTAGCCGATGAAAGAATTAATAATTACTTCAAAGAATTTATTCATAGTCCTTATCTGTTGGGATTAAATTCTTTTTCGGCAGCTCATTTGTTAGTCAAATTATAATTAAATAATTTGTTACTCTTCTATGAAATACTCTTCTGTCATTCGAATAATATTGACAACTATTAACTCCTTTAGAGTGATTTTGCCTCTTTGTGAGGAGTTCATTTAATTCATTCACTGGAAAGATTTAAATCACTCACTCACTCACTCTTACTTCGTACGCATAATACTATATTCTTGGGAATTTTTATTTACAATTCCCTCAGTTTTGTTGGGCTTGAAACAGAAAAAGCACAAATTTTATAAAAATTTCGGCTGGAAAAAGCAAATTTCGATTATTTTCCTAACTCTCTTCAAGATAAAATGGAACAGGGATTAGTGACACAATATTGATTCCATTCAAGTTGAAGAAGCATCTTTTTAATTTCTTACTTGACCTTGCCAAACTGCCAGAAATGCCTCTTAAGATGTGAAATCTTATTTTAAAAATTATTCGGAAGTGCAGCAGATTGTTGATCTGTCTAAAAGAGATCCTCTTTAAAATTCACAAAATTCGGATAATGTTTAAAAAAGTACTAAAAGGCTTTGCTTTCAAACACCACGTCCTTTGTATCGCAGCATAACTTTTGTCTTATTTTGTAATATAATTATGCTAGGAATAATGCTCATATACTTATGCTAGGAGCTGTGCAGAGTTACACCATGAATGCTTCTGCGGCTTTATCTTTTACTAATCACTCAATATTTTCGTGGCCGTGGCTATTTTTGTGCCGTAACCTTCTTTGAATCCGTCGGTTTTGGAAAAAGGAAATTCGTTCCACTACACCTTCTCGTCTCGTGTATATGTTGACAGAAGAAGCACTTTCTACGTAGACGACAGTCGTCCGCAAGGCACCGCGTATACTACGAAAAAACCCCGTATACTACCGTCAATGAGTGAATTGGCAAACAAGCCGTTTCGTTTTTACTCTTTTTATGTTATGTGCTCTGGTATCACTTTCCCTTGTCACAAACACCGTGTCGTCCCGTGTCATGTGTGGCATGTTACAACATTATCACCTTCCACCGTACACGCGTGACACAGGGCTCCATGTCATGTGTGTGTGTGTGTGTCTGCTATCGTTGGCGCTTTTGTAAAGCGGATGATATCCGCTTGACTTTTTGCCGCCCGAAATGTGTGGGTCGAGGGGGTTGAGCACCTTTTCGCCCACAGCCCGACGACGGTCCGTTATTAATGGTGCATGGAGATGTTTACATCGCCGTAATGGGCAACGTATGGACGGTGTCGTTTACACATTTTCGCAGGATAGAGCATTTGGGCATGTGTGAATTTCCATTCCGGTTTTTGGGGGCAAACGTGTTGTGTATTTTGGCCTACGGAATCTGGGATAAAGACAGTATAAACAGTGTGGCTACGCGTTGTGAGGAAACGAACGTACAAGTGATTTCTGATGTTTTGGTTTCATGTTCTTAATGCTATTATGAGGAAATTTTGATATCCGTGTGTTCGATTGATACTAATATTCCACCAAACACTAGGACAGCAGAGCTATTTTTGGTCCGTCATTGTTTAGAAATGGAGCTTTATCAATCCGAAATGTTAAGAATAACTGGAGTTTCATCTCAACAATAAATGAAATTGAAACTTCAATATAATATTTATCCACCTTGTGATACAAATTTCTAGAATAATTAGCTTCAATTTCCCGCGATAGGTACAAAACACCATGCGCCTCCATCAAAGCACGTGTTCTCATAAATCAATTTTATGTTCATTTTTTTTTTGCATTTAATAATTGAAACCAATCAAACATACGTTTTTCTGACGTAAAATATTCATAATTGCTATTACCCTCAGTTGACCGCTTGCAATAGAAACGGGGTATTTCACTGGGTGCAATCCCGTACAAAGTTTGCCAAGCAACAGGAAAGTTACACATTAATCATCATAATTTTACATCATCACCAATTTTTTACACCTTCCCCACGGTTACAGCAAAGTCATCACGTTTCGAACTCAGCGAAATAAAAAACGACCGAAAAGCAGCAACCTAAGGAACCGAAGAACTACTCGCCGACATGATTTAATTCACTCCAATCACCGTCCAAGCGAGAAAAAGTAATTTAAATTAAAATAATGAACCAAGAGATCTCAGACCCCTGTCAACTGATAGTACATCCTGATCCCCCTGGGTGGTGCCGAAACTTGTGGTGTGGCTAGGGGGAAAAGGAAAGCCACCGCAAGTAGAGGTAATGTAGAAACCGCCAACACAAGATCGCCTCCACCGGAAATGGACCAACTTTTCCACTTTGTGCGCACGTTATCGTGTCTCTGTGTCTTCGCTTAAATTTTACAGCCAAATGAATGTGCAAATTAACCTTGATTTCAATATTTACTTTTCCCCTCTTGTGGGTGAAGAAGGTTTGTGGAGTACGAATCGGCGGGGTTGTTTTCATAATTTTTTTTGGTCGTAGCTTTCCAGTCGAGTTTTTGATTACTGGGCAAGAAGCTAAGAAGGGTCTACATTTAGCTTGTACTTATGTTTGTAACTATTTTGTGGGGATTTTAAAACTTTTTGGCAAAGGTGCCATGAAAGGTTTACGCTAATGATACAGTTTTGTTCGAAAAGATTTCAGTAAAAAGCGGTAAAACGAAAGATAATTACATTTCTTACTAAAACCATCTTTTTGTCTCTCTTCCTTACAGAAATCGCTGCTAATTGGACGTATTCCAGTAGCGCAAATGACCGGTCCGATTAAACGAGGACTGCTCTGGCAGCAGCGTGACCGTCTTTTCTCTCGCTGGAAGGAAAGGTACGTACTTAACGGGTGCGCTCAATGTCGATATAAATTTAAACCATTTCAACTAGCAAATCCTTAACAGAAAAATAAACAAACCGGATGTCACTTTACGTTCCCTAATCCTGAGGGCGGTGCAGAGAACGAAGAATTTTATTAATTTCATGCTCTTTCCTCGCCGGATGCTATTAGGTTCCGATTTCGCTACGAATGCTTTTGCCATGCCATGCCACTAATGATGGACCGTTAATTTTGATACTCATTTCAGATACTTCATCCTAACACGTGATTATCTCAATTGTTTCAAACGAGCCACCGGATCCGCATCGGAGAAGATATCCGACATGGGACAGTTTATATTTAAGGTAAGTACGAGCGATCGTCCATCGTTCGCTGGTGTTCCGGTTGGTGTTTTAGCGCTACGAACGGTCCGAAGGTGTGTTTTATACATTTTGTAAATGGGAGCTAGGGACACGCTAACCTGACCGCTCGGTCGGTGTCACGGTAGGAAAATGTTAACATAATTACTATCCAGCGTGGAACGATTTTTCGACTGTGCCGGGAGAGCAGAGCGCATTATAAAGCGCCAGAAGCTTGGAACGCTACCGGACGGACCGAACTGGTTGGGTCGTTAATGCTAACTGGCAGTGTCGAGGTGCTATGAAGTGCAAAAATGCGTGTTGCAAACGTTTGTTTACCCACTTCGATCAACCATCGAAGTGCATGTTTACCTGTTACCGGTTCGATGGTTAGCATTTTCTGAATGTGATTTTTCCCTACCGAACGGTCCGGTGTGCATCAATGCAAGTGCATTTCGGTCCGATGGCGCGCCATCTGTGTGGTGAATGACATGCCAGTCCAGTACGTTGTGAGGAGGACTCGTTTTGAGCACAATGCAACAGAATCAGACACAACAGTTAGAGTTAAGTTGTGGATTACGAACAAATTATTGCACGCTCATGAGCGAATTGATTTGAGGCATATAACAGTGTAAAAACATGATGATTTGGAGCATTTGTTTTACACTTTTTCAGATATTTTAAAATTCATTTCGAGGTTTTTTATAGTCTTTCATGAATTTTACAATCTGTCTTAAATTTTACAAATTTTATTCCAAATTTTTATCATTAATTTTATTTATATTTTTTTTATTTTAATGGAAAACTTTGAGGAAACGTTCCTATCATTGGATAAATCATTTAATTGGTTCTTCGTCCCTTTTGCCATTCTGAACAAAATATGGTCAAAATTCAATAGACCATTAATAAATTAGAAAATTCAAACAAAAAATTAATATATTAAAATAGTTAGCTTTTTCTTTTATTTCTGGCCGTATTGCTAAAAATAGTTGGCTTTTTTAAGGCCTCAACATTTTTCAAACTTTTTTAAATTTTGTAGTTATTACACAATGAATCATGGTGCATCTTTATATAATCATTCATGATACATTTATGAACTTAAGGACGAAAATAAAACTGCTATAAGTAGTTCAGATGCTAATAAATATTCTACTTAACTTGGTTAAAGTTATACCAAGTAAAAGTATCGAAAGCAGCACTTTAAAAATCGGTTATAAAAGTGGTCAGAATCCCTTGTCCGTTACTGTATTTTTTCAAAGTAAAAGTGCTCGTTTTGCTTTCTGCTTCTTCGTCGGCTTAACGATATACTGTAGGTCACGCCGATCATCGAAAGGGTTTACAAGAATGTCAAATTCTTTAAATATAATTCTCCAATTTAAATGTTCTACAATATCAAGAAAATGCAAGAACATACAGTCAAGAAACTGTAGCATAAATTCGAATTCAATATTTTGTAGAAAAGCTTCAGTAATCGATACAACAGCTTCAACAAAAATGAACGGGAAAGTGTTAAAACATATTATAAAATGCCTGTAGGTTATCTCAAAACCACAACCATAATAAGAACGATGTAACAACAGTTGAAACTGATTTTTTACGGTCGATCTTCTTAATTCTTACCCACCATAAATACAGTTTTAGTGCCCACAAACATGCCAGTTATTAATGAAATTCCCCACAAATTGCACAGTATTCGAAAAAACGCATTGCATTGCCACATAGTGCGTGCAGTGGAACCATCTTTACCCTCAAACCCCATCGTACGCATCGATCGCTTACAGACGCTCAAGAACGCTTCACACCATTGTTTGACTATAAGTTCTGCAATGTGGTTCTCCTCCTAGAGCCGTCGGTATCCTTGCCGGTGATGATGGCATTCATCGTCAGCCGTCGTCATCATCACCCGTCTGGCTCGGTGGTGCCCAGCCCACGAATCAATGCGTTCCGTTGCAAAAGAAAAGTGCAACACGTACGCACGGAAAAAAAAAACGCCTATCCGTGTGCGGTGGTGTCCGGGTTGGGATGAAAAAAATTTCATTTTCGCACATTTTCACGATCGAGTTGCTACCGAGCGCAGTCTGCACTGTCTTCTTTTCCCGTTCGCACAACAGCGGAAGCGGAAACCCGTGCCCCGATAAGTTGAAACGTGTTGTGCGGCCACTGTCGATGGCTTTGGTGTTCGTGTATCGTGTCGCGTCTGGGTGGTTGGTTCGCACGTATGTAAACAATGAAGGCGGTAAAGTGCATCGAAGAAAGCGTCTGCCGGTATACCGGGGGCGCGTTATAGGCAATAGATTTGGATGGAAAGTGCTTCTTGCTTGCTTGCAGCTGCCTGTGCCACGATGCTTACGGGAATGAGGCTGAGAAAATGGCGAACAAAAAACGGGGCGGGTAAGTGATGTGAAAAATCGTACAGGAGTTGTGGAAATGCAATTAAGTGCGCTTTGCACTTGCAAAAATCAAATGTTTGTTCAATGGAGTGCATATAAATTGCTTTTAATTGATTCACCCATGCTGCTCTGTCTGGCCAGGGTTCATGCAGGACACTTGTCGTCGACTTGCGAAGTGCGCACACCGGGTCTTTTTAGAAGCCTCCTGGGAGGGCCGCCCGATGGATTACACTGGGATGTAAAATCATTTAACGGAAAGCTGAAACGAGGTAAGAAGTGAACCGTAAAAAAAAAAAACGATTCAACAAACGCTTACCTGCTGCTTGAACCTTCAGCAAGTCGGTAAGTTGTCCGGATGGCATAATAAAGTTCACTGCTCGGTTCACAAACAAGCCACGACGGGTTATTGGTAGAACACTGCATCAAAGCGGATAAGAGCTGAACCTCAATCAGAAAATCCAGCTTCCATATTCTCACCGGAGGGCCTTTGTCCATATTCGATTCGCGTTCGTTAATCAAACACGTACCACACGTCGTGAGGATATCTGCCGTTCCATTGTACTACGGTGGGTGTAATGATTATCGTGATTGTGTTTCTCAAATCTCGAAGGATTTTGATCGGGAGGGATTAGAGGAAAACGGTGCATTTTATACGTTCAGAAGCAATCAACTCTCACACACATCGAATAACTTGGATTTCCGTTGTAGTTTGTGATGGTTCCCATCAAACAAAATGAACTCTCATTGGCGGATGAATACATTTGCTTTTTAATTGTTGAAATTTTATTACTTCTTTACTTAGCTAGTCTCTTTTTACGAGTTGAGTAACAACCTCCATGAAATTATGACAGCAATATCCGTTCAATCGATAGAGCCAGAACAAGTGAATAATTATCGCATGGTAGCTTCATCTGATATATAAGACGTTACAAGACACGAGTCCACAGATCAATGTATATATTGAAGGAATTGTGAAGACTATTCTGAACAAGATGGACATTGTTACCAGAAACACGTCATCTATGGTTCTGACAAAGACGTCTATTAGAGAATAACATATATTGAATCGATTTCAAATCTCATTTGGATCGTGCTCCGTAGTATCAGCAAGTCTAGTAAGCCTTTCATCGACTGACGTGGCCTAGAATTGTAGGACATTAAGCCCAGAAGATGAAGAATGCTCAATAAACGATTACTCTTCAACAACTGAGAGCCAATAACTTTTTTTTTCTTTTTTGCTACAACCTCTAGAGGTTATGGCCTGCCATTATTTCAGAATAATTGCCTGCGCTCCAGTACCAGCAGCAGACCAAGCTGTTTGGAGGCGCTTGGTGGAATGGATATCGGGGTCCATTAAAATTAAAAATGTAGAAGTGAGAGGGATCCACTTGACACAAGCTGCACCGAGGCCCCTGGACACATCCGTACATTGACGCTTTCCTTCAGCGGGGCCTCAAAATATGGGGCCCCGAGTACGATTCCTTGCTACTGCTGAGCTCCCAACACGGGGGCCCCTTATAAGACGACTGAGGCAACCGCGGTCTCCACCCATCGAGCTACTGAGTGAGGATGAAATAGGATACGCCATACTGCCCCAATCCTGGACCGTCTCGTCGAGAAATGTCCACCATTCTACTTAAGACATTGAAAAAAGTATTTAAACTGCCATAACAAAGGCTGATTTGTAGAAGTATCGACAGGTTTCGTGATCTGGTAGGTCGTAAAGCCCAGAAAAAGCAAATGTATTGAGTCATGTCGATATCCATGACTAAGTATTGGCCCTTAACCCTTCAAGGGTCGTGCGAGAAGGAGTGGCTATCATTAGAAATATTTACAGTGTTCTAAAAACATCCTTTATCAAATAAACCAAATGGTTTAAGCATTGAAAACAGACATTTGAAACTGATTACATGCAATTAAAACCGTAACAGAGACGCTGGAAAAGCAGGAATAGATAAAGAAAGCATGAGGAGCATTCATTAAAACAATTGATGTTCTAACGCTAACATAAAATTTAACCGAGCGATTGATTTTTCAGAATGAATTGAAATCAATTCTTCTTATCTTCTGCAATCAGCATCGCTACTGTTTCAACAGAGCAGAGTTGAACAGGCAATGCGGACTCGAAAATCGGCTTTCAATGGAATTCAATTGCTGCCCTAATTAATCGTGTCATCAATTTGTTTCGAACATGAAACACAAACGAGAGTTCGCCGGGTTCCAAAAACTAGGCTCCATGTACGACTGACAGGCGTAATTGATTTAGAATTGAACAATGTGCATTCTCCCAACTCTGGTTTTTACTCTTTAATGTTGTGCTCTATCGTTTTGCGGACGCTTCCCCTTCCCGAAGCAAATAAATAGCCACTAATTAGCTAATGATGATTTGTGATTATTCGGTATCGTTTTCGTATCTGTCTCGATTTCCCCAGATCAAGCTAGTCGACGTGGAAAAGGTGGAATGGTTGAACCGGCGGTCGTACAGCGCGATAGGCCTGCTTCTCGGCTCACGAGAAGGACGCGTCCTGTTGCGCAGCGACCAGGGCCTGGAGGATTGGTTCGAGCTGCTGGAGGAGTGCACGCTGAGCAGCAAGGAGCGGCGTCGTGCTCTTCGACTCACGCAAGGGCCACGATCGCGCGCCTCGCTTGCGGCCCCAGTTTCGGCGGCCTCGCTGCAGAACAACCACCTCGGGCTCGGCGGTACCTACTCGGGTGCGATCGAGGATTGGCTAATGTCCCGGCACCAGAAACCGGGCGGACAACGCTTCAACCACATCCTGCTGTCGGACTCCGTGCCCGATCTGAGCTCGATCAACGAGAACGGGCTGTGCAGTGGGCTGCTCACGAACCACTCGACACCGAAGAAGGTGCCGAACGCGCGCCACAACCTTTCGGGCGGTGGTGGTGCGTCAAGCAATGGGTACAGCAGCCACAACGGTAGCCTGTACAATGGATTCCCGTACTCACCGCTGAAGAAGCTGGCGGACAACTTTGTCAACGGCAATCACAGCTACACGCTGCATGACGATCTCGAGGAGGAGGTGGAGCTGCGACGAGGTGGACGCTACCGGGAAAATGACGATCTGTACAGAAGACCACTCGGTCCGGGAGGGAACGACAGTAGTCGTCATTCGTGTAAGTATTCCGAGTTTTGCTCCAATAGAGCCAAAAACCTCTTTCCTCCAGGATCCAAAAGAAATTTCTCCTTCTGCTTTAACACAAATTGTGGCTTCATCTGAACTGTTCTGATGGATCTCGGCGTTGATCTTCATTCTTTATAATTTCTGTGTAAAACTTGAAGCAATCCTGACCAACATCAAGACGCCAGTGACGCCAGCGCCTCAGTGGCCTTCGATATAGTACAGCAATATTGTGTTGTAGTATAAAAAGAACTATATTTGGACCATTTTATTACATATGGCCCGATAGCTCAGCTTGTCCTTTGTGGTCACCAGAGTAAAGATTGATTTTTGTGTGTTTTCTCCCCAGTGAGTCCGCAGACCTTGTCTTATCTGTCTGGTCTCTCACTTTCAACTCTATTCACGCATTGGATCTCTCCCAATTAAGACTCCCAAATATAAGACTACGCTTTGCTTTTACTTCCACAACTCCATCCAGTTGTGGTGCTTCCAAGTCCATCACCGATTCGTGTGTGATCCTCGATTCTAAAGTATCGTTTCACTGCTCACTTTGGACACATTTTTCGCCAAACCCACTTCAATTCCTGATTTACTAATCCCATCATTTTCTACTTCACAGTCCTCACCGATTTAGATTACACTGGTTGTGACAGTGGACTCGATACGCCACCATCCACGCACCGTCCATCGAGCTGCCGGGACAACATTTACTTTGCGTCGGCCTACAACAATCACGGACACGGATCCGGCTTTCTCGGCAAGGATAAAACCACCGACACCGGCATCAGCTCGTCCCGTGGAACGCTTGTCTCGCCGGCGAGCAGCATTCGTCATGGGTACGTGAATGTACAGAACTTTAACGGCAATAGCGCCAACAATAATCATCTGAACAGTTATGGATCTCGGTAAGTGTGTAAGCGCGAAGTGAAATACTTTATAAGCAATATTAATATGATGGTATTATTCCACCTACCTTTAGCTACAGCGTCCAGGAGCAGAAGATTCTGCGCACTCGCAACACAGAGGACAACAAAAACTCGATCCGCTCGGTGCGTGCAGAGTTCTTCGAGCAGAGCAAGTATAACAGCAACGGAAGCAACGGTGCCCTTGCCGCTACCAACAACAACAACAATCACATCAACAACAATGGCAGCGGCCATCATCATCCTGCTAACCACTTTCATTCACATCATCACCACCATCAGCAGCACGTGGTGGCACAGCATCCGAACGGTACCGGTAGCAATGGTAACATTCACCAGCATTTTAATGGGCTGAACAACAACAACAATCACACGGGCAGTACCGGCAGTACTGGCAACAATCACAACAATAACAACAATGGCAACGGTGGTACACTGAACGATCGGTCGGTGATGCTGGCGTCCAATGGTAATAACGGGAGCGGATCGCAGCGCGATCGCTACCAGCAACATCCGGCGCTGGCTGCAATCATCAACGAATCGCAGGGAATGAAATTCAGAGGTTCGTAAGTTTTTGAACCATTTCCCAATTATGTTAAAATATCACCCGTAACACGACGAGCCATACCCTTACTTCTTGCACGTTAGCACTCGGACACGATCGTGCTGCATGATCGTGTGCACATCGCTCTGCGCTCCCGACGTGTTAGTAGTAGTAGTTGTGATGCTGCGTACCGACGCTACTTCTTGGCGCGTGCCTTTTTTACCGCTATTTCTCTTGTACTTTCTCCCATGAAGAATTATCATGGGAACAATTAATGACATTTAGTACTATTTTACTTTCTACTCACTTAAAACGTTTTGCACACAAGGAACGAAATGTTCCTCCGACTCCGAGTCAAAAACACTTCCGTTCCCGTTGACTTTTCGTACGCGACTGATACCTACATATACAAGTGAGCTTATTGCTACTTAAGCCTACTTACTCACTACCTGCCCAGGAGCGAAAAAAAGGAGCATTTCTCACTATAGTGAGAAGTGGCTGTTCGCTATAGTGAGAAGCAGGATGTGGTTCTTAGGGTCTTTTCTCTTACACGTACAGTACTTATAGTATTTACAACACTACATTTATGCAGTTCATTGACGATTTCTCAAATCATCGTTTGAAGTTTTTAAATTAATTTTGGAATGTTCGGAAAGTAATCCAAAATTACTGGGACGGATTCAAATGTATGTGGGAAGCCGTAATAAAACACATATTATGTTTTGTATTTTGCAGATCGTTCCTATTCCGATTGTCAGCAAGCACCACCCCGCACCCGTCAGTGGACCAGCAACACACCGAGTCCGAAGCGCATCCCCTTTCTCGGCACTCCACCGACCAGAGTGTAATTGTTGCTGAATGGTGCGCACCACCAAGAAATGCGTTGTCCTTATCCGTGAAAAATAAGCTTGCTCATAGACAGATGCAACGTGGATCGAGAAAGCAAGATCACGTGATGACGTTACATCCTTTTTAGCGTTCGATTCTTTGCTATCACACTTAGCGAGTGGCTTCTCTTCTTCTTCGATGCTCGAAGATTATTTTGCAAGAGAAGAAACCCTACCTTATTGGATCGATTCTGCCGCACCTCTTTTGTAGTGAAGTAAAATGCTCGTCAATCTATATACCTTTCTGTTTCCGTGCACAGTTTCCCAGTGACTGTGGGTTTATCTCCGAAGCAAGCAAGCGCGACCGAGCATCCAGCAGTATCTCCCGTTTACGGTCCAACCAGTTATCGTTGTTGCGTTCTCGTTGTAATTAGGTGCGTGTAGAGAGCTTTAAGTTTTATGTACTGCGAGTCCAGATCGTTTCGTCTAGCTGGATATTGAACTTCGAAGGGCTGAGCTTGGAATTTTTGAAGATAAAGTTTGATAGTGGACTCCTTTTATATATACTTTTTGTTGAAAATTCTTCTGCAAACTATTTGAATCACTAGAATAAGACTTACAAAGCTACACATTCGCTGAACTCAAATTTTCGATCACTCTTCATTCTTATCATTTTAAAGTTAAATGTTAACAAGCTGGTGTTATTTGATTTTTCCGACCAACTCTTATCAGAGAGTATTGACGAATTTTTTAAAGTTGGCGATCTGGGTAGTCACCAAGGACTTCTCCGTCACCTGCCAAGGTTTTGTATCATATAAACGATTTTCTTTTTGAATGAAAACTTGTCTTCCAATCGTTCCCAACGTTCCCTTTGGAACAAAATATCCAGCTAAACGAATACTTGTTGAACTCACCATAGTTCCGAGTTTAGATTTCGACAACAAACTTTCCCTTCTCTTCGGCCTATTAAACATAGTAGTTTTCCACGAACACAATATGAATTATCCAAATACGTAGTAGCATTAGTAGTGCGTTGTGTGGTACTGTGTGCTAATAGGAAAGGATGGCTTAAGCGAACATATGTTCGATCACATACGCTCGCCGATTATAGAAATAGCTTACGCATGCGTTTAATTGTAAAAAAAAGGAAACAAATCCAAATGAATGTAAATGAATAGCCAAAAGTAGTAAAACGCAAATTGAAAACTATTTGAACAAAAATACAAATATGATGCTTGCTGTACATGGCTGTAGGTGTGATAAGAGTACGTAAGAACTTAAGTAGCTCTTTCGGTTTTATTGTTAGACGATTGTCGTAAATCCCGAATAAGCAAAAAAAAAACTTTCTCAAAAGCGCTAACGCTTAACGTGATAAGGTTGTGTTTCGGTGTTAGCAAAAATTGTATACCCAGCAAACAACGATCGAAACAAGCATTCTTGCCTTGCATGTACGGCAGTGTATGAGCGGTGATCGAAAAAGGATCGAAATTGAAAAAATCTTTTTTCAACCATAGCATATAGCATAACCCCTAGCATGAACTTACTACACCTTACTATACGATTTTATATCCACAACCGAACAAACACTCACGCAAAAAATCGCTTTGTATCGTTTTCGTTTGAAAAACAAAAACCCTTCTTTGCTTAAGGCACAAAATACAATACGAAAGTAGTGAAAGAAAACCACGCGATCATCTAAATATTAAGTTTAAACATTTCGAAAACAAATACGTGTTCAGATACAAGTAAAAATACTAGGAAACTTTAAATAAATCGATGGAGAAATGGAGAACAATTGTGTTTACGTGATTCATTGACTGGAAACATCCAAATTTCTCTCACTCTTTTATAATATTTTGATCTCCTTGTGTTCTACTCTGACGGAATTCGATGCTCTCCCGTGACACGGAAAGCACTGTCTGCTGTTCTCCACTTCCTCCTAAATCGCCCAGGATTCTCGATACTTTCCGAAGTTCGCACGATCGTCCTTCAACAAATTTTGTCCTCCTTAGATTACGATTGTCTACTTGTTGGTCTCGTTGTTTAAAGAGCTCTTTGTCCTACGTGTGTCTTTATCGTCCTTGATGCCTAATCAACCATAAACTGTCGTCATTTCTCCAAAGGATTTTTTCGTCCACGGTCGCTCTCTTTTCAGGGGATCTCCTCATCTAAGGGACGTCCCCGACTAAGACATAGTATCGTCTACAAGGACTCATTGTCCACTGGGCCTCGTTCTTCAAGGATTCTTTTCCAATGCTTCACCATCTAGTATTTGTTCCATCATCTAGACAACTGAGTCACAGGATATTAGGAGATGTAAGAATATTGGCTTGACCTGGACTTACTTTGGGCAAATGGATCGCAATTTCTCAGCCTTCATATGCTTGAAAACTTTGTTCTCCGTTTTAGACGTTCCTTTGACTGCTTAACTTGTCTAGTCCATAGAAAACACTCACATGCTCTTTCTTCAACATCCGTTCAATTTCCACCTTAGTTTATCCACTTGTCTCTCGCTCCTTTGTCTCAATCAGATAATCTTTCAGCTTTTAAGTTGATTTTCTGTAACCAGGAATTAAAAGCAGAATTAAATAAATAAATTTACCGTTCTGTTCAGCAGCTTGCTTGGTTGGTATGAGGGTTTAAGATTTATTCCTTTTTAGAGTTTATCGTTGGCTACGCTACGGTGAAAGAAATATGCCAAATTCCTGCTCTTAGTTGCAAATTAAACACACGTGCAATAAATTAAAAGAAAAAAACGTTCGTCATGAACTCCAGCGCGGCTTTTATGAAACTACGTCGACACCGCCGGTGCTTGGTCCTCCGTTACGGTTGCTTCGGCAGCATCATCAGTCGTGTGACCATTCAGTTGATTGTCATTGGATTGCTGCTCCTGAACCGTGACAGACACTTCCTTGTCGGTTGTTGATTTATCCACCTGCTCTACCTGTTCCACCCCATCGGACGATGGGATGGGTATGTTGCCTTCTTTGAGCGCAGCCAGATAGGTGGCCCGTTCGGCCTGTAAAGTGCGGCAAAGTTTCTGCAGATTAGACAACTGTCGTGTCGTTTTGGTAAGCTGCTTTTCGCGCTCAATCTGATCGTCCAGCATCTTCTGCACGGTGGCATTGCTCGTTTCCCATCGGGACTTCCATGCCATCGTTTCCTTCTCGAGAGTTTTCATCTTTTTCGACATCTGGAAGGGTGTGCGTGTTCAAGAATTAGCTTATAGATGTGAGCAAAGATAGCGCAGCAAAACAAAAACCTTTTTCATGTCCTCCTGATAGCCTTCGTAAATGCTTCTGCTTTTCTTGAGCGAGTCCTGGAACTCGCCGTACTTGTCCGAGTACATGGTAACCTGGCCACGTAAATGCGTCTCAACCGTTTGCAGATCGGCCAACTGCTTTTTCACCTTCTGCAGCTCAGTCATTAGCACAAGCTTCTCCCTGTGGAAATGGAAAAGGAAGCCATACAGAGAGTGTGCCTTTTTGAAATCAAATAGCTTTAACTAGCCAAGTTATATTACGCGAGAAATTGTTCTTTTTCGCTGTTGGCTTGCATTTGAAGTTTAGCCAGCTTTGCATCATTCAACTGTGTGACCAGCTCCATCTGTTTGTTCATCTTATCCATCTGCTGGTCCCGCAATTCGTACTGTTCAAGAATGAACTTAAACCTGCGTGAGCGAGGAATAAAAATAATTTTGTAAATAATTTCCAATTATTACCAATCTAAGCAGTCCTACGGTCCTACTTTTTAGCCATCTCCATATTATCCTCCTTCAGCTTCATGTTCTTGTCATTATTCTCGTTCATCACCACCTGTATTTCATTGAGCGATTGTTGGAACTTTTCCTGCGTTTGCTTTCGCTTTTCCTCCTCCTGATGAATCTGGGCCAAACTTTCGTCCTTGATCGTTTTGTTTTGACGCTGCAGCTCCCGGCACAGCCCTTCCAGCTTTGTCTTCGTCATGGCCATTTTATCGTGCTCGAGGATAAGATTTTCCTTCTCACGCTTGGAAGCTTCCAGCGTACGGTCGTACTGCTTGTGCAGTGCCACCAGGCGACGGTTTTCCTTCTCCGAATCGACCAATCGCTTGTGAACGGCTGCATACTTTTCTTCCAGCGTCATACCGCTCAGTGCTTTGGACAGTTGTTCTTCAATCTTTGCCTCACGCTGCTTATCTTCTCGCAGGAGTTTTTTCGCTTCCGCATTGCTGCTTCGGTGTTCTCCATTGCTAGTGGGCCCATCCATGGTAGGTTTGGAGGTAACTTCTGAAAAGGAGGAGGAGAGTTTTCGTTAGGGATTTCTCATGCATTACAGTTAACAGTTAATTGATTCTGATGTTAGACTTGAATCTGCTTGAATACACATTCATACATAAAACCGGGTCATGAGAAACAAATAGGTCCATCTTTTGATTTTTGTGCGGAGAGCGGAGCATTCCTGGCAGACACGTACAACTTACCAGACACAGAGGAGCTAAATATCAAAAGACCGTCTTTGCTGGTTATGCTTTTCAAGGAGAGGGGCAGCGCAAGCATTTAATACCAAGTTTTCAGCGCAAGTGAGGTCACCTTAAGCGTGATCGAATTCGTATTTAATATGAACACATTCTCGATAAAATAGTCTGTTGCTTGGGTGATGTTCTTTTCAAACTGCACTTATAATTCACATCATGACTCTATTAGATCAATATCCTTTGAAAAAGCAATTACCCATACCCGGCATCCGTGTCACAGTAGCAGGATGCCAACACAACAAACCTTAATTTCGATGCTCCCGGCGTTAAGCTCTTCACTGACGACGGACTGTTGATATTGCTCTGGAGATGAATTCACAATCTAACGTATCTCTCGGTGGTGTAAAGTGTGTAGCTATGGAACTACAACCACAAAGGATTGATTTGCATATAATTATGTTATTTTATGTTCCTATCCGTGCGTGCTTTAATGTTTATTTTATGCTACGAATGCGCATGATGATGTGTTGTTTGTAAACAAAGCTCTTTTTGACATCCTAACTCGGCTTTATGTTTATAGCGTACGATTCACTGGTTCAAGCATTCGGAAAATTCAGCAATAAAAATATTTGAAAATTTAAAAAATACAAAATGTAAAAGTTGGTCACAACCCAATTAACTCCACCAGACTAAGCCAGATTACAAACAGAAACGCACGTGGAAAGCTTATATTCAGTCAATGCGCAAACAAAATAAAAATTAAAAAATACGTTTTAAAAATGCTGATACTAACAAACAAATTAATTAGAAATAGAGTTTTTCGTCAACATTACACTATTTTAGACATTCAATTAATTCCAAACAATCACTGACATACATTCAGACACCTCTTTCACTAAATATTGTGACAAAAGACGTTCACCCAGACCGCTTGTGGCCATTTACCATTAGAATCTATTTTTAAACCAAAACACCACGCAACAATTGCGCTAAATGCAGTTTTAAAGTTAATAAATGGTTCAGTAAGTTAGTAAAACTTTTCAAAAAACATAATAATATCACATCGCTCGTTAATCTGTACGGCACCGTGTGGTTAGTAAAGAAACATGGCAATCAAACCGTTCTGATAAGTCATGCAGCCATGAAAACGCTCCTCATCACCGCTCGGAACAGATCCCACGAGGTCCGGTGTGGTATATGAAGAGTGTGCATATTTATAATATTATCACATGTAACTAACATCATACTAACCTTCCATGTTGTTGAGTTCAGCGCGTTGTATCCACCGTAGCAATCGTTTTCAGCTAATTCTTCGACAATTTCCCAACACACTATACAATAGTTTTAACACGATCCGATCCTGGTTTTGCCACGCAGAATAACACGCACACACAGGATCTCTTCTGCGCTGCTGTTCCGTACGAAAGTGAAGCGAGAAACGAGCTGATCAACACCTTTAGCCGACCATGCATGCTTCTAGGGCGGCACTATTTAGAAAATCTCTCTCTTTCTTGGTTTTAAAAATAGATAACATCGCCAGTACGCCGGTCGAGTTCGGTTTTTGGCTGCATGGCTATGTTTTCCGTTTGTCAAAACAGTGCATGCATCACGAACACAAGGTTCTCACACTTAGTTCTCCAATTCGTCTCAATACGATTTATTGTTTCAGTAAAAATTAATCTACTATATTTGTTAATAGGCGAAATTTGACGTGAATTTTGTGTGTTGTAATCGATTTTTGGATGTATCGTTTGTCTTGTGTATTTTTTTTACATTGTTTCATCTTCCAGGATGGACAAGCATCCTCATTGCCGGTCGCATCCTACCTTTCAATGCACTTATTTGCAACGGTTTTACAAGTGTAAGCATCCTGTTGTACTTTTTTTTTTGTTTGTTTTTATTTATCATTCTAGTTTCATATTCAGCCAGTCGACGGATAACTTTCAGCAAAATGCCACACATTTCCGTTGTTGAAAATAATTCTTTTTTTTTATCATTCCTATTGCGGTCGTACACGCACAAAACACACGGACAAATTAGTTTGCTGTCTCTGCACCACGAAAATGGTTTGGAAAAAAAATCAATAAATTCCAGAACCAACGACCACCCATTAACTTACGGATGAAACTTTCAGCATGGTTTGCGTATGTTTCAAATTGGCCTTTTATCACGTTTGGTTCCATCTATCAAACTTCAGTAGAAAGGTACGCCCACCACATATACCACAGACATTATACCTTCTCCAGGCGAAAACAGAAAAAAAAGGATTCCAGCAGAGATTGTTGCAGGATCATCATAGATTGTAACTAAAAAGGAAAAGAAAAGGACCCTCCCTCGCCCGATTTGCAGCAAACGATACTTGTCGGGAGGGTTTATCGTTTGGTTTTTGTTTTCTTCTTGCATTTGTTTCCAGCTATCATGGAACCGATGCTGGAATCGGGGGAGTGTAGTAATAATACGCTTATACGAGCACCATTTACATGCTCAGATATCCGTTATTGTTAGCGGTGTTACGTCCGACCAGATAGGCAATCAGCATGATAATGATCAACGTTACCAGGGCACAACCGACCGCGATCGGTACAATGTCGGGCGTATCGATAGCCTCACAATCCTTGGCGATCGAAAACTTGCTATCGATCTTCCGGTGGAACGCTTCCAGCTGAAGCTTAGTAATGGTTACCGTTGGGACACCGAGTCCAGTAGCGCTCGAGGTAAGGTTCAGCATCTGTGCCTTGTTGCAGTGATAGGACATTTCAGCGGGTGTTTTGAACAGTGTTTGGTTGTTGTTTAGTACGAGCTGCTGGAACGCTATAACGAAAAAGGTGGAATTAAGGTAATAAGAGGTTACTCTATACCGCTTGCACTAGGACGGTAAATTATGTGGTTAACGTTTTTTAAATGAATTTTAATGCCACCAGTAAGAGGAATTTGTTTAAATTTGAATAAAAGCCGTCACAAGTTTTTAATGCAGCAACATATGTGTCCATAAGGTAATTGAACTATACAATATGGAAAACTTTCCCTCGCGACGTCGTTTCGCTACTTACGCTTAGCATTTGGGAATGCATCACCAACAACGGGCAGCTGCAAAAGCAAACCAGTAAACGCAAACTCGTGCTCGGTTACATTCATTGCAAAGTCTAGACGCAGCGAACTGTAGTTGTTGCTCTGCTTGCCCATTGCCCAGCTTAGCTCGATATAGTCGGTAAGGTTCGAACACTCGCCAGACTTAACGATTGCATCCTTGGGCAGATTGTACAGCACGTTCACAGGTTTATCGTCTGAAAAAAAAAATAAGATGAATGAAGAAAATGCATAGAATCCTTATCTTATTTATTCCAACTATAATATGGTGTTGATTAATACTCACTGGCATCGACGTAGCTCAGGTTAAACTGCATAGCCATCTGTGCAATGACACAGGTTTGATTTTTCGTCGTGTCCTTGAAGCTCCAGCTGCCCATGTCCGGCTCTGGGACGGGTTTCGGGCTCGGGGCGACGGTCGTAGTAGATGGGGCCGGTTCCGTGGTTGTAGTTGGTGCAGTGGTTGTGGTCGGTTTTGGGGTTGTTGTGGTGGTCGTCGTCGATGTCGTCGTCGTAGTAGTGTTAGCAGGAGTAGGTGTGGTGGTCGTATTCGTTGGTACCGGAGCAATTGTCACGGTTTCGGTTGTCTTTTCAACTGGTGCCGTAACGGGTGGTAGCTCTGATTGTGCTGCAAGAAAGGAGGGAGAAAAAATATTATTAAAACGGCATTCAGTCAAGATAGGAAGCAGTTAAAAGCAATCATCAACGCTAAACAGTTCAACAGTACAGCATCACTAGGGAAAAGAGTATATACCATCATTAATCCGCATACTGATAAGCGACACACATGGATTGAATTATCATACACTGCGCCACCACGGTACGTCCGACCAAGGCAGTGTCCATATGTCAAAAGGAATGGTGATTCGAGTGGGTTGTTGTTTTTTGCATTCTCGAATTCACATTCTTCGAGAAGTTGTGTTGCGATAACAAAATGTGATTCTAATGTTCTTCAGAAAGTTGTTACCATTGACGCATAGGACAGTTTTAAAAGTAGACCAATGCGAGTTTGGTAATTAAAGGTTCTAATTTAATTATGACTACGCCTCTCGTCACGAAAAGCAATTTAGAGGGTACAAACAATCAGTTCTCCCGTTAGCTTTTTTAAAATAAAAAAGCATGTTATAGTATTACATTCAATATAGAAACCACCATATTGTCCCTTTGTCTGAATTTAGCATTTAGCTCTCATTTTATGACTCATCAAGAACACTTGTACCGTACGTGCTTACAGAACATGTTTACTGTTAAGAACTATGTGCAGGGCAGAAGAATGTTAAGCCCGTACCTTCTGCTAATGCATGTGTACGTGTGCGAGAGATTCAATCGATAGAAAGCTTATTTATCCGCTACACATTTAGCAAGCCGAGATTGCTTGTTGCGTGTTTTTTCCAACCTTGATGCGAAGAATAAGAAAACAAATTTGCGTTTTGCGTTGCTTTTACCGTCGGCGTATACAAAACAAAAATCAGCTGACACACACACACATTTGTTCGTCCGTAGTGCGTGTGATACCGCTATGACATGATGTATTCGTCAACCATGGCCTGCTGCTATTATCCACCATTTATAGTGCAAAAAAATGAAAGAAGCTAATGTTCGAGGAAAACAGCCCCCATTAAGGAGATGAACTTTAGCCACAGGGTAATGGCACGGCAACATTGTAAACGCGGTAGGCTGGTTGGCTTCTGGGGTTTGTTTCGATAGCAAGCCTCACATTTTCTTTGTTCAGGCAACCCTGCAACAGAAGCTGCTGTTTGCCTACACACTATCGTCATAGGATTGTGTGTTGATGAGAGATGCACATACGCGGGGTGATAGTTACGGTAGCCATATTTAATACCGGACACTTCTCACGGACAAGTTCTTGCTTTGCAGTTGTACGGATTCTCGGCACAGTACTTGGCGTTGTTGCATTTAACAAGTTCCGCAAATTGTGATTACACAATTCCCAATACGCCGTTCCGAAATGTTTTGGCTTTAAACGGTGCTGGTGCTCATCGCGGCGGTGAGTCAGCAGCCGAAGGGGGCGTACTTACCGTTGCACATCGCTAATACCACCAGCAGGCAAATAATGGTGGCGCTTCGAAGCGAATGCATTTTGTCGTAACCGTGCGTAAAACTTCACCCGAACTGTTTATATGCGAACCAATGATGCAGCACCGCTCACAATGCACTCGGCGCAATACACCACACTCCGCTGCTGTGTACTGCTCTTCCTGATTCACAATCAATCGCGATGGAAAATGTTCACTATCGCTGCTATCGCTAAGCGTGGTGCTTTTACAATCTAGTCTTGTTAGTTAAGCTTCTGGCTCGTTCAGTGGCCCGGTGCCCGCTTCTTATCAGACTGAAAGAAGGATGATTATTTCCGCAACAGCTCAGCGCCAGTGTTGGTTCGGACTGTTGTAATCCAAATAAAATAAGTGAACTGCCCTATCTCGTATGCAGCACGCACGCACAACTACACAAAGGGCACGATTGAAGGTTCGAAGGAATCACCAATACAAACGTACATGTGCACCGTTTGCCACTCATGACGTCCAGGCGGTTGTCATTTTTGTCAGCTGTCGGTATGACATATGTGAGCTATTTAAAAAGAACGGTAAATTACATGGAACGATCATTTGATGTAATAGGTATGGATGGGGTATATGAGTGTTTTTAACATAAATTTAGTTTCCTAATTTAACACAGTATGGACGCAGTATCTATAAAATAGTTCAGATGCTGTCAGTTTATAGCGATCGTCAATAAAATAAGGCCACCAGCTAATGCAACATTAGGCATTGTAAAGCCAATTTTAAAAAAAAATCAACAATTTTTTTGTTGTAAAATTTACTTAAACATTTTAGAAACACGCTCCTGTTATTAAATGAATCATGCAAGCGATTTTTGAGTCCCTTTTTCGGTTTGTTGAAAATATGACTAAAACACATAAGATCATCACATTACAACAAAATGTCAATTTTAAAATTCAAACAAAACATTTTTCATACTTCTGGAGCATCCCCTCGTGAAGTTTTTCAACTGTAGGACTGGTAAGGTGTGCTAACAAAAAAATCTTAGATTTCTTTAGCGTCGAACAAAAAAAAATTCGAGCATATTAGAAATTTTTGGTTATCTTTTACCTAGCAAAAGTACCGAAAGGAGATGATCGGTTACAAAAGTATCCGGTTTTCACGGTTCACTGTAATTAAAAGCTGCTCTGAATAAAATCTGAAATCATTCAGATGAAAGAATATTCAGATTGGGAACGGTTCGGAGTGAAAGGTGACAACATCCCATCCAAATCGTTCCACCGAAACAATCCCCATCTCACTACTTGTCACCAATAAGTCTAGTAAGCCATTCGATGACTCGCGCGACTTAGCGGATCGTCAAATCAAGAAGAAAAACATGTAAAAATATTAGAGGGTGAACAATCATTCAACAATCAATTTATGAAGATAAAACTAAATAATATATTATATTTAAAACAGCTCCATGGCATGTCCCTGGCTTCAAGAGCAGCAACCGAACAGACCACCATTGTACGGTCTGGTTCCAGACTGGCAACTGTCTTGCCTCCATATGAAAACATTTCTTGTGTTTTTTTGTGAAGCTGTAGCTTCAATGGAATAAGGTTTTGAAGGTGAAGAATACTCCCTCCCAGTAAAAAAAACCTTTGTTGCTAAGAATGCAACTCAACCTGAAACAGTACCCTTTCATCAAAGCTTTATTAGATAAAAATACGGAGAGTTGAGAGGAAGATTAATGTGCACCCGTACTTTAAATGATGACCAAAAAGTAATCCTGTAGACGAATGGCATGGACAAGATGTACCAAAGCATTTGCTTTCTACTTCGTTCCTACGTGGCTTCCTACACTTCACTTGCTACAGTGCTTCATTTGGACAGTCAGTAATGCAAGCGGTGGAGACGATCCAAATGGGATCCGATGCTCGGCTCAGCGGTTTGAAAATTGGCGCCAATACTGCCAATTCAGATTTCAGATTAGGAGAAAATCAACCGGCGGCCCGGTGATGAAGGCGACAGCGGCGCCTGTCTTCAAACGGCAGGACCGGGGTTCAAATCCCATCCAAAACGTTCCCCCGTGGTGATGGCCGGCATGACCTTAGAGGTGTTCATTGATAGATGGCTATTAATGTTCATTGTTTCAGTCACATATGGTATTGACAATACGGCAACGTGCCGCCATACTTAATAATAAATAAAATACTGCCAATTCAGATTTATCTTTCACTTTCTACAACATATACAATGTACACAAAATATTATGGAAACTGAAATTAATTACAAAAAGTACAGTAAAGAAAACCAATATTCAAATCTTCAAAATAACGCCTTATTCAGTCTCATTATTGGATGAAATGCTGCTTGTTGCAAGCATAAAGTGTTTTCCGATCCGAAACTCACCCATTTGTGGTATCCTAAGTTGGGCACTCAACTTTCGATCGTAATGTTGTGAAATAAATCTTATACTTCCTGCTACCAGATTCCCCAATGAAAAATGTATTCCGCCAATCTATTCAACAATCTCCTTTATTCGCGCATAATGCGTCGGCACATCTTCCGCACTTGTCTTGCGGACGGACCTTTAATCTCCTTCTTGGTATCTTCTGTATTTTCTCTTTTTGTGTTCTGTTTTATGGGTGCATCACGTTGCACAGTTTATGTGTTCTTTTAAAGAATCATATAAGTAAAATTGTAATGAAAATGACCAATGAAAATGAATTGCTGCACGAAACAGGCATAGTTTAATCCCACGATCAAGAACTTGTTTGGAATCAAAAATAAAATGTCTTTCACTGTTCTAATAAAATATTGTTTGTTATGAACATTCTAAGAATAATCGTCACGTCTTGTTACATACAGGACACTAGAGTAAACGAGGGAAATCGAAATGAATGACCATCAAAACCGGTTAAGGCAGTGAATATGGCAATCAATAATGGGTATTTCGCCACGAGGGAATCTTTGTCCACAGTTGCTCAGCAAGAACAGAGCCCATTAATTCAATTGTGAAAAATGTACCTCGAACGAGGGAAATTCGCACCTACCTCACTAAAGCAGCTCCATCGTCGACCATTACATCACAGGTTTAATATACGGCTATGTTGGCACGGAGATGAAAAATGAAAGCAACACGTGATTTTACGAGCAGCACCTAAAAAAGACAAAAAAAAACAGACAAAAAATTACTGCGCACATTCCACGATCAGTCAAATATTGAGACTAAAAATAATGTTTTGCCAATGCCAATGAATTTGGCAACTTTCGTACTCCGAGATCGGTAAGAGTAGCATGAAGACATTTTGTTTAAACATGTTACATCGAAACTGCTACCATTTTTTAGTCTGAAAATAATTCGAAATTTTAATTTTTAAAACCTTTACTACACATTTTCATTGAAGTATTTATAGAATATCTCGTAGTGCTGCATTTGTGGTACTGCTAAACTTCCCCAAGCCAAAAGGTGAAAGGAGCGAAAGAATAATTATTTTTCAACTTTCTTCGACAAACTGTCCATCGGCGAGGAAATGTACGGATCGAGAGAAAGAACGTTCGATGCTTTCAACCGGTTGTGGTGACCACATTGTTTTATGGTACATTTCTTGTTCTGATACTGAATTCTAGATGGCAGACGTTTCCATACCTTTAGAAAGATGTAGGACGAAAGGAAAGCTTTATAAGGCTGGTGAAATGTTTGGCGAAATTTCAGTTAAGCATTACATTTCAATGAGTACAGTAAAGACGAAGAACGATGAGCCGTTTGCTTACAGTGATCTTAATTTCATTTTTATATTGTGCTCATTCGGTGTCGTCAGAAGTGTATTTGTCCGGCCAATATGACGCGGATTTGGTTATGTGTTACTACAATAGGATATTAGTTGGTGCGATCAGTCCGGAAGTAGTGGAAATAAAGAAGGTATGCAAATTAGATCAATCAGTGTGAATGTCCATGTAGATCACAGAGATTGATCTAGCCTATCGCTTGATTTGCCGATCTCTACATAGCCGTGATATTTTTTGAGGAATCGCTGTTAAGGCTCAGGGAACCAGATTCTACAAGCGGAATAAAGCAGAATTACACAGACTAAGCTCAAAAAAGCAGTTCTGTTTTTCAAGTCTATGTTGCAGTGAACGTTGGTGTTTCATGTTACAAAAATGAAATAAAATCTGTGCTAGTTATGCTGGTTATTATATGCTCAAGCGAAGTGTATCATTGATCCTCGTGAAGCCGAACCTAGATGAGCGAGAAGCATTGTTCCTCAAGTACTACAGTGATAGGCCAAATAAAATGCCCAGTTCACCTTTTTTCGATTTTTATTATTTAGTTAAAATCATATAACACATAATTCAAACAGTGTAAGTGTAAACAGTGTCACATTAAATTTCAAATAGAAACAACAAAAAAAATACACACTTCATGTTTGTGCCATAAAATGAATTGAAGCAAAATTATAAAGCAATGTAATATTGTATGTGTCCTCCTTTGGCATTAAGTGCCTGCTGCAGACGTTTCGGCATCTTCTCCGCTAGGGTTTTTTAAGTGCTATGGAGCTAGCTCCAGTCAGGCGCTCTCCAAAGCTTCAAAAAAAATTTTTTTAGCATTACTTTTGTCCATCGGGAGGAGGTATGAGCTTTGCCAAGGCAAACCATTTCAGCGGTTTGATCCAACAAGACCGGAAGATAGACTTGATCTTCTTGACAGAATGCTTCGGATCGTTGTCCTGCGGAAATATGAATTTATTTTCAACGAAACTACCAGATTTTTCCCGCAAGATGTTGACGTAAGAATCTGCCTTCATTATCCGATCGATTTTCACAAAGCTTCCCACTCCACTCGAATGAAAAACATCCCCAGATCATATAATTTCTTCTTCCATGCTTTTGTTCCTTGCACGTGGCGCTCCTGAAGCTCCTCATCCGATCGGAGCTACACACTAGCGCGCTTGTTTTGTTTGAACAGCTCAAATTTCGATTTCGAAAAACAACCAGTTTAAAGTAATGAAAGGGATTATCAGCATGCTTTTATTTGCTATTCATTCCCTGTTCTACGAGACGGCGACGCACAGTTCGATCGGAAACTGATTGCTGAAGAGTTTCCTTAATCTTTCGGACAGTTACCTTCGTGGTTCTTCTTGATTTCGCGCATCAAATTGGCGTCTGTTCGTTGTATCTATTTAGCGCTTCCTGCTTCGGCCAGGACGATCCACCACTGATCGGAACGGTTTTATTTTTAAAGAATTTTTTTCCAACCGCTGGCTTGCTGGTAATATACTTCCTTGCACAGTCCGATGCGATTTTCCGTTTTGTACATTAAATATAACCTACTTCCGTATGCTCAAGGGAGCCGTGCAAAAAAACTTGCAAAATATGAGTCAAAATATGAGAAAAATATCGATCTCATCGAAAACATATCGATTTTATAAGTGAGCACTTTTATTGTTGTTAGGCACTTTGTTTTGGCTACCAGTGTAGCAAGTAGTGTCATATGTATTTTATTTCTTAAGTGGTTGGTTTTGAAACATCAGGACAAAATAATGAAAAGTGTGGCCACCATGCAAAAATGTGCGACACTAAAAATGTGGGCTATATTAACGGCATAAAACACACATTGTCAGCAGTGATAAAAAAGAATATTTTTTTTTTTCTAAACCAAAATGAAATCAGTTGCATATCAAAAAGTGATGGAAAGATTTGTTTGACATTTAACGTGGAAACATTTGAATAAGTTCTTGGAATTTACTTCAATGGAAAAAAATATGACAGTGCAAGTGTCTGCCGGACGCTTGTAGTCAGACTAGCTTTCTCGTCCACACAGCAATATCGTCAAACAAGGATAGCGATTTTCTTAGATAGGGATAGCTTCCAGCACCATAAGGTCTCCAATAAAGCTTATCAAAATAAAAAATAATTACCGACTGTTAGCACCTAGTTTTCCTCCCTTGAGTGTTGCGTTCTTGTTAATATGATACAGCACGAAGCAGGAAAGTATGAAGTAAGAATGATCATTCGAACCCTTTCTTGGACATCACCATGCAGGTGCTCAAACATGTTTTTGATTTGTAGAAAATTTTATGATATTTATTTTTAGGTAGAAACTTCTGTTTGCGCACTTTTGTTACTAGTTATGGGTTGTACAATCCATCTAAAACGCCATAATTAGCAGAATATAATAGGAGGTGGTACGTCAAAGTGCGTTTGAATTTTTTCCCACAGTCCCAGGAATGTTTGTCTAGCTTGAAGGTGGTTTCCCTTAAGATTCTATATTCTATTTTTTTATCTTATGACAATGGATGGCTCGGAGGGCTTATAATGGATGGAGGGAGGGCTTCCCTCTGCAGAGAGGCTTAGAACACTCCAACTAGCAAAGACATTCATCGCGATACCATTCAACAAAATAAAAATCCAAGCTGATACACTAACATTAAGCTAAGAAATGGCATACGCTTGAAATGGAAAAAAATATACATCTTAAAGCAATAAATATTAGCAATACGGCCTGGCCGTCCCTGATGAATAAAAAAAAAAAAAAAAGCAATAAATATTAAAAAAGGACTCAAACACTGTTACATGTAATTATTACAACTAAACGCAGCAAGATAAATACAAAAACTTTTACAATTAATTTACTTGAAACATTTACTTTAACAGGATGCATCCAGGGTGGTAGCATTCGTTATGGTGGAAGCAGCAGGAGAGACATCGATAGTAGATGTGTCGGGAATCCTTGGAAGATCAGATGTCACTATAAAAGTTCGCGATAAAACAGTACGAAGATTTCGAAACGGAGCTGAAGTTTATGCTTACTGTAGATCCTATACAACGGAGACGACATCAAAATCTACTACTCTTACATCAACAATGCCCATCACACAAACACCAACGTCCACCACACCGGCCACGACCACCAAACCAACGTCTCCTACACCAACGTCCATCACATCGACATCAACAACCACAACGGTATCCACAACAACAACCGCCAAACCAGCGTCATCCACAGCAACGACCCGAACAACAACAAGCTCAACAACAGCAACTCAAAAACCAACTTACACAACACTAATATCCTCCACAATAACCACCCCCACACTAACAACCGCCAAATCAACATTCCCCTCAACAACATCACCTACACCAACGTCATCAACATCAATATCCCCCACGACTACATCCATAAAGCTAACACCAACTACACCAATCACCTCAGTACAAACGACCGCTATGTCCTCTACAATATTTACCATCGCACCACCTTCCACATCATACACCAGTACATCGATGACAAAATCTACCACATTTACAATTGAATCATCCACCAGCGCAGCAACCACCGCTATGTCCTCTAGCACAGGATCTACAGACTCGACTACTGCATCGACCTCCAGCGAAGCAACCACCGCTATGTCCTCTAGCACTGGACCTACAGACGCTACAACTGCATCGACATCTAGCGAAGCTACCACCGCTATGTCCTCTAGCACTGGACCTACAGACGCTACAACTGCATCGACCTCCACCGAAGCAACCACCGCTATGTCCTCTAGCACTGGACTTACAGACGCTACAACTGCATCGACCTCCAGTGAAGCAACCACCGTTATGTCCTCTAGCACTGGACCTACAGACGCTACAACTGCATCGACCTCCAGCGAAGCAACCACCGCTATGTCCTCTAGCACTGGACCTACAGACGCAACTACTGCATCGACATCCACCGAACGAACCACCACTATGTCCTCTAGCACTGGACCTACAGACGCTACAACTGCATCGACCTCCAGCGAAGCAACCACCGCTATGTCCTCTAGCACTGGACCTACAGACGCAACTACTGCATCGACCTCCAGTGAAGCAACCACTGCTATTTCCTCTAGCACTGGACCTACAGACGCTACAGCTGCATCGACCTCCAGTGAAGCAACCACTGCTATTTCCTCTAGCACTAGACCTACAGACGCTACACCAGCATCGACATACACCGAACGAACCACCGCTATTTCCTCTAGCACTGGACCTACAGACGCTACAACTGCATCGACCTACAGCGAACCAACCACCACTATGTCCTCTAGCACTGGACCTACAGACGCAACTGCTGCATCGACCTCCAGCGAAGCAACCACCGCTATGTCCTCTAGCACTGGACCTACAGAAGCTACAACTGCATCGACCTCCAGCGAAGCAACCACCGCTATGTCCTCTAGCATTGGACCTACAGACGCTACAACTGCATCGACTTCCAGCGAAGCAACCACCATTATGTCCTCTAGCACTGGACCTACAGACGCTACATCTGCATCGACCTCCAGCGAATCAACCACCGCTATGTCCTCTAGCACTGGACCTACAGAAGCTACAACTGCATCGACCTCCAGCGAAGCAACCACCGCTATGTCCTCTAGCATTGGACCTATAGACGCTACAACTGCATCGACCTCCAGCGAAGCAACCACCGCTATGTCCTCTAGCACTGGACCTACAGACGCTACAACTGCATCAACCTCCACCGAAGCAACCACCGCTATGTCCTCTAGCACTGGACCTACAGACGCTACAACTGCATCGACCTCCACCGAACCAACCACCGCTATGTCCTCTAGCACTGGACCTACAGACGCTACAACTGCATCGACCTCCAGTGAAGCAACCACTGCTATGTCCTCTAGCACTGGACTAACATCTCCTACAACCAAATCGCCTAAACCAACATCACCTACACCAACATCACCGGCACCAACATCTGCTACACCAACATCCCAAACACCAACATCCCCCACACCAACATCTCCAACACCAACATCTCCTACACCAACATCCCCCACACCAACAACCCCTACACCAACATCACCTACACCAACATCACCTACACCAACATCACCGTCACCAACATCCATAACACCCACATCACTTGCACCAACATCCCCAACACCAACATCCCCCACTCCAACATCTCCTACACCAACATCCCCAACACCGACATCCCCAAAACCAACATCCCCCACACCAACATCCCCCACACCAACATCCCCCACACAAACATCCCCAACACCAACATCCCCCACTCCAACATCTCCTACACCAACATCCCCAACACCGACATCTCCAACACCAACATCTCCAGAACCAACATCACCGACACCAACATCGCCAACACCGACATCCCCCAAACCAACATCCCCCACACCGACATCCCTAACACCGACATCCCCAACACACACATCTCCAGAACCAACATCACCAACACCAACATCACCAACACCAACATCACCGACACCAACATCCCCCACACCAACATCCCCCACACCAACATCCACCACTCCAACATCTCCTACACCAACATCCCCAACACCAACATCCCCAACACCGACATCCCCAAAACCAACATCCCCAACACCAACATCCCCAACACCAACATCTCCAACACCAACATCTCCAGAACCAACATCACCGACACCAACATCCCCCACACCAACATCCACAAAACCAACATCCCCAACACCAACATCTCCAACACCAACATCTCCTACACCAACATCTCCAACACCAACATCCCCAACACCAACATCCCCAACACCAACATCTCCAGAACCAACATCACCGACACCAACATCGCCAACACCAACATCCCCCACACCAACATCCCCCACACCAACATCCCCCACACCAACATCCCCAAAACCAACATCCCCAACACCAACATCTCCAACACCAACATCCCCAACACCAACATCTCCAACACCAACATCCCCAAAACCAACATCCCCCACACCAACATCCCCCACACCAACATCTCCAGAACCAACATCACCGACACCAACATCGCCAACACCAACATCCCCCACACCAACATCCCCCACACCAACATCCCCCACACCAACATCCCCAAAACCAACATCCCCAACACCAACATCTCCAGAACCAACATCACCGACACCAACATCCCCAACACCAACATCCCCAACACCAACATCTCCAACACCAACATCCCCAACACCAACATCTCCAACACCAACATCTCCAGAACCAACATCACCGACACCAACATCGCCAACACCGACATCCCCCAAACCAACATCCCCCACACCGACATCCCTAACACCGACATCCCCAACACACACATCTCCAGAACCAACATCACCAACACCAACATCACCAACACCAACATCACCGACACCAACATCGCCAACACCAACATCCCCGACACCAACATCCCCCACTCCAACATCTCCTACACCAACATCCCCCACACCAACATCCCCCACTCCAACATCTCCTACACCAACATCCCCAACACCGACATCCCCAAAACCAACATCCCCAACACCAACATCTCCAACACCAACATCTCCCACACCAACATCCCCCACACCAACATCCCCCACACCAACATCCCCCACACCGACATCCCCAAAACCAACATCCCCAACACCAACATCTCCAACACCAACATCCCCAACACCAACATCTCCAACACCAACATCTCCAGAACCAACATCACCTACACCAACATCGCCAACACCAACATCCCCCACACCAACATCCCCCACACCAACATCCCCCACACCAACATCCCCCACACCAACATCTCCTACACCAACATCCCCAACACCGACATCCCCAAAACCAACATCCCCAACACCAACATCTCCAACACCAACATCTCCCACACCAACATCCCCCACACCAACATCCCCCACACCAACATCCCCCACACCAACATCCCCCAAACCAACATCCCATACACCAACATCTCCTACACCAACATCCCCCACACCGACATCCCCAAAACCAACATCCCCAACACCAACATCTCCAACACCAACATCCCCAACACCAACATCTCCAACACCAACATCTCCAGAACCAACATCACCAACACCAACATCACCAACACCAACATCACCGACACCAACATCGCCAACACCAACATCCCCGACACCAACATCCCCCACTCCAACATCTCCTACACCAACAACCCCAACACCAACATCCACAACACCAACATCCCCAACACCAACATCCCCAACACCAACATCCCCCACTCCAACATCCCCTACACCAACATCACCGACACCAACATCGCCAACTCCAACATCCCCCACACCATCATCCCCAACACCAACAACCGCAACACCAACAACCCCAACACCAACATCTCCTACACCAACATCCCCCACTCCAACATCTCCTACACCAAAATCCCCAACACCAACATCCCCAACACCAACATCCCCAACACCAACATCCCCCACTCCAACATCTCCTACACCAACATCCCCAACACCAACATCTCCAACACCAACATCCCCAACACACACATCCCCAACACCAACATCTCCAGAACCAACATCACCGACACCAACATCGCCAACACCAACATCCCCACCACCAACATCCCCTACACCGACATCCCCAACACCGACATCCCCAACACACACATCTCCAGAACCAACAACTAAAGAACCAACATCACCGACACCAACATCCCCAACACCAACATCTCCAACACCAACATCTCCTACACAAACATCCCCCACACCAACATCCCCCACACCAACATCCCCCACACCAACATCCCCCACACCAACATCTCCTACACCAACATCCCCAACACCGACATCCCCAAAACCAACATCCCCAACACCAACATCTCCAACACCAACATCTCCCACACCAACATCTCCTACACCAACATCCCCAACACCAACAACTCCAACACCAACATCTCCAGAACCAACATCCCCCACACCAACATCCCCCACACCAACATCCCCAACACCAACAACTCCAACACCGACATCCCCAAAACCAACATCTCCAGAACCAACATCACCGACACCAACATCCCCCACACCAACATCCCCTACAGCAACAACCGCTACACCAACATCCCCAACACCAACATCCCCAACACCAACATCCCCTACTCCAACATCCCCCACTCCAACATCTCCTACACCAACAACCCCAACACCAACATCCCCAACACCAACATCCCCAACACCAACATCCCCAACACCAACATCCCCCACTCCAACATCTCCTACACCAACATCCCCAACACCGACATCCCCAAAACCAACATCCCCAACACCAACATCTCCAACACCAACATCTCCCACACCAACATCCCCCACACCAACATCCCCCACACCAACATCCCCCACACCGACATCCCCAAAACCAACATCCCCAACACCAACATCTCCAACACCAACATCCCCAACACCAACATCTCCAACACCAACATCTCCAGAACCAACATCACCTACACCAACATCGCCAACACCAACATCCCCCACACCAACATCCCCCACACCAACATCCCCCACACCAACATCCCCCACACCAACATCTCCTACACCAACATCCCCAACACCGACATCCCCAAAACCAACATCCCCAACACCAACATCTCCAACACCAACATCTCCCACACCAACATCCCCCACACCAACATCCCCCACACCAACATCCCCCACACCAACATCCCCCAAACCAACATCCCATACACCAACATCTCCTACACCAACATCCCCAACACCGACATCCCCAAAACCAACATCCCCAACACCAACATCTCCAACACCAACATCTCCCACACCAACATCCCCCACACCAACATCCCCCACACCAACATCCCCAACACCAACATCTCCAACAGCAACATCCCCAACACCAACATCTCCAACACCAACATCTCCAGTACCAACATCACCTACACCAACATCGCCAACACCAACATCCCCCACACCAACATCCCCCACACCAACATCCCCAACTCCAACATCTCCTACACCAACATCCCCAACACCAACATCTCAAACATCAACATCCCCAACACCAACAACTCCAACACCAACATCTCCAGAACCAACATCCCCCACACCAACATCCCCCACACCAACATCCCCCACACCAACATCCCCTGCACCAACAACCGCTACACCAACATCCCCCACCCCAACAACCGCTACACCAACAACCGCTACACCAACATCGCCTATACCAACATCCCCCACTCCAACATCTCCAACACCAACATCCCCAACACCAACATCTCCAACACCAACATCTCCAGAACCAACATCACCGACACCAACATCGCCAACACCAACATCCCCCACACCAACATCCCCCAGACCAACATCCCCCACACCAACATCCCCCAGACCAACATCCCCCACACCAACATCCCCCACACCAACTTCCCCCACACCAACATCCCCAAAACCAACATCCCCAACACCAACATCTCCAACACCAACATCTCCAGAACCAACATCACCTACACCAACATCGCCAACACCAACATCCCCCACACCAACATCCCCCACACCAACATCACCCAAACCAACATCCCCCACTCCAACATCTCCTCCACCAACATCCCCAACACCGACATCCCCAAAACCAACAACCCCAACACCAACATCTCCAATACCAACATCCCCAACACCAACATCCCCAACACCAACATCTCCAGAACCAACATCACCTACACCAACATCACCTACACCAACATCGCCAACACCAACATCCCCCACACCAACATCCCCCACACCAACATCCACAACACCAACATCTCCTACACCAACATCCCCAACACCGACATCCCCAAAACCAACATCCCCAACACCAACATCTCCAACACCAACATCTCCAACACCAACATCCCCCACACCAACATCCCCCACACCAACATCCCCTGCACCAACAACCGCTACACCAACATCCCCCACCCCAACAACCGCTACACCAACAACCGCTACACCAACATCGCCTATACCAACATCCCCCACTCCAACATCTCCAACACCAACATCCCCAACACCAACATCTCCAACACCAACATCTCCAGAACCAACATCACCGACACCAACATCGCCAACACCAACATCCCCCACACCAACATCCCCCAGACCAACATCCCCCACACCAACATCCCCCAGACCAACATCCCCCACACCAACATCCCCCACACCAACTTCCCCCACACCAACATCCCCAAAACCAACATCCCCAACACCAACATCTCCAACACCAACATCTCCAGAACCAACATCACCTACACCAACATCGCCAACACCAACATCCCCCACACCAACATCCCCCACACCAACATCACCCAAACCAACATCCCCCACTCCAACATCTCCTCCACCAACATCCCCAACACCGACATCCCCAAAACCAACAACCCCAACACCAACATCTCCAATACCAACATCCCCAACACCAACATCCCCAACACCAACATCTCCAGAACCAACATCACCTACACCAACATCACCTACACCAACATCGCCAACACCAACATCCCCCACACCAACATCCCCCACACCAACATCCACAACACCAACATCTCCTACACCAACATCCCCAACACCGACATCCCCAAAACCAACATCCCCAACACCAACATCTCCAACACCAACATCTCCCACACCAACATCCCCCACACCAACATCCCCCACACCAACATCCCCCACACCAACATCCCCCACACCAACATCCCCCACACCAACATCCCCCACACCAACATCCCCCACACCGACATCCACCACACCAACATCCCCAAAACCAACATCGCCAACACCAACATCCCCCACACCAACATCCCCCAGACCAACATCCCCCACACCAACATCCCCCACACCAACTTCCCCCACACCAACATCCCCAAAACCAACATCCCCAACACCAACATCTCCAACACCAACATCTCCAACACCAACATCCCCCACACCAACATCCCCCACACCAACATCCCCCACACCAACATCACCTACACCAACATCGCCAACACCAACATCCCCCACACCAACATCCCCCACACCAACATCCCCCACACCAACATCCCCCACACCAACATCCCCCACTCCAACATCTCCTACACCAACATCCCCAACACCAACAACTCCAACACCAACATCTCCAGAACCAACATCCCCCACACCAACATCCCCCACACCAACATCCCCAACACCAACAACTCCAACACCAACATCCCCCACACCAACATCCCCCACTCCAACAACCGCTACACCAACATCCCCCACTCCAACATCTCCTACACCAACATCCCCAACACCAACAACTCCAACACCAACATCTCCAGAACCAACATCCCCCACACCAACATCCCCAACACCAACAACTCCAACACGGACATCCCCAAAACCAACATCTCCAGAACCAACATCACCGACACCAACATCCCCCACACCAACATCCCCTACAGCAACAACCGCTACACCAACATCCCCAACACCAACATCCCCAACACCAACATCCCCTACTCCAACATCCCCCACTCCAACATCTCCTACACCAACAACCCCAACACCAACATCCCCAACACCAACATCCCCAACACCAACATCCCCAACACCAACATCCCCAACACCAACATCCCCCACTCCAACATCTCCTACACCAACATCCCCAACACCGACATCCCCAAAACCAACATCCCCAACACCAACATCTCCAACACCAACATCTCCCACACCAACATCCCCCACACCAACATCCCCCACACCAACATCCCCCACACCAACATCCCCCACACCGACATCCCCAAAACCAACATCCCCAACACCAACATCTCCTACACCAACATCTCCAACACCAACATCCCCAACACCAACATCTCCAACACCAACATCTCCAGAACCAACATCACCGACACCAACATCGCCAACACCAACATCCCCCACACCAACATCCCCCAGACCAACATCCCCCACACCAACATCCCCCACACCAACTTCCCCCACACCAACATCCCCAAAACCAACATCCCCAACACCAACATCTCCAACACCAACATCTCCAGAACCAACATCACCTACACCAACATCGCCAACACCAACATCCCCAACACCAACATCTCCAACACCAACATCTCCCACACCAACATCCCCCACACCAACATCCCCCACACCAACATCCCCAACACCAACATCTCCAACACCAACATCCCCAACACCAACATCTCCAACACCAACATCTCCAGAACCAACATCACCTAAACCAACATCGCCAACACCAACATCCCCCACACCAACATCCCCCACACCAACATCCCCCACTCCAACATCTCCTACACCAACATCCCCAACACCAACATCTCAAACACCAACATCCCCAACACCAACAACTCCAACACCAACATCTCCAGAACCAACATCCCCCACACCAACATCCCCCACACCAACATCCCCCACACCAACATCCCCTGCACCAACAACCGCTACACCAACATCCCCCACTCCAACAACCGCTACACCAACATCCCCCACTCCAACATCTCCTACACCAACATCCCCAAAACCAACATCCCCAACACCAACGTCTCCTACACCAACATCTCCAACACCAACATCCCCAACACCAACATCTCCAACACCAACATCTCCAGAACCAACATCACCGACACCAACATCGCCAACACCAACATCCCCCACACCAACATCCCCCAGACCAACATCCCCCACACCAACATCCCCCACACCAACATCCCCCACACCAACATCCCCCACACCAACATCCCCTGCACCAACAACCGCTACACCAACATCCCCCACACCAACATCCCCAAAACCAACATCCCCAACACCAACATCTCCAACACCAACATCCCCAACACCAACATCTCCAACACCAACATCTCCAGAACCAACATCACCTACACCAACATCGCCAACACCAACATCCCCCACACCAACATCACCCAAACCAACATCCCCCACTCCAACATCTCCTACACCAACATCCCCAACACCGACATCCCCAAAACCAACAACCCCAACACCAACATCTCCAACACCAACATCTCCCACACCAACATCCCCCACACCAACATCCCCCACACCAACATCCCCCACACCAACATCCCACACACCGACATCCCCAAAACCAACATCCCCAACACCAACATCTCCTACACCAACATCTCCAACACCAACATCCCCAACACCAACATCTCCAACACCAACATCTCCAGAACCAACGTCACCGACACCAACATCGCCAACACCAACATCGCCCACACCAACATCCCCAAAACCAACATCCCCAACACCAACATCTCCAACACCAACATCACCAACACCAACATCTCCAACACCAACATCTCCAGAACCAACATCACCTACACCAACATCACCTACACCAACATCGCCAACACCAACATCCCCCACACCAACATCCCCCACACCAACATCCACCAGACCAACATCCCCCACACCAACATCCCCCACACCAACTTCCCCCACACCAACATCCCCAAAACCAACATCCCCAACACCAACATCTCCAACACCAACATCCCCAACACCAACATCTCCAACACCAACATCCCCCACACCAACATCCCCCACACCAACATCCCCCACACCAACATCACCTACACCAACATCTCCTACACCAACATCCCCAACACCAACAACTCCAACACCAACATCTCCAGAACCAACATCCCCCACACCAACATCCCCCACACCAACATCCACCACACCAACAACTCCAACACCAACATCCCCCACACCAACATCCCCCACACCAACATCCCCTACACCAACAACCGCTACACCAACATCCCCCACTCCAACAACCGCTACACCAACATCCCCCACTCCAACATCTCCTACACCAACATCCCCAACACCAAAAACTCCAACACCAACATCTCCAGAACCAACATCCCCCACACCAACATCCCCCACACCAACATCCCCCACACCAACATTCCCAACACCAACAACTCCAACACCAACATCCCCCACACCAACATCCCCCACACCAACATCCCCTACACCAACAACCGCTACACCAACATCCCCCACTCCAACAACCGCTACACCAACATCTCCCACTCCAACATCTCCTACACCAACATCCCCAACACCAACATCCCCAACACCAACCTCTCAAACAGCAACATCCCCAACACCAACAACTCCAACACCAACATCTCCAGAACCAACATCCCCCACACCAACATCCCCAACACCAACAACTCCAACACCAACATCTCCAACACCAACATCTCCAGAACCAACATCACCGACACCAACATCCCCTACACCAACATCCCCAACACCAACATCTCCAACACCAACATCACCGACACCGACATCCCCAACACCAACATCCCCAACACCAACATCTCCAACACCAACATCACCGACACCAACATCGCCCACTCCAACATCTCCTACACCAACAACCCCAACACCAACATCCCCCACACCAACATCCCCTACACCATCAACCGCTACACCAACAACCGCTACACCAACATCGCCTATACCAACATCCCCCACTCCAACATCTCCTACACCAACAACCCCAACACCAACATCCCCAACACCAACATCTCCAACACCAACATCTCCAGAACCAACATCACCGACACCAACATCCCCTACACCAACATCCCCAACACCAACATCTCCAACACCAACATCACCGACACCGACATCCCCAACACCAACATCCCCAACACCAACATCTCCAACACCAACATCACCGACACCAACATCGCCCACTCCAACATCTCCTACACCAACAACCCCAACACCAACATCCCCAACACCAACATCTCCAACACCAACATCTCCAGAACCAACATCACCGACACCAACATTACCTACACCAACATCCCCCACACCAACATCCCCTACACCAACAACCGGTACACCAACAACCGCTACACCAACATCGCCTATACCAACATCCCCCACTCCAACATCTCCTACACCAACAACCCCAACACCAACATCCCCCACACCTACATCCCCAACACCAACATCCCCAACACCAACATCCCCAACACCAACATCCCCAACACCAACATCCCCCACACCAACATCCCCCACACCAACATCTCACACACGAACATCACCCACACAAACATCCCCTACACCAACAACCGCTACACCAACATCCCCAACACCAACATCCCCAACACCAACATCCCCCACACCTACATCCCCCACTCCAACATCTCCTACACCAACATCCCTAACTACAACATCTCCAACACCAACATCTCCAGAACCAACATCACCGACACCGACATCCCCAACACCAACATCCCCCACACCAACATCCCCCACACCAACATTCCCCACACCAACATCCCCAACACCAACATCTCCAACACCAACATCTCCAGAACCAACATCACCGACACCAACATCACCGACACCAACATCGCCAACTCCAACATCCCCCACACCAACATCCCCCACACCAACATCCCCTACACCAACAACTGCTATACCAACATCCCCAACACCAACATCCACAACACCAACATCTCCAACACCAACATCTCCAACACCAACATCTCCAGAACCAACATCACCGACACCAACATCACCGACACCAACATCGCCAACTCCAACATCCCCCACACCAACATCCCCCACACCAACATCCCCCACACCAACATCCCCCACACCAACATCCCCCACACCAACATCCCCCACACCAACATCCCCAAAACCAACATCCCCAACTACAACATCTCCAACACCAACATCTCCAGAACCAACACCACCGACACCGACATCCCCAACACCAACATCCCCCACACCAACATCCCCCACACCAACATCTACCACACCAACATCACCCACACAAACATCCCCCACACCAACATCTCCTACACCAACAACCCCAACACCAACATCCCCAACACCAACATCTCCAACACCAACATCCCCCACTCCAACATCCCCAACAACAACATCCCCAACAACAACATCCCCAACACCAACATCCCCAACACCAACATCCCCAACACCAACATCTCCAGAACCAACATCACCGAAACCAACATCACCAACACCAACATCCCCCACACCAACATCCCCCACTCCAACATCTCCTACACCAACATCCCCAACAACAACATCCCCAACAACAACATCCCCAACACCAACATCCCCAACACCAACATCTCCAACACCAACATCTCCAGAACCAACATCACCGACACCAACATTACCTACACCAACATCCCCCACACCAACATCCCCAACACCAACATCCCCTACACCAACAACCGCTACACCAACATCCCCAACACCAACATCCTCAACACCAACATCTCCAACACCAACATCTCCAACACCAACATCTCCAGAACCAACATCCCCCACACCAACATCATCGACACCAACATCGCCAACTTCAACATCCCTCACACCAACATCCCCCACACCAACATCCCCCACACCAACATCCCCCACACCAACATCCCCAAAACCAACATCCCCAACTACAACATCTCCAACACCAACATCTCCAGAACCAACATCACCGACACCAACATCATCGACACCAACATCGCCAACTCCAACATCCCTCACACCAACATCCCCAACACCAACATCTCCAACACCAACATCCCCAACACCAACATCTCCAACACCAACATCTCCAGAACCAACATCACCTACACCAACATCGCCAACACCAACATCCCCCACACCAACATCCCCCACACCAACATCCCCCACACCAACATCCCCCACACCAACATCCCCCACAACAACATCTCCTACACCAACAACCCCAACACCAACATCTCTAGAACCAACATCACCGACACCAACATTACCTACACCAACATCCCCCACTCCAACATCTCCTACACCAACATCCCCAACACCAACATCTCAAACAGCAACATCCCCATCACCAACAACTCCAACACCAACATCTCCAGAACCAACATCCCCCACACCAACATCCCCCACACCAACATCCCCCACACCAACATCCCCAACACCAACAACTCCAACACCAACATCCCCCACACCAACATCCCCCACACCAACATCCCCTACACCAACAACCGCTACACCAACATCCCCCACTCCAACATCTCCTACACCAACATCCCCAACACCAACATCTCAAACAGCAACATCCCCAACACCAACAACTCCAACACCAACATCTCCAGAACCAACATCCCCCACACCAACATCCCCAACACCAACAACTCCAACACCAACATCCCCCACTCCAACATCCCCTACACCAACAACCGCTACACCAACATCGCCTATATCAACATCCCCCACTCCAACATCTCCTACACCAACAACCCCAACACACACATCTCCAACACATACATCTCCAGCACACACATCTCCAACACACACATCTCCGACACACACATCCCCAACACCAACCTCATCAACAGCAACATCTACAGAACCAACATCACCGACACCAACATCCCCCACACCAACATCTGCTACACCGACATCCCCTACACCAACATCCCCCACTCCAACATCTCCTACACCAACATCCCCAACACCAACATCCCCAACACCAATATCTCCTACACCAACATCTCCAGAACCAACATCTTCAACACACACATCTCCAACACACACATCCCCAACACACACATCTCCAACACACACATCTCCAGCAGACACATCTTCAACACACACATCCCCTATACCAACCTCACCAACAGCAACATCTCCAGATCCAACATCACCGACACCAACATCCCCCACACCAACATCTGCTACACCGACATCCCCCACTCCAACATCTCCTACACCAACATCCCCCACACCAACATCCCCCACACCAACATCCCCTACGCCGACATCACCAAAACCAACATCCCCCACTCCAACATCCCCCACATCAACATCACCGACACCAACATCCCCCACACCAACATCTGCTACACCGACATCCCCTACACCAACATCCCCCACACCGACATCCCCAACACCAACATCCTCAACACACACATCTCAAGCACACACATCTCCAACACACACATCTCCAAAACACACATCTCCAGCAGACACATCTCCAATACACACATCCCCTACACCAACCTCACCAACAGCAACATCACCCACACCAACATCGCCAACACCAACATCCCCAACACCAACATCCCCCACACCAACATCCCCCACACCAACATCCCCTACGCCGACATCACCAAAACCAACATCCCCCACTCCAACATCCCCCACATCAACATCACCAACACCAACATCCCCAACACCAACATCTCCAACACCAACATCTCCAGAACCTACATCACCGACACCAACATCCCCAACATACACATCCCTAACACCAACATCCCTAACACACACAACCCACACATCCCCTACGCCTACATCTCCTACACGAACATCTCCTTCATACACATCCCTAACACACACGTCCCCAACTTACACATCTCCAACGCGCACATCGCCAACACACACGTCCCCTACGCCAACATCTCCTACATACACATCCCCAACGCACACATCTCCAACTCACACATCTCCATCGCACACTTCTCCAACACACACATCTCCAACATACACATCTCCAACGCACACATCGCCAACACACACGTCCCCTACGCCAACATCTCCTACATACACATCCCCAACGCACACATCTCCAACTCACACATCTCCATCGCACACTTCTCCAACACACACATCTCCAACATACACGTCTCCAACGCACACTACGCCAACACACACGTCCCCTACGCCAACACGAACATCCCCTACTCGCACATCTCCAAAACCAATATGTCAAACAACATCACCACCCTCAACCACTGTACATCTGACAAGTAGACCTACTACTCAAACTGGAGGGTATTATGAGTATGGTTCTTCCATAAATTCACCTATTTCTAGCACCACACACAGTTATAATTTTTCAATCAATCATGTGTTATTTCAAAAACCAATACCGTCTTTGGCGCCCCAATTTATAGCGTTTACAAACAGGACACAAACGCCATACGTTCATTCAGGTGCTTTGAATTCTAAACCGCAAATACTATTTCCGTTCCATTTCTTTAGGCCAAAGTCGAAAAACTTTAAGCAATTTCAGCTTCACTTAAAAGAACCACAGGTACAAAATGAGGGAAAACAAAAGCGGCACTGGTACCCTGGATTAAGATGGTAGAATATTACACGTCGACATGAATTGATTGCAGATGATTACTGATTAGCTTTTATGTGTATTGTGTAAAAGTTAGTTTCGTGCTACTCAATTTTGGTTTAATACATTTACATTTACAAGATATGCAGCTCGCCTATGGTTGAGTAGACTAGCTTGCGTCACAATGTCAGTACTAACAATTAGAATTTAATACGTACTTCTTTGCCTGTCCGTCTCCGGACGGGTTTCGGTTGTCCGGTCCTGCCGTGTAAGGAACTGCTTCGCTACCACCAGGGCCATAACGACTGCCCTAACAATCATAATAACAACCTATAATCTGGTAATTTCAAGTAAAAACCATGACATGCTGGCAATATCTTTCACGCACATATTATCTAAGTGTCACGAATTGTTTCCGTAAGTCATAAGAATATTTTTTTAAATATACGGCCTAACCGTAAATTTGTAATTTATAAAAAAATCAAACCAAGTTGCAATAAGGCCTCTGGGCGTAGTACTTTACGATTACCAAAAAAAGCAAACCATGTCGCTCTCTGTTCAATCGCTCTAGCGCTATCAAATCAGAAGATTCTGTACAATGTTCAACACTGAACAAGCAATTGTACTGCTAAATAAAAATTATTGAAACATGATCATATATGCATATAGATTTGAAATAAGGGATTGTTTGCTGATAAGACTTAAAATTTTGAGTGGAAGATTCCAAACTTTCCAAACAAATTGTTTCACTTGGTTAAGGTGAAATGAATTCATAGTCACGTATAAATAAGTTAAGCAACGTGTTGAAAGAATAGTAAATTATTCTTTCAACCTTGCAATCCAAGAAGACGCATGCATCGGCCGTTGGTGGACCGATCAGAAATCTACTTACCAATTAGACACCAATTAGTTTCCAGGACTGCGCCATCCACGGCTGCGTCCGATCAATCCGATCCGATGTATCAAGCTGTCGGAGATGTGCTCGCTATGTTCCTCTACGCCTCGTGCCGATCCGCTCATCACGTACCCTAACCAGCATATCCTTCCGACTTTGACTATCGTCAGGCTATCTGCACCGCCAAAACGGTTTAGCTAGCACCTTAGCACCCACCGTTCGACAATGGCCAGAGTATTGGCGTCCTACGGCAGTTGACTCTCTGGAGAAGTCCAGAAGTGGATCACAGTTTAAGCAAACTAAGCAGATGCTTGGGGCCTCCAACATTTGAACAGCGAATGTAAGTTGTAAGAAAGGGAAGACTAAAATATCACGGGACAACCGAATCAGGCCTTTCTAGGGTGTTTTTGAAGTCATATAAATCTTTTGGAAAGCATTATTATACATTTCGCACACATGTCACAAGGGGTCGAATCTTGCCGATATATCGTTTCAAGCTTAGCCGACAAAAGTAATATCCCTTTACGGCCTGCTCGAATCATCATGATGCAATTTATTCTCTTTCATCTATCTAATTTGTACACAATTTGTAATATCCAGAAGACCACCAAAAACAGATTAAGGTAGCGAATCGTCTAGTTCCCGGATTACACCGGTCATCGAATGGCTTACTGGACTTATTGATATCAAGTAGTTGGGTAGGCTGTTCTCACTATGGGAGAATGGTCCATGTGAGATTTAATTCCCGGTGTGTAGATTGACGCTACTGTCGCCCCAACCACCGGACCCCGTTCAAAAAGGCAGGGATCATTACCGTCAATGTTGCGCATTTCACCACGAGGAACCTTTTATATAAATATGCGCAGCTAGAAATGTGCCCATTACCATACTGTGGACAATTAAGACTTGCCTCAGTAAAAGAATAGCTTCATTTTCGAGCATGAAGCACCTGTTTGTTATACGGCTATGTGGCACGGGAATGAAAAATGAAAGCAACACGTGTTTTTACGAGCAGCTCCACCAAAGAACACAAAAGAAGAGACAGAAATCATTGGGCCCATCCAATATCAATCCCATGATCAATAAAATAATGGTGATTAAAGTAACGTTTTACCAATGCGGGAGAAATGGGCAACGATTTCAGAAAGGATTTTTTAACACTGGTACGAAGGCATTTTGATTTTAATGCTGAATAAAGTAAAATAAAAATTATTTATGAATCAGAACGACTTTGACTGGATGATTTCTGGTTTTTTGTTTTGTAATCTAATTCAACCATTGTAAAAGAAAATTTTATACAGAGCACACGAAGATACAACTCGTCCATTTCTTCTCTTCTACAATCATTTCTTAGCCGGCGAACAAAAGCTCAAAATAAAAGTATTTCAAACCTTAACTACACATTTAAATGTTTGTACATTTAAATTTGTAGAATCTGGCGTAGTGCTGCAATTGTGTTACCAGTCATGATTCCCTTCCGAAAGGTGAAAGGAACGAAAGAATAATTATTTTCTGACTTTCTTCGACAAACTGTCCAGCGGCGAGGAAAAGTACGCATGGAATGAAAGTCCGTTCGATGCTTTCAACCGGTTGTGGCGAAAACATTGTTTTTATGGTATATTTAATTTTCTGGCACTGAATTCTAGATTGCAGACGGTTCCTTAGCCTTAGGAGGATGTAGGACGACGGAAAGCTTTATAAGGCTGGTGAAATGTATTGCGAGATATTAGTTAAGCATTACATTTCAATGAGCACGGTACAGCCGAAGAACGATGAACCGTTTGCTTACAGTGATCTTGATTTCAGTATTATGTGCGTGTTCGGTGTCTTCAGAAGTGTATTTGTCGGGTCAATATGATGCAGATTTGGTTATGTGTTACTACAATAGGATATTAGTTGGTGCGATCAGTCCGGAAGTAGTGGAAATAAAGAAGGTATGCAAATTAGATCAATCAGTGTGTATGTGCGTGTTTAAAAAACAGATTGACGGACAATCTTGACTTAGTTGACAGACGATGTTGATGTTTTGTTTGGGACATATGGCCTGAGTTTCCGATCTCTGTATTTTCGTGATTAAATCTTAAATCTTGTGTATATCTTAAATCTTAGATTAATCTTGTGGTTTTTTGTGGAAGGCGTAGAAAGCAGGATTATTCAATTAAACCAACTCAGAATCACACAAACTAAGCACAAGAAGAAGAAGCTCTGTTTTTCCAGCCTGTGTTTCAGTGAACGTTGGTGTTTCATGTTACAAAAATTAAAAAAGATCTGTGAAAGTTAAGCTGATTGTAATATGCTCTAGTAAAGTGTATCATTAATCCTCGTTAATTCGAAGTTAGATGAGCGAGAAACATTGATTGCTTGTGTAGAGCTAGGTTTATATAGGGCGGGATCTAGGTACATATTGCACAACAATCTACATAAAAGCAGATTAGAGACTAACGGAATAAAAAGGGGAAAAAATGGAAAGTATAAATAAATACATAAAATAAAAATAAAAATTACAAAGGGGAGGAAGCGCTAAGACTAACGAAATAACAAAATGCAGATTCAAAACCTTCTGTCGTTTAATTGAAGCCTAGGTTTTATCGTTCCTTTGGAGGAACGAAACGAACCTAGCAGGTTCGATAATTACCAACTCTATTGGGCAAACGTTTTGGTAGAAATGCATCCAGCGAAGAAATTGTTTTTGATTTCCCTTTGTCTCTATAGCGGCCAATCAATTCGGTTATATTATTATTAAGGCGGTCCAGCAGTTGGTATGGCCCCAGTATCAATAATTAGATATCGAATCTCGTCCGGACCATCTACCCATATGCAGGACTGACTATCCAGCTGCTAGTAAAATTAATTCAAGAAAAGCCTGCCAACACCTCTTGAGATTTTAGAATCAAAGAAGAAAAAGATTTTTTAAATCTGAATTAGAAAAGGTCAGGCGAAATGTAGGTTCATACTATATTAAAACATTTTTTCCAAATGAATTACCCTTTTACTTTGTCAATCAAACAATGTTGGTAGTGGTAATTCATGGCTTAGCAACCCCCCAGTTTGTTTTTTATCTTGTAGAAGATCATTGCCTCAACCTTAGGCGTTCCATCTCTCGTCAACAACAATATTCATCAAATAAATTAACTTCTGTTTACGAACTGTTGCTAGTAACTGTGGAATTTTGAAAACGTTCTAAAGCGTCTATTATGCAGCGGAATACAGCAGGAATTCGCACGTCAAAACATGACGGCAGGAACGCACGTGCTTAAAAGCTTCTGATACGATACAGAAAAAAATGTCGAAAAAAAAACACAAAAACTCGAAGCAGTTTCTTTGAAGTTCTATACTCTATTTCTTTTAACAATAAAATGTCCTTCCTAGTATAACACTTGATTGGTAAATTTTCATCTGCAGAGTAGTTAAAAACGCTTCAACTGACAAAGACATATATACCATGTCACACTTTCAAATAGACAAAATGATTACATGTCAAAGAAATAACAAAAAATATAGAAACATAAAATATTTCACAAATTGAAAACAGAACTTATGCAACAAAATATAAAGCTAACATTGTACACAACATTAAACTGCTAAATTACTTATGCTATAGTATATACAAATTCACATTACACACGGCATAACTTAGCATTTAATTTGATTAATCATCACAATCGATCTAAACTTGCTTTTTTTCCAACAGGACGCATCCAAAGTGGTAGCATTCGTTATGGTAGAAGTAGCGGGTGACACATCAACGGTCGATGTATCGGGAACCCTTGGAAAATCAGATGTCACTATAAAAGTTCGTGACAAAGCAGCAAGACGATTTCGAAGTGGAGCTGAAGTTTCTGCGTTTTGCAAAACCTTTACAACCGAGACAACAACAACAACATCAATAACAACCACTGCTACCACAACCATACCCACACCCACCACACAAACACCAACGACCTCCACGACGGAAACGACCACCGAAATAACGTCCCCAACAACAACGTCCACGACACCAACGTCCCAGACACCAACATCCCCTACTCCAATGTCGACCACACCAACGTCAACAACAACAGCCACCACCACTCTAATAACAACTACATTATCTACCAACACACCAACGCCAGCACCAACCAGCATAGAAACTTCTACATCAACCATGCTTACAACGGAATCAACCTCCAGCGAAGCAACCACCGCTATGTCCTCTAGCACTGGACCTACAGACGCAACTACTGCATCGACCTCCAGCGAAGCAACCACCGCTATGTCCTCTAGCACAGGCCCTACAGGCTCTACAACTGCATCGACATCCACCGAAGCAACCACCGCTATGTCCTCCAGCACTGGACCTACAGACGGTACTACTGCATCGACCTCCAGCGAAGCAACCACCACTATGTCCTCTAGCACTGGACCTACAGACGCAACTACTGCATCGACCTCCAGCGAAGCAACCACCGCTATGTCCTCTAGCATAGGATCTACAGACGCTACAACTGCATCGACCTCCAGCGAAGCAACCACCGCTATGTCCTCTAGCACTGGACCTACAGACGCTACAACTGCATCGACCTCCAGCGAAGCTACCACCGCTATGTCCACTACCACCGGACCTACAGACGCTACAACTGCATTGACCTCCAGCGAAGCAACCACCGCTATGTCCTCCAGCACTGGACCTACAGACGCAACTACTGCATCGACCTCCACCGAAGCAACCACCGCTATGTCCTCCAGCACTGGACCTACAGACGCTACAACTGCCTCGACCCCCAGCGAAGCAACCACCGCTATGTCCTCTAGCACTGGACCTACAGACGCTACAACTGCATCGATCTCCAGCGAAGCAACCACCGCTATGTCCTCTAGCATAGGATCTACAGACGCTACAACTGCATCGACCTCCAGCGAAGCAACCACCGCTATGTCCTCTAGCACTGGACCTACAGACGCTACAACTGCATCGACGTCCAGCGAAGCAACCACCGCTATGTCCTCTAGCACTGGACCTACAGACGCAACTACTGCATCGACCTCCACCGAAGCAACCACCGCTATGTCCTCTAGCACTGGACCTACAGACGCTACAACTGCATCGACCTCCAGCGAAGCAACCACCACTATGTCCTCTAGCACTGGACCAACAGACGCTACAACTGCATCGACCTCCAGCGAAGCAACCACCACTATGTCCTCTAGCACTGGTCCTACAGACGCTACAACTGCATCGACCTCCACCGAAGCAACCACCGCTATGTCCTCTAGCACTGGACCTACAGACGCAATTACTGCATCGACCTCCAGCGAAGCAACCACCGCTATGTCCTCTAGCACAGGACCTACAGACGCAATTACTGCATCGACCTCCAGCGAAGCAACCACCACTATGTCCTCTAGCACTGGTCCTACAGACGCTACAACTGCATCGACATCTAGCGAAGCAACCACCGCTATGTCCTCTAGCACTGGACCTACAGACGCAATTACTGCATCGACCTCCAGCGAAGCAACCACCGCTATGTCCTCTAGCACAGGACCTACAGACGCAATTACTGCATCGACCTCCAGCGAAACAACCATCGCTATGTCCTCTAGCACTGGACCTACAGACGCAACTACTGCATCGACCTCCAGCGAAGCAACCACCGCTATGTCCTCTAGCTCTGGACCTACAGAAGCAACTACTGCATTGACCTCCAGCGAACCAACCACTGCTATGTCCTCTAGCACTGGACCTACAGACGCTACAACTGCATCGACCTCCACCGAAGCAACCACCACTATGTCCTCTAGCACTGGACCTACAGACGCAAGTACTGCATCGACCTCCAGCGAAGCAACCACCGCTATGTCCTCTAGCACTGGACCTACAGACGCTACAACTGCATCGACCTCCAGCGAAGCTACCACCGCTATGTCCTCTAGCACTGGACCTACAGACGCAATTACTGCATCGACCTCCAGCGAAGCAACCACCGCTATGTCCTCTAGCACTGGACCTACAGACGCAACTACTGCATCGACCTCCAGCGAAGCAACCACCGCTATGTCCTCTAGCTCTGGACCTACAGAAGCAACTACTGCATCGACCTCCAGCGAAGCAACCACCGCTATGTCCTCTACCACCGGACCTACAGACGCTACAACTGCATCGACCTCCAGCGAAGCAACCACCGCTATGTCCTCCAGCACAGAACCAACAGACGCAACTACTGCATCGACCTCCAGAGAACCAACCACCGCTATGTCCTCTAGCACTGGACCTACAGACGCTACAACTACATCGACCTCCAGTGAAGCAACCACCGCTATGTCCTCTAGCACTGGACCTACAGACGCAACTACTGCATCGACCTCCAGCGAAGCAACCACCACTATGTCCTCTAGCACTGGTCCTACAGACGCAAATACTGCATCGACCTCCACCGAAGCAACCACCGCTATGTCCTCTAGCACTGGACCTACAGACGCTACAACTGCATCGACATCTAGCGAAGCAACCACCGCTATGTCCTCTAGCACTGGACCTACAGACGCAACTACTGCATCGACCTCCAGCGAAGCAACCACCACTATGTCCTCTAGCACTGGACCTACAGACGCTACAACTGCATCGACCTCCAGCGAACCAACCACCGCTATGTCCTCTAGCACTGGACCTACAGACGCAACTACTGCATCGACCTCCAGCGAAGCAACCACCGCTATGTCCTCTAGCACTGGACCTACAGAAGCAACTACTGCATCGACCTCCAGCGAAGCAACCACCGCTATGTCCTCTAGCACTGGACCTACAGACGCTACAACAGCATCGACCTCCAGCGAAGCAACCACCGCTATGTCCTCCAGCACAGAACCAACAGACGCAACTACTGCATCGACCTCCAGCGAACCAACCACCGCTATGTCCTCTAGCACTGGACCTACAGACGCTACAACAGCATCGACCTCCAGCGAAGCAACCACCGTTATGTCCTCTAGCACAGGACCTACAGACGCAACTACTGCATCGACCTCCAGCGAAGCAACCACCACTATGTCCTCTAGCACTGGTCCTACAGACGCTACAACTGCATCGACCTCCACCGAAGCAACCACCGCTATGTCCTCTAGCACTGGACCTACAGACGCTACAACTGCATCGACCTCCAGCGAAGCAACCACCACTATGTCCTCTAGCACTGGACCTACAGACGCAACTACTGCATCGACCTCCAGCGAAGCAACCACCACTATGTCCTCTAGCACTGGACCTACAGACGCTACAACTGCATCGACCTCCAGCGAAGCAACCACCGTTATGTCCTCTAGCACTGGACCTACAGACGCAACTACTGCATCGACCTCCAGCGAAGCAACCACCGCTATGTCCTCTAGCACTGGACCTACAGACGGTACAGCTGCATCGACATCTAGCGAAGCAACCACCGCTATGTCCTCTAGCACTGGACCTACAGACGCTACTACTGCATCGACGTCCACCGAAGCAACCACCGCTATGTCCTCTAGCACTGGACCTACAGACGGTACTACTGCATCGACCTCCAGCGAAGCAACCACCGCTATGTCCTCCAGCACTGGACCTACAGACGCTACAACTGCATCGACCTCCAGCGAAGCAACCACCGTTATGTCCTCTAGCACTGGACCTACAGACGCAACTACTGCATCGACCTCCAGCGAAGCAACCACCGCTATGTCCTCCAGCACTGGACCTACAGACGCAACTACTGCATCGACCTCCAGCGAAGCAACCACCGCTATGTCCTCCAGCACTGGACCTACAGACGGTACTACTGCATCGACCTCCAGCGAACCAACCACCGTTATGTCCTCTAGCACTGGACCTACAGACGCAACTACTGCATCGACCTCCAGCGAAGCAACCACCGCTATGTCCTCTAGCACTGGACCTACAGACGGTACAGCTGCATCAACATCTAGCGAAGCAACCACCGCTATGTCCTCTAGCACTGGACCTACAGACGCTACTACTGCATCGACGTCCAGCGAAGCAACCACCGCTATGTCCTCTAGCACTGGACCTACAGACGCAATTACTGCATCGACCTCCAGCGAAGCAACCACCGCTATGTCCTCTAGCACTGGACCTACAGACGCAACTACTGCATCGACCTCCAGCGAAACAACCACCGCTATGTCCTCTAGCACTGGACCTACAGACGCAACTACTGCATCGACCTCCAGCGAAGCAACAACCGCTATGTCCTCTAGCACTGGACCTACAGACGCTACAACTGCATCGACCTCCAGCGAAGCAACCACCGTTATGTCCTCTAGCACTGGACCTACAGACACTACAACTGCATCGACCTCCAGCGAAGCAACCACCGCTATGTCCTCCAGCACTGGACCTACAGACGCTACAACTGCATCGACCTCCAGCGAAGCAACCACCGCTATGTCCTCTAGCACAGGACCTACAGACGCTACAACTGCATCGACCTCCAGCGAAGCAACCACCGCTATATCCTCTAGCACTAGACCTACAGACGCTACAACTGCATCGACCTCCAGCGAACCAACCACCGCTATGTCCTCTAGCACAGGACCTACAGACACTACAACTGCATCGACCTCCAGCGAAGCAACCACCGCTATGTCCTCCAGCACTGGACCTACAGACGCAACTACTGCATCGACCTCCAGCGAAGCAACCACCGTTATGTCCTCTAGCACTGGACCTACAGACGCAACTACTGCATCGACCTCCAGTGAAGCAACCACCGCTATGTCCTCTAGCTCTGGACCTACAGAAGCAACTACTGCATCGACCTCCAGCGAAGCAACCACCGCTATGTCCTCCAGCACTGGACCTACAGACGGTACTACTGCATCGACCTCCAGCGAAGCAACCACCGTTATGTCCTCTAGCACTGGACCTACAGACGCAACTACTGCATCGACCTCCAGCGAAGCAACCACCGCTATGTCCTCTAGCACTGGACCTACAGACGGTACAGCTGCATCGACATCTAGCGAAGCAACCACCGCTATGTCCTCTAGCACTGGACCTACAGACGCTACTACTGCATCGACGTCCAGCGAAGCAACCACCGCTATGTCCTCTAGCACTGGACCTACAGACGCAACTACTGCATTGACCTCCAGCGAAGCAACCACCGCTATGTCCTCTAGCACTGGACCTACAGACGCTACAACTGCATCGACCTCCAGCGAAGCAACCACCGCTATGTCCTCTAGCACTGGACCTACAGACGCAATTACTGCATCGACCTCCAGCGAAGCAACCACCGCTATGTCCTCTAGCACTGGACCTACAGACGCAACTACTGCATCGACCTCCAGCGAAGCAACCACCGCTATGTCCTCCAGCACTGGACCTACAGACGGTACTACTGCATCGACCTCCAGCGAAGCAACCACCGTTATGTCCTCTAGCACTGGACCTACAGACGCAACTACTGCATCGACCTCCAGCGAAGCAACCACCGCTATGTCCTCTAGCACTGGACCTACAGACGGTACAGCTGCATCGACCTCCAGCGAAGCAACCACCGCTATGTCCTCTAGCACTGGACCTACAGACGCAACTACTGCATCGACGTCCAGCGAAGCAACCACCGCTATGTCCTCTAGCACTGGACCTACAGACGCAATTACTGCATCGACCTCCAGCGAAGCAACCACCGCTATGTCCTCTAGCACTGGACCTACAGACGCAACTACTGCATCGACCTCCAGCGAAGCAACCACCGCTATGTCCTCTAGCACTGGACCTACAGACGCAACTACTGCATCGACCTCCAGCGAAGCAACCACCGCTATGTCCTCCAGCACTGGACCTACAGACGCTACAACTGCATCGACCTCCAGCGAAGCAACCACCGCTATGTCCTCTAGCACTGGACCTACAGACGCTACAACTGCATCGACCTCCAGTGAAGCAACCACCGTTATGTCCTCTAGCACTGGACCTACAGACACTACAACTGCATCGACCTCCAGCGAAGCAACCACCGCTATGTCCTCCAGCACTGGACCTACAGACACTACAACTGCATCGACCTCCAGCGAAGCAACCACCGCTATGTCCTCCAGCACTGGACCTACAGACGCAACTACTGCATCGACCTCCAGCGAAGCAACCACCGCTATGTCCTCTACCACTGGACCTACAGACGCAACTACTGCATCGACCTCCAGTGAAGCAACCACTGCTATGTCCTCTAGCTCTGGACCTACAGAAGCAACTACTGCATTGACCTCCAGCGAAGCAACCACCGCTATGTCCTCCAGCACTGGACCTACAGACGGTACTACTGCATCGACCTCCAGCGAAGCAACCACCGTTATGTCCTCTAGCACTGGACCTACAGACGCAACTACTGCATCGACCTCCAGCGAAGCAACCACCGCTATGTCCTCTAGCACTGGACCTACAGACGGTACAGCTGCATCGACATCTAGCGAAGCAACCACCGCTATGTCCTCTAGCACTGGACCTACAGACGCTACTACTAAATCGACCTCCAGCGAAGCAACCACCGCTATGTCCTCTAGCACTGGACCTACAGACGCAACTACTGCATCGACCTCCAGCGAAGCAACCACCGCTATGTCCTCCAGCACTGGACCTACAGACGGTACTACTGCATCGACCTCCAGCGAAGCAACCACCGTTATGTCCTCTAGCACTGGACCTACAGACGCAACTACTGCATTGACCTCCAGCGAAGCAACCACCGCTATGTCCTCCAGCACTGGACCTACAGACGGTACTACTGCATCGACCTCCAGCGAAGCAACCACCGTTATGTCCTCTAGCACTGGACCTATAGACGCTACAACTGCATCGACCTCCAGCGAAGCAACCACCGCTATGTCCTCTAGCACTGGACCTACAGACGCTACAACTGCATCGACCTCCAGCGAAGCAACCACCGCTATGTCCTCTAGCACAGGACCTACAGACGCAACTACTAAATCGACCTCCAGCGAAGCAACCACCGCTATGTCCTCTAGCACTGGACCTACAGACGCAACTACTGCATCGACATCTAGCGAAGCAACCACCGCTATGTCCTCTAGCACTGGACCTACAGACGCAATTACTGCATCGACCTCCAGCGAAGCAACCACCGCTATGTCCTCTAGCACAGGACCTACAGACGCAATTACTGCATCGACCTCCAGCGAAACAACCATCGCTATGTCCTCTAGCACTGGACCTACAGACGCAACTACTGCATCGACCTCCAGCGAAGCAACCACCGCTATGTCCTCTAGCTCTGGACCTACAGAAGCAACTACTGCATTGACCTCCAGCGAACCAACCACTGCTATGTCCTCTAGCACTGGACCTACAGACGCTACAACTGCATCGACCTCCACCGAAGCAACCACCACTATGTCCTCTAGCACTGGACCTACAGACGCAAGTACTGCATCGACCTCCAGCGAAGCAACCACCGCTATGTCCTCTAGCACTGGACCTACAGACGCAATTACTGCATCGACCTCCAGCGAAGCAACCACCGCTATGTCCTCCAGCACTGGACCTACAGACGCTACAACTGCATCGACCTCCAGCGAAGCAACCACCGCTATGTCCTCTAGCACTGGACCTACAGACGCTACAACTGCATCGACCTCCAGTGAAGCAACCACCGTTATGTCCTCTAGCACTGGACCTACAGACACTACAACTGCATCGACCTCCAGCGAAGCAACCACCGCTATGTCCTCCAGCACTGGACCTACAGACACTACAACTGCATCGACCTCCAGCGAAGCAACCACCGCTATGTCCTCCAGCACTGGACCTACAGACGCAACTACTGCATCGACCTCCAGCGAAGCAACCACCGCTATGTCCTCTAGCACTGGACCTACAGACGCAACTACTGCATCGACCTCCAGTGAAGCAACCACCGCTATGTCCTCTAGCTCTGGACCTACAGAAGCAACTACTGCATTGACCTCCAGCGAATCAACCACCGCTATGTCCTCCAGCACTGGACCTACAGACGCTACAACTGCATCGACCTCCAGCGAAGCAACCACCGTTATGTCCTCTAGCACTGGACCTACAGACGCAACTACTGCATCGACCTCCAGCGAAGCAACCACCGCTATGTCCTCTAGCACTGGACCTACAGACGGTACAGCTGCATCGACATCTAGCGAAGCAACCACCGCTATGTCCTCTAGCACTGGACCTACAGACGCAACAACTGCATCGACCTCCACCGAAGCAACCACCGCTATGTCCTCTAGCACTGGACCTACAGACGCTACAACTGCATCGACCTCCACCGTAGCAACCACCGCTATGTCCTCCAGCACTGGACCTACAGACGCTACAACTGCATCGACCTCCAGCGAAGCAACCACCGCTATGTCCTCTAGCACTGGACCTACAGACGCAACTACTGCATCGACCTCCAGCGAAGCAACCACCGCTATGTCCTCTAGCACTGGACCTACAGACGCTACAACTGCATCGACCTCCAGCGAAGCAACCACCGCTATGTCCTCTAGCACAGGACCTACAGACGCAACTACTACATCGACCTCAACCGAAGCAACCACCGCTATGTTCTCTAGCACTGGACCTACAGACGCAACTACTGCATCGACCTCCAGCGAAGCAACCACCGCTATGTCCTCTAGCACTGGACCTACAGACGCTACAACTGCATCGACCTCCAGCGAAGCAACCACCGCTATGTCCTCTAGCACTGGACCTACAGACGCTACAACTGCATCGACCTCCAGCGAAGCAACCACCGCTATGTCCTCTAGCACTGGACCTACAGACGCTACAACTGCATCGACCTCCAGCGAAGCAACCACCCTTATGTTCTCTAGTACTGGACCTATAGACGCTACAACTGCATCGACCTCCAGCGAAGCAACCACCGCTATGTCCTCTAGCACTGGACCTACAGACGCTACAACTGCATCGACCTCCAGCGAAGCAACCACCGCTATGTCCTCTAGCACAGGACCTACAGACGCAACTACTACATCGACCTCAACCGAAGCAACCACCGCTATGTTCTCTAGCACTGGACCTACAGACGCAACTACTGCATCGACCTCCAGCGAAGCAACCACCGCTATGTCCTCAAGCACTGGACCTACAGAAGCAACTACTGCATTAACCTCCAGCGAAGCAACCACCCTTATGTCCTCTAGTACTGGACCTACAGACGCTACAACTGCATCGACCTCCACCGAAGCAACCACCGCTATGTCCTCTAGCACAGGACCTACAGACGCTACAACTGCATCGACCTCCAGCGAAGCAACCACCGCTATGTCCTCTAGCACTGGACCTACAGACGCTACAACTGCATCGACCTCCAGCGAAGCAACCACCCTTATGTCCTCTAGCACTGGACCTACAGACGCTACAACTGCATCGACCTCCACCGAAGCAACCACCGCTATGTCCTCTAGCACTGGACCTACAGACGCAACTACTGCATCGACCTCCAGCGAAGCAACCACCGCTATGTCCTCTAGCACAGGACCTACAGACGCAACTACTACATCGACCTCAACCGAAGCAACCACCGCTATATCCTCTAGCACTGGACCTACAGACGCAACTACAGCATCGACCTCCAGCGAAGCAACCACCGCTATGTCCTCCAGCACAGAACCTACAGACGCTACAACTGCATCGACCTCCACCGAAGCAACCACCGCTATGTCCTCCAGCACTGGACCTACAGACGCTACAACTGCATCGACCTCCACCGAAGCAACCACCGCTATGTCCTCTAGCACTAGACCGACAGACGCAACTACTGCATCGACCTCCAGCGAAGCAACCACCACTATGTCCTCTAGCATTGGACCTTCAGACGCAACTACTGCATCGACCTCCAGCGAAACAACCACCGCTATGTCCTCTAGCACTGGACCTACAGACGCAACTACTGCATCGACCTCCAGCGAAGCAACCACCGCTATGTCCTCTAGCACTGGACCTACAGACGCTACAACTGCATCGACCTCCAGCGAAGCAACCACCGCTATGTCCTCTAGCACTGGATCTACCGACGCTACAACTACTGCATCGACCTCCACCGAAGCAACCACCGCTATGTCCTCTAGCACTGGACCTACAGACGCTACAGCTGCATCGACATCTAGCGAAGTAACCACCGCTATGTCCTCTAGCACTGGACCTACAGACGCAACTACTGCATCGACCTCCAGCGAAGCAACCACCGCTATGTCCTCTAGCACTGGACCTACAGAAGCAACTACTGCATCGACCTCCAGCGAAGCAACCACCGCTATGTCCTCTAGCACTGGACCTACAGACGCAACTACTACATCGACCTCCATTGAAACAACCACCGCTATGTCCTCTAGCACTGGATCTACAGACGCTACAGCTGCATCGACCTCCAGCGAAGCAACCACCTCTATGTCCTCTAGCACTGGACCTACAGAAGCTACAACTGCATCGACCTCCACCGAACCAACCACCGTTATGTCCTCTAGCACTGGACCTACAGACGCTACAGCTGCATCGACATCTAGCGAACCAACCACCGCTATGTCATCTAGCACTGGACCTACAGACGCAACTACTGCATCGACCTCCAGCGAAGCAACCACCGCTATGTCCTCTAGCACTGGACCTACAGACGCTACAACTGCATCGACCTCCAGCGAAGCAACCACCGATATGTCTTCTAGTACAGGACCAACAGTTGCAACTACTGCATCAACATCAAGTGAACCAACCACCGCTATGTCCTCCAACACATTACCTACAGTAACATCTTCATTGAGCACCGTTTCCACGCCATCCACAACCAGCAAAACAACCACCACTATGTCTTCTACCGCTACGACTGCAAGTACTGCACGTACAACTACAACTATGTTCCCCACCTTATCTGTGAGTGTTTCTACCACAGTTGGTTCGTCTGTTACGCCTTCTACATTGTTGACGTCTTCTTTATCAAGCAGCACAATGTCTCAAACGTCAACTGTTACGGTGCCATCTAGTTCATCTTCGACAACTTCCACCATTACCACCTCTCGTCCTACCACTCCTGGTTTGACAATCCGAACATCTTCTATACGTACGACGAGTAGTCCTACTAAAGTAACAATTGCAAGAACAGTAGCGAAATCCAATCTTTCTTCTTCAGCAAAAATAATTATCTCAAACACACATAACACCACAAACAGCAATAGTTCAATACTGCCATTAGTGTCAAAATCTATAGCATTTACAAATAGAACTCAACACGTAAATTCTGATGCCTTGAATTCTAAACCGCAAATAGTGTTTCCATTCCTTTTCGTCAGGCCAAAGTCGAAAAACTTTAAACAATTTCAGCTCCACGTAAAACGACCACAGGTACAGAGTGAGGGAAAACAAATTCGACACTGGTACCCTGGTTTGAAATGGTAGTAGTTTATTGAGGCCAACCAACTTCAACACTGTTCGGGTGGTTTACAACTCGTTCCGGCGTACAATTACTCGGAATAACTCATGATTCACATGAGATTTTACTGAGAAATACATGGTTATTGTGTAAAAGTTGTTGCATGATACTTTTTATCCTGAATTGTAAAACTATTTACAAAGTACAGTAACAACCTATCTTGTGATCCTCACATGTTTCCACTCCAAGCAAACCAAGTAGCAATACGGCCAGGCTTTTGCTTTACGATCAAAAAACCAAACCATGTCGCTGGGAATATCCGTTCAAAATCAGCAAAAGCTATAGTTTTATCTAAAGGCGTTTTGCTGGTGAGGAGACATTGACGCCGATCTTCATAGACAGGACCTGGGTTCAAATCCCATCCGGACCGTAGCAGCAAGTCTAGTTAGCCATTCGATGGCCGGCGTGATTTTAGCAGAAGGTGATGAAGCCAAGAAAAGAGAATTTTGTTGAAAAGAGAAATTCGTAAAAAATATGTTTATATAAAAAAAACCTTACAATACGGCGTAGAGCCGTCATACTAAAATAAATAAGTAAAATAATGAAAAAACCTTTAAATGTTCTTTCTTTCTTTCTTTCTTATTAGCACTACTTATGATTTAAAATTCATTATGCGACAAGAAATACATTTGATATACATTATGCGGCGCCGGTCTTCAAACGGCAGGACCGGGGTTCAAATCTCATCCGAACCGTCCCCCCGTAGTGTGGACTGATTAATCACCTACGTGGTATTGGCAGTCTAGTAAGCCATTTCGGTGGCCGGCATGACCTTAGAGGTCGTTAAGCAAAGAAGAAGAATAATAAATTTTAGAGTTGAAGAACAGAAAGAAAGGATGCCCAAAACTATGAAGAATTTTGGTTTTGAATTTGGCTTCAGTTTCATCACAATCGAAAATAGCGTCTAATAATCGGTTTCATAATCCAACCAATGACAGGAACAAACGTGTCTCCGGTATGTTCAAGTAAATTTTACCAAATAAAAAACTGAGAAGATTTGTTGAAAATTGGCTTTACAATCTCATTTAAAAAAAAAAGTGCAATAGCTGGTGGTCTTATTTTAACGGCGTTTGCTGTATTTAACAGGAGAAATGCGTTGATACAAGAAACATGAAATTATTGCTGAAAAATATCAAGTTTCATGCCAAAGGATGAGGAAAGTCGTGCGTTAATCAGCATTCTAGGTATTTCAATTACAACTTTATAATTCGTTCAGTTTTCACACTATGCCAACAACTGCTACGGTAGCAGGCGACGAGCTACATGTGAAGATACAGATGATTCATTCATGACTGCCAAACCAGCCGAACATCAATGAAATCAAGCATCTCACAGTGACAACATATAAGGACAAAGTACGGATTATTGGTTTACTCCCGTAGCGTGGGACAGGTCAGGTTAGTAAAACTGGATGAAAAACAAGAAAAATTAACAACATAATTTAAGAATGTGCTGCGATTAATGCGTGGTAATATTTCGCGTTGTTGGGCTAAGCCTCTTGTTATACAATGTTTTAAAAGGAAAGTTGAATTATTTATTTCATAAATTAGAGAGAAAAACATTGTGATCATATCGGTGTGCGAATAGTTCATGAGAAAAAAAATCATAAATCCAAACTAACTTCTGTTTTGGAAGACTGTTCTAGACATCTTACAGCTTCAGATCACTAAAGAAACTATGCAAAATGTTGATCCAGCGGTTGCCAAATTAAACATAATGACGCAGAAGATGACAACCCTGCAATTCATTCTGAGTAACGTATACGTTTTATGGCAAGGCTGTTACGTTTGTGTCGAGTTCATAAAATCATCATACCTTCGCAAGTAACAGTGTACATCTTCCGCTCTAAAAGAATTCGAAAAACGTACCAACGGGCGAATCGTTTTTTTTCTGTTCATTTCATTCAATCAGCTTCCAACAGATGATAGTTTACATGGAAGAGAAAGCAGGTTCATGCGGTTCGTCTTGTCAGGTGAAAGGCATTCTCAAGAATTATTTGAAGGATACAGTGGTCGCATCGTTGCTGTATATGCTGTTTTTCCTTGTTACAAAACTGTCTGTCCCGAAAAAAAAACCAGTAGCATGATGAGGGCCAGTACGAGAAGCATCATATGGCTTACGAATATAGTGTAAACGTCTAGAAGCGTCTCCAAAAAACAAATCGATGGATTACAATGTAATAAAGACGTTGTTTTTCGTTAAAGCCATTTGTTCTGTTAAAGCCTAATAGGAATTTTAAAAATACCAAGCCAATGAATCCGCAAACATTTGTCAATTTAAACAGCACTATTTCTACTACTAAAACAGATGGTAAAAAAGCTCGTCAAAAGTGGGGTAATACTTAGTACATAAACCAACATATGTTATAGCATTCCAATCAGTATGGATTCCGTTCTGCTTGCTGGTCAGGGCTTCGTTGATTGCTAGTAAGGCAGGTCAGTTACATCGTTTTTCATGATACTGTTTATCCTACGATACGAAACTGGTTTTGCAAATATTTTTTTTATCATATTCTTCTTGAAATTTTGGCTACAAAACTTTTTCCATCAAGATTCAAGTACACTAAGTATCCATTTATGCGTGAAGTTCTTCGTGGAACTTAAGAATATCATGCAAAGTTGAATTCCCACGTTAGGCTGATACAAAAAAAAAAGACAACATTCACCGTTAACATAAATTGCAATCAAAAAAATAAAAAAAAAAGATTTATACCAGTTGGTTATCCTTTAAGACTCATTTTCGAAAATTTATGCACACATCATCACCACGATACTTCATGTTGTCGCTACTGTCAAGCGTTGGCACGCATTTGGAACGGGCCCCCCTTGAGACCTAGTAACGCTATCGTTTTAATGCAGGTCGGAAGGACCAACAAATTTCATGTTAACCTATACACCGGTCATTGTTTTTTTCATTTGACGCTCTCGTCAACCTGAGGTTGCAGTTGGGAGAAAGTAGTTTAACTTGTTTTCATCAAAATGAAAGGGGTATTCTGAACCATTCTATAAAAGATGCTCCAAACGTGATCCAGTTGTTCAGTTTGTTCTTTACTTCAGTGTGGTCAGTTTCTGGTGGTGTCGGGTCGTTGTGAAATATGAATAAATCAAAAGTGCTAATTGCTGCAATTGTAGTAGCAATTTCTGCCTGTATTAGTAGCACAGTGGCAAGCATTTACACCTACGGAACTTACGATAGCAGTCTTCAAACTTGTTTTTACTACAAAATTTTTAAAGGCGAACGAAATCCTATGTACTTGCAAGTTGATGCCGTAAGTAGTTGTTTTTTTGTTTTGTTTTTTTTTTTTTTGGTTTGCTTATCCTTTGCTAGTGAATAGTGAAAATAGTGCAAATGGCATACAAGTGACGCGGCAAGTCTTTGGAGAACAAGTTAAAGTGTTCAAGATAAAAAAGGAACGGAATTATGTTTATAAAACTGTTTAATGAATTGCTAATAAAATCATTCAGTTACAAGAATTCACTGTAATATGAACTATTAAGATTCGTACTGTATCCTGTTTTCCCAAGTGACCCTATAGTTGAACGATATAATTTGGTGATTTGGAATGTTTTGCAAAATAGTGATTGTTTTAGAGATAACCGTGAAAACTCATACAGCCTCAGTAAATTTTGGTCAGCTCTGCTATGGAATTTGCATGTATGTCTAAACTGTATCCACTAATGTAAAATCAATCGTGCAAAGTACTTAAAACTGTTACAGGATGTCTCGAAGTTTGTTAAATATCGTTTAAAACTTTTGGAAAACACTTTTCTACACCATTTTACAACAACTATTGATATTTCCTTATCTAGCCAAGAAATTCTCCTTGTAAACTATAATTAACACAAGACTTAGCGTGAAAACTGTTTCTGATGATGAAATACATTGATGTTCAAAAAAATACTTTAAATAAAAATAATTTTAACCGTGTTTAACCGTTTATAGAAAACGGTACAACAATACGAAAAGAAGACAAAAACGTTTGGGAAACCGTAAATACAAACTTCGAAAAAAAACAAGGCTAATTTATAAGGCGTAAAAAATCTCGAGACAAAGTAAAAAATACATGGGCAAGCGTAAAAATCCTGGGAATGCTCTATAGCTAAAAACAATATGAATAATAGTGGAAAGCCACCTTTGCAGTGACATGTGATCAGTGATTTTTTTTTTTTTTACTGTTTTGAGCTGTATGTCATATCTCATCATTAGGATAGTGTCCAAAACATGGAAGCTTACGAATACAAAGTTGCAAATCGTATCAGGGGCATAAGTGGAACGAAACAAGAAGATCCATACCGCAATATAGTGTAAAAGTGTCATGGATGTATGGCATCCTTTGAAAGATGCTAGTTGATCGAAGGAGGAACTACAGTTGAAGATTTGTTCATACACCGGAAGGAGACAGAGAGCCTACCTACCAGTCGTAATGAATGCAGCAGAAACAATGACAACCACAGCTTTATCGCCAAGTGACCTGGTCCATATCTGAGCAGAAGCTGTTGCAAATACTGAGAAAGAACTGATGGCGGCTGTTGTGAACATAAATTCTTGTGACAGTGAGTGCGTCGCAGATCGAAAAATTGCCAACAGGCGTACAGAGGGACTATACATACTTTTGAAATTTGTAAATCGTCTCCGGATAACTTTACTCGATCATTCTGTTGCTAAGACGGAGTAGCAACTAACGAATAAATTCCAGAAAAATCAACCTAAATTTGAGACCGCTATGGCAACGTTTTGCAATAACTGCCAAAGTGCCGGGACCTGGAAATACTGCTAACAATATGCTTGTTGGATTTACGATTTACGTGTTGGAGAAGATATGTGTAGATATGTAGAACTATGCTAGAATCAAATAAAATTTAATAAATACATAAAAGAGAATGTAGCGATATGCCGTCATACTTTATATTAAAACAAATACATAAACAATATATAAATACATAGTATGTACGTGAACAAACTAGCTTGATGTTAGGTCGGATTGTACACTGTAACATGTTGCTTGTTGAGGCAGCCCAGTGATAAACGGACCAATATCAAATCCCATCTGAATTGTTCCTTCGTACGTTGAACTGACTGTGCTGCTCAAAATATGTTAAAGAATCCTGCAATGGCAAGCTGAAACCTCTCGTGGATATAGAGCCAAAGAAGACGAAATAGCGGGATAAATAATGCCCTAATTATATGTGTAATGTAATAACACATAAAACTTAACTATTTAGTACATTCTTGTATAGCATTTTGTCATTTAAAGATTTTTATTAGGACAATAAAGACAAACTTTAGTTTTTGCATAATCAACTCTCTGACAACTAATTGTATCCTTTTCAGCGTTCAAGTTGTTGTACGAAAAATGTGTCTCTTAAAATAAAGTGCGACTACGAAAATATATCCAATATCTTGTCATGTCATGATCAAATTGCAATGACACTAAAATACATCTTTCATATTAACATAAACGAAATTAACTACGCCGAATTCAGAGAAAACTAACATTTTGTTTTCCAATCAAAATAAAATATCGTCAGAATACAACAAATGTATTAAACGGATACGTTTGAGTTGGAGATGGGTTAAAAAATTAGTCCACTGAAAATTTTGTAATGTGTAATATCAAAATTAAATTACTCTTTTATGTACATTTTTTTTATTGCCTTTATTGCCTAATCGTTTCAGGACATAAGCCAAAGACTCCAGTACTTACTGATTGAGCCAACTAAAAGATATTGGGATAGTGAAATGAATATTGATATATGGAATGAAGATGAACATAACAAGATTATTATCATAAAAGACAAAATCAATAAAAAGAAAATTACATCAAATGTTGAAATTTATGGCTACTGCACACCTGAAACAGTACAAACGTCGTTGCCAACCACTATTTCTACGCCTTCCACAACACAATCTACATCGTCATCTTCCACAATAACGCTGCCAACGATAACAACACCAACAACTCCTTCGACAACACCGTCTACAACAATGTCTACGGCTTCCACAACCCAATCTACATCATCATCTTCCACAATAACGCTGCCAACGATAACAACACCAACAACTCCTTCGACAACACCGTCTACAACAATGTCTACGCCTTCCACAACCCAATCTACTTCGTCATCTTCCACAATAACGCTGCCAACGATAACAACACCAACAACTCCTTCGACAACGCCGTCTACAACAATGTCTACGCCTTCCACAACCCAATCTACTTCGTCATCTTCCACAATAACGCTGCCAACGATAACAACACCCACAACTCCTTCAACAACACCATCTACGACTTTGTCTACAGCGTCAACAATGCCATCTACATCATCATCTTCCACAATAACGCTGCCAACGATAACAACACCAACAACTCCTTCGACAACACCGTCTACAACAATGTCTACGCCTTCCACAACCCAATCTACTTCGTCATCTTCCACAATAACGTTGCCAACGATAACAACACCAACAACTCCTTCGACAACACCGTCTACAACAATGTCAACGCCTTCCACAACCCAATCTACTTCGTCATCTTCCACAATAACGCTGCCAACGATAACAACACCAACAACTCCTTCGACAACACCGTCTACAACAATGTCTACGCCTTCCACAACCCAATCTACTTCGTCATCTTCCACAATAACGCTGCCAACGATAACAACACCAACAACTCCTTCGACAACACCGTCTACAACAATGTCTACGCCTTCCACAACCCAATCTACATCATCATCTTCCACAATAACGCTGCCAACGATAACAACACCAACAACTCCTTCGACAACACCGTCTACAACAATGTCTACGCCTTCCACAACACAATCTACATCGTCATCTTCCACAATAACGCTGCCAACGATAACAACACCAACAACTCCTTCGACAACACCGTCTACAACAATGTCAACGCCTTCCACAACCCAATCTACTACGTCTTCTACAACGTTATCTTCCACAATTACACTGCCAACTTTGTCGACTAGATCAACTCCTGGAACGCCTCCAACTACTCCATCCACTGTTCCAACATCTCCTTCGACCACACCTAATACAACGCCGTCTACCACGTTATCTTCTACCATTACACTTCCAACTTTGTCGACAAGACCAACTCCTGGAACGTCTCCAACAACGCCGTCCACGGTTCCAACAACTCCTTCGACAACACCTTCAACAACACCGTCTACAACGCCATCTACAACGCCAACTCCTACAATAACGGTTCCCCCTTCATCGTCCCAAACAACACCTGGAACTTCACCAACAACACCGTCCACTGTTCCCACAACTCCTTCGACAACTCCTTCTACAACGTTGTCTTCCACAATTACACTTCCAACTTTGTCAACTAGACCTACTGTTGGAACGTCTCCAACAACGCCGTCCACGGTTCCAACAACTCCTTCGACAACACCTTCAACTACACCATCTACAACGCCAACTCCCACAATAACGGTTCCCACTTCATCGTCCCAAACAACACCTGGAACTTCACCAACAACGCCGTCCACTGTTCCCACAACTCCTTCGACAACTCCTTCTACAACGTTGTCTTCCACAATTACACTTCCAACTTTGTCGACTAGACCTACTGCTGGAACGCCTCCAACAACGCCGTCCACGGTTCCAACAACTCCTTCGACAACAACTTCAACCACACCGTCTACAACGCCATCTACAACGCCAACTCCCACAATAACGGTTCCCCCTTCATCGTCCCAAACAACACCTGGAACATCACCAACAACGCCGTCCACTGTTCCCACAACTCCTTCAACAACTCTTTCTACAACGTTGTCTTCCACAATTACACTTCCAACTTTGTCGACTAGACCTACTGCTGGAACGTCTCCAACGACGCCGTCCACGGTTCCAACAACTCCTTCGACAACACCTTCAACAACACCGTCTACAACGCCATCTACAACGCCAACTCCTACAATAACGGTTCCCCCTTCATCGTCCCAAACAACACCTGGAACTTCACCAACAACGCCGTCCACTGTTCCCACAACTCCTTCGACAACTCCTTCTACAACGTTGTCTTCCACAATTACACTTCCAACTTTGTCAACTAGACCTACTGTTGGAACGTCTCCAACAACGCCGTCCACGGTTCCAACAACTCCTTCGACAACACCTTCAACTACACCATCTACAACGCCAACTCCCACAATAACGGTTCCCACTTCATCGTCCCAAACAACACCTGGAACTTCACCAACAACGCCGTCCACTGTTCCCACAACTCCTTCGACAACTCCTTCTACAACGTTTTCTTCCACAATTACACTTCCAATTTTGTCGACTAGACCTACTGCTGGAACGCCTCCAACAACGCCGTCCACGGTTCCAACAACTCCTTCGACAACAGCTTCAACCACACCGTCTACAACGCCATCTACAACGCCAACTCCCACAATAACGGTTCCCACTTCATCGTCCCAAACAACACCTGGAACTTCACCAACAACGCCGTCCACTGTTCCCACAACTCCTTCGACAACTCCTTCGACAACGTTGTCTTCCACAATTACACTTCCAACTTTGTCGACTAGACCTACTGCTGGAACGCCTCCAACAACGCCGTCCACGGTTCCAACAACTCCTTCGACAACACCTTCAACTACACCATCTACAACGCCAACTCCCACAATAACGGTTCCCACTTCATCGTCCCAAACAACACCTGGAACATCACCAACAACGCCGTCCACTGTTCCCACAACTCCTTCGACAACTCCTTCGACAACGTTGTCTTCCACAATTACACTTCCAACTTTGTCGACTAGACCTACTGCTGGAACGTCTCCAACAACGCCGTCCACGGTTCCAACAACTCCTTCGACAACACCTTCAACAACACCGTCAACAACGCCATCTACAACGCCAACTCCCACAATAACGGTTCCCACTTCATCGTCCCAAACAACACCTGGAACATCACCAACAACGCCGTCCACTGTTCCCACAACTCCTTCGACAACTCCTTCGACAACGTTGTCTTCCACAATTACACTTCCAACTTTGTCGACTAGACCTACTGCTGGAACGTCTCCAACAACGCCGTCCACGGTTCCAACAACTCCTTCGACAACACCTTCAACAACACCGTCAACAACGCCATCTACAACGCCAACTCCCACAATAACGGTTCCCCCTTCATCGTCCCAAACAACACCTGAAATATCACCAACAACGCCGTCCACTGTTCCCACGACTCCTTCGACAACTCCTTCGACAACGTTATCTTCCACAATTACACTTCCAACTTTGTCGACTAGACCTACTGCTGGAACGTCTCCAACAACGCCGTCCACGGTTCCAACAACTCCTTCGACAACACCTTCAACAACACCGTCAACAACGCCATCTACAACGCCAACTCCCACAATAACGGTTCCCCCTTCATCGTCCCAAACAACACCTGGAACATCACCAACAACGCCGTCCACTGTACCCACAACTCCTTCGACAACTCCTTCTACAACGTTGTCTTCCACAATTACACTTCCAACTTTGTCGACTAGACCTACTGCTGGAACGCCTCCAACAACGCCGTCCACGGTTCCCACAACTCCTTCGACAACACCTTCAACTACACCATCTACAACGCCAACTCCCACAATAACGGTTCCCACTTCATCGTCCCAAACAACACCTGGAACATCACCAACAACGCCGTCCACTGTTCCCACAACTCCTTCGACAACTCCTTCGACAACGTTGTCTTCCACAATTACACTTCCAACTTTGTCGACCAGACCTACTGCTGGAACGTCTCCAACAACGCCGTCCACGGTTCCAACAACTCCTTCGACAACACCTTCAACAACACCGTCAACAACGCCATCTACAACGCCAACTCCCACAATAACGGTTCCCACTTCATCGTCCCAAACAACACCTGGAACATCACCAACAACGCCGTCCACTGTTCCCACAACTCCTTCGACAACTCCTTCGACAACGTTGTCTTCCACAATTACACTTCCAACTTTGTCGACTAGACCTACTACTGGAACGTCTCCAACAACGCCGTCCACGGTTCCAACAACTCCTTCGACAACACCTTCAACAACACCGTCTACAACGCCATCTACAACGCCAACTCCCACAATAACGGTTCCCCCTTCATCGTCCCAAACAACACCTGGAACATCACCAACAACGCCGTCCACTGTTCCCACAACTCCTTCGACAACTCCTTCTACAACGTTGTCTTCCACAATTACACTTCCAACTTTGTCGACTAGACCTACTGCTGGAACGCCTCCAACAACGCCGTCCACGGTTCCAACAACTCCTTCGACAACACCTTCAACAACACCGTCTACAACGCCATCTACAACACCAACTCCCACAATAACGGTTCCCCCTTCATCGTCCCAAACAACACCTGAAATATCACCAACAACGCCGCCCACTGTTCCCACGACTCCTTCGACAACTCCTTCGACAACGTTGTCTTCCACAATTACACTTCCAACTTTGTCGACTAGTCCTACTGCTGGAACGCCTCCAACAACGCCGTCCACGGTTCCAACAACTCCTTCGACAACACCTTCTACAACATCATCTACCACGTTGTCTTCCACAATTACACTTCCTGCTTCATCGACCCCAACAACACCTGGAACAACACCAACAACTCCACCTACTGTTCCAACAACTCCTTCGACGACTCCTTCTACAACATTGTCTTCCACAATTACACTTCCTACTTTGTCAATTAGACCAACTTCTGTAACGCCTCCAACCACGCCATCTACAACTCCTTCAACAACACCGTCTACAACTCCTTCGACAACACCGTCTACGACACCATCTACAACTGCTCCATCCACTGTTCCAACAACTCCTTCGACAACACCGTCCACTACCTCTACAATTTCATCAACAACTCGTACCTCATCAACAATAACGCTTCCAATAATTACGACACGTTCTACCGCACCGACTACAAGACCCACTGCTAATTCTAATGCAGTCCCTTCTATTCTTGGTGGTGGTTTGTTGGCACCTAGCTTTGGATTTAATTCACCATCAAAACCACCAAATATTTTTGGCCCTCAGCTTACCGTTACGGTTTCCACCAGCGGCCCGAAAGTTTCCGATTCACCCACAGTGTTTGTTGCGAGTAGCAATTCCGGCAACGTTGCGCCGAGTATAGCATCGTCCCAACAGCCACAAAGGCCACAGATAATATTACCTCTCTTCTTTGCAAAACCAACCCCACAGACCTTTCAGAAAATACGACTCTACTTAAATGGCATGAGGAAACCAGGCAACAAGAAACATTTTGCACATTGGCACCCACGATTAAAGTAATTAAAATGGCTTTCACTGCTCGTGTCAGGTGTGTTTTTACTTTGCTCAGTGCTTTGCACTGCTCACAGGTTTGTTTCAACAAACTGTCATGATCGTGCTGTGTCATGCTTTATCTTTAAACTAAAGAATTAAATCTTAAGTACGCTTAATATAACCTAGGCCTTTGAAGCAGTGTGGTGAAGCATCTGATTGTTAATCATAATTAGCTAATTCTAGCCTCCAATACACGGGAATAGCTCTTATTCTGGTGGTATAATTATCTTATGAGAAACGTCATATTTGTTTACTATGCATGCAACCCAAAAAAAGGAAGAATGTATGCAAGTATTTTAAAATCATTTATGATTGAAATAAAAAAAAGACTTTCTACAAATGAATATCAGGACAATGATTTGTGTTGAACATCATAAAACATGAGCATTACGTTGGTCGATTGTCTGTAGACATGTTAACTACTTTGAAGCGCACCGGCTGCAAACGGAATGACACATTTATCCCCCTCGCAAAACTGCACTTTGCTTTCACATAACATGCTTAATCAATCTTTACTTTTCAAGCACCCCCTTGTGCGAAAACGTAAAACACCTTCAGAATGCGCAAAGCATTCAGCTCCATGATCACACATGGGTGGATTTAAAGAGAAAGGCTTTTTTTGCGTGTGATCTGCATCGCTATAGTATATCAGAACGGAACAAACGGCACGATTTGCCTCACTGTGCACAAAAACCGTAGTTATTTTAGGGCTTTAATTTCACACGGCATCGATTAAGCATATAAATAACGGAATCGAGCAATCATGGTCTACTTTTAAATGTTTTATAACAAATATATATAGTTTTTTTAAATACTATACAAATACTGGTCTTTCATCGTTCAACGCTTACCAGCCTACACTCATTTTAGTTGTATTAAAAGATTCCTAGTGTTCTGCCTTGATTGCTATATTGACAAATTGCCAACGTGAAGAGTCTCACTAACAAGCACGAATTGTATTGGTAAACCTATTGAAGAAAAAGAGACCTCTGATATATGGATTGTCCATCTTTCACTAAGACAGTATGCAAATTTGACTGCAAGAACAGATAAATTTAACTGCTTTCATATTCAAATTCGACATTCAACGATCGCTTTTCAATGTCGTGCCCACCGGGAAGCATAGGTCAGCGTAACTTAAACGTGAGCCACCTTCAGTGAAGCGTTTGGGAAAACCCGGCAAAATATTTTAGGGTGAAGTGAAATATGTTACTGGCGTTTGAAAAAATACGATATACCTGGCTGGCGATGAGTTATCATTAATGAGTCATCTTTATAATAATAGATAATAGACTAAGACCCCCTGCTATTGTACATAACGAATAAAATGTGGTTTTAAAGCCAATTTTCTACGAATCGACCTAGTTTTTTTTAAATAAAATTGAATTGAACCTTTTGAAAAAAAAAGTTCTTGCGATTGGATTAATTGAATCGATTCTTGCTATCTTTTTGCCATTCTCAACAAAATATGGCCAAAACACATAACACCGTAAAATAAGACCATTCTTCTACTTTAAAATTCAAACCAAAATTCTTTAGGGTTTTGGATATTTTTACTTTCCTTTTTTTTACTTTTTACTTTTTTCGTCGCTAGAACTGGTTAACTCTGGTAATAAAAATGTTTGCATTTCATTTTTGTACATTCATACTTTTAAACTTTTTTCAGATTTTAAACTTTAACATGAATAAAAAACTGATATAGATAGTTCAGATGCTGATGAACATTCTATCAAATTTTAGTGCACTTATACCTAGTAAAAGTATCCAAAGCAGTAGTATGAATGTCAAATACAAAAGTGGTCTTAATCTATAGTCCGTCACTGCTTTCTTAATCTTTCAATTTAGAGAAAATGGAGATTTTTTTGTGAGTTTATTTCTTGCAGGCTTAGTAAAAATCAGAATCAGATCAGAAAAATCTAGCAGAACATTTTTAAAAAAATCTCAGGAATCATCATACTTGAGCAGCGTCATCATATGGCATATTTATGGTTCAGATAACGAAAATACGGACTATTGTCTCTGCCTGTCTGTATACCACTTATAAGCTTCATTAGTACCAGAGCGTCCCAGTGTGCATAAAATCCCAAGGCTAAGAAGATATTCTCAGTAAAATATTTAACACTGAACTTTCTTCAGCAGCTTTGGGCTGAACTTAATCAATCTAAGAATAAAGCCATTTGTTAAGAAACATTCACGTGATGAGAAAAGAGACAAATTTTGTTGATGACCAAGTGAGAGCTGTCATCTTGATAGACTGAACGCAGACGGAAACCATAGAGTGTTCAACAATCTGTATGGAAATGTAAAAGTTTCGAATGAATTTCATGGATAACAAAGTTTGAATTAAATATAGTCTTTTCCATAACCAATCAAATATTATCATCTTATAAAAAACGATTCTTATACTTTTTTTTTGTATTATTTTGACTTCAATCAATTACGAAAAGTACTACTTGTCTTCCACAGATAATTCTAGAGCATAAAAAATGCATCACAAGTAATATTATAAAATCGGTAAACAAAAACAACCATTCTGGTTCGATCCCCCAAATATGATCGTTGTGTCTTGCCTAACTTTGGTCTATTTCTTCTTAAATATTTAAATTTAATTAAATCCACATTTTTTATGTAAAGGTTCACTGCAATCAAATACGAGCATAAAAAAGTATAAAAATTTTATTCACCCTTCATCGTTAACCCAGAAAAAATATATTATGCAAAAAAAACTCTCTAACCTTCAGGAAATCTTGTTTTTTAGTAATATAGACGATGGCTCCAATGAGTGTGCACCAATCCATTAGAGAACTCTTCGCAAAAAAAATGCGATAAAACTGATCTGATAGGCTCTCATGTGTAGGTCAGATTGTAGAACATACGGTGCATGCATCACCTTCCTGTGGCAATCGGCGACATCGTCATCATGGCCATTACTACAATTAGGCACCGCAAACAAATGACGAATTTGTTTAAACAAATGCTCCCTAATTTTTGTCAACTCACAGGCGGAACTTCGCACAGGAAGTGTGGAACACAAGCAAGCAGGCACGTACATCACACTTCACACTATTTCCGTTCTGAGCAGCAGGTTACCTAATGGATGGGAATTTCCCAAAAACCGCGTACTATGGTCGAATGCTCGCTCTAACCGTGGTTAATGTTTGCTCAACATACAGCCGCCGTCCAAAAACGAACCGCAAACCGCCCCGTTTCGGTGGTGAAGCACCATCAATCCAGGAACAATGGTACTGGTTTTTGTGGATCCCGCATGTCTGTAAAGCTCCATTAAGCGCCATTCAGCGTTGCAAGCTTATCGTCTGTGTTCAGCTGCCAAACGTTCCGCCGTGAGCAGAGTCAACAGATTGATCTCGGGCTACTCTCGCGAGACTCGCAACGTTCGCGACGCGAACAACTCTGCAAAAAACACAACGATCGCGTCTCGTTCGCTCTGAGTAATGCGTGTGGGGTGATGCTCGGTTCGATACCCGGGCCATATGGGTGTGCGTCATGCTGCTGGTACGTATGCGCGGTTTATAGTGGCGCACCGGTCGAACAAGTTTCCAGTGCTCGGCAAACCAGATCTCGGAAAGGTTGCCGGACCCGAACCCGGGGCAGACAGACAGACCTGTACAAGTTTTGCCTTTTTTTTTTTGGTTCTTGCTTTGGAATACGCCGTGTGCTAAGATTTCCGTTGCTGGTGCGGTGAGTGTTTGTGTGTATGGCAAGTAAGTGACCGCGGATGCCATTGTGAGTGTGAGATTAGATGACCTGTCGCGGCTCGGGACCAGCGGGATAATCAGTAATTCTTGTCCAGTCCAGTGTGCTGTTCGGTTGACCAAAATGCGCTGGCCGTAACCCGTGCAGTGTGTGTTCTGTGGTGTGCCAGTACATTCTACTCGAAGCAGTGGGTTTTCGCAAAGTCCAAAAACCCGTTACCCTAATACCGGAACATTAACCGGGAACGGTGTTAGTCCACGTCGTATGGGATAAGTCAGAACCAGAACCTGGAGATCCTGCGACAGCGTGAAGCTTTCGAAGACGATTTAGTGTGATCAAGAGTGTGTGTGCGTGTGTGTTTGTGTGTGAGTGTGGCGTGACAAAAAGCTTGTGCAACGGGAAGATTATTTCACTGACCTGCTGTGTCCAGTGATAATTTTCATCTAAAATATCCACAACGGTAAGCAATGCAGCCTAAACATTGGTTGTTTCCTACAAGTACATTTCGACTAAACACCCTTGAAAGCGATCGTTCTTCATTTAGCTGCTAGCGCCAGTACGTTCTACTGGATGACAAGACACACACTAACGGTTCTTATCAGACGATTCCGGCACAGGTCATCACCCAGAGGCTGAACTCTGAAGTTAATTTTATGCTCCCATACAAATGCTGTGCTGGAAATACGAAACGGCCTACCACACTCGTAAAACTCAGGTTTAGCCATTCTCCCGCTCAGGGTCGCTTGTAGTGTTCTGAGACAATCAATATACACCACACATCATTGTGTGTCGCGTCTTTTAAGGTCTTGGCATGTTGTCCTTGCATTTGACTCTATGGTCGGTTTCATCTTGTCGGTTCGCTGTGGGTTCAGGGACAGGCGGTACGCGTCTTCATATACATCATGGAACATCGAACAATTAGTTAACCGACGTTTTTTTTTTTTTTTGTGAGCATTAAATTAAACTAGAGGAAACTTTGCTCCCACTAGTAAGTGAACATTCGTAAACGAAGTGTCAACCGTACCAAACAGAACAGTGGTGTACAGTTAAGGTTTATTATCATGCGAGAGACACCACACGAACTTCCATCCTTGGACGCGTATTGTGTGGTATTGAACTGTGGACGTTGAAGCTGATTTGTCGGTTAGTGGGAACCGGTTTGCGGTTTCGATGTTAGCCTTGCGCCTCCTCCTGGTACACATTTCTCAGATGACATACGTTTCCATGTTGTCTCACATAGTGTTGTTCGTTTTATGATTGGTAACAGCAACCAAAAACAGAAAAAAAGCTCCCCATCAAAAAGAAAGCGTTTTCACTACACGACATGGCGTTGCAAAGAAAGGTGCGAAATTTTGCATGTTTGCTTAAATTTGCAAATGAAGTAGCAGACAAAAAGGATGGCATCAACAATACGGCTGCATGTGATCAATGTACCTATTGATATTTAAATGAATTGAAATGAATGTAATACAAAAATACACTCACACGCTAATAAGATATTCACAGAAAATGCTAAATAGGGGTTGTTCGTTTGCAACCTGCTGAATTGAAGTCGGAAGTTGGCTTTAAATATTTTTGTAGTTGTGTGGTTGAATTTTGTATAAAACTTTTATACATAATCTAAATCTTTAACAAAAGCGAATGCTGTACGTAGTAACGTGCTTAATTTGAATAATTTAAAAGCCTCTGTGTGGGGTCCAGTGGTGTAGGCGACAACGGCGCACCGGGCAGGACCGGGGTTGAAATCCCAACCAACCACGTGGTATCGGCAGTTTAGAAAGTCATTTTCGATGGCCGGCATGACCTTAGAGCCCGTTAAGCCAACAAGATGAAGAAGAAGAAGAAAAGCCTCTTTAGCCAAGTCCCATTTCGCGAGTCAAGTCTTATCCGACCTATTTGGTACCTATAGATCTTTGCAAGCCATCAGAAAGTCTAGATCGTACCATCCAGCTGAGCGTTAAGCCACGGAGAAGTTTTCCTTCTCTAGTTTTCCATACTATAGTGAGTAAGGGACCTCAAATCCCATCCATCAGGACCGTTTCCCCGTAGTGAGGACTAACTATCTTACTACGTGGTATTTTGCAAGCCTAGTAAGCCATTCGAAGGCCGGCATGACCTAGAATAGAACGCCGTTAAGCCTAAGAAGAAGTTGAATAGTTAAAAATGTCTGACATATCCTGTTGAAACTTCAAGTTTGGAACAGTTGAGACAGATAGGATTTAGTGCGAAATTTTTGTGAGAAAACTATTTTTTAATTCATTTAAAAATTAAAAATAACATAAAACATACAGTTGTCGATATGAAGAAGCTTTTGGAAGACTTCGTTTAAAATACTGCTCTTTGAAATGCAACAAAAGATCAAGACTTCAAACCGGATACAAACAGATACAACAAATTGATGTTTTTAATCGGTAAACAAGATTGTATGAGACTGGATTGAGGCTGACGTGGTCCATCTGGATGTTCGCCCAGTAAGCTTAAATTAATTATTAGGCTAATAAAACCCTGGCAGGTTGTACTATGAGACAAATACAAATAATATTACACTTCGTGTCTTTCTTCTAGATTGAGATGTGAAATTCATTTTTGATTGCTGATTTGATTGGACCCGCATGATACCATTGATAATCGTTTACTGGTACCTGTAGGCACCAATAATATCAGACCAATATTTTGTCTTCACATTATTTCGATTGACTCCTCGAAAGCTGTAAAATGCTTTGTTTTGTTGTGCGCAAATAGGCGGCATATCCCCTTGAAGTTAAGCATTGATAATGTGTTCGATGAGATCAGTCGGGAGTTCTTGGACTTTTCAAAATGTATTCAAAGAACGGACGACATGACGGACTGAAGCATCCACTTGAGTACACAATATGCATGGATTGTCCACCAATATAATCCAAAATTAATAATTACGGATGGTTCAACGCCATTTAGTGTTTGTCAATATACCCACACAAATTCAACCCTCCAACCAACCCATTTTCAATCCTATTTCGAAAAGCTAGTGCATTTTTTTACCTTTCATTTCAATGGGTTTAAATTTAGCCAAATGATAATACGATTTTCATTACATTGAGGATAAAGGGTAGATAATTACTTACAAGAAAATGATTACTCTCGGACGTCCTCCTTTTTTTCTGCACCCGGATGGTGATCCATCGTTTGGATGACGTCATGAAATCCTATTCGGTGGCTGACAGAAGTAGGTGTGGTTGAAGTAGCTTCTCTGAAACGAAACAATCGTGAGATTGCAAAATAAAGCAATTTCGTACATGGGATAATGGAAGGATTCATTGATGATGATGAGTGTATCTAGTGATCTTTAAGTACCTCCCATCAGGTTTGGAAACTACAAAAAGCGGTTTCAATTTAGCATTGGAATCGATGCAAGTTTTAATTTCATTGACATGTATATTTAATGATGAATATTCCAACACTTCTGGTAACAGGTTGGAACACTAGATCAACAGATTGTAGACACTCCGGAAAGCCGTCAGATAAAGAGATTCCTCCGGGTGTGGGGGATTCGAATGGGAGAAAAAAAAGTAAAAGAAGAGGATGATCCATCGTACACATTATGCGTCCGAGCGAGAGACCCGTACGGCCGAAACCAATCTAAGCATTCAACAACAAACGACCAACCGGTTACGTTCGTTTCACACGACCATTCCGGCGGGTGGAACATCTTTTCCGCGTTTTTCAAAAACATTTTGCCAGTCAGTCTGTTAGTTCGTTTCATCCAGTGCGAACGTGAAGACGTTTTGGGGCACGAATTCCTCACCGGTGGCAAATTTCGCAGGACAGTTTCTGGTATACTTAACATCCGTAGAACACATACTCCCTGGACGTATTGGTTGGCACACAAAGATATCTTCGACCTTGTGGAACATCAAATAGGGTGGGATCGATCGAACGTATCTGCTGCAGATGGCTGTGTCTATTAGAGCAAGTTCACCCTCCGCTGGATAGTGTGATAGACCGGTTGACCTTTGTGTCACAGTTGCGTTCCGATATCGTGCAGTAGTAGTAAATGGTTATCGGAAATGGGAACCGTCCTAGAGGGTTTTAAGATCGTTTCAATATATTTTGCGCTCCAAGAAATGGTTGCACCGAATTCAAGGCTTTTTCATTGACATCGGTTGTTACCTCGACCACATATTACTGAATTTCGTTCCGAATAGCTTGCGAGCGTGTGTCCGCTTCTTGCAAGTGCTAATAGACGGTCGCGCTCGATATTTACAGTGTGCGAGAAGGTGTGCGCCGTCCCACGACGTCGTACAAGTCGTGAATGACGGCGTCGTGGTGTGTGCAGTGTATTTCTGGGTTTTTCTGATGACGTCGGAAGAATTCCAGTTCTAAACGTTTTGACACTGTGATAATAGAGTCTCGGTATACGGTTCCGCTCGCCGTTTGCCTTTTCTGCCTTGCTGCTATTGAAGCGGTCTACGAATCAGGCACCTCAAACCGGTCCCGTTCACGACTCACGCCGCAATAATTGAGCTTTCCGTAGTATGGCACGTTGGTGCTGGTGGAAGAAATTTAATTATTTTGAAATCAGTCAAGTCATAATGCTATCAGAGTTCAGAATTCAAATAATGATAGCTGAAAGTTGTTGTTGGCTTAACGTCCGGATGGGATTTGAACCCCGGTCCTGCCGCCGCGTGAGGAGCCTTGAGGCGCCGTCTATCGCCACTATCCTGACTTTAAATAAGCTGTCCTCTGATGGTCGATCAATAAAAGAAACATTATTAGAACAACTAGCTTAAAGATCCTCAAGATCGTATGTTATCTTTCGACTACTCTTAATTATCTTCTTCATCCATTCTCCACTAAACTAACATCTTGCCCACCCTCTTTCTTTGTAGACTTTTCGCTTCCGGTTCAAAATGCGTCCCAATTCCAGGGTACTATGTATCCTGGCGGTGGCTCTTCTGGTCAGCGTGATCGCTGTAGCCAACGCAGCCAATAATCCCAGAGCAGGTTTGCAAAAGCCGGCAGGAGCGAATCAGCAGCAACCGAACCGATTGCATGCACCAACCGCCAACACAAAGCTGGTGTCGGACAGTGTCACCAACTTGGCCGCAAGGATCGCCAACGCGCTCTCGAACCAGAAAAGCAAAACGGAAATCTTTTCCCCCGTCAGCATAGCTGGCGCACTGTCGCTGCTGCTGCTTGGCTCCGGCGGTCAAACGCAGCAGGAGCTGCTTAATGTAATGGGCTTGAACAAGGGGCAGCTCTCGTTCCAGGAGATACACATGAGCTTCGGCCGACTGTTTCAGGATCTGGTGTCGAATGATCCGAGTTTGGAGCCATTAGTTACCTGGCGCTTGAACGACAAATGCAACCGGTACGATGAGGAGGAGGACGAAGAGGAAGAGTTCGTACAGTCGCAGTCACCGAGCAACCCGAACGAGTAAGTTTAAAATTTATTGTTCACAAACGTAAGCTTTTACTTTTGAGCTGGCTGCACTGTGGTGTCTTTTCGGGGTTTTTCGCAAAAACGGTTTTTTCGATTCTTATCGCTTGTGTTTGAAATAGTTCGGAGCATCGTTTGTCACATTTCCTTGTATTTGTTTGTTAAAAAATGCCTCGTCTTTTGCCACCGATACACTGTCAAGTGATAGGATCCAGCTTCATGACAGTCATATTCTTGCAGCATCGATATGAGTTCAGCCTTGGGATTATTTTAAAGCTCTGATACTAGGAACATGCAGGATTGGGGAACGGCTTGTGGTGTCGGTAATGGTGAAAGCTCCACCAATTGTAGCTAACAGCGAAGATCCTCGAATAGCAATGTATTTAGTTCTATGGTGGATGGATCATGCCATTACATTAACCATTTTTCTTCCCTTTTATGACAACCTAACCGTTATCGGTCCTGGCCAGTCAAGTCTGACTATCTGTGACTTGACTCATTCGTCATATTCCACAGCATAACGGATTAATTTGTATTAACAATCACTCCGATGATGACGTTCTGAAACACGTCTCCCCTGGCCTGGAAACTAGCTTCGTAAGCTTTAAATTGCACTTTATTGCTTCTTTTCGAACGCACGTTATTTTAGCACTTTTGACCAAGAAACATACTGAGTGAGTTTGCCATTTGCACATCTGGCTCATCGCGCGACCTCATTATCACTGTTTATCCATAAATGATCACCAGCAATATGCAATTTCTCCCCTCCCAATATGGGCGTTGGTTTTGTATTCATCCCCTTTCTCGCGAACCATCCTCCTCACACGAATATCCAACAGATACCCGAGCCACCAGATATCGGTTGCAAATGGCGTATTTCTGCAGCGTGGTTACACGCCCAGCGAACGTTTCCTGCGTCTAGCGAAACACATCTACCAAGGCACCGTCACGGATCTAGACTTTGAGCGCGATAGTAGCGGTGCGACCGCGTTCATTAACGACTGGTGTACGGCGGCAACCAATGGGAAGATCAAAGAAATCGTAACGGAGAACATCCTGCGTAATACGCGCCTAATTGTGGCGAACGCACTGTACTTCAAGGCGACGTGGGAATCGACATTTTCACCGTACGGCACGCGGCAGAGACCGTTCTATCCGGACGGTGAGCAAGAGCCGGCGATCAGTGTGGATTCGATGGCCACTACGGGATGCTTCCCGTACTACAATGCAACGGCTGAGTATGATCTGCAGATCATTGGGCTACCGTACGAGATGGGCCTCTCGACCATGTACATCATCCTGCCGAATGGATCGAACCGACAGAAGATGCGCGATACGCTGAGAAACTTGGAAGCGGCACAACTCAACTGGTTGATCGATCGAATGACAGTAAGGAAGGGTAGGGTGTTGCTACCGAAGCTTAACATTTCGAACCGTATACGTTTGAGCAGCATTCTGCAAAGTCTGCAAGTTCGAGATCTGTTCGATCCGACACGCAGCAATTTGACGAAAATCTTCAATGATAAACCAACGGATCCAATCATAGATTCTATCCATGAAAGTGAGACCGTTCGTCCGCCCAACCTTCAAAACCGTGTCGACGTACCGGACACACCAAAACCACGACCTGCTACACAGAAACCAACCACCAAAGCTCCGGTACAACAGCAAACGGGACAACGACCACAAAATCCACAGCAAGGGTCTGTACAGTCGGGACCTGCCCTACCAAGCAATGTGGTAAGAGAAATATTTATTAACATAACGGCCCAAGATTGTCAGTTGATCGAAAACTGCCAACACACGAACAGCAGATGTATGTGCAATCGCATACCAACCGGCGATCAAAGCTCCGGCTGTGGAGGCCATTTAGCGAAACACTATTACGATAATAATAACAAGCGATGTCTGTACAGCGTTAATCCTAATTCGCTCCGTACGTACATCTGTTTGAAGCCAAACTATCAGCCCGTGCCACCACTGACCACGCGGAATGAATGTGAACGAAGGGCTGGATGTAAAATGTTACTAAACGCCTGTTACTGCTGTCAGACCGGTGGACAAATGCAAGTACTGCAACAGTCCCAGTACCAAACGACGGCGAATAGTCAACCGATGTTAGCAAATCGGTTCGCTGTGGATCAAGCAACTAATAACGCAGGTCAGACAAATCAACGTGTACCTGGTACGGAGGCATATACTTGCAACTCTATCCCACAACTGGACGGTAACTCTTGCCAATATTATGGGTTCCGTTGGATAGCGGCACAAAATGTTTGCGTCGACACGAAAACATGCACAGTGCAACGTATCAAGAAGCGGCAGGCTCCGGCCTATTATGTCCGCACACCACAAGTTACCTCGCGTCAAGCGCAGCCACCGTTCTATCAAACATCTCAACAGCAACAACCACAAACGGTGCAGCAGCAGCAGCTACAGCAGCAGTCGTTACGATACCAGCCACAGCTGCAAAGTAGATTCGAGGTAGAACAACAACAGAACGCAGAGGTAAGGTTGCCGCAGCAATATCAAGTACAACAACCGCAAAGACCACAAGCAGTTTTACAGCAGCAACAACAGCCTCAACAGATACAGCGACAACCTCAGCAGCAACAGCTTCAGCAGGTACCGCGACAACCTCAGCAGCAACAGCCACAGCAGACACAACGTCAACCTCAGCAGCAACAGGTACAACAGGTACAACGACAGCAACCACAACAGTTACCACAACAAGTGCAACAACCCCAACAGCCCCAACAATCATCTCCACAAGACCAACGACAACCAACACGGCTATATGATTCTGTGTACGTCAACGAGGTCATCACCCAAGTGACGCTGGACGTGAATGAACAGGGTACGGAAGGTGGTGCAGTGACGGCGGCGCTTATTGATCGCATTGGGCCCGACTATTCCTTCGTCGTCGATAGGCCCTTTTTGATCTTCATCCGTAACGACAAAACGAAGCTACCACTGTTTTATGGCGTAGTGTACGATCCTAGGCCTTAGAGCGTCTAGCGTTAGAGGCCTTACCCCAAACGTGCTACAATGTATAGTCTCTAATCATCACCTTTCCGTCAGTATTCTTCAGAGATAATACCTTTTAAGTGCGCGCTGAGCGAGAACGATGCAAAGAGTTTAATGTTAGTGTATAAAGTGTACTTAACAAATCGAACACCTTAAATAATGCAAAAATAAACATGAATAACACATGGTGACATATTTCGTTCGCTTTGTCGTATAAATTAGATGAGTTTGGTTTGTGATTTACTATTAATCACCGAGAGTGTCGACGGTTGACCTTTCAGAACATATCAGATCTATTACTCTAAAGAAGCACGCAGCCTTTCTCAGACAAGCGCGGACGGTATCTTACGAGCGAGAATGATGCAAGACATGAATTACCAAAAAAAAAAAAACAAGTTTAGCGCGTTTTTGGACCACATCTTGAGATTTCATATTTCGCAGAATATACACCCGGTTGAAACCTGTTCACCGGGGGGCCTTGGATTTTCCTAACTTTTGACATAAATTATAGCAACCTCATCCGTACTGGCGTGCCTGGCTCCGAATAAATTGCGATAAACTGTGCCATATACATAGATTTTGATAAAGTCGGGTGGAGTTCTACCACTAGTGATCGATCCTGTTCTTTTCGCTTTCGACTATCTCTGACATTAATTGCCCATAGCTAAAGTTTCCGGGATATAAAACAACACCGGCCAAGCCCATTTCAATGTAGTTTGGTGGATTTGCGAGACACGAACCAGTCTAGGCTGATGTATATAATCATTTAACGAAATTCCAACTATTTGCCAATGTTGTATTTGTTGTGCCGGATTGAAAATGAATAAATACTTTATATCTTTCTTTGGGACTCCTTACAAAGAGTTTTTAACCCTCGATGGTGATTTGAATAGAAGAGAGTATTTACAACTCTTTTGCGAGTCGTTAAAATGAAAATTCACAGGGAGTTAGTTGCTGGGTTGTTTAGGGTGAAGAGCTCGAGAAGTGCGGAGAGCTACCTAGTGAGGGCGAAGAACTTGAACTGTACGAAGAGCTACCAAACTGAGGGCGAAGCTTACATGGCTTCGCCCTGTAAGCCAACTTGGAAACGAAATGGGTTATAAAGACGAGTTATTTTCTACTAGTGAAATACATGCTTTGAATTTAAGTGCGAAGTTACCCTTTTGAAATAGATTACCACACTCAGAGTTCTCAGTTCCATGTTGGGAACCTCGGAGTGGTAGTCTGTTGTAGGGAATAGTACTCGGCCCCGAGATGTTTGAATTGGGGCCCCGCTGAAAGAGACTCCTATTCTCACTTATCCCCTCCCATCAACACTTTTGATTTTGATGGTTATGGGTCCTGACATTTCATTCCGCCAAAGGCCTCCAAACAACTTGATCCACCACTGGAGATGAGACCTCCCGGTAGCTCTCCAGCTCACATACCTAAATGTTTGTTCTTAATTCTCTTCTAATAAGTTTGTAAGTGTGTTATGAGTCTCGCAAATGTTTTATGTCCTGGAAAAAGCCTTTATATTTAATAATTCACAAAAAGAGTGCCACAAAAAAGTGAGATTTTAAGAACCATTTTTAATTAAGCGCTGTGGGTGAGTATGATGTGTCTCAATTTTTACTTCCGTCGAACTTCGCTGTACCTCGCATTAAAATATTAAACTCCAAACAATCTCGCTCGATTCAATGTGGTGTTCTGGTTTTTCCTCACTACTGATCTACTTTACTAATTTTCAATTTAATAGTTATCTAATTTGACTGTTTTATAGCACATTACAAAAATACACACACATTCTCAAAATAGTTTCCTCATCCTGTTCGACTGCGAGCCTAGATTCATGACATTTTTTCTCATTTTTCTTGCCCTTTTTCACCTCGTTTTCTTTTAGCTACCCGCCCGACTATGATCCCGCTGCGCACGAAATTTCGCTCGCAAACGGCATATTTGTCCAGCGTACCATCCAGCTGAGTGACGCATATCGCAGCCAATCGTCCATGTACTACAACTCGGAGGTTCAATCACTTGACTTCGAGCTGGATGCCGCGGGTTCGACGAAGCAAATTAATGCGTGGGTTAGCGAAAAGACACACGGCAAGCTGCCGAACATTCTGCCCTCCACCCTGCCGGCCAGCTCAATCATGGTACTGGCCAGCGCCATGTACTTTAAAGCCTTGTGGGCGGAAACGTTCATCGACGGTGCGACGAAACCGCGCGAGTTTTACCCGGACGGTAAGGATAAACCGTCCGTAATGGTGGATATGATGGCGCACGGTGGTTGCTTCCCGTTCTACGAATCACCCGAGCTGGATGCACGCATCATTGGGATACCGTACAAGAACAATCTGACCACGATGTACGTGATCATGCCGAACGATTCGAACCGGGCGAAGCTGCAGCGTCTCATCCCGAAGCTGACCAGTGACAATGTGCAGCAAATGATCGATCGTATGACGATCAAAACGTCGATCATACTGTTTCCCAAGATGCACATCAGCAACACGATCGATCTGAAGCGAGTGCTGCAGCAGATGGGTGTCAGTTCGTTGTTTAAGGCGGAGCGTAGCAACCTTTCGGCAATGCTGCAAGAACCTTCAACGGATATCTTCAGCAATCGTGTGCAAGGTGGTGCTGCTACACCGCCCATGTCACCAGCCGTAAACATGCCCAACTATGTGGCCCGACCTTCCGCAGGATTGTCGTACGATTTGAAGGAAATGCTAATATTCCCACGTGTCGGAAACGATACAACGGAAGTAACGACAGACGTACCGGCCACCGATACGACGGAACCACTAACAACGGAAGCTGTCCCACAAACGATCGTGCCGCTAACTAACCGACCGAGCAGGTCTGGACGTGGACGAAGCAGACGCGACGTTAGCTATAAAGTGCCGAGCACGGGTAAGCTGCACGCGGCAGCCGGTCCACTTACCAGTAAGGATTTTATCCTCAACAAACGTATCGTGAAGGAGAGTGGCCCGGTAGGCAAGAAGGGTTTGCGAAGGCGCAGCAAACGCGCGGCCCAGCAGCTGTATGTAAGCAATGCCGTACATCAGGTGGATCTGGAGGTAAACGAGACGGGTACGGAGGGCGGCGCAGCTACAATTGTGACACTTAACCGTTCCGGCACTAGTATCGTGTTCCGTGCGGAGGCACCATTTTTGCTATTGATTCGCAACGATCGTACCGGGTTGCCGTTATTCTATGGACCGATTTATCATCCGTCTAGCTGAAGAAATTGTGTAGTTTCGAGCAAGCACACTGTGCTGGCTTGAGAGCCTTGATCGTTCCAGTGCAATTTCAGATCAAAAGCGACAAGAACACGCCTACGGTCGAGAATAGGATTTAAAGAGCATTTGCTCCCCCCAGTTTGGGGAACTGACTAGAAATTATGTTTTATGGAAGCATCTAAACAGAGCCGAAACTATTTGCTAACCTGTTATAGATTGTATGCAATTTTTATAAATAATAAATCTACATATACCGGACATGTGGATGTCGTTGGTTTTTGTATATACTTTTCGAAAGAAATTATCAAAGTCCTCTCGTTTTTCGCTTAATCCAATTTTCAAGAACAACCATGAACATGTCTCACATACGCCATTTTTTTTTTTGTTTACCGTCCCCCTCAGGAAAGATGTGATCATTCAGATCGGTAACGGTATCTTTGCCCAAAATGGTACCACGTTCGACGCTCGCTACGATAAGCTAGCGAGGGACCTGTACCAGAGCGAACTCCAGCTGCTAGACTTTATCCAGGACGAAACCGGTTCCGTACGCTACATCAACAACTGGGTGCACAATCAAACGCACGGTCGTATAGCGGACATTGTGTCGCACATCAGCCCCGACACTATCCTCATGATCGTCAACACGCTGTACTTCCGCGGTCTGTGGGAGGAACCGTTTCAACCGCTCGCTACCCGTAACCGACGCTTCTTCCCTAATGGTCCCGACGGTCCGGACTCTTTCGACATCCCGATGATGGCGAAAAGTCACTGCATGCCGTACTACCACTGGCAGGAGGAGAATGTGCGCGTGCTTGGCGTACCGTACCGTCAGAACGTTACCATGTACATCTTCATGCCGGTAAACTCAACGCGCGAGCTTGTCCAATCGTTGCAGGCGAAAATTTCGGCCAACAAAGTGAACGACATTGTGACGAAGATGAAGATGAAATCCGTTACGCTGCTCTTTCCCAAGATGCACATCTCCAACTCGATCAGTCTGAAGAGTGTGCTGCAGCAGCTTGGCGTTTACACGCTGTTCGAGCGTAACGATGCCGATCTGTACCGTTTGCTTACCGGGCTTAATCGGCACGGTGGGGAGGAAACGCTCGACATACTGGATATTCTACAGGACACGAAGGAAAACGCCATTCGGCAGCTGCAGCAACAGAACCCGGAATGTATTATAGTGGAGCGAAACGGTATCGAGCGTGGCGATTGTTTGAAGGAACACTGCGCATATGGAGGTCAGGTATGCGTGTGCTGTGTGGAACAGGACGATGATTTCCGGCGCCGCCGTCGTCGTCGCCGACGGGATGGTTTCGGTGGCATGATGGCGTCCAAGAATGAATCAATCTTTGTGAACGAAATGTTGCACAAGGTGGATTTAACGGTTAATGAGCGCGGAACGGAGGGTGGAGCAGCGACCGCTACACTGATCGATCGTATCTCGTCCCAGGTTAGTTTCATCGTTAATGGACCGTTCATTATACTGATCAGAGAGGAACCGACACGGTTGCCATTATTTTATGGAAGTGTTTACAACCCTAAATAGAAGAAAATGCGATCGAAAGAAGGCGAGATTCGAAACGAGTAAGGTTTTAAAATATGCAACATTAATCATTACCTCGTAACATACGACACGGAACAATTTAATAAAGCGAGTACAATATCAAATGAGAAATTATTGCATGACTCAGTACGACGAAGTGAACGGATAGGTACGATAATATGTTTTGGGTGTAATCAATAAACTCATTTCAAATAAAGTTTCTTTTGGATTTGGGATTAGAAATTAATTGTACTTCAAAGAAAATGTTCATATTGATTTGGTTGCCTCGTACGACAACTAAAAGAAAATTCGCTTGAAAAAATCATTTGGGAAATTTCGAAAGAACTATCACATAAGAAATTTCATTAAAATTACGTACCAGAAAGAAAGTCTTGGTTAAAAGAGATAGAAGACCTCCGCATTAACTATATATCTGCATCCTTTTTTATCTTGTTATGTTAGTTACTAACAGTAAAAACTTTGGCAAAGAACAAAGTATTTTGAAGAATGAATGTTGAAGACTGATAAGGAACCTTCTACCGACGGTGTATCAGCCGTGCTGATAAAAAATATGGTCTAAGGTAAGCTACAGCGAATTGAATGTCTTGAAATACTTAAAAATAAATAAACTTCATCCTATTAATTTAAAAGAGGGATATTAAGGTGTTGAAAATCGCCTAAAAATATTTTTCCTCTAGCGGACAAGATCGTCCTATCATACCGAAATTTGATTGTCTGTTGGAAAACTTCAGAAAAAAACTTTACGACGCCAAACTTTTTTTTTTTTTAATTTCCGGTGGTACAGGCAACATCGGCGTCGGTTTTCACACATACAAATCTTATCCGGACCGTTCCTCCGTACTGTTGATTTAATTATCTAATATCAGCAAATCTATTAACCCATCCGATGGCCGACGCGACGTAGTAGTCGTTCGAATAGCTCTTCTATTTCGCATAAGTTTACGGATCGAGTAAGAGTGACTAATGTTCGGTTTAGAGATCAAAGCGGTAAGATATAAAATAATGGAGACACTACCACCGGCCTTCCTATCTTTGGTCAAAGTATAATAGCACCACCAACAATGCAAATGTTGAGAATCGCTGAGAAGTGTGCATGCTTCTCGACTGAGGAATCTTCGCGAACATTGAGATAAGGATATGGCCATGGTTTGTTCAGATCAAAGGCGGATCTTCCTATAAGCTGACTGAGCGTCCGCGTGGGGCCGGCTGCTCGAAAGTTGATATGGAGCTCCGAAAGCTGCATCGAGAAGGGCTTAATCCGCCTCTGCATCATGTGATGAGAATGACACCAAACTATCCTGCTCGTTAAGACTTTTAAGGTCATCTACGTGGTCCTTGGAATCGTAGAAGTCCCAAATTTAAATGCTTTGATGCATGAACCGTAAATTAATCGAAAACTTATTAGCATTCATGTAAATGAAACCCCAAGAAACGACATCTATTTTCAACGAGAGGTCAACTATATACAAAATCATCGATCTTCCAAGAAGTGAACTGTAAGCGCTCAAAAGAAAATTCTTTTGCAAACTGGTACGAATCTTTCAACAAAGAACAATAGAGCAAACTTAGCAAATGTGAAACCGATTTTAAAGTGGGACTGGTGCCAAGTACGTCAGAGGCTTTGAAGAAGCTATAGGCTCTGTTTCTCAATATTTATCTTACCGACAAGGAAAAACATTTTATAGAAATTGAACAATAGATATATGATACAGGTATGATTAATTTCAAAATTGGGCCTTAACACACATTCCTTCTTCTTGTGAAGAAATGTATGAGCATAGCTAAATATTTTAATTGAAATAACATTTCACGCAAATTAAATATCTAAACAAAATTATTGTAAATTACCTCTTTTTTCTATACTTACAACTCACATCATCCCACAACCGTTTCCAGCTGGGCTATCACTTCCTCCACCTGTTCGCGACCCATTTCAAAGTTGATCGCCTGCGGCTTGGAATCACTGTCCCGGCAAGCGAGCGTCATCGTGCACAGCTGTTTGCGCATCGAAGCCAAGCTGCTGCTTCCCATAATCCAGCTAACATTCCAATCGAACGACTCGACCAACGGTACGCCTCCTTCACGCCGGTTAACCTCGTCGATCAAGCGTTGAGCTATCTCCGGACGGCGAAGGTTCACTATCTCCAGCACCCGGTCTACCCGTTTCGATGAAAGCTGACTCAGATGGGATCGGAAGCGAACCTCATCAACCTCACCGAGGCAGTACTTACGGACGAGAGTTTCAAAAAGTTTTAATGTGTGTTTTAGTTCATCGCTGGTAGAGGGTACGGCAAGTAGATTCGCTAAACGTTCCCGAGATCGGTGAGTTCGAGGCAACTCGACAATGTAATCGATCAGCAGGAAAATAACCTACAATTTAAGGGGGTTTAAGAACATTTGACAGGGATTCCGAAAGAGACCTTTTTATGTGCCATACAAATTACCTCAGTAAAATCTTGCTCCGTTGTAGTTTTTATGATAATATCGTGCATTTTGCAGTCAACTTTATTACGGTTTTCACGATAGCGATGCTCTAGCGCGCTTTGGTTTGTTGTGTTACAGGGGTCGCTAATTACACGTTTGACATTTCATGGATGGTTCGGTGCAGGTTTATACGGGAATATTGAAAACTTCAACTGTTCATTCAATTTGACCGTTGCACGCCAAGTTTACTGCTTATAATTTTAATGATAAATTTTACTCAATATTTCTTTCATTCAATAAAATAACAACGTTATTGGGAACACCTTTCCGATCATTTCTCACTAATACATTATCTTAATTGGTTTATTTTGATTTCAATTTGAAGATTGATCCATTAGTATGCGCGTCACAAAACTAAATCTTTAAATATTCGTTTTTGGAGAAGACCAATTCGTTCCTAAATAAGCTGTATATTAAATAGCAGCAGCTGGAGTTGGGTTCCTTTTTTGCGTGTTTGTGTGTGTATGCCTATCCGAAGAACATAGTTTTAAACTATTTGTTGCCTTAATTTTGAGTTTGGAGCTCGCGCGTATATACCAGCTAGTTAACAATAAGATGAAATAGAATGTTGTCATTTGTTCCGCTTCACGCAACCACCTATCATAATCGCTTGTTTTGTGCAAAATTTATTTTTTTTTTTCGCAAGCACAAAAGAAATTACGCTACGCTTTGCTCTGTGATGTATACACGTTCCTTGGAAGGAAATCTGAAGATTGGTTTTATACTATTGAACATGCGAAAAGGAATGTGTATCGCACTAAAATTCTCTCTCTCTCTTAAGCTGTCACGCTGTTCTAGTAAGTGAATAGATAAAGGTAAATAACCTAAGAGAAATGGTAAAAAAGACTGATAAAAAAATATCGTTGATTTTGTGTCGCCCATTCATCATCGCTTTCTACACTATTGTGACCTGGTGGTGGTATTTATCGATTCGTTCTAAATTGACTGTACGTACTTTGTGTATATAATTTGTGTTAAGATTTGTAATCCATAGTAAAACGGTTCCGCCCCTTCTTTTTTATTACTATTTTCGCTCGCTACTCTGTTGGCAAATAACCGGGAATCGTTGTCGTGTTTTCACACAATATATGCTATTTCTGCGATACTTTAAAAAAGATTTCGAATAACTCGAATGCGAGATGCTACGGTCTGTCTGTTGTAAAAATGTATACGGCTGACGGTTTTGTCTTATCAAAATTATTCCACCATACGGGTATAGGCGCACCCGGAGGGAATGGCTGCTGGAAACACAGAGACCAGCTAGCATTACCCCCTAAAGATCGGGGAATGCAAAATATTCCTATACCCAAAAACAAACAAAAATCCTTTGGACCGTTGGACATTCGTTGGCGAGTACATATTAGTGCGCTTTTGATTGATGAGTGATAAGATGGACCAAAAAAAAAAAGATGGTGGTTGAGATTTGTGTAATCAGTACTCATCTTCATTGAGGCAGTCTTCTTTTGCAAATAGTCGGTGTACTTTGTGTTTATCGTTTATCACGACTGTTGCGCTTTCACTCTAGGTAGTTTATGTTTTCGAACCGCGCAGGAACTCGCCACGTGGCTTCAGCTCTATCACATACTTTGCGCGCCTGAACACGTGGATCTCAAAGATGGGCGCTAGCGCAAAAATGGCGTATGACATAATTACCCCATAGTAGTGCTTGCTGTAGTTTAATAAAATTGTTCGAAAATCTCCTTACTTTTCATCCCATCCATACGGAAAAATGTAGGTAATTTGTGTTTAGTTTTTGTTTCCAGTTTCTTACATGACTTCCATGGACCTTTTCCATACACCACCACAAGTTATTCAGTTGTTATTTCCTTCTCGTTTTCTGCTTTACTCTTTCTAAGCTTCTTCTCCCTTCTTTTAAAACTACAAAATAAAAATACAACTAATTTTATTCGTTCATTCAATTCACGCACAATAGAATTACCCTTCGCATCTGTTTGTTGTTTTTTTTTTTCGTTTTAAAAACATCGTATCGCCTAACGATCAATCTCAGTAGCATTGGAACTAGTTGCTTACTAAATGTGACCCATGTTCTACATATGTCTCCCACGCTACTACGATTCATATCGATCAGCAATTTTAGTTTGCGTAGCAACCCAGCCAGCCATAGGCGTCACAGACATTTGCTTTACATACCCACACACATACTACAAATATTTCAATTCGTTCGAATATTCGTACTTCAACTTTTCCGGTTATGTGTATGTATTTGTCAATTTGAATTTTCGTCTTTCATTTCTTCAATTCCGGTTTTAAGAGATTTCAATTAGTTAATTTCTCATTTTAAAGAAAACCTGTTGCTCCACAATTCACCTGTTGTCTTGCATTTAAAATTGCAATGTTTGACATTTAATTCCACCGGCCATCGGCCAAAGGAACTCTAGATACACTAGGGGAGCTGCCGATGTAAAATAAATCAAGCTTCTTGCAAGAGACCAAACTAAAAAGGGAAACAATAAAACAATATTATATAACTTGCCACATTACATTCCCCATCGGCTTTTCCAAAGTTCCGTCCCATACACAAGTTTGTTTGAAAATGTTTATTGGTTCTTTTGTGTGTTTTATAATAATTAAAATGATAAAAAACGCTGCAAAAGGAATAAGAGACCGCTTGATGCTTTTCTATTGTTTGTTTCTACTATAACCAGTCGTCACAACTAAACACCACACCAATTGAAGAAAAAGAAAGAGTATGGAGTGAAAAAGGGGAAAAAACAACCGCAGAATAGAATTATACTACCGCATTTTGTTCCTGTGTTCAGGGGGGGAAGGTTTGTGTGCTCATACTGGCATTTATAAGGGACGATTCTTTTTTTCTACAATATAAGAATGTGTGGTCGGTTTATTCAAATGTTTCGTTTTTTGTTTCCTTGCTTGCTTCTAAAAACAACCCATAAGTGTAAGGATAATCGTAGTAAGATAGACAGACCGACCGCGAGACGTCCGAGATTTTTTTGTTTTTTTGTTTACCACAATCTTCTTCACCACATGCGCGCTATAACACAAACATAACTTTTATACCATCGTTACATTCCGTTGAGAGCTGCTGTTCTCCGTGAATAGCTTGAGAAAAACGGATCGTCGTTATCGTTATTACAATCGTTATCAAAAAGGGTTTTTTTTTTCAAATCGTTTATCATTATCAAACTAAATTTAATGTAATCAAATCTTGGTGGTGTGTGTGTGTGGTTACGAAAACAGCACTAGTTTCGTTTCGTGTATGTTTGATTTTTTTTCCTCTTCTTATGAACAAAATACAATATCCTGTGTTGTGCCCCACTGTCCCGCTGTCCGTAATCGGGGGTTCACATTTCGTTGCATTTTTTTTTTCTTCGAATCATAAAACATTTTTCAATTTCAATTTCACTCTTTTTCACCGCCTTTCACGTTTTCGTATTACTTCACGTTCTTTTACTTTCTCTCCATCTCTCTCTATCGGGTGTCGTAACTTATATGGTTTCCCCCATTTATTTATTTCCATAAGAGTGTGGTGTGTGTATGATTCTTTTCTTGTGTTTGTGTGTTTGTTTATAATTATTATTATTAATAATAAGAATTATAATTAATTAATAATCAATAGAAGCTGTTCCGTTTTGTTCAGCCATCTTGCTTTTACTCTGCCGTTACTTCTGGAGCTGCCGGTGGCGGTGGAGATTGCTGAAGCTGAGCGGCCTTTTCTGGAATTTTTTCCTACAAACCAGAAAACGATGTGGAAAAAAACGTTAAGTAATGGGTGTATTGTGCGATGGCGACTCGAACACGATCAGGTTAGATAGTTTACCTCCTTTTTGTGCTCAGCCTCTCCGTTCAGACTTTCGGTGGCGGATGTTTCGTGTACACCGTTCTGGCCATTTTCGACTGTGCCGTTTTCGGTCGTGCCATTTTCAGTTTTGCCATTTTCGATCGTTCCATTGCTGGTTCCGTGCTCCGATGTTCCATTCTGCTGCTGGTGGTGCGCACGAGATCCGGCCGAAGAACAGGAACGCGCCGGCATAAAAGGATGAAAGAGGGCGCGACAGCGGGGCGACGCAGCCATATATGTGCAAATTGCGAAGACAGGAGCGAGGAAAAATTTGGAAATTTCGGCAGTGAAAGTGGTGGTGGCAGAGAGCAGAGATTGGAGTGTGTCGATAGAAAAAGAAATAGGTGGAAAGAGAGAAAGAGAGAAAAAGAAAATATGTGTGAATATTAACAAATATATACAAGTATAGGCATTGGTGAAAAAAACACCGCGCGGGGAGACATAACCATGTGATGAAAGAGGCTTTTGATTTTACAATTAAAATATAATTGGAAGCACACACGCACACACGTATACCAAAAACCATACACTTGCAACTTTAGAGATTAGTAAACGCTCTATTTGAACAATTTTTTCACACTGTATGTTGTAGCATGTATAGGGAATTTCAAAACGGTATGTAACACAGTGTGTATGAGCTTGTGTGTATACACTTGAGCAGTTGATGCATTTAGTGAAGATGAAACGATGAATCGCTTACTAATTGCACTATCAAAAGCATATCTTCAATACTTGCTGTAGAGCAACAGCAATAGCCAACAAAAAACAGAATGATCGCAATAGATGATTTAAATACACCATAAATCTTCGAGGAACGATGAGACGACAAATACAACATAAGTTCAATGCTTTACATGCTTCAATCGTTCAGTATGAGGATGTTTGTAGCTACAAAATTAAATGTACCTCGAAATGTACACAACAACGAAAGCAGCTAAAGAAATGTGTTACATACACATGCCAGGGACACGCTAGTTGCTATTAGAACAACGAACAAAAACTAATCCGTTCAATACTACGTCCATTAATCCTTCCCTTCGAATAAGAGTGAGTGAATTGAATCTTGCAAGATATAATACGTTCAGTGAGCTAGTGAGCGGAAGAGTTGCCTCAATCGCTCCCAGCTCCGCATAAGAGAAACGCTAAACGAAGAGCACACTGAGCGGTGTGCGAATACGATGCTTGCTTTTGAGCGCAATTCGGTCAATGTTGAGCTACCTTCGCTCCGCTCTGTCGAAAGAGTTTAGAATCAATTCACTATTTGGCGTGTGAAGTTTAACATTTCAAAGTGTGTGTGTGAGTGAGTGCGTTATAAATCGCGCACGAGCATTCAAAGGTTGTTTACAGTACAGGATGCATTTTCTTCATAAAAAAAATGCTCATTTAATGTTCGATGGTAGATGTGAACGTGCTTGTGAGTTGCTGTCGGTAAAACATGTCCATTTTATAACATCTACTTCCTGTTTATACATTTGATACATGCCCCACAGACTTCAAGGAATCGATCGATTGCAACGCAGAATGTGTAGAACAAGAACTCCAAAAGTAAAACAAACTTCGCAACAATACAAATCCGAAAAGAGACCGAAATTTCAATAAAATTTAAAGTTGTACGATTATTTCTAATGTGCTAGACAACAGGACAAGAGAGAATCAGGAATAGAACAAGTCGAGGAGAGAATAGGTCATAACAAATAGTGCAAAAGCTAACTGATCTTTGCAACAAAATTATTAATCAATAACACAAAAAACAAGCCTATTTAACACCTGACAAATTAACATTGGCAATCAATTCAATTCTATTACGAATTCAATGTTGCATGATTTTTTACCTGAACTGAAGAATCTTTCATATCTACAGCAAAGAATGAGAACTATCGCTCAGTTGATACATGGAAATCATAATAAATAAATTAAATATTTTTAAGCCAATCTAAACACTAAATCCCACTTCCAATTATTTGTGACACCCATCACCGTAAAATTAATATTTATACATTTGTTAAACAAAGCAAAACTGTTAGAAATAATGTTTAAAATTCAATAAATAAACAAAAAAAACAAGAAGTAATAATACACACAGCACAACGGAAGTGGTTCAAATAAATATGCAAAACGAAATAGAAACGACTTCAAACAAAATCATGAAGCAGCAGCATTTTTTTTTGTCTAACGAAACCAAAATAACTTCATGAAAAAAATCAAAACCGAAATCAGGTAGCAGAACTAGAAGAGAGGGACAGCAAAAGAAAACAGGAAAAACAAACAGATATCGAAAAGATGGCGCCAACGAAAACAAGAACAGAAACAAAGTTAAACATTAACCGCACTTGGATGGTGGTGGTTGTAGTATTATTGGTAGTAGTAGTACTAGCGGCGACATTTTGCCCCTTTTCCGTTGGACCATCCTGATCGATCGAACGTAAATTACTAAATTTGTAGAAATTCTGCTCTCATCACACGTGTTAAGTAGTGTTTTTATGTATGTATGTATGTATGTATGCGTGTGTAGGTATGTTGGATGTGTTTTTAAACAGATTAAAGAAGGAAAAAAAGAACAGACAAACAAACAAACAAACAGACAAACAAACAAACAATCAAACAAAGCAATCTAAACAAACAAACAAATTAAGCAACAACAAAGCACGTTGCTTCACGTTTGCTTCTCGTTCCTAGGCATGGGAGTGGGATGGTAAGATGGGCTGTTGCTGTAGTTGTAGTAGTAGTGTTGTGGATTCGCTAACAGAGAGAAGAAGAGTGAGTGTGAAAGATTATTCACCTTTTGCGCGACCGTTTCCTCTACTTCTGCCGGTACGACCACCGGGGACGTTTCATTCTCCGTGGTTGCTGCTGCTGCTGCTGCCGCCGCCAATGTATCATCGATCTTTACTGCATCTGCTGCGACCTTCTTTTCTTCGCTACTACTAGCATCCTCGGCCGCGACGACAGGCTTCTCATTCTCCTCGAGCTTTTCCACCGACGCTTCCTCCGTCGCCACCGTCGCCGCCGCCGCCGCCGCCGCCACGGAGTCCACCGCCGAATCAAGCTGTTGCTTTGCTACTTCTACTTCTGCTTCTGGAAGGGAGGATGGGATGGAAGAGCTGATAGGATCGTCACCCGCAGATAATGGTGCAGGTGGTAGAGGTGTTGATAGAGCGGCCGCCTCTTGCTGCTCGGAAACGGCAGCTACTGCTTCCGTGGGAGACTCTGGTGGTGGTGGTGGTGGCAAGCTGACATCACTCTGGGACAGGGTCGGTGGCGACGGAAGCGATTCGAGACTGTTTTGTGGCAGAGGAGAAGAGATATCTACCGAGAGCACGCTGGTGTCCTGTTGCTTTAACTCATCCGCACCCACTAGACCAGCGTCCTGTTCGGTCGCCGCCGGGACAGCGGCAGCAATTGTTGGCAGAGGCGATGGCAGAGAATCGGGTACGGTTTCCTCATCATCAACGGCCGGTGGTGGCGGAGGCGGTGGCAGATCGTCAATGTTGTTACTGATTTCATCGACCTCGGGCAACGACGACGGCGGGGCGGCAGCGAGTTCCGGAACGGATGTCTGTACCGATTCTTCCTGCTCTACCGGTGCAGCAGCAGCACTGGTCAGCGAAACCTCTCCACCTTCAATCTTATCAACAGCCTGTTCGAGAATTTCTCCCACAGCCTTCGAAGCCGTCTCTTTGATCTCATCAGTTACCAAAGCGTGTTCCGATACGTTTGCAGCAACAACAGGTGCAGCAGCCATTACCTCTGCAGCCTTTGCAGCAACAATTGGCTCGTCAACAGCAACGGCTGGTGCTGGTTGCTCTTCCGGAAGCGTTTCGGAAGGCAGTTGGGCAACAACTGCAGGTTCCGCTGGCTTAGCTTCCTCAACAGTGGAGGAAGCTGGCGTTTCGAGTGGACTGACATCCCCCTCAACAGTTGCACCCTGACCCTCAACAGACTGCGCAACTACTTCTTCGAGCGAACCTTCTTCAACGGGAGCAACGACGACGGGTTGGCTCTGGGCCTCGTCCAATTGCAATCCCTCGGACGGAACCGAAACCACCGATGGAACATTCTCCTCCGCCTCATTGGCAACCTGCGACAGTGAAGCCTCAACGAACACCATCACCTGAGAGGGTGGAGGAATGGAGGGCAGCGGAGGTGGAGGCGTACTTTCACCACCATCTACAATCTTTTCCGACTCGCTAACAACATTATCGGTCAAGGTGGTGGTGGTGATGGGGGTAGTAGTATTGGTAGTAGTGGTACTATTTTCGAGATTGGTAGTATTGGAAGGAGTAGTAGAAGTAGTAGTAGCAGCAACTTCGCTCTCTACTGACGGTTCGGGTTTGATGTCTACCTCAACAGCAGAACTACTGGTAGTGGTAGTAGTAGTAGTACTAGGAGTAGAATTGTTTACCTCAACGACAGCCGGCTCAACTACCTTCTCCTCAACTGGAGCAGCGGTAGTGGTTTCCGGTTCCAGTTTCTCTTCTTGTGCCTTCGGGACGGTTGGTTCTTCTACCACGGCCGGTGCAGCCTCTTTCGGCTCCACCTTTGCTTCCGCCGGAACGGGGGCAGGGGCGGCAACCGTTTCTTGAGCTGCCACAGCTACCGCTTCGATCGCCGGTTCCTCTACTTTGGTGGTGTCAACGGCGGGAGCGGTAGTGGTAGTTACATCAGCAGCCGGAGCAGGAGCAGCAGCAGCGGCTACTGTCTCAACGGCGGGTGCGGCTACAGCGGTGGTGGTAGTAGAAACTTCGGGGGCAGCGGCTACAGCGGATTCCACTTTCGTTTCACTCGTACCGGCTTCAACAGTGGTGGAAGCGGCTTCTTGAGCTACTGCAGCAGTACCGGCAACAGTGTCCTCAGTGGGCTGAAGTGAAAGATTTGTGGTAAAAAGCAAAAGTTTAAATTAGTATAACGAGCATTAGACACACAAACACACGGGCACAACGATAACTTCTTGGACGAAAATAAGTAACCGAATCAATCCCTCAGTACACTTAACGTAATCCAAGCTCATACGAATTTCTACCAATATTTTCTTATACAACTTTATATGATTTACAAGAACACGCGATTCAAATCCCATTCAAATTCCTCCTTGATGTTCCTTGACTATCCAACTACGATGTATCAGCAAGTCTATTAATCCACATTAGATGGTCGTTGTGACCTTAGAAGATCGTCAAGCAAACAAGAAGAAGAATAAAAGGAAATATAAATGATGTTCTATCTCATTTTGAACTCTGTAGGCATGGAGTGTGGAACATCATCTGATCAGAACAGAACTCCTTTAAACTTTCCTGAAACACTCATGACTTGTCCCACATCAAGTGGGTCTCACGTAGTCCTTCGAATACAATAAAACGAATAAAAAATTGATGAAAAATTCCACATCTTTTTTGTTGCTAAACATATTCTTGGAAACAATTAATCAAGTTCCAGAATCCAGAATCTGTCTCGTTAAATCTATAATCGTTCCCCTTCAGCCGAAATAAAATCATTCTGTTCATCACGTGATCTGTATAATACAGATTTGCTGGAAGTTATGGTCGACACTTTTCAATTTAAACGCAACAAAATCACACATTTTTGGCTCCACACATCACCTTAACACCACCCATCTTGAAGTATACGATCAGTAGACAAACAGCTAAAACGAGCACTATTATTACTGGTAAAATTTTGCTAATATTTCCACAGTTTTCTTTGCAAATACAAAGAAAACTGAACCAACGTTGGATGGAAACACGTTAACACCGCTTTGAGGCACTTTGGAAAAAAAAAAATAGTTCGAAGACGACACTTCCAGCCGACAGTTGTTCTTTACGATCAAAGCTTTCCACAAATGTTCAAACTTGTGACGCGGGCTAGGTTTTAAGCAGCGACACTGCACTGATTTAAATATCTATCACGCACGATATGACCGTTCGTTCCTTTCCGGCAGAAGCTTTGACTAAAACTGAACCATCGCAACGCAATACAATTTAATTTATATATCCCACAATGTGTGCACGCCTCGACGTCTTCTTGGGCGACATATACGACGGTGGCGACGCACACTTACAAGATATATCCGTATTTCTTTTTCCCATTCACCTCTCGGCTCTGCGCTAACGCACTCTTTTTCCTTTTGCAGACCCAAACTATACGCTAGCTCCGTCGTCGTCACACCGACAGACCCAACAAGAAAGCTGACCTAGGAAATACCACATACCGCAGTGCGCAGTCGGGCCTACTATATCTTATGTCCCTGGTGGCGAGAACGAACGACAACGGTGATGGCGGTGATCCATCGCCCCGAAACCACCCATCCACCAACCCCACCCCCGTAATGTCAGTATGTCTAATGATCCTACGGACAACGATTTTGAAAAAAAAAACCCACACACATTAGCAAAAACACCTCCACTAAAACACACACTCGCATCCATGCATTCCGAAAGGATGGCGCACAGCGGATAGAGATACCGCAAGCGCTTTTGGGAAAGGGAGGGGAAAATAGTAAAAGTGACACACCACTACCAGAGCTCGATGCCGTCGAGAGGAAGATGAAAAAAAAAAAATAAATACGGAATTGCATTGAGGAAAGCATCGTTCGTCTCCCACACACTATAGCTTCCCGTTTTCCCGGCGCACACAAGAACCTAGGTTCAAGTGGACGTCAATGGTTCTTTGCAGCATCCGGGACGTTTGGTGTGAGGAGAGGCTGTGGCAGTGGGAACAGTACACCGACGGGGGTTGGATGATATTTCGCTTCAACTCATTCAGTTTGCGCAGGTTTCAGTGGATGGAGCAGCAGCAGCAGCAGCAGCAGCAGCAGCAGAAGACAGTGTTGTGGCAAAACTTGTTGGCACAATGTTGGCACAACCGATCCGGATGAATAGGATTGCGTGTGTGGGATGATCGTACCGTTGTACCACGTTTAGCAAGCCAGTTGCAATGCAAAGGGGAGCGAAAAACTTTGGGGAAAAATCCTTTATTTATTGTAGGTTTAGAAGACGGGTGTATTAGAATTTTGTTGACAAACTTGCCACGACGTTTGTTTTGCGGCATTAGTCACGTGTTGTTGGATTAACGTGTGCATTTAATTTTTTTGAAGATCTTTATTTGAAGACAATGAGGTCTAGAAATTCATCATATGGCCCAGCGTATATTGTATTATGAATTTTATTTAAAAATGAATTATAGAATCATCAACGATTGATTCGGAGACCTTTGTGTGTGAAAAGAAATAGAAAATAATGAGGGTAGTCAAGACTTTCACACGAATCAGGATAAGATGAACAACGTTATACAAAACACTCAAACTTCAAGTATAAGATTAAGTCGTCATTCAGTCGAAACTCTCAACAAACTTGATCAGCGTCACACAGAATGTTTTGAGCAACCCTCTTCTATGGGAATATCTTTTAAAATCAATATTTAGTTTGAGCAAAATGCTACTACAAGACTACAAGAAGAATAAGTTTTTTAACAATAATTCTTAGATGCAAGAATCGAGCAATGTTTAATAGATTGGATAACTTGTTTCAATGTCCGCTAAACGTTTCCAACAGCAACAGCAAAAAAACTACTTCGAACCAAAGTAAGTGGCAACATTTAACACAGCGAAAGCAAGCGCAAATTAATGGCAAAAGTCCACTACTCATTTACGAATTCCCGTAAACTGTCCAATCACTTACCAACGAAATTAATGAGACGATTTCTAAGTAAAAGTATCGCACATCCCACACAACACCAAACGACGAGACATAATGAATGAAATGAAATAATAGCAAAACCGTAAAAGTCATCAACTATGGCTGACGGTTTTTTTTTTTTTTTTTTTTGCAATGGAAAACGTTATTCAGAGCACACCCCGCATGCTGCTCTCTGCATTTCTGTTGGTCCGTTAGTACACTGCAAAGGAAATGCATGTCGCCCACTAGGTGTGTAACTGAGACGAGAAAATCAGGAACGCGCGATCTAACCCTAACGAAGCAACAGCATAGCTCCGAGGTGGATATAAAGTGGATGCAAAAATCAACAATAAATCAGGCACACTCTTCATGTTGTGTGCTGCAGCATAAAACACAGTAACGGACTGCCGGACTCCTGCGCAGAGAGAACCACACACATACACACAACCATATTTAACATGCACCTCTCATTTTCAATTAAATATCGCTCAATACATCCAAAGTTGGATCGAGAGTCCTACTCCTGGCCACGCGGCGGTTGGGAATTAAGTTCGAAATCCTGTACAAAGCACAAACGCGTGGGTTATTGCATCAGCTGAAACGTATGTGTTGTATTGATCTGGAATATATACAAAAAAAGACGCTCTAAAAACCATCATATTATTTATATTTCCCCAAAAATGAAACTACCTCAGTTTGAATAACCTTCACAAACTGCCACATACCTGACAAAAAAAAATTCCAACACTTTGACGAAGTGCAGTAATATAAAGAAGGCAAGTAAAGAGATACTTGCCCGTCGTAACCACTCCACATCATCGGCACAGACACACATTCCACGCAATCCGATGCAATCGCAGCTCGCCGGAAAATGGTGATATTGCAGGAGAATGGTTTATGGCTTCCGAAACTGAAGCGCACACAGTGCAAAAGCAGCAACGCATTAAAACAAGAGCTTTTGCCGTAGATGAACCCTGGCGAAAATCAATCAGGCGTAGTAAAGCCTATTGCGTTGCAGGCCGAACGTACACGTTCCAATACGTGCATTGAGACACGGTCTTAAAGTATACTCTGTGTGCAGAAAGATGTGCATTCATGTGCCAATGATACGATTCAGTCCGACGATGACAACGAGAAACGAATGCAATTTACTCGGACCATCCCCAACATCTTCCACATTTTTCTTAGGAATTTGATATAGTTGGCTGGATGTGAAGCAAATGCGTTGAGTTGCCCAATAGAACGAACTCTTTTCCTGGCGATTTCGGACAAAGATTTTTTTTTTCAATTATGTACGTCCCGATCCCTGGTTTAGCCTGTGTTTTGTGTTATTTAATCAACCTTAAACAACCAATTCGGAACCACTTATCTTTACATTCCCTCATACTTGTTAACAAGCTCGAATGTAGTTTCTTGGACATGGACAGCTTGAGGATAAATAAGGTTTTATTTTGCCATTCGTCATCACCATAGACAATCTTTTAGCCGAAATAGGACCACGCAGAGTATACGAGCTAAACTGGATCAGCCTATAGCGTTCCATACTCACAATCTTCATCAGATACATTTTCACTCCTACGGCATTCGAAAAGAAACGGTGCTCGGAATAGCGAAACTAACCGATTGCCTAAAAAGCAAGTATAGTGGGTTTTTTGCACGACTTCCTTTACCGGCCGGCAGCAAGAAATGTTACTAATTTTGGGCAGAACGGAACAAACAACGCTGCAACAATAGCACAACGGTGCATAATAAAAAAGACACGATATATAAAAACTACTGTAACCTTTAACGACGCCTTCCTGCCCGTGATTTAAACGCATACAAGTGAATAAACAATTTCTTTTGTTTATTTTACTTTTATCAACGGTACCCCTCTTGGAGAGGTGTTACATTTTAAACTAATTTAAAGCAAAGTATGAGTCGGAAAAGAATAACTCAAATCCTCAAACATTCCCTTCCTGGTGTCCGTATTCTAATAATGGAGAACAAGGACAAATCGGCATCAATGACGCGGGCTGGCAAAATTGCAATTTTTTCAATTTAAATAAACAAAGCGTAGTGTTTGCGCGGGCACAGAAACACGGAATTCGGCCGATTTTGTTTATTTTGTTCCTCGGCCCGATACAAGCCGAAAGAAACGCCATCCGTAGTGGAGCGTTTGTTGCTTAAATTAGGCGACGAATAAATATGCGTCAGCGTCAAGAAAAATATATTACAATCAACACCAGAAACCTTCTCCACATGCTCCTTTTTTCCAATGCTAAATGCATTCAAAAAACCGGCCTCATTACAAAACAGCAGATGGGAAATAGAAATGTGCGTCATGTCGATCATGAAATATTTTCAAATCGCAAACTCGGCCATGTATCAAAGCGCAGCGCGGAGCAAAGGATTGAAACTTATTTTATTTTATTACAATTTTTTTGTAGCAATTTTTATTATTTTTCTCTTCCTTTCATCCTGTGTTTACTTAGTAGCAACAACACACAAAACGTTGGGATTTGGGTGCAACGTCCATCTATCAGAAAACGCACTCGAAGCAGCTCAATATGCTGCTGAATCGAATGTTTACTCGTGCATACAACACATAATTTGCGTCCCCTTTCGTACATAGAAGCAGCCATGCTCTTGATTAATACAATACCCTACTCTTTAATGGGGACTGATTCGATTTCAAGTATTATTCGCCATTCTTAGTCTGTTTACTTCGATACAATCAAGTTTAACGGTGTGATTCGTAACTAACCCCTTTTTGAAATTTATCCAACGCGTGTATATGCAACGACAGAAACCGGGCGCTGACTCATCGTTGCAGATACTAATACAACTAAAGGTACGAACGCTATACATAACAGGCATTTAATGCACACCCTTGTGTTTAAAATTTGCAGGATCAAGATTAGATTTGCAAAATTTATATGTTTGCAAGGAAGGAACCCTTATTAACTCCTATCTGGGGCGAGTACTATATGTGTACTTTTATTTTGTTTCAAGTAGGTGAAATTTAGCTTTAAACGAACAACTAAAAGGACCGCAATGTAGCTAGATAAGGTACAGGAAAGCATAATATGATTTTCAAATGCTACGACAATAATCATTTTAAGCGAACAATTGGACAAATACTTTGTTAGTTCCGGGTTTTTTAAGGTTACACCCGTCCTACAGATTTAAAGTCGTTTTCCAGAAAGATTTATGCATTAGTCCCAAAGTCTTTTGTAGCTCAAAGGTTCGGAATATATCCTGTAAATGGTTTGTAGCACAAGATATGATGATTTTACTTGGTCTTACGCTAACATGCCAAATTGGCCATCATACCAAGACGTAGTAATTTGAAATTAATCCTTTTATTTATGACCACACAGGTGATGGGGTGCTGCATAGATGATTAAGCTGATGGTGCGATGGTTTTCCAAAAAAAAAATTATTTTCCAAAAAAAAAAAATATATTTTTGGATGAAACATTTTTCAAATCTTTAATGGCATCTATTATCAAACATTTTAAAATGATAAATTACATAATATTGGAAATTGTTTGTTTAAAAATATTTTACCTAAATTGGATGGTTAAAACATGTTCGAAATATTGTTTCCATTGCTTTACCGTAAACTATATCGACCAAAAATTACCCGCTTCATTACGATAGCGTTCATCTGTCAACACTACGCGGTGTAGCAGCATGGTAAAAATGTGATTAACGACGAATGTCTCGTGCGCTTATGACAGCCGTCGAAAGAAAGCGACCTGCGCACCGTTAGTTTCCGCAACAGCTGATTTTGCGCAATTTACTGACCTTGACTATTGAATTAAGTTTAAAAAAAAATAACAGACGCAAACTACGTATTATTTATTTCGCAACTGATAAGCGACATTTGCGGGGCAGTCGTCCCATTCTTTTACACGGCAGGGATTTCCGGGATTTTAAATCCAATTAGGATCATCCCGCATCTTGCGTAATAAAGTTTAAGATCAGCCAGAAAACAAAATGATACGAATGTAATTTGCTGCAAACATTTCATATTCACTCGCTGCGTTTGAACAAATGCCGACGAATGGTCAAGAAAAGATTTAAAATCAATAGCAAACCATTTAATGACTGTGGCGCGCACGCGACCAAAAAACCCGTCATATAGTTGTGCTATGGGTCCATCATTTTCCGGTCCGGACCACCGGCACAAAATCTGTTTTCCGAAATTTCCATCCAATCCGTGTATAGTTGCCGGTCGCCGCCGCCGCAACCACCTTCTTGCATCAATACACTTGACCATATCATCGGCTTGGTCGTTTGTGCAATGCGCGCGATTTTCGAAAATAGAATCTCAACAGCAGCAGCAGCAGCTCAACTACTTACGGACAAAATTGAATTTTGGAACAAGATAGCAGATGGCGCATTAGCCGCGACGACGATGGTTGTGCTGCTGCTGCTGCTGCTAATCACCACACAAGAGCAAGCAAAGCAGAACAGAAAAAAGATCAGATTTTGTGTGATCATCATAAATTTACTGGCGTTCAAGGATAACATCCCCTTTTTTTTGCGTGATTTCCAATCCCTACTGCTTAAAGCCAAATAATGATGAAAATATTCAAAATTTGTTTGTTTGATACTAGAACCTACTAATTTGCGCAATATTTAAACTCGAGATCGGTCAAAAAAGGGGGAAATACTTATGTGCATGGCGGGTCATTCTACTTCACATTACACGAATCTCAGAGTTCACCATAAAACCGATCCCTGACGGAACATCATTCATATACAAATTCCATCATGTCAAGAGTTTTTTTGGGTTTCGTAAAAAATTTTTTACGTCGCTACTATCGCTCAGATCACAACCAAAATGTACATAATCAACCTTTGCCTAATGTTTTTTTTTCCCCACGTGAGAAATCTGTTTGCGTTAAAGCGAGAAGCAGAAAAAAGCGAACACATCAGCGCTTGAGAGAAGTTCGTTCGTTAGCTTAAAATCCTTGAAATGCAGGAACGCGCCCAGCTACTAAAAACCACACGGGAATGTCAAGAAGAAAAGTGAAAACGGCATGCATAGGCGTTCATTGAAACGATGTAGGAAATGATGTCGTCCGAAAAAAAAGGCGACAGCGCCACACACATGTGCCCGCAGCACCACCGGCGACATAATATTTACCTTCCCTCTCCTTTTTTTCGCGGGAAGAAAAACATTCTTGACACTGAACTTCATCTTTACCGAATCCATGGTCGGGGATACTGCGTTGGTCGGCAAACAACCGTCCGGTAGAATATAGGGAGTGTGTGTACGTGTATCCTATACCACTCTCTACTACGGTGTTGTAGTTGTTGTTTACCAACCAATAAGACTAATGTGAATAAAATTTATTTTACAACACTTGCCCATGAAGGAGGCGCAAGTGGCTTACCAGTAAATAAGCTGTAAGTTTGGTGCAATAAGAAGTAAAGATAATATTCCAAATATTTTGATTCATAAAGGACATAAACATATGCACGGCGTGCATTATGTTTAACAAACTACTTCATCGGCAAGACGACATCGATTGAACACTCTGGTGCATAAACTACTTTGTCGTATTTTTTCTTTTTTCGAAAATTATTGGACACTTGCCAATCTATCAGGCCGTATTCTAAATGTGCTTCTATCTCTAGTGGCGCGAACATCCACATCAACGCTAAATGCTAACGACGAGAGATGACGTTGACGGCGCGTGAAATTATAAAATGACCATCATCGAATAACCGTCCAGGGTTGATGGGGGTAAAATTGCGTTTTAAAACGTCCACAAACAAGGGAGTGGTAGTAGCAGTTCTTTGGTCGTACATATATTGCAAAGAAAATGAATGAAAAATATATAATAAATACAAGAATTTAAGTAAATTTTAATCGAAGTTGCATGACAAGCAACAAATATTATTAGTCCAAACATTCCAAAAATGCATAACATGTTTGGGCCTTGCCAAAAATCATGTTAAACTACCCACATACACAAACAAAACAACATCACTCGATAGAGTTTCCCAAAGTTAGTTCATCCCGTTCACAGAGTTCGGTAACCACCAAGAAAAACTGATCAACACACTTACCTCCTCCGGAACTTTCTCGCATTCACCATTCACCCGTTCCTCGTCCTTCTCCTTTTTGGCCGGCTTCTGCTTGTCCTTTTTGCTGAACGACAGGCTGCGGAAGGACCACTTCTTCTTCGGTTTCTTTGCCTTCTTGTTGGCCTCATCCGTTGCTGGCGCTTTGCTATCGTTTAGTGATTCATCGTTGCTACCATTTTCGAGCGTTTTATTATTACCGTCCGATTCGCCCTCGGAGGTTGGGGATACGGCGGCCCCACTGGTGTCGCCACCGCCGCCACCGTCGCCACCCTCTTTGTTGGACTTTTCTGTGGTGGAGTCCTTTTCATTTTCGGCAGCATCGGTTTCCACTTTCGTTTCCTGTATTTTTTTTTTCATTCGTTCGGCATACATTCAGCGCACGGTCCGGAGTAGCGCGCAGTGCGCAGTCAATCGTCGTAAAGGACCACACAAAAACATGACACGCATCAACGACACATACAGAACGAAAACATTCCCCAAAAAAATGGTGGTTCAGTTCGGAGTGGTTTGGGACGCACGATTATTATGAATTAGTGTGTGTGACGAAGTGATGCGGTGGTGTAAACATATGGGACGAGAAACAACATGGAGAGAGAGAGAAGAAAAAAAATGGAAAACAATTATTAGTAAGGAATGAATTTATGTTGGTATGATAAAATCATTTATTGAAACATAGAGCTATTTTCAATCATTTGACGGCATGTTTTCAGTTTACATTTGTTATAGGGGGTTTTTTTTTGCAAATATTTACTCTATAACATGAACATGATTTACATATAAAATGCACTACCTTTCGTTAATAATTATTACATCAGTTATTATTTCATGCTTCTTAACAACATCCCAAACTGTAACAAAAAATGGTTAATTTATTTAATTCATCCCTCCCCGAGCGTCTTGAAGAACGATTTTCTTCCATCGATCGTTTGTAGCGCAAAAGTTCATTTCTGTTTACGCCTAACAGTATGCAATTTTCAAGGCAGCGTATTGATCAACACTGCACGTTACAACCGTAACGCTTTCATCCAGCTAACGCATGGACAACAACCGTTTGCAGCTAACCGTGCTAACACAGCTGTATATTACTAACGTATCGTTGATCGGCTTTCTTTCGGAGTATTTTTTTTAGGAGACAGTACCCTTTGGGAGCCGTTCAGGGCCGTTGATGCGAAAGCTGCGCCGTGCTTCACACGGCAAGACCGGGAATTAAATCCCAATCGGACCGTCTAGCTACGTGGTATCAGCAAATCTAGTAAGCAATTAGTCATTCTCGGGACCTAGAAGGTCGTTAAGTCGAGAAGAGTGAAAGAGATCCTTTTTAAGAGGGCCTAATTTTGATATTATAATGATGAACCAAACTATAATGCCTTCATCCGTGAAAGAAATAGTTAGTCCCGTCTGTGTACTGCTTCAACACTCTTTGCAACAACACAGTCCATTGCATACGCCGATGCCCTTTGGACGACGAAGCCACTTACAATCTCATGCCCGTTAATCCCACAACTGGTGCAGCGTGTTTTGGCTTCAATAATCAATAAATGCAATCAAACCTAAATTAGAACCTGCTTAACGATTCAAACGTTATCTGGCTTTCGATGATGCAACACAGGAAAATAAGTAGATTATATTTAGGCGCCTATTTGTTGTCAGTTCTGCTCATTCCAACAAATTCACACTGCACCTATAATGATTATGGGAAAGAAAGTCAACAGTCTATCGCTCTATCGACTGGGAAGAGACCTTCATATTGCGCGATGACCCGCACTGTAACACGCACCAACCGCCACTGATAGGTCCCACCATTATCACATTTAGTGGAACGCCATTGATAATCCTTATGCATCACTTCATAATTTAAAAATATTTACAAATCAGTTCTCAACCCGGTCGACGAGTGTCATGTGCATGCAGATAACTGTGGCCAAGGGATGAATCACTGTCAATCGGCGTGGGCAGATGTGCAAACGACGCAAAATACTAATTACACCAATCATCTCCCTTGGCACTACTCTAGGCAAACCCATTTTCACCAGGACGCTATCACGCGTTGGCTGGGTTCTGGTGTCTGGAGCATAACCTCAGCAAAAAGGCAACGCTTGTTTCATTATCTCCCGTCACCAGAGTCTAGGCCAGGAGCGAAACGCAATAGAACAACCATCGTGTGCCCGAGTGCACAACCTTTCCGCACAAAATCAACAAACCAAACGGAGCAACAGGACGAACACGCGGGTCGAAGAGAGTAAGAAAGAATTATGATCATGCACACCATTAGCCTGCCAGATGCACGGGATGAAACGTGAAAGGTTCCTGGGCTGACAAAGAGAAATAAAATGCGCGCCGTTTCCAATCTCGCAATGCACTTTGGCTTTTTACTTTCCGGCATCGGTAGTCGAGCAGTAACGCGCAATGGGGCGCCACGCTATGCAATTAAAGTAAAGCGAAACAACAACAAAAAAAGGGGGGGGGGGGGAGAGACATTAAGCGCCATCCCGCGATCGAGGTACAGTTATGATCGTGATTATTTTAAATGAGAACAAAACAACTGAACCTCGATGTCTGGGGGTGCACTGCTGTGGCCGGTCAGCTGCACACAGCTATGTTGGTTGGCCTCTCTCTCGCTCTGCACTTTGATCAATCATCTTCCGTAAAATACATTGGAACACGCTTTCGGCTCATGGCAGTCGCGTGCGTGTTCTACGTAAACGCGTAAGTAACGCAGTTGATGAAGTTTGAAAACAAACCTTCCCAAAACAAAACAAAAAAACGGACAACAAATCGAGGATTTCAGGGTATTTTGATTGCTCGTTTACGTCACTCCCAATTAATGTCTTATTATCTTGCCGAGTTCGTGGGCCGCTTCATTTCGTGTTCCAAGTTAATCTTGTTTACGGTTAACTATTGCTAACCTGGCAATGCATCTTTACATTTGTGGAGGAGTGGATCGATAAATCGAATCGAAATCATAAACATCCAATTAATTAGATTTGAATTCACGTTAGAATACCAGCCTTAAAGTAGCCATGGCGCTAGAAAGAAGATCACATTTGGTAGTTTTGATTGATACAATTACAAAAGCTGCTTCGAAAAGCGCTTTTTGGACATCGGCTGGTAGCAAGGCTGACATCAAATTTTTTAATATTCTTGTGGCCACTTCACGTAACTACAAAACACAAATTATAATTACTACAATAATTGTGTTTACTACCGATCATGCTTGCTTTACAGGGGTTTTCAGATCAACTAGCGATGTTCGATTCGTTTTTTGGTTGGTTTGTGTGAAATATTGCTTCTTTTATAACACAGCTCACATGTTCTCCATCTTCTGCAACAGAGCTAGGCGGTTCATTTCCCGCTGGGGAAGTGATAGACGCGCGTGAAGACTCCACACGGCAGGACCGGAGTTCTCAAATTCCGCCGAGACCTAAGTAGGTCTTAAGCCAAGTAGAAGAACACAGCTCAACCATTTTGCTCTCCTCCGTAGCATAATCTTTGAAACTTCCAAATCAGAGTTACTCATTATCTAGACATTAAAAAAAAAGATATATTTTTGTCCATTTTTCCTACCAGCCCCCATTATTGCAGTAGAATCGGGTGAGCCCAATATGCCTGAATGATATGTGCGTGCGAGCGTTAAAACTTCACTCACCAAGATTCCAATCGAAAGGTACAAGATGCACCCACAGTGTGGTGGACCCAACCGAGCATTAAATCTCGAAAGTAATCATTACCGTTAGAATGTTACTTCCCGCACATAACACACGTACCCCCTTTCCGAATGGGAAAACGATCCCTCTGGCCATTACTACTGTTTGCGGGGTACACTAAGGGGTAAATGATTTAGAAAGCTATCAATCAAACATGTACGCATACGCGTGCTTCTGTGCCGGTGAAAAGTGCGAACATAGAGCGTAATGTGTACCCTCAACATGCTGCTCTGCTGTTTGCTTCATTCCGCTGCAAACGGTTAAGTTTCCCTTTTTTCTCACGAGTATCCAATCCATCCTAACCACACACACACACACGCGCGTGTACGCTGCTCCGGTGGAGAACACTTTCGCACAGCACACCGATACGCAGCAGACGTCGGTATCGCACAGAAAACATCGTCAACTGACGATAACTATTATGCACGCTTCAATTCGCAAAACTGCAACGAAGCAAGAACCGTATATTCCGGCTCAACGCCTCACAGAGCAATCTTGATTTAGCTCTTGCGAACTCCCTATAATTACGGGACATTGCGTACAACAGCGTCCGACACAGTTCGGATAACCTTCCCCGGGCGGTGTATTTAGTCGACACACGGTGTAACCCTTTAAAAAAGGATCATCGTTTTTTTTTTTTTTTGTTCCTGGGGTGTTAAATAGGGACAAGCTGTAATCAGATTGTGCTTGTTTGATCGTTGGCTCGTTCAAAACCACTTTCTGTTGGAGAATGAAATATATTTAGACTGTTTGTCTAGCAGTAAATCGGTGCATCCCCAAAGCACTCTTCCTATGCGATTTTACATAGGAAGTACCTGCAATGTTTTGCTTCAAATAGGAATTTCAAGAAGAAAAAAACGCAATGCAAGCAAAAAAAAGCATCAGTACTATCTATCTTACGCTAGAAATGCACGCAACGTCTACAAACCAATCGACATCCATTGAAGAAAAGGCGCAAACGTCACGGCGCTTCCTGGTGCAACAAACGCACCAAAACATTATATTTAGAAACAATCAGCCATTCTCTTACTTCGTTGGCTGATTTTAGCACGAAGAGACTTAATTGAGATCGTTTGCTGGTAATCATTACCGTCCGCCATGCTTTGATTAGAACAATTGGAAACACAGAAAGAAACGAACGTGTTTCTCACGCAACATTACAATGGAAGGATGTCTTTTTGTTACGTAAAAGAACATTTTTGCAATTATATGCGTTGCATTTGAAAGTGTATTTTCGCTTAGAACAAACTGTACGAGAAGACAAAACCTCGTTTACAATTATTGAAAAGATAAGGGTGGCCCTTTCTTCACACGACCGTAGCAGAGTTTAAATGAGTGGACCCCGTAGTGAGGACTCACTATTCAACTACGTGGTATCAACAAGTTTAGTCAGCCCATTCGATGGCCGGCGTAAACTAGTTATTATAGGTCATTGTAAAATCAAGAAAATTGAAAGAAGTATTGGAAGGAACAATATTAACTCTGCCTCTGCCTCTCTATGCATGGATTCATGGCGAGAATTTTTGACAGATTTTAGGATAATGTGGAACTTGTCATTTAGTTGCTTTTTACGGTTTCCCAACTTTGTATTGTCCAAATATAAATGCGCAGACAATTAGAAGCTAGAGAAGATTTGCCAGTACATTTTGGAACAGCCTAATCTTCGTTTATTTACAGAGGTTTTGAGTCTTAGAGACCGCATTCGCCTATTAAACAGCCTAATATAAGAAGTGGATGATTGATTATTACTATTCCGCTGTATATGATTGTGTTCTTGTCCCATGGACTGCATTATACAAAATTACAGTTGCTTTAATCGAGAAAGATGGTTCCAAACCAGACATAAAAGATTAGAACCTGATAAACTTCCACACAGACGGAAACAAATCATGATCAGATTTAAATTTATCTTTCATAAACATTAGCTGCCGATCCTGATCATCTCACTATACCCCCACGGATGGTCTATAAACCGCACAAGAAAACACCGAATTCCACGATGCTCGTGTTAATTCCCCCTTTTTTTTCTATGCGTATCATTTATTACATAACGACCACGCGAGACGGTATCACGTTTCAAATTGAACTTGAACCTGGCCACCACCGCCACGCATCACACCAACAACACGCCGGTAGCATCCGTACCTTCCCGCGGAACACAACAGGGCAAGCAACGGAGGAAAAGTAAAAATCCCGTCAAAAAGCAATTCCATAACTAACGATTGAACTTTCTCTAATTAGCTGGCAGCAAATGGAACACCGGCGGGGCTAACCCGAGCAGCCCGCAGCAAACCTTTTTCACGCCAGCATTATAATTTTCTATCCACGGTCGTTCGTCTCATCTTTCACAGGTTCTAAACGATTATTTAACGTCTATAAGTCACGCAATAGGGAAGCACTGGCGAGCGAGTTTCATTCTCACACGGGGCGTTGTACAGCGTGAACCGTTTTATGTTGCTTCCAAAAAAAAAAAAAAAAAAAAAGGGGGGAAAAACGAGGATACAGAAAATATCGAACCTCAAAAGGCGTATTTGTTTATCCGTCGCGTCCGGCGAATGCGTGCATGATGCGTCGTGATATGGGAAGAAAATTCATCCACAAACGACCAGAAAAAAAACCTTTTCTAAATCACCAATTGTACTTCATTTTTATTAGCTTTTGTACTACGATTTAACTCTATGTAACAACGACTATAGATGCATTATTGCATTTTTCAAATAAAACAGGAAGGAAGTAAAATGTTGAGTGTTAAAGTAAGCAAAGGCACCAATAAAATACAAAGGCAAGCAAGGTAAGCCAAGCCTCCGTAAAGCCGTACAAAAACCCTCGGGAAGTTACTTCCTGATTCTTGGTTTGAAAATCTTTAAAAATAAATTCTTTAATTTACGATCATGTTTTCCAACGCGACCGGTATTTCTCCGCTGGCATTCCTTTCCCCCAGGAGAAGCGAGAGATTTATTTAACGCTTTGCCGCAAGCGTCGTCTGCACGTGCACCCCAAAACGTTCAATAAGAAAAGAAGCAAACCTGTCCCTTTTATATGTTGTATAGATAGAGGGACAAGACAAGTGCAACGCGGCAAGTATTGAAACAAATGTTTAAAGATAGTTTGTTCAACCAAATCGCTTCTATAATCAACCGTTTAGTGGTTGCTATAAATAATTGAAATATTTGACAGAAACTATCTGCATCTCGTATGAAACGTGCTGCACCAACACGCCACAAAAGTCAAGCAAAACAAAGCTCACGATACACGCTACGCGGCGAAAATCGTGAAAATTATCACCTCTATTTAATATCTGCTGCACTGTTACTAATAAATTATGCATCTAATATGCACACCATGTTACTTTCTCACGTCCACGGAGAGCAACAGCCAGGGCGTGCGCGCGCGCCCGCGCCTTGGTGTTATTTTAATCCATTTTCCTCCTACGCCTTTTCTCGCGTTCGGAGAAATATTTCATAGGATTATGGCACTACTAAAAGTGGTTTCTCTTTCTGTGCCTTTTTCTGTACAACCGTAACAAAAACCGACACCCGTTCCGCTGCTTTGGACCGTCGACGACAAGACAAGTTCATAACACAACACACAACACCCATTGAAACGAATGCCAAGGTCTCGGATTGCGTGCGGTAGGTCAGTGCTCGCTACGACGCGGGGTGGTGGTCGGTTCCATAATGCATGGGACATTCCAAAATTATTACGGAAACAGTTTTGTCGTAATAGGAGAGCTTCTCCAAGTATTTTTAGATTCAAATAAGTAAATAAAAAACTTTGTAAAATTGTCGAAATAAACTCGAAGGTAAATTATGGTGATATTTAAATATTTATATAAAAATTAAATTCAACAAATTGTGTTGCTTGCGATCGAATTACTTAAATAATCGAGCAGATACATAAATAAATAATTTATCAAACAATTATCTTTTAAGGCATAGGGTTTTGGGTTTGGTTTTGATTGATAAACACTCACATTTTCGCCATCGTTGTGTTGAGTATCACCATTAGCTTGTGCCTTCAGCTGATCCACTTCTCCAATCTTTTCCAGCTTTCCAGTTCCTTCGGCGACCACACCCTCCTTGGCCGGATCTGTGGTTATGTTTACCGAACGCTTACTCTGTGCCAGTCCCATCTTTTATTTTTCTGATGAAGCTTTTATCTGTAAAGATAGAAAGAATTTAATTATTAGAAGTGTTGCTTTAAGGTCAAGAATTTTGTTTTAAATCAATGGAGTTTTTTTTAACTAAACGGAAAAAAACCATTCCGCGGTGGAAACTAAACGATATATTAACTTATCATACAAGTAACAAGTGAAACAAAGTTGTTCAAAACGATCCACAGCAAAACCACTTTCAACAAATTCCAATAAAAACTCCCAACGCACCCACCAAGGTCGTATACATAGCTATTGGAATTCAATTTCAAGATTAATGATCATGGTAACGGTCAAGTGATGATGCCAGAGCAATCCATTACTTTGTGCCATAACTAAAGCGGTTACACATAATGAGCTGCTGACGTCAATTCGTTCCTTCTTTCGTTTTTTTTTTTTTTAATATTCTATAGTCAGTTGCAATCGAGACGAATATTTGTATCGTTAGTTCAGGCAGAATTGATGAAGATGGTGATAATGCCAAACGGTTAACAGTGGGCACAGTTTCATCCTACAATATGCATATTTACTAAAGGCTTGTTTGTGCCTCACCTCGAAGGCTAACACGCAAGCAAGATTGTTCCTAAAATATAACAAACGTATAAAGCCACAAAATGTTTCCCATTTCAGGTTATCATTAAAATCACTTGCCAGAACAAGCAATTTCGTAAATGTCTTCATTCAGTGCAGTCGCGACTTTTACTCCATACATGGGCTGTGTATAAATACCAAAACCCTATATTTCCTATCCCGGGCTCACCCCCTGTCAATGTCACTCGGTGTACCACCCATCATCGCGCCATTGAAATGCGCTGACAAGCAGAACAAGCCGTCATCAAACCCTTTTCCCCCATCGACCACAAACAAAATAGGGCTATCACATTTTATGCCTTTTGGAATAAAAAGGCAACACAGTTACATGCGCAAAACCTTTCCAAATGCGGCCTTGGAGTAAAATACAACTGTGCACTAAATGGAGCTTATTCAGTGTGAAGAGTTCATAAAATTGTGGTCGGTTTTATTACGTTTTATGAACAATTTGTAATAACTATGTTTATGTACAAATCTAAATTGTTTGTATGATTATACAAATTAGTTAATAACATTGTTTATTTTTTGCTTAATTCCTAATAACAAAAAATCGTCTACTTAAGTCTACTTAATCTCCACTAAGCAAATTAAAAGAAAAATTATTTATTTGCCTAAATTAAAGTACGTCCATCCAATACATCATTTTACTACCTTGCTTTGCATAATCAAATTTTACGACCACATTTAAATGCTTCCCTGTAAAAAAAAACGTTATTACAGCACAACAATTCCTGATAACTATACTAAGATGAGTCGCCGGTGTTGATCGTCACCACGTTTTCGGAGGAAAACGGCAAATTAAACCACCAACACCTATGAGCAAGAGCCAATTTCAGCTAAATCCCTTTAAAATTCGTCGTGAGTTGAATGATTCACACCACCATTGGCTCTATTTTGATTTTTAGCTGACAACGCAACCATAATAAAATCCAGCGATGGAGGAATGGGAAGGTGATTCAGCGCCTAAGCGACACCAATCGTGCAATTGCTACACCAGTGGCGCTAAAATGTGTGAGAATGTTCTAACAATTTCAATTAAACAAGCACCACAACACAGCATAGCAATAACATTAAATCAGCATTTCACGATGCTGGTGGGTGTACTTGGGAATGTTTGGCACGAGCATACTTGCCGGTGTGCGGAACATAACTCATCAAAAATAAGCTGTTTTTTTTTAAATAAAGCTTAAAGGTATCTAACCAATCGCACATGCTTTCCAGTGAGTTGCTGCAATTCTTGTACGTCAGGCGTTTTTTTTCTCAAGAAAAATTGACAACCACATCTGGTGGTGCACGCTTTGTTGCTTTTTATTTTGCAGGTCAACCCCTGTGCATGGGACTTCTCGGCAAAGCGTTTACATCGACCATCAACGGGTCGAGCACGACAGGAAGTTTCTCAAAGGTAATGGAAATGTCCGATTTGGCCCTCTCTTCCGGGGGGGTCGACACTGTGCAGGGGATGCAACCGATAGACAGAATGACACGTTCGAATGCTTGCTTCAAAAATTCATCCCTAAACCTAGACCAACCCAACCACCACAGTCCGTGTGTTCACGAACCGCCGATTACGGCAACGACGATGGCAATGCCGGGACGTGCAAGAAGCCAGGAAGCCGGTGTGTCATAAACCGTTATGTTTAATCAGCGTATAGAGCTAGAGCGCGCCCGCTCGCGCACATAACCGTACATTAACGCGGTAATCTTGTTGTTATTATGTTTTGATGGTTGGCTTTTAGTAATTCCGGGACCGACGGTGCTGGCAAAGAAAACAGTGTCCGATCACTGTTGAAGAATCCATCAGGTACGCGCTACAAGTGATACGGGTGAAACGAAATAAAGCCAGCAGCAGATGGGGTGAAGTTGCAGGGAAAAACTGCCCATATTCAAGAATATCATGAAGCCAGCGTTCTCTATTGCAGCCTGATTGAACTACCAGAGGTAGGAAGTACCGGAAGGTGTGAGAAAATAGGCGCAGCACATACAAAGTTGTCGAGTACCGCGTGCAATTCTCAGCACACCACACAACACAATTTTCTAAGTCATCCCCCTTCATGGACCGAGCCCAAAGTGAACGGGACTCTTGACGGTAACACTGTGTGATTGTCGATTAGAGAAGGTGGAGCGCCACAGCTATACGTTTGAACGGCAATCTAGAAAATAACTCCAAATGAACGTGATTTGTCAAATCGCTAACCTGCACGTGGATTCTTAACGTGGGAGAATTCCACCAAAGTTGGCATTGGGAAGAACTACAAGAATAATCTAGCGGTAAAATAGAGCTTTACACAGATGTGTGTACTAGGCCGAAATATTTTTAATTTTCCATTGTACTATTTTGAACTGCTTGAATCCTAAAATGTCCGAGAAGATTCTACTGCAAGAAATTCAATATTTTGGGAAATATTTTCATTCCCAAAAGCTCCAAAATGACTTGATAAACAAAGTAAACAGCAATAATGATTTTACAAACCGTCTCGTTGAAAAGAAACGACTTTGATTAGCCAACATCAGCTAGACTTTATCTACTTCGCTGACTTCATCAACGTGCCCGGGGAGGGTTTAATTTACTAATCTATTTCGTATGTACCAAACACCAAAAATACCGGTTTGGTTTCATATTCTTTGTCGTTATTCTTTCACGCCACATGTGTACGAACAAACTTAATATGTCTGCTAGGTTCTGCTGGTGCTGCTGTTGCTGCTGCTGGGCAGTGTGCACCATATGTTGTGGAGACAAAACCTCCACCACGATGAAGCTTCCTTCCTTTAAATGGCACAAAAGCAAAGGGAAGGACCAGCAGAACCTCCGGTTTACGCAATGGGAAAGCACCACAGCAACATCAACGGCGGGGTGTGCTGTGAAGCTGGGGGCAGAGCTCAAGTAGCAGCAGCTGCTGTGTTCTGCTGCACACCCGGCAAATGGGGGAGCACCAGAGAACGCTCGGTGCATGCATACATACATACATTTTTCCATGCATTTGTCGTCCGCGTTCGCGCATCCATCGTTAATGACCTTGTGGCGGTCGACGGCACTGAATGTTTACCACACCAGGTTGTTGCTGCTGCTTGACAAGTTGGGGAGCACCGGGAACGAGCCATCCTTCTTCAACTCGCGGTGTAAATGCGAACATCCGTGAAGAGCAAAGTTCCGAGAGAATGCATCTGGTGACACAACTCTACCTCTTTTGGTTTGGTGGAGTTTGCCGAGCATTAAAGAAAAAATGGCAAAAGCAGCAGCGAACGAAACAGAACGTGACTAATCCGTACGAGTTTATTTCTGGCCTTAAATCCTCAGAACTCGTTAATTTCGTTCCCGTATGTTGTATTACTAGAGCGATCGCCTTAAATGCTCATAAAACCGATATTAATGTTATAACACAATGTCTATTTTGTATTCTTTTCTTTTGATCAAAAAACTCCAATGCACAAATTTTAGTTTCAAATTAATAAAAATAGGCTCTAAGTTAACCAACTTTTGCGATACCTTGAATTATTCAATAGCCAGACACTTCAAGGGTTTCCTTTGGTGAATTCTTTTGGCCTACGTCGATATCTTCTTGCTCGTCGAGGTCGTAGTCTCTTGCTGAAAGGTTTAGTAAGTCGAACAAAACAAAAAAACATCAACATTAAACACAAAAAAACAGCTTTATCACTTTTCAAAACGTCTCATGCAGGAAAATGAAACATGTGACAATGATACTTCCGGCATGCACAAACAAAACGCCACAACCGGCATATGACATGGGCAGAAGGTACTTCAATGTCTCGTAAAAAGAGTTGTGGCTTTCGACACATGACAAAAAACACACACAAGCGAATACGTTAAGTGCAAACGCCACCGAGAATCAACATACTTCCTCTTCTTTGGATAGGGAAGGCTAGGCTAAGAACTTCAGCCGATGACACACCAGGCGCGATTAGTATGCAAATTCAGTCAAACACACCGAAACAGGAATTTCGTCCAAACCAAACCCGCACCAACTATTGCCGTTGGTCGACCGACGAGCCATCCGGTCGAAGGCTCCATAAAATGATGGTCATAAAAATAGCATCCACAACCCTCACCCTGTCGACACCTTCTCGACTCAGTCCGTTTACAGCTGGACCGTAGAATTGATACGTGACTATGGGGGGTCGGCGATTGGGGCGACGCAATGCACACACACATATATTGGCGGTGTGGAACTGCGCTAATGAACACTCTAATATCCGCAAAATTAAAAAAAAGCCCTACAGAACACAAAAAAAAAACAAACAACTAAGAAGCATTGCAACGAACAACTGCCACTGACAGCGAAACAACACTGGTCGCTCCCTTATCAGTACCGCAGCAATACCAACCAGAGAGGGGTTCCTACACACACACACACCGTAGCTGACAGAACTAATCAATTTTCTGATGTTTAATGAGCGAACCACCACTTACACACTGCAAAAATGCATTCCGGACCGGAGATTTGTGTGCACGTGCACCAAACAGCATCAAACTTCATTAACACGGAGTAGCAGCAATTTGATTCGTGATCGACATTTATTGCGCACTAAAAGATCCTCGGATCCAAAGAATGTCTCGATAACAGCAGAGCCACGCAAAGCACCAACGTTGTTGCCCCTCTTTTTCTAGCACTCTAGATCTCACATCTTACTTCACCAGTCAAGCCAAACACAAGGAAAAGGCCCACCGCCGTAGTCAAAGCGAACGAATAACATGAATGCTAATCAAATTTTTGCAAAAGTCACGACATTTGGTTGGCTTTTTCATGTGCAAATTGATCTGTGGCACGAGCACATTTTCAGTGCTTGATTATTGTACAAACGCGGTCAAGAATAACTCCCGGACTGGTTCACAAGCATTCCCATGTTAGGTAATTTCCAGCAGCAATATTAGTCGCAACACTTCTTGCTCCAAAACTAGTGGTTGAAAGTTGCGAAGTAAAAGCAAATACTGCCCCCGAATTGCAGTTGTTCCAACTTCTAAATCCACATGAACTGAAAAAAAAATCTTCCATTCCAGCATGCACCACCAAAAACGAGTAAGGAGTAGATTATGCTTATAACTCTGTTACGAGTGTACCACGCGAAATCTTTGTCTTATCAATAGACGCACGCAAAGTGTACACAAAAACAGTACAACAGTAATCAGTATTTGCTAACCTCCAAGCGTTCCACCAACGAGAAGAAGTTGATCTATCTATTTCGGTCCCGTGCTCAAGAATGTCTAACCTAAATGTCACGTTCGTAATATTAGCATAATTTGATAACACCTCTTACCATCTTCCTTCAAATTACACTGCTTAAAACTGTCAGGAATGAGAAGTCCATCTTGCTGGATGCAGACATCATCTGTAGTTGCTTTTATTTCAGTATTAAAATAGCTAAAATTGATAGCAAATAGTGCATTGCTCATCATCAGTTTCCCCCATCTTTCCAATGGACAAATCACGTACTTACACCCCCGAACCCAAACCATTGAACCATCAACAGTTTCCTTCCAGACTTATTTGGCATTATATAGGCTGGAGCTATCGTGATAGCCAATCAATGTCGCACACATCACATGCCAACATCGCACAGAAATCACAAGGAAAGTATGTGAAGATTTGGAATCGTTTCCTGAATATCAAGTGTGCCTATGCCACCGCATCGAGGAAACGTGGTCCAAAATACGGAATCAGTTGCAATCGAGCGCTAGTGCTCGTGCTCTTGCGAATGAATTATGACTTCATACTCTCGAACGCTAACGTACGAGTAGAAGAAGTGTGGCTGAGCGCATAACACTCTTCAACAGAACCCGAACAAATAGTAGCTGTGAAAGCCACCACCAGGCAAAGTCAAGTAGAGGAGAACACAAACGTTTGGGAAAGAAATTAATATTTCAATAACATTACATCCGCTGTTTTGGCCCTGGGCGAGTGTGCAGCACGAAGGTAAATAGGAATAGAGAAGTGAGCAAAAGCAACATAACTGCTGATTCGTATCACGTCAAGTGGGAGCTGCGCGTGAAGACGAGAATCCCGATTTGATTCCAGCAAAGAGACACACAGCCACGCACAGAAGAAGACGTCATTTCGTTTCCATTTCCGGAACCGGGTATTTCCGTTCGCTTTCCTCATCCGTTACCGAGAGAGGGGTGGTAATGCCACGAAAAATAAGAGACGAACCCCGGAATGCTTAGAAGAATATAATAAGAATCTTGGAAAAGGTCGAAAATTGTATAACTGTTGGAAATGTTTACGAAACATGCATCACCAAGGATTGATTTATAATTTCTTTACACACTCTATCATCATCTTTTTACCTTCTGCAAAGCAATCAAACAACAGATCAAGGAGCAATTTTTCACTTTGATGCATAAAAACATCTCACACAATCATCGATCTATCTTCATCGGATGCTCGCGCCTAACTGTACACTAGGGGGCAGCATTCCTGCGGCGATAGAGAAGTTACAGAATTTTGGCCTAAGAATCAATTAATCTTTGTGACATGTAATCAACACCAACCCTCGCATCAACGCTAGATTTCTTATCATCCCTAACAACGGCACGCCAGGCAAGGCATCTAAGGTTCAATTCAAAGTCGACGAAGGACTCGTTTCCGGCAATAAATTTGTGCTTACGAATGTTCTCTGTCCCGGGGGTCATGCGTGGTGGAAAGCGAGTAAAAGGATTAAAGATCAAAAATGGGATTTTGAGAAAGTTTAGATAATTTCTTCGGTAGCTGGTGATGCTGCCCTTTCTTTCTCTCTAGCTGCTCTTCGGAAATGGGACGAAGAATATTCCTGCCAAAGCAACGAAGCTGATGGACTTCAATATAATAACACTTCGGGGAGCATAGTTTAAGGGTGTGGCTTTCGTGTGGAAAATTGTGTTTACATTGGACACGTTTAAGTTTCATCACAAGAGCCAATCGATATCAAAATGGTCATAGAAAAATGCATATCGTCGCTATACAAATTTTGCAACTACTTGGATGTTAAATTTTTCCCCACACAAATTGTATTCAAAAGGACGACACCGTGGACTAGACTAGACTTTACCCCTACTTGGATGTGAAGCTACTCCGTATTCATGATATCTGACAATGTTGCTCTGCAATAACACATCCTATGGTGTATAATTCCCATCGGGGTTCCCGTGAGGCTCCCTGATCAATGAATCGAGGCATCCCTGCTCAGCGAGGCCCCTCTGCCCCTCTGCCCATAGTTTAATCCGCCAATGCATCACACTATGCGAACGCGATTTTCTGAGCTGATAGCCAACGATCCTGCCGCATGCACATTGCGATATCAAGAAGTTCCGGCCCTTTATCGGTTTGCAAAGCCAACCCGACGACTGCTAAGGTACAACGGTCCTAGGAAACAGTGGATTACGTGGATATCGTGGTCTTCTGCATGTTTACGAACCTATGTCGCAGATGTAACGGAACTGCCTTCAGTTAATGCTGTGCCATCGAAAGGGTCCATCGTCATTTAGGGATCTACGCACAGTAGAAGGTACCATTTGTGCTTCCTTTCAACAGGCTATTGCACCCAGACTTTTGCAAGACGATGTCGAGTGGGAACGGGCACTCCGGGAAGCTGTTTCATTTCGGATGACCTCGCAGCTGCGTCAACTGTTCGCTCTCATTTTTTCTGATGGAATTCCTCAGAATCCTCACCGCCTTTAGGATGCGTACGTGAACGATCTTTGCGAAGATTTCCATCGGAACCATCGAGATTGATACGCTACAGACTCAACTATTGTGCAATGTTGAGCTTTTAAGATCTTTTTGTACCGTCGATTAGTATCTTCGTGGTACGACTCCAACAAAAACATTTGCCTCATTCCCCGAAATGCCTCAGATCTTAAATTAGAAGCAAAATATATTTTATTTGTTGTAACATGTAGCTGTCATATACTTAACATATTGAATTTTAACAATATATAACGACTTGGGGCGACCGGTGGTTTAGGCGACAGCGGTGCCGGTCTTCAAACGGGAGGACCGGGTTCAAATCCCATCTGGACCGTCCCCCCGTAGTGGGGACTGACTAACTAACTACGTGGTATCGGCATCTAGACTGCCGTTAAAGCCATTTTCGATGGTCGGCATGACCTTAGAGGTCGTTAAGCTAAGAAGAAGAAGAAGATAACGACTGATGGTACGGTGGGTGGAGGCGCAACAGTTCTTCAGATGGTAGTACCGGGATTCATATCCACTATCCAAGACTATCCAACTATGTGGCATCAGCAAGTCCAGTAAACCATTCGATGACCGGCGAGAGACCTAGTAGAACTGATGATGATGATTTTTCACTAGAAAAACACTTAGGTTTGAACCTCCCTTAGAACACTTCGCCTTAATTGACATTTTCCACCAAATCTACTCTAAAGTGAGTATCTTTAATGTATAACAATTGTAGAAAGGGAAAGCCTGATTCCGGGCAAGCTGTTCAAAAACGCATGTTTAGCCAACCATGACTCATCCTGCCCAAAGCAGGCAAAAATTTGGACAGAGTAAAATAAAACCTCCCTCCTGACGACGAAGAAAGGTGTACAAAGCATACAAAAAAAAAGTACAATCATACAATCATGACGCCCCCGTTGCACGTGGCCAAGGGTTAACCAACATTACTTTTAACTCCATGTTTTATTCATAATTGTCTTCCGTGTTTGAGGCGAGTGTTGTCGCTGGCGAGAAAGAACACTATCACTTCGCGTGGCACAGCACGCCGCGTGTAGGATGTAACTAGATCCATCTGGAGCTGAAGCCGAAGAGATGGTTTTGGAAAGCTACCACACTTTCTGTCTTTCTTTTCCCTTTTTTCCCTTTTTATACTGTACAATGTTCAACGCCTCGGGAATCAAGGAATCAGGCCCAACTTAACGAGACAATAAGATAATAAGGCGAAGGTAAAAAGAACCCTTTTTATCCACCGTTGTAATGCAAAACGCCACCGAAAAACGTGGGCAAACGAGCGATGAGAAAGGGCTCGGTGTGTGTGAATGTGTATGGTCCTTTTTCTTTTCAATTTTAAATTCATCAACAGATCGGAAGATCGGCCACCATAAATTATCATGTCGACAACTTTTCACTGCCATCCCGCCCACTAAGAAGTCACGCACAGACGAATGTTGTTCTTATGCCATTGAGGCTTAAATTGTTCATGCACTGACAGCAAGATGAATGTATGTGGCACACACTTGAGTTATTTTATCAATAATAAAATCCAAAATGGATGGTTTGGTATAAAAATATCAGACAACTATTTAAAAAATGGCGATGTACAGCATTGTTTTCCATCCGAAATAGCATTGTAGCATCCTGGCTCTTGTCGAGCTGGTGGGACTCCCGCTAAGCGGCTATAAATTTACGACTTCCAAAATTTTATGAAACATGCTACACAGCCCAAACAACATTTCAAATGAATCTCATCTCAATCTAACACATTCGCAACTCATTTTTTTTTTGCTGTTGGATTGCTTACGCTGTACGGAAAAAGGTTGCAGAAAGAATAGCAGCCGCAATAAAACAGTACAACAAAACCCACGATGATCTCCGCCGATAATAAAATTGCTGCCATAAGCGCAAAGGATGAAAAACTATCCACCACAGATGACGGGAAAGAATGTGGCGATTCTACTGCGGGTTAGAGATAGAGAGAGTGTGTGTGTGTGTGGGTGGAATGAATGAGGTCTAAACCCAACTACCAACTGGAGATCTCTCAACCAGAACGAAAAGCAAAAGGCCATTAACCGGCAAGCCACGTGGACTCCACCCGAATCTATATAAATAATCAACAACGCCTTTTAACCGACCTCCGAAAAAGAGTTCGTATGCACGCATCTAACGCACTCACCAAACACGGCGGATATTAACCGTAGCAAAAATGGCTGCATATGCGCGGCGTTTTGGAGTATCAGTTCTGGAGGAGTGTGTGTGTGTTGTAGCCCACCCGCCATATAAGCCCACCATATTGTGCTACACTCGATCAGCAAGAAAAAAAAAAAGAATGAAGCAGAGCGCGCAACAGAGTATAGGAAGGGAAATATCTATTAGCCTCTAACAGCCAGCCAAAGCTAGCCTGCCGCGCAATGCTAGATAATTCCCGCTCCAAGGCTATTTGTTGTCCGGGGAGCGCGAAAACCGGAAGTCCAAAGATGTTTCCAGCCAGATAAAATAGATATATACACACACATACACGGACAGTAGGGACTGCATCATGTGATGATGTGGAAAACAAAACACATAAAATAACAACCCAGACTAACCTCTCGATGGGTGTTGCCGTATGTGCGTACAGTATGAGGTTTGGACCGGGTAGAAATACACCATTCGCTAGAATTTAATGCGGTTGGTCAGTAGTATCGACACACACACGGGCTTTACAACTAACAACTCTATTGGTTTTCAACCATCTTTCTTGCCAGAGTACATTATGGTGCTGCGGGTTTGCTAGGCGTTGACATGGGCCCGAGTGATCCCTTTCCACGTTAGAATCTATCCGTTCGATCAGCTTGTGTGCAGCACATTAGCACCAGATATCCCTTTAGCCTGAGCCCCGCAGTACCATTGGCCTAACGTTACACAAATAAATTTACGGTCCCTTTCGCCCCCGTCAGCTTCGTAAACAAACAGTCGAATCGCTCGTCTGTTTATATGCTTCCATTTAAACACAGAGTTTTGGAACGCGCTCTAGGACCCTTCGTCTGGAAATTAAATATGGCTAAAGTATACACTAACATGTGCGAGTTTACAGAGTTCCCTATGTTCCAAGCAATTGTATCAACTGAAGCCTAATTTGCCTCCAATAATCTTAGGATCTCAGTTGTAAAAATAAAAAGTAAATTCAAGGGATTTAAAGACTCAATTACGCATAAAAGCATCTCCTATATTCGCCAACCCATGGCGGCTTGGTAGTATAGCAACAATTGGGCCGGTCTTCATACAGCAGGATCGGAGTTCAAATCTCATCCGGACTTTGTTCCCTCGTAGTGAGGTAAACTTGACAATCCAACTACGTGGTATACCAGCAATTCTGTGGCGTTATCTTAGTAGGTAGTTAAGTCAAAATAAGGAAGAATATTTACTCCAGACCTTTTACCAATTTTCGTGCAAAAACTTACATGCCACACCATGCTTCGTTGTTGATGATTTCAATGTGTTTAAAAATTCCACCCAAACTAAACTTCACCACAAAACAAAGCTCCCCCTCGTAAAGCACACACAGCTTCGGTAACAAGTAAAAACAAAAATTCCACAAAATAAAAACATCAGACAGATTTGTAACCACCTCACATGAACAAACGGCCAAGGTGTGACCTTCAAAAGCATGGGCTGCTCAAACTGGTTCAACAGAGATAAACCCTTTAAAAATGAATGATGGGACATGGTGGTGTGTTGCGTTGCTGTGGAGGAGAGGACGACGAGCGATGGAACAGGAATACGGAAAAACTACGCATCAGGTTCGGTCCGTCGGTCGGGTCGACACAGCGCACGTCACTTGGCGATAAACCACCACCAACACCCCCCCCCCCCCCCCAAAGCCGCGCGCGTACGTTTGAAAACTTTAAAACACAATTCTAGCACTTTCGCTATCGGATGCGCGTTAAACTCCACAACATTCCACAACATTCCACTGCGAACGGACATTCCACTGGGCCATGAATAATCAATTGGTGTGATGCTTCCCTTTTTTGCTTACAAATCTGACCCACCCTACCCTTGTGTTTACAGTTTTTTTTTTCCAAAGTCCTTCCCCACTTGAGGCATCTCTTTCAGCCGCTAGCAAATAATCCAACTCCGTAGTAGCAAAAACTGACCGACTGGGTGGTATGGAATTTCTTCCAGTGTGCCATAAAAGAAAATATAAAATAACGCTCTGCTGACGCAAACCAATCTCACACGCAATGTTTTGTACGTATCCTTCCCTCGCAACGCAAAATTCAAACCAGACCCGCGAACAAAGGATGGTACAATATTTGTTATTTGTCGCGCACCGTGCTGTCTGTCTAGCCGGATTGATTTTGTTTGTGAAATGCGAATACGGGGGAGAAAAAAGACACAAATCCTGCACAAACTGCTGGACGATCGCTATATTATTGAGACATCGAAGAAGGGTGAAGAAATTGTGTGGAAGACGCTTCCTCCCCCAGCGATCGTACTTGCAAATATGCGTGCGATTGTACGGATGCCGATTGTCATTCCATGCGGACAACAATGGCGCAAACCAATCATGACACGCTGATGATGATCACGATGGTCGACGCCCAGTAGTTGACATTGAATGAGTGTGGACGATCGCCGGACACACCGTCATCCAAACTCCGAAGCAATACGATCCTAGGCCGCTGATAGCGAGCTTGCTATGCAAATCGCGACACTTCGAAAACTCGTCTCCTCTGCTGCGCCTAGAGGGTTGCGGCGGCAGCGTCGTCGTGCTGTGTATTTGATCCTGTTCCGCACAAGCACAGGGAGCGAGAGTGTCTGGTCAGGTTTGGAAGATGGATCGATGGATGGTAGAAGACGATCGGTAACCTTGACTTCGGTGCGCTTATTACGATCCTTTGTCTGGCCGTCGAATTCGCATCGAATGTGTCATATGTTTCAGGAGGAGTAGGTAGGTGACACACCTTTGCTGTACGGATTGTATTAGGCAAACACAGAAATATCTCTCCATCTTCACTGGCCTCCAATTGTCAAGTGTCCGTGCAAAAGAAATGTTCATCTGATGCATCACTTCACTTGAACGAACGCCATATTACTCAGGAATGCGTTTCTTTATGCACTTGTGTCGAAAAATGAGTAGAAAGATGTTATAATTAATTAGATAGGGGCGGATCGGTATTGAGACAACAGCGACCCCTGTTTTCACACTAGTGATGGGAACTCCGGAGTGGATTAATGAAACTACTTCAACTTCGATGTGTAAAAACCCGAGTAACTCCGTAGTAATCCGGAGTGTACTGCGGAATCAATTACAGGTAACTGATTATACTTCGGATTCAAAATTGAATTGAAATCCCTGTCGATGCCGAAGTAATTCCGCATTCCCCCCAAAAAAAAAGTATTTGTGATAATAATCCACATGTCATAAATGTACCCCATTGTTGAATTGTTAACGTAAAAGTATTTAAAATTGCCAGACACCACTGTCCCATGCGAAAGGATGTTCTAAAAAACAAAGGAAATGTTCACGGAGAAACGGAATCGATTGGGAGGAAGCAAATTAAAAAAAAGATATTTCTACAACATAATTATGAAACCAACGCATAGTAAATACAGCAGAAAACAGTACAGTAAAGGAACGCTAAGGAGGAAAATTTAACTTTGAAGTAGTCGTTAATAATGAAGCAAAAACAGAATCAACAAAACGAATTTATTGCCAACAATTTTGTGTCACAGAACAAATACTTTTTTTTTGTTTGGGAGAATGCGGAGTTTCACCGGCATCGACAGGGATTTCGATTTCGATTTTGAATCCGAAGTAAAACCAGTTACCTGCAATTGATCCGAAGTGCACTCTGGATGCACTCGGAGCAATAATTCCAGAGTAATTGCTCCGGAGTTGCCTCCGAGAATAATGAAGATTTACCCATCACTACTTCACACGGCAGGACCGGAGCTAAACAGAGAAAGCGGTGAAGAACTGGTTAGATAACAAGCACCAGGAGAATGTTCTATGGATCCATCCACGAAATTAATAGAATCCTTATTTACGCAGATGAACATAGTACAGCTCAACTAGTAGTGCATGCAACAAAGGCCACACTTTCTCTTCGAAAAATCACTTACTCCCACGGTTAGGGAAGCTCGTCCAACAAAAGTGGCCTCTAACTATTACAATTGAATTAAGTAGTGCAACACGATGATCCGCGCGCTGATAGCCACACAAAAGGAGTCATCTGTCATACACACTTCGCAGGCCAATTTTTCGAGACGAAGCGTCAACCCAACAGTAAAAACATGGTTGAAGAAGGAGTTGCTGTTGCTGCTGCACTTAAGCCTCTTTCTTTGGTGATGATTCTTTTCCTCCACTACACTATGCGATGCTTTCTGGTTGGAGTGTGTTAAAAGCGTTTATCTTTTCATCATCATCATTGACGGTCGCGTGTGTTCGTCGGGTGGGTCCAGCTCTTCTCTTGGTAGCCCGGAGAAACACCGCAGATAAGTGTACCGCTTCGTGTTTTCTTACGAACCAGTGGAACAGCTGCTCCTTGGCGGATTTCTTCCCACGCGAAGAAAAATTCATCCAAAGCGCTTTCCGTTGCTTTGTGGCCATCAATAGATTTTCATAATGTACGCGCCAGAGTAAAATTTGATGTATTTTGTGGCTGTGGTTCTCTGTGGCTGTGCAAATAATGCTTAAAGACCCAATATCAATTCTGGAATACTCAATGAACAGAAAATTGGTACAATTTAACTGACACTGCTCCACATTAAAATAGAGTTACGGATGAGATGTGTGTTTCATTTTCGCATATATTAAAATTCAAACTCGAAAAAAGAAAGAAGTAACAGTTAGGGTGTGTTCGGTACGTTTTAATGTCATTAAATTTAAAGTTTACGTAAGAGTGTTACACTCTGTGTAGCAGTTTTGTTGAAAACTAACAAGCTTTCTCCTCTGCAATGTTAGGTACTGTCATGAACTTTACTAACAAAGGCTTAGGAATTTCCCATGAGTCGTTAGTGGTGAACTATCCATCTGCATCATCATCATCATCATCTGGAAACACTGTTTATTGTACGTTGTTCGTTCAAATGGATGATTTTTTCTTGCTATCTTTTTTTGTAGCTTCTTGTAGCGATCCAATGAGTGGCAAATGCTTCGAGTAGAAATTTTTCATCATACCCTTGGATTTACCACAGCAGTAGCAGCCGCAGCAGTAGGGAGCATACAACGATCCACCCTTTTCACTACAGCTTGATGGAAGAAAAAAGATTCATTTGTTTACTTCTTCGACCGCTCTCCTCAACATTCCAAACCCCACCACGACACCAAGCCAACAAAAGTGAAACAAAACAGCTTGTTAGATAGCAGCGCAATGTGCTGTGTTGCTTTGTCCCTTAAACACTGTTACTTGTGGAAGAGGGTGCGTAGAAGAAAAAGGTGTAAAAGGGATGAAAAGTATTGCTGACTAATGAAAACGCACAGCCACACCAAAAGTGCGCGTATCAATCTCATATATCTCGTCAACTTTTTTGGATATCGAACAAAGCATTACGCTCAGTCAAGTGAATCATGTTGATCTTGTTAAGAAACAAAACCAAAAAAAAAAAATGCTCTCAAACCGCAAACTGAATACACCGATCTTACTCTCGATCGCAGAAAATGGAATGCTGGCAGCTTTTTTTTCTTTTTGTTAAAAAAAAACAAAAAAAATCCCCGTAACTGTTTGTACATTGCGCGCGCCCGTTGCAATGAAATTTCGCTTCGCCAAATGCAAAATTAAGAAAGCTGTTTGCAGACCGCGCTCAAAAGGGAAGCATAGACAAAAACATTGCCACACTCAAATACAACCGTCCTCTCTGTGCAGACAACCCCCCTCCCGAATGCCAATTATGTTGAAATTGTGCGTTTCATTTCACGACTTGCCGGCCCCTCCAATCATACACCTCTTTGGCCCTCATCCTGTAGGTTAGGAAAAGCGGACCGATCTCTGGCTAAAGCTACACGACCCATAATTACCCAGTTTGAAACATGATGTGTATTTGTCAGGGAAGCCCCTTCGTGGAACGTTTCACTCGCGTGCGTCCCGTGTCCGGATCGGGGATTCGGGACCAACCCAAAATGTCGTGTTCTTGAGCCGTGATAGACAGCCAGAAGACACACAAGCATATCATGCACATGCCAAGTGCATCATGCATGGTACGAGGAGCTTCACGGACGCGTAAGATGATATGGTTAGGAAGGAGAGTTTTGACATGTCACGGCTAAAAGTCAGACTGCTGCTGCTCCCAGGCGAGCCAGGTTGAGAATATCGTATTCCAATGTTGCTCCCATTTCCTTTTCCGCCTTTTTTTTTTTGCAAGAAAATTTGATTGCAATAAGCAATGTTGGGACGTTGAAACTTCAGAGCATGGATAAGAAAAACCCTTCAAAAAAAAAAGGAGAGAGAAAAAATCGAATACTCCCCCCTGTTATTAAAAGCTTTGTAACAGAACGAATGGTTCGCTTCTGAGTCACAACTGTTGACATTCAGGGATCTTTGCAATCACGCCGCCACTCGCTTAAGAGCAAGAGATAAACCCACAAAAAGGCCATTATTGCTTAACACACCCACAGGCGAGAAGATGTACCTCCCCGCCTTAAGACTTGTTATTAAACGATATGATAATATATTTACTTACTTTTGAAAATAAAGGCCACACTTTGTGAGGTTTGCTTGTCGATCCACGAGGAGTTTCCTGTACTCAACACTCTTTTTTACTAGTGATTCTGATGCACTTTGAGTGCCCGGAGTTTTGTCGAATGTGTTCTCCCCCACAACAGCCCGTCAAACTAGCTTAATCCTCGGTATTTCACCAACACTTTTTCGTCACACACACACCTTCTTGACTCACTGAACAATTGTGTTAATAATCACTTTGATTGATTCGCACGCACTTCTCGACACAAAACACTTGCGCTTGAACAACTCGGTCGTTCCACAAATTCCTGCCACATGAAACATAAAGATGAAGGGAAAAGCTTTTTTTTAATGGATTGTTGATGCACCAGCCAAAAAATTTCTTCTCGGAAAACCGGTCGACCTGACCGCAGTGTAGTGGCTTATTACAGTTTGGAAAATTATAGCAAAGTTTGCATTTTTTGATAGCCATTAAACGGCTCGTATTACACGACTCTCTGCTACCGATACTTCCTATTTTTATTCTTCCCTTCTTCTCTCTCTCTCTCTCTCTCTCTCTCTCTCTCTCCGCTCTCCCTTCTTTCGTTTTCTTCCCTAAATGTTTTGTTGATCCGTATCTTACGTCCACGCAAGTTTACTTAGCCCTTAACGCACAAAATGACGCTTCTCCTGGCAGCAGCACACTCTGCTCGAGACTCGACTGTGGGCTCGATCCTGTCCACAGTGTAAAATTCGCTTGGGCTGGCTTACTTGCCTTCTTCACACGATAAACTCAACGGAACGGAAGGCATTGGCATACACAACATCAACAACAACAAAAAACTGCTACCAACAGCTTTTCATCGGAGTCTGCAATATACAAACTTTAGGGTGCCGCGCCGTAGCTGCATTTCTGCCCCCTTGTGGATACCATGCTGAAGAAGTTGGTGGTGTGGTGATCCCGTCCTCATGTTAGTTCCCTCTTTCGCGCGTCTTCGTTTGTTAGAGGTTAGGTCGTGATTTTCTTTTACGAGGGACGACTCTTGGCTATTGGTACTCGTTTCAGAACTAGTCGTTTTCATTGCCGATGGTCGGAGGAGTTCCGCGGCAGTTGATTCTAATGGAAAAGAATTCTCCTCATCAGGTCGGCAGCGGCAGCAACCTCTTCATTGAGAGCTTTTCTTGTTGTCTCCCGATCGGTACAAACTTTTGCTACTTTGTTCAGTGATGGTTGCGTATTTCATACATCTTTCACACGTTGCGCCTTCCAGTTCGAATGCGTAGCGGAGACGCACGCGCAACTACAGGTACACACACACACACGCACCGTGTCGAACAACCCACCAAACGTGGGACACGCCACCGAGACCGAGGGAAACGAGTTCATAAAGTAAAATACGAATAAACGTGGGCAGAGACAGAAATCGTCTCGAATAGGACCCTACGACATAAGGAAAAAGCCGGTGGTTGGCGGCAATGTGACACGCAGGACGAAAAACCGGTAAAAACGCTCTTCTAGCTGGCCGGGTCGGAGTCCTCTTCCTTTTGGACCTGCGGTATAACGACGATAAGACTTCCGCACGGGCACAGTGAGGCTAGCTTGCGCGAATGTGAATGGCTGTGGACTTAATGGCGAATATTATGGGTAATACCGTATGGGAAGGAAACAAAATCTGCAGGCTAGGGCATGGGGCCCCTGTCTGCAAAAACCGATGTGCTAGAAGAAGCTAAGATTGTACCTGTCGGTCTAAGCTAAGAACGAGAACGTGTCGGTCTGGGCACAAATTTATCGGAAACACTTTAAAAGGGTACAAAACTAGTTTCAGACGCATTAACTCTCTTGCTTGCCCTGGTTTGGCTGTTGCAGGATTGGGTAAAGATAATGAAGAGGAATCAGTTTTAATCCTGCTTCTTTGCTAAGCTACTATACAGCACAGGTAGTGGCACCTTTTTTTTTTTTTTCAAAAGCAGATCAATCTGGAAGATCTGTTCTTCCAGGGAGCCGAACCTCGAAGGTATTGACAGAATCGCTCAATCTTTTGGGTAGTCGCCCAACGCTTATAATGTCCGAAAATGTCTACCATTTTCTTCTGGTGCATGCAATTTGACCGGCTTCGCAAGAGAGCCGATAGATATGTGGTGAAGACGCGTTATAACAACATAAAAGAAAACAATACATCTAACGCTTCTCTAGCACCCAAAGGCTTCGAGTAAAACGACACAAAAAAAGGCGTATAAGAAGAGAAAAAAAACGGTAGCGAATGAGCGTAAAGCCTCTCATGCCAAGTCAGGTGTAAAAAATTCAAATCGACAGCCTCAGAATGGCCTATCATAAAAAAAAGCAACGGTCAAAATTGAACACTGACCTCGTTGGAGGAAAGCGTACAACACACCCCGATAAAACGCGGAAAACTGCTGCTACACTTCGCAGAAGATGAAGATCGCGGCACTGCTCCAAAAACCGGACAAGTTTACCACCGACCGACCCCATCGAGCGGATGTTTTGGGTGGAGAGGGGAGATGGTGGGTAGTGAGTGTGCCATTAGTCCAGGGGAAGAAGCAGTTCCGACCGCGCCAGGGATCAATTCCCTCGGAAGACAAGAAAATCCACCCACAGAAATTGAGACAGAAAAAGAGAGAGAGAGAGACAGCAGAGAGCGAGAAGGTTATGCTCGGAAAATGCTCAAACACTGGTTTTCTTGTTGAGAAGATCAGGGATAATTTTCCCTTCTATGGATATCCATCACCCTTCCCCCCCCCCCCCCCCTTCTCCGAAGCTCGTACGTCTACTCCCGGAATCGTTGATGCTGGTGTACAGGAGCGAACTAAAGCGCAAGCGAACTATTTCTGCAGGGAGATATATCCCGCGTACAGCCCACAGCCTCCTCCCCTTATGGGGGTTGAGGAAGGAAAATCAAAAGGGGTCATGGCGCTGGTTCATTGTCTAACGTTTTGTGCACTTCCATGTTCCGAAACTAACGTCCTGCGACCTGGAGGAGGAAATACGTGTTTGGATGGGTTGGGTGGGGTGGTAACCATCCGTCCCTTATGGTGCTTTGTCACTGATTTGCTTGAAAACACTATACATTCATCGAGCTATCCATGATTCACACAATACACCGGTGGGGAGGGCGCGTTTGTCACATCCCGTGAAGATACGTCGAGAAGAAGCTCAAAAAGGCCAGAAAGCCCACAATGCACGCTTGGTGACACATCCCTCGCACGTATGCAGTGTCACCATCCCCCGTTCACCTCTTCCTCCCTCTCTTTAGCAGCCTTTTTCGATGCACTTGGGCAAATTATTTTCCACTAAGAAGCATAGATTCGATTTTCTTTGTACACTTAGAACACAATTTTCAGTCACACACAGGCACACCACACAAGCACACACTGTTCCTGAGTTCCAGTCGAAAATGGCTGATCTTCCGAACTGAAGGGGGACTCTGTGCTGGTGCAAAATTATCCTCCCGGCCCCCTGGGTGGGGTATACTAGTAGGAAAAACGGTACACCAAATCCTCCTTCATCGGAGCAAACAAAACTCACGGGAATTAAACGCCTCTTCACACCACGAACGTTCAACACGGAATGAGAGAAGCGTCAGATGAAAGAGAGAAGAGAAGCACACTTGCCTGCGAATACTGCGCGATCGGACACAACACTACCACCACTACGGTACCAAACGCTTGTCGGCAAGCAATCGCGCGTGCGATAGAAAAGGAGAGCGAGATTAAACGGGCGAGCGAGTTGGGAAGCATCATTTGCTTTCTTCTTTGTTCGTTCGTGCACCATACAAAGCGTGCTCTGCGCGAGTTGAGAGCAAATGCACACGCACACAACCGCACGCAACCACATCTGCTTCACCTGTGCACATTTTGAACGCATAAAACACACACACACACTGAAGCAACGCATTTTCCTTGGTTGTGTGGTGTGTGGCAGCATAAAAAAAACATACCACCCCGCAACATCCTGTGCATGTTGGGCAGCGTATGGGGGGTGGAAGATGGTGGATGATTTTTAACCGAACGATACCGGGTTATGCTCGTGCTTCTGTAGTTAATAATGCTAGAGTGAAACACCATGAAACAAACAACGGCGAAAATTGGCCATCCTACCAAGGGCCCTGTGTGTTAAATGCCTTCTTCAGTTTAACATTTGCGCTAAATTTTGCTACAAGAGCACACTTTATTGGCACGGGTGTGGTGAGTCATGTCTTAACCCCACCGATCAAGTGCCTACCGAATGCTGGAAATCTATAAATGCCTTCTACAAATAACAGATGAATCACCTATCCGTTCGTCACACGAACTGGGAGGAACCGTGTTGCGAAACACGGCACACAACAGGCAGAATAATGTTTGCTCTACATGTGGTGTGCCGGTTCAAATTACAATATGGGTTAGGCATACACACGCACACAAAAATAAGCTTCAGTTGAAAGCTGGTTTAATTTGTGAAAAGTCTCCAACAGTTCCTCGTCAAAGCACGACAAAGTCCCGTGGCCCTCAATCATTTTGACGCTAACTTTTAACCTCAAGAACGCATCCAAATCCGCAATCCAGCGCCTTTAAAGAACGCCTAGAGGCGCACACATTCTCTCCATATCAATCCAACCATTCCAATCTTACCCTTTCTCTCGCCCATACACACGCTACACATTAGGTCAAAACGCAGTCTTAACTGACGTTCGTCTGCCTAACCGGCCTGCTTCCCCTCCTATTATCATAGCTACACATGAAGATACGGAATCTAAAAACCACCAGAAAGCAATCAGCAGAGCGAACTTCACCAACTATGCTCCAGAGTTTTAAAATTCCCCAATTTCCACAAACCCCCGTTATAAGCGGTACGTTTATCTCGTCGTGTGCGCCTCATTCCGACGACTTTGACCGGAATACTGAAACAGGCAGACAGACGCATCGAGCGGCGCGAGAAGGAAAAGTTTTGGAAGGCAAAAGGGAGGGGGGGGGGGGCATTACACGCAGATAGAAGATCGTCCAACCGCGAACAAGATTGGCGGCTTGCTGTCGGGTCGAACGAACCGGACACCCATCATCACCTTCACCCCCTCCTGCGATCAACAGAATAATGCTAAATTCGTTCTTTGGGTCGCAAACGTAGAAAAGACGACAGACAACAACGCGCATATAGCCTCGGGCCTCTTAATCTCGTCGTTTTGCTTGCACCGATAGGAGCAACTAGAGGTGAAACCTTCGCTTGTGGTGCCCTCGAAAATCGACCCTCGGCACACTACTAACACACGGCTTCTATAGCGCACTCCACCACTGGCTCGTTTAGCTCCGAAACTGACTGACTTCGATGTGCATTCTTAGCGCGGACTGACTGTGTGCGGTTTCTTTATTTTACCACTCAATTTAATGCACGACCCATAAGACGATTTTAAGGCGCGCGAACCGTACAACGAATTTTGGGGATACCCCCTCCTTCGCCAGTCACTTCACACCCACAGCTTCACTGCACGCCCAAATATGCAATTATGCTGGAAGCGTTCTGCACATGCATTTCTTCACCACCCAGAGAGCTGAAATTCAAACTGCTAGGACAGCAATGCACAACACAGCACAAGCGAGAACCTTCCCCTGTGGCTATGTTTGGAGAAGTTAAGCTAACGCTAAAATCACTGTAGCGTAAGGCCCCCCCGCTGATCAGTATGCTCCGGTAGCATATATTTGATTTCATCACCAATTCCGGTAAGTGTGCCCATTTTTTTTGCAAGCCACCATCATCTGTAATTCAACAGAGAGTACTGCTGTTTGGCCGACAGTTAGAACCGTTTATTGAGAATGCCGTGCGGTAGTTTGTGGCAAATTGTTAGAGGTAAGTTAACCTACTGGTCCAAAATCGATCTTAGGTCAACAGTTACCATAAACAGCAATATTAACGACGAGAATAATACATCCTAAAAACTGATTGAGGCCAGGGGAAACTTTGGCACTGAGTAAAACGTTTTCGACGGGGTTCAATTGTGACTCCAACTTAGGTTTCTCAGTTTTGAGTCCTACTATAACTGACATTAGACCACACTTGCACGTGAGAGCTAGTATATAAACGGCAGCTGCAATTAATTTGTTAAAGCAACTAAAAAACTCAGTCAAATACGCCATTATTTTGCCTCAATGCACTCGAATGTGATTGGGTAATAAGCACTAAAGTACTGTTCATTTAGAATTTGGTCACTCTATGTTATGTACAGCAGAGCCTTCAGTGGTGCTATATGGAATTTTTTAACACCTAGAAATTTTATTTCTACATTTAAAACTTGTCGTTTTATAGCCTGTGATAACTGACCGAATTCTAAATGAATGACACTTCAAAGCGTTTTTTTCTGAAAAGCGTCTGAAAAAACGTCGGTATTTAAATAAGTATAATATTATAAATAAATAAACAAATTCTACTCCAAAAGACAGCAAGCATGCTACCGGAAAAGAAGATGTAAAATTGGATTCCAAATGAAGAGTGCTTCGGTGCGATGCAAAACGACGGTTAAATCGATAGAAACGAGACATCAGACGACGCCATACGATACGTGAGACAAGACACCACCACTTCGGAAATGGAATTTAGCAATCTGCAAACGGTTTTACAAACGGTGGCTGCTGCTTACTTTAAGGATCACCAGCTACAGGACAGGACGTCTGTATCTGTGTTTGCTGTTCCTTGTGACACACTTTGCTAAGATAAGTAGTTCAATCTTCTCCCTTGTCGGTCTTTACAAGATAGTGCGTTGCTTTACACAATCGCAAAGATAACACCACAAAGCTCAATCCGAAGCTGTGTGTGATTCCGAGCCTAACGGATATTGAGTCACCATCGGTAGCGAAGGAGGCGATTATAGGCGAGGAACGATAACCAAGCAATGCAGGAAGATAGCAGAGGCAAAGATAGGAAAACTCACTCTCAGAGTTGAGGATAATAATTACGGAGGCTTCCCCTGTCGGTGCCATGAAGATCCTTAAGCATGAAAGCACGCGTATTGGCAGACTTCCGAAACTAGCAGACCATAAACAGGTCCATAAAATAATCAAAGCTCGTCATTAGCGAACGGTTACCCGAAGATATCCGGGACAACGGATGCAAAGCAGGAAGGAAGAACGATAACAACAGCACTCTAACCCTCAAAAAAACACACTGCTGCTGCTGCTGTACACGTTCTTCGGCGGGCCGGAAAACCTAACGCACAAAACCGGGCGAAATAAAACCGACAAAAAGGCACGTAAAATCATGAATGTTAAGAATGTAACAAACAAGTGATAGGCAAAACCGTGATAGTACGGGCATTCGTCCGCAGACTTGCTGCTGTGCGGGGGGGGGGGCATTTTTGTAGACGAGATTTCCGATTCGTTGGAACAAGGTGTGGTGGGTGTGTACCGGGTTGGCGACAGAGTGATTGGAATTTTTTGAAACGCATTCCTGCACCATGTGTGCTTGCAGCTGTGCTGATTTCTTCCCGCTTACGACAAAGTTTTTGAATTTTGAAAAATTCGCGGAGAGCATCGTGTGTTTACTTCTGCCTCTGATAAGCTTCTCATTTATGGCATTTTACGGCAGTATTCTTCAACATTCTGCTTACAACAAACGAGTGCCCATCAATTAACGATGCTACCACAGCTACCCACACTGGTTTAATTTAGTTTCATTGAGCAGAATTAGAGTACACCGCCCTCTCTGACTGGACAGTGGAATAAACTGTTCGAACATCGAAACGAGCGAAGCTGCTGAGCAACAAAGTCCACCTCCTTCTTATCCCATCCACGTTCGCGCAGGGTACGCTCGAGGTTATTGCATTAATTCGCGAAGGTTTGCTGAGCAAAAAGGACCAGCGCTAAAACCAACTGTTGGAGCAACTGTTACATATGCAACACAGCGCAGATAGTCCAATACACTGGGCCGCACACGCCCGTCTGCGAGGTCGGGGACGTGGTTAGCAGCAGCAGCAGCAGCAGCAGAAAGGACAGCGATGACATTCGTAATATCTGAATAACAATAGCCGCTAAATTTGCACAACCAACAAACGCTTCCCACCCGAATGTTTGGTGCGGATTAACAGCATTAAATTGACGCAACAAAAAAGGCATTATCTGCCATGTGCGCTTTTCTGCTGGATCGGAGAGCTCCAATTTTGGGGGTTGTTCTGTATAGTGCTTAGGATGCATACAGAAGGGCGGGAAAAAAAGCATTCTTACGAGAACTGTTTTGTTGGGATTGGATTATTTGCAGTGACAACATACAAACACATGCTGCTTTTACAAAAGTTTCAACGAAGCTACAACGCAACAAAAACCGTTTTGTTTCGTACGTTTGGTTGAACCCATTTGCAAAAAAAAGATTGTGTAATATGGCGTTAAAATGGTCATGATGTTACACCCATAGCCGACAAACTTTGCTTCTCCTTCAACTGTTCCCATTTTGCCACAAATCTCTGTTACTACGAATCTTTTCGAACTAAATGAAGACGAAGCATGAAACATGAGATAGCAACAGTGAACAGGAAGAAAGTTAACGGAAAAAAAAGTAACCAACAAAGGTAAATTTTTAACCACGAATATAATGTCACGCAAGAACGATGCACGGGTCGCCGGAAAACGAACGCTGCCTGGCGTGCCCGTAAACATGTTGCCAGCAAACAAAAGCTCCGGCCAAATGGAATAATAGTGTCGGTCGTGTGAACGCCTAACGTCGGCCCAGTCCGAAGGGGACGTCACGGAAGGGTGACACGATAGTGGGCCCCAAAAAATTTGGTCAACCAATGAAATCATTAGAATATCGTACCTTAAAAGTGGTCAACCCTAAATACTACCCCCGCCCTCCGTCAGAGGGCAAATAATAGACATTCCGTTCAGCGCGCGGAAGTGGTGTGGAAGCGGAGAAGAGCCCTGCGGGCGTTACGATGGAGCATAAGAATTTCGGCCCCATCATCGTCACGGCACGGCACTCTTTACGGTCTTTAGCAGCTAGAACAAAAGGTAACTCCACAAACGCACGGAAAAGGGACGCGTGGTCGAGCGCGCGCAACTCCCGATCTCCATGCCGAATTTAATTAATTTAAGTCACGCAACAATCTTTGCTCATTTGTCATTATATTCATGCGCTGTCCTGTTCTCGCTGCCAAGAGTCAGTTGCCAGGTCCCGCCGGACACACAATGGTGTTTCTTATTTGGTTCGAGAGAATCGGTTGTCAAACTCAACCTGGGACGAATGGAAAAAAAGTATCGTCCCCCTCACTGACTATGACTCGAAGAGTATCGAGACTGTCAAGCTAGTGCTTTTTCCAGATTTTTGCTCTAGAATGGGGACCGAGATAGGCTGGCTAGTTGATAATCACGTTTTATTAAGGGTCACACCAGGAGCATCATTTACCCTACAGCTAGAAAACCTTTTCGGATAGTTAGCATCAAGGGCTATAATTTGTTTTTCTTTCATTTTAATGCATGTTTTCAATATCTGGTAGAACAGTTACTTTGTAAGACCACAGCTCAACAACTCACAAAGACTTCCTTGTCGTGTTAAAATATTTTGTAGCAACATTGGAACTTGGCAATATTCTATTCTTGATGAGAATTCCTTGCAGACAACTCTTAACACACATGTACGATTGACTCCGACACGTGTCCTTAATTCTAGACGAAATATTCGCTTATGACTTGGCAGGCAGAGGAACGTAGACAACTTGCAGTGAAGTTAGATAACTTCAGACCTTTGTACCATTGGATATGACAGACTGCCAGACTCTGCAAATTTATTAAAGCTCCTTTAAGTTGTCTCTGTCAACGACTGGGTCTTCTTGTTAGGATTAACGACTTTCTAGGTTACGCCGGCCATCTCGTGGCTTATATTACTAGACTTGCCGATACTCCGAAACCCAATCCTGCCGTGACAACTCCTCACCACCGGACAATCCCAACGCTAGCTCTAGTTCAAGCCTAAACGTCAAAATCTACACTCAAGTGATCGTCATCTCTAATCATCAATCTACAACAATTGTTTTATTATTCCCCAACATTCAAACGTCTCTCGATAATGTACAGCAGCGACGCTATCCGTTAATCATCAATTCAAATGAGTCAACAAAAAATCCACATCACAAAAATGTTCTACGGCGACCGAACAAACAGGGTTTTAAATTCACAACACTGGTACTGCAGCCCTCAACATGACGACACAAAACTCCCACAGACACAACACAACTTCACCCCACAACGTGACGCACTGTGCACTTAAGGACTACAGCAGTCGCTCCCTCGTCATTTTTAAGCCGTCCGTATCGATATCCTTCAGGCTTTCACCCCAAAAACGAGCGAACGAAGAAAGGCAAACTCGTTCAAGTACTATTTCTCGAGGGGCTCGAGGAGCAGTATCCTTCCCTTGCAAAATGGGAAGGAGTGATGCAGGCCGGCAAATGGAAATTTAGCCAGCCTACGCGAAATCCAATAAATGAATCAAAGGATATGCAGGAAAACAATCGCGCACCGGTGGCGGGTGCGTCTGATTCATCAATGGCCGGGTCTGATCCCTTCGGCAAATTCGTATCCGGCAACGGGTTTTGACAGACAACACGACTACTAATGCGAAAACGGAGGTTCTTTGCCATCAGACACAACAGCCAGGTTCGGTCCCCCTGGTTAAAAAAGGGGACAACATAGGGACGACACGAGTCCACAAAGTGTGTGTGTTAGCAGTAAATGGCAGGTTAAAAAACACACGCAAAGACACCGGGGGCATAGGAGAAGAAAAAAAACCTCCGTAAACCAAACCAAACCCGGTTACACACCTTCCATCCGCAAACCATTGCTTTCGCCACAAAACGTTGCGTTCCCTGCCCTGGGTGTACGTGCGTGCGTTAGTGTTTCATTCGACTTTATCCCATAAATTTGCACGCGGCCCCATCCCACACCAGGGTTCTGCTGGCATCCTTCGTTTCCTTCAAGCAACACGGCATCCAAGGGGGTAATTCAAAAGACATCAAATTGCAGGACCAACGCTGAAAATGGGAACCCGCCCGACCGGGCATTGGGATTATTCGCAAAAAAAAAAAAAACAGGAAACACAATCCGACCCTACCGACGACGACGACCATGTGGCGGTTGTTGTTGGCACATTTTTAACTTTAACGCTTTGTGCAATTTGAATGATGCAGAGGATACCCAAATGTGTCGCCCGGTGTCGTAAAAGTTCTGTACAATAAAACCCACAACGAACCGTTTTCGGTGGTTTTCGTCGTGGATGGTTGTTACCAGCATGTAGAGCATACTTTTTTATATACTCAGGCTGAGGTACTCGCGTAGCTTGATAACCGATGTGTTTAAAACGTTCAAAAGACGATTTATATGGGGACAACATTGCACACGATTTAACCTAAAAATAATGTTTGGAAAATTTCTGCATGCAAGTAAACTCGAATTATCCAGTTGAAACCTTTTCCCTGTTGTTTAGCTGCTATTCCGATTGGCTAATGTTCTAACAGAACCAGCTATTGAGGTATGATAATACAAGCTCGTATTCAACCTCAGACACATACAGGATAGACAAGGAAAAATATTACGAAGATTTAGTTTAGTCAGTTGCCATTTTGGAGCACAGACTTCAATCGTTTGAATTAAAAACGAGTTTAATAAGGATCGTCTTTCTATAAAATTTGGATCTTAATACTAGATTAGTTTGATCAGAGGGTGCAACAAAACCACACATACACAATCAACGTAATGCTTCTTTTCTTGGCTTTACGACCACGACAGCAGCCACCAAATGGCTTACTAAACTATGTGAATATCACGAAGTTGGATGTTCAGTCCTCACACTACTGAAGATTAGTCCGGATGAGATTTGAACCACGGTCCTGCCGTGTGAAGACCATCGCCGCTGTCGCCCTACCACCGTGTCGTCCCTATGACGTAATCCAGAATGACCAAATAAGCAACGCAGTTCGCCATTAGGCAAAGTCTCTATATACTAACCGAAAAATCAACTTTAAGTAGGCGTTAGGAACATTTAACGTTAATTTTTGAGGCCTTCAAAGGTGATAAAAAGAAACTATAACTGTAAATATTTTTTTAATAAACTTACCTGAAAGTGATGGAATAAAATCTGTAACGAAACGCAAACAAAACTTCTTATTAGGTGATTGAGAATAGCATGGTATATATTTTTTAATTCAATGTTTCTTTGAAAAAAATGCTGCAACATGTAAATCGTTTAGTGTCCTCAAAATTTGCGATAACAGGAAAACGTTTACCCCAGCTAAACAGTGCATTACAGCCGTGCCCTAAATTCAAATCCCCTGATGTAACATATTTTGCTAGCATTTGACACTAATAGGGACAACATTTCTTGTTTCGTTAATCGTGCAGAACATCGAGAATTCGAACCCTAGACATGGCCTCAACGGCCGCTTCTCATAGAAACAAGACCTCCCGCTTGCTCCCAAAAAACAAGCATGAGCGCATCACACGAAATGTTCCTTTACTTGCTTGATGGGTTTTCTCGACCCACAATTCACCACTGAAAACGTGCAGAAAAACCGATCCAACATAATGGCGCGGTTGTGTGGTGACTTCCGAATCTTTCCTTCCGGGTGTCTAGCACCGCAGCACCCACTAATTCGAATTGCCCGCGTGAGAACGGCAACGCTCTTATGTCGTCGCCAGCCAAACGTCGACAGCATGGCGCACGAATTTCCTCACACCTAGAGCCCGCGCGTCGTTAACGCCAACCATTTCTGCTTCAGCTTCACACGCAAATGCACTTTCCACCTCCACACACTTAGGATACAAGCAACACGCGAAGCTAGGAGGGACACTACTGCAGACTGTGCAATATGTGTGTAGTGCTTATTTTCATCGGCGCCATAAGCGCCATATCCCAAACGATCTCGCTAGTTCCATCTATTTTGCACCGTCCTTACTACTCGAAAGGAAAGCTATCAATAGCATATAATCATTAACAGTGTGTAATTGCACATAAATACATGCTTTCTATGGCAAGAAGGCACGATGAGCACGTCGAAAAAATCCTACACGACAGCTCTTACAGCGGGAGACCCATAAGGTGCCAACCACCCATTCGATTGTGCAATTGTTGCGGTGGAGCGCCCATTGCCGTTCTTTAATTTATTTAACTTATTACCCGCGCACCACGCGAAGAACCGGAAATGGAAATGAAAGTATCCGGCCTGAGCTTCCGTCAGTGTCAAGTGCACCACTGGCGTGGTGCATATATAAGCTTCAATCATATTTTGATTAAGTTAAGCGCTGTTATGGACCAACTCATGGGTTTCCAACTAGCTCGAATGCTCCATCCAGGGGCTATATCCAGTACGGTCCCTTCCAAGGCGAGTAGTAATCGTAGCAATGGTGATCGTGAAGATAAATGTAGCCATTATTCCTTCTCGGCGACTAGGTTGCTACTCAGTCTTGTCAAAAAAATCATTTGAATTAGTTCTTCGATAGAATTTTGTCCAACAAATCTATTCGGGTACTGCTAAAGTCAGTTTGAGGACATCTTACAGGACCAGTATTGTACAATAATGTCTTCACCGATTAGACGAATATTTTAACTCAAATACTCCCCTGGATCCAGGCTACACAATGATCAAACCAACAGACAATAAGGGTTCGGTTTTAATTCGTCAGTTTATGTTGTCCTATTTATGGTCAGATAACACTGTAGGGTAGTCGGTATCCCGGTCGAATCTCGAAAGCAGGCCGTCTACTAAAAGGGGCAAGATGATGTTAAACTGTCACCTGTCGCCAGAATCGTCTTCTCGGCCTTCTAGGACACGCCCCAGCCATCTGATGGCTTACTAAACTTGCTGATACCACGTAGATGGATAATCAATCCTCACTATTTGTCTCTACTGTACTCAGGATATAACTCACTATTTCCAACTACTTCATTCAGGGATAAAGCTCATTCATTATAAAACAAAAGTCCTACAATTTATTGGCAAGATCATTATTCATCTGAGATTGCTAACAATTTTCAGATTACAAAGCAGTTCGTGCCCTGCCGTTACAGAGTATTATTAATTTAATTATCTTATCAATTTAATTATCCGGGTGCCTTTAGAGGCACATGCTTGTTGATCGCACCCCAGCTGTTCTTATTCAACGATGTTTGTTTAGTGCGTTTTTCCCACATTCTCGTCATATTTACATACGGATCCAATGTCAGAACGTCATTCCATCCTAAGCCATGGGTAGGCAGGGTAAGCATTTATCAAAGCCAAAACACATGTACTGCGACCGCGTGCATAAGCCACAAAACGTAAAGCAAAACAACAATTGATGTACTCCAAAACAGACATTCTTTTCCCACAATCTTTTCTCTCCGCTCTAGCGCTGATAGTGCTGTGTGATGAGGATAAGATACCTAAATTGAGCTAAATTATTCAACAATTAGCCGGTCGGATTGGAATTCTATCGATGTCACACACTGCTCCAGCGGGCATCCAATTCATCGTCGTGATGATGTGTGAAGGCGGTAGTAAAAACATTTCGTCTTTTTTATCCCACTGTCTTTGTCGACAAACATGTTCTGGTATTTGTCACGGGCACCCTTCATGACATATTAATACACGTATCGTTGTTCGGCTCTGTGTGCTGCCTTGCTCTCTTTCGCAGTCGCTGGATGATGCGATTAACATCGATAGCATTAAATACTGCTATGCATTACGATGCTTACAGTTCAATACTCTGCCCGCTGCTCGATTAATCACAAGAAGGAAGACGAAACGGGATGCTTTACACTGTGACCAGCAGCGTATCAACTGACGAAGATGGACAGGCTTCCACTCGTCAATCAATTACTTGCTCGATTAATCGAGAAATTCCACGCCTTTTACCCGTCCAACGTAGCAAAATCAACTGTGGACAGATAATAGAACTGATTGTGAAAAATGTTAACGAAAGCATTAAACGCGAATGGAGCTTTTCTATTGGAACAGTAAGCCTAAGTTTTGTAATTCACATGCATACTTGAATTATGTATTTATTCTTAAATTATATCTCTATGCAACACTACCATTTACCAACAGTTTGAGCACTTTAGCTTCAACAACTAGGTAACAATTTATTTTTTATCTCAACGTGCTTTCGGTTCCATTCTTTTTTTATAACAATAACATACAAAAGAAATTGAATAATCGCATGCATTCCATTGTGCGGCAAGGGATATACGATGACAAAGAAACATTTAACCAGCATTTCTGGGATACACACACAAAACCCGTCGAGCGATATTCGAAATGGTTAATTGGATAACAGGGAGCTGTGGGCTGGCGAATGCCGCGCTAGGGACCACTTGTGCTAAAGCATACCGAAAAGTGAAAGAAATGCTGATGGCACATTTCAGCAGCATATGGCAGAATGGCGACAAAACATTAATTGGCTCCACTGAGCGCACAATTTATTGAACTGCTCTTTCTCTCTCTCTGGGTCCCCCTTCTGCATCAATATCAACTTCACTCTGTGTTTGGTATATGATTTAGTGCGTTCAGCTTCAATGACTCACATTAACATTAATGGAGTTTTTTTTTCTTTCAAATTTTCCAGCATTTTTATTTATAAATTGTTTTTGCATATTCTATATACTGCTGTTTTTGTTCTAGGGCGATTTAGAGAAAATACAATTGGTATAGCGGTTTAAATAGAAAAAAGAAAAAGACGTTACATTTTTCTAAAGCATTTTTTAAAACTCGTTAAGGTCTGTTTTAACAGCATTTTGACTACATAATTATGAAATAAGTTCCTATTCGGTGTAGGTATGCTCTTAAAAGTTCTATTGATAACTCCTTCGATCATTTAGGAGTCTTCTGGATCGACAAGGCACTCATAGTTGTTTTAAGTCAATTGAAGAGGCTTAAATATTTTTTGAAAATAAATATTCAAGTGTCGTAATATTTTGTGATACCAATAAGTCTCGTAAGGCGTTAGTTGCTCGACATCCGGTAGCATAACAGATCGTTAAATCGAAAAGAAGAAATTATTTAACGGAATATTGTAGCCACATTATCTAGCAGATCTATTAGGCCACATCTCGTTTTATTCTTCTGTGCTAACGAATCTTCTAGGTTAGGCCGGCCAACTATAAGGGTCTACTAGACGCACGAATACCCCATCTCATCTAATAAACTCATCCAATAAATCACCGACTTGACGCAAACCCTTAAAACATTTCAAGAAACGTTTCTAACGAATGGGAATCTCAACTAATGATAAATTGATTTTCTACATTATTACGTAGGCTGCTATTCATATTACTGGCCTAATAATGAAGATGCAGTTATTTGTCATCAAACAATATTTTATTATTTTTCAAAGTCTTCTCCAGCATGAGTCATACTACTGCGTCCGAGAGGTAAGGTGACATTGGATGTCAAATTTCGCGCGCCAAAACTAAAGGACATCCCAACAGTCGCGTTTTCCACCTGCTTTGAGGAGTGGGAGAAGAGGTGGAAGAGGTACATTGCATCGGAAGGAGATTACTTTGAAGGTGATGGCCTTCATTTGTCCCAATATAAAAAAAAAAAACATTTAAGAAAAAAACGCTAAGTCACTTTATTTTTCGGGCACAGTAGTACGTCACACATCGTATGGTCAACAAAAAAAAGAAAGCGAAAGAAAAAAAACCACATGCTGGCCAACTGCATACTCATGTTTCTGGATCAAGCACAAAACGGAACTAACGCTTCCTCTAACCGATAAAGCAATAAAACGGGCGCGTGCTACACAAATCACTGAGAAATCTTCCTATCAGCTTCGCAATCGAAGATAACAGTGCACCAGCGCACCCATCGTACGTAACCACCAGTATATCTGGATACGGGAAGGTGATGGTGGACCTTCATCCGAACATGGGAATTGTGTTCCTTTCCCGTGCTCCTTCCATTACTCTTTCCCCCTCAGCTGATAACGTAATTCAATTAGACCAATCAATCTTTTATCTATTTTATTTTATGTTGTACGATTCCGTTGCTGCTGCTGCTGTGATTCGGTTAACAGCCTCACGAGGGTGTTCTTCGGTAAGCAAATAGCAGGTTGCCCGGAGGTTGCCCTTACACACAGAGCTCGAGATGTGAATCTACTATACCCGTGTACTCTCTTTCCATCGAAGGCACTCACTCGGGGGTCAAGAAGTCAATGACCGGCAAACATATCTCCTTTGCATATGGAAATGCTGACGGCAGCACGCACGAGCAGCAGCAAGCAGGAGGGATTCAAACCCCATTCCCTACTACAGTGGGAAGTGAAAGCGATCTTAGAATGGCGATAAATTGACACATCCACGTACAAACATCGCCACCAACATGGACACACACCACTAAGGTCAAATAGTGAAGGTTGAGACAAAAAGAAATGGAAAAAAGAAGTACAAAATATATGACAGCTATTGATGGTAGGTTTTGTTGGTCCCTCGCGCCCGTCCATCGGAATCACACACTCGATTGATGTCTATTAATCGACCTACACGGTCGGGTTGGGTTGGCCCTATCTCACCAAACACCCAACGGTTCCAGCCAAGAGGAGAAAGCCAGAGCTTAAACCAAACCGGAGGCTACGAACAAATGCGGACGAAAATTCACCCTTACGAATTGGAAACAGGGAAGGTAAAAAGTTTAGACATACACACACACACACACACACGCAATCCTTGTGCCTTGGAGCTAAGTCCGTTTTGAATGCTACCCACGGGGGTGCTGGGGAGAGCATGCAGTAAAATGAAGTGACCGCCGTTTGATATCGACGATGTGACCGATTGACCTATCTGCAAACTCTGGCAAACACATATTACACGAGCAAACCGCAAACAGAGTTGGAAGAAGAAAGTGTTGCACGCTCCGCTACAGAAGGAGGCCAATTCTTAATGACGGTTAATCTTGCGCTTGAAATATGCTTAGAGCAAATCGCTATAATCACATGATAAATTTGAATATTGTCCAGCAATTTTCTCTTCTTTTTTTTTTTTTTGAGGGGAAAAGAATTCATGCAGCGGGTTGAGTTGCATATCCAAAGGAATTCAAAGTTTGTTTTAATCACCGCAGGTCAAGTTTTCTTCGGGTTAAATTGGAATTAAGTCCTATGCAATTTGTTTGGTTACTTTTGAAGATGATATCGGGCAAGAGGCAGCACGGTGTCTGTTCATCACATCTGTTGCAAAATTGTGAACAAGTGGACAACGCTTTGAAACTCTCCGAAATTGAATCCTAGAAAGGGATCTGCTATATCGAAGGATTTGTTATCATGAGTATGAAAATGCTGCAACAAGGGAGCTCCAAGCGCTCATAAGAAATTCCATTATATGATGTTACTTCGAACTGAATGCCAAATCCCACTATATTATTGCAAACTTCCACAAGAAGTTTACAATATTCCGCTATCAAGTGATTCAAAAGCTCCATTTTATCGATCCAAACCCTTTATACCACTGATGACTGATGACCACGTTTCTAAGTAGAACACCGCAGCATTCACATGCATGTTTTTATTCCATATGTGTAAAATAAATACATAACACTGCTCAGGATTCTTAAGCTAATTTAAACCCGTCAGAAAACGTTGTGTGCATGATCAACTCTGATCAAAAGCGTGCTCAATAGAGAATGCATTATTATTTCAGATGGTGCTTGGCTTGCCTGTACGAAGGCATCTTTGCAATATCCCACCACTGGTTCGACACATTCTCCATATTGCGCGGAATAGTGAAACATCTGCTGTGAGACCTCCCGACAAGATGATATGGATGGGAACTTCCATCGCACCTCGAATGAAGGAAACAACAAAACGAGAGCATAAACTCTCGTCCATTCGAGTACGTACCGATCCGTTGTCTCCCATCTCGAAATATGGGGCTTTAACGAAAGAGCTGAGGTTGGAAAAAAAAACCCAAAAAGGTTAGAGGATCCACGCGGGTTGTTCTCGCTCGCGCCCGCTTTCGCTTGAAACCTACATTTGCGCTGAGTTTCGTGAACATGTTGCTGCTGCTGCTGCTGCTGGTGCTATGAACACGACCACAGAAGTGTGGATGGGAAGAAGGATAATAAACCAACCAACATGTGAACATCTTTTTGTGCAAGTAGAATACGGAGCTTTGGTGGCACTGTTTTCGGAAGGTGCTACTCAATTTTCAATCGCAATTTTGACTTGAAACATATCGTGTCCACACCACCAAAATACACCCGCGTACCAGTGGTCTACGCTACCCAGATGGAGCGGAACAAACTGGGTCCCAACAACCACTTTTCGGGGTCGCTTTCCATATCCGCTATATCACACCCGAATCTTGCGTAAGTGGTTGCTTTCCGCAAAAGAAGATGTTACCGTGGCCCCCACGGTGCGATCGTCTTGTCTGATATTGCAAGCAATTCCACCACGAGAGAGGAGGTCGTAATTTGGAAGGAAAAGCCAACAAAACCGACGCAACACCGGCAGCGGCGTGGACATGGGAAGTGAGAAAACATAAAAACGCACACACACACAAACATACAAAAGCCTCCGCTCGGAAATTCGGACCCTTGGTGTAGAGAGATAGAAAGATCTCGCGGCTAGATATACGCGGCGTGGCGTGCTTTATTGAACCAGTTCCGCCCGGCGTATCTAGCGTGTCCGCCGATGATTTTCTCATTCGAACCATTCATTCTTTCATCTTCATTACTGTGCTGGAGAACAAGATACACTTTGGCCTCCCGGCCACTGGTAAAGGTTAGGGTTTTGGTGTATCTAGTCGAGCATCTAATGGTATTTTGTTGCGAAGTTGAACTTAATTCAAGGTTACATTTAATTGCTCCGTAAGCCTTCCTGCTATTCTTGGGCTGATGAAGACTATGGACTATGCCTCGATGTAATGGGCATTATTACTTTGACTATCGGACAAGAGCTTCGTAATTTGTAGAGCAAACGTGTTTTAAGTACCGATTTCTTCTGACATTGCTGATTACGATTCTCAGCATAGGGTCACAAGGTGTCCAATACAGATTGAATCGAAGAACTTTCCATCCGGTAAGAAACAGTCCTCAACCTTGTCAGGAAAAGCGCTCTTTAACTCTATCTAAAATTATCAAAAATGATAAATTTAAAAATTTATTTTCAAATAATACTTCTCACTACATGCATTACACATATAATGACCAAAAAATGACCATGTTAGAATTACTCAACTTCCCCACTAAATTTCGCAACTTCGCTGAACCAAAATGGACACTTTGATTGGCATCGTTAGATTGGCCGAATGCCGCTGTTAGCAAATTCGGCAAATTTAAATCTCCCCTGTGCTGACTTTTAGCATATCCGCGAAGCGATGCTGCCAACTCGCATCTCAGAATCAGAGAAGAGAATCGAGAGAACATTCTCTTTCAGAACACAATCTCGGACCTAGCAACGAAACCCTGGCTCAACATAGCGGCTACGCGCGTTACCATAACTACCAGCGTGGATTCGTCGCTCCATCTCTACCAGCTACTTTTGCAATCTAAGGACGCTTCCAATTCCCCCCCCCCCCCAAACTCCCCATAGCTGATGGACGGATATGTAGGAAAGCATCGTGTCCAGCAGAATTAGTTCCAATCATTATCATCACCGTCCCCAAGCCCCAGCCTACTGCAAATGTTTCAAAAATAGGCGAAATGTGTCGGATTGACCATCACACACACTCCATGCGAACAAAGTGTAGAAGCCTTAGCAGGCTTGCTTTCTCATTCTAACCCGTAGAGCATTGATCTATGCTCGCCGCACCTATACATCGAAACCGGGTGTAACTTGAATGCGGCCGATAATTGTGATGGTGTACGTGAGCATAAACGAAAGCCTCGCATCCGAGGGCTTAACCCCGACAGCGTGGAAAGACGGCGGTCGCGGCGTAACATAACCGAAAAACTGGCTGGATTCATGTCCCGTTTGTCTCTATCTCTTTCGCTCTTTCTCTCTAGCTATCTCCCTTCCGTCTTTTTCCGTTCATTCTTCTTTCTATCCCGTTTTCTATCGAACATTTCATCCGTTCCTTTTTGCCGTACCCAAGGCGAAGAATGGCGCTCACAACGCCAAAGTTTTTAATGCTTCATATACCGGGTTATTCCTTCTATCCTCGCCCCGCGTTCGCACGCTATTCGCATATACGGGAGAGCCAATTTCGAACAATTAAACCCATCACCGCCGGACTGAACCAACTTCGTTCGTACCGGCCCGAAAAAAAGTGCTTTGATAATTGATCACTTCCGAGTTCACGTACGCACAACTGTACAGACAAGGCGTACATGATGTGCACGACGCGCTGTTGCGATGATGCTTCACCCTCCCCAAACGCACACACACACACACACATGCAAAGCAAGTCCTGACGCGAAGCAAACCCGGTTTTCACGGGGCTTTCTTCTTCTCTACCCTGGCCAGCATCCCTGGGATGCTTGTGCCCAGGAACCCGGCAACTGAGGGAGAAATTCGCTTTAAAACCTACCTTCACACGGATGGATGGCGGGCACCGTTACACTTTCACACAGATTAAATACACCAAAAACGCACTACACACGATACACCGGATACACGGAAAATTGCACGAAATTCGATACAAAAAGCCACAATTCACGCTCGACTCAACTTTAGCACGAAATTGAAACAAACCGACATGCCATAATGGGGGTTGCGATGCTTTTATAGCATTTTGACGTTTTCCGTTGGAAAGGTGAACAGTGGTCGACCACGATGAAAATTGCACTCATTTTAAATATTTCTTTTATAACTAAAAAACTTCCAAATTGTAAGCTTTTTGTACAAAAAGATGTGAATACTATAGCAGTAGTTTTATGTATTGTAAACTCTCTTTTAAGTTTCTTAAAAGTTTCAAATTTGAGTAAAAACATGTAATAAATTACAATCCAACTGTTACTGAAAATGGCCCAAATTTGACATCACATCACACTATGGGTTTTTGCTTTTTTCTTGCGCCTCCTGTGTAGTGCAGACGTTTCGCAGTCAAAATTTGTTTTTCAAAACAAAAGATATTTTCACCATGGCCGAAGCAAATTCTGCAAAAAAACCCACCCTAACCGACCAGGAGCGAGATCTGGAACAGCAAGCATTTATTGAGTTTCAAAAGTAAGCCTACGCATATCAATGGGACAAAAGAACATCATCAGGTAAAACGCCTTTTTTCCTCTCTCTTGCAGAGCTGACTACCATGCATGTTATCAAACACTGCAAAAGCTGCTGAAAACGCAAGACTCCAACCTGAAAGTGCTGCACAACAAAGCAGTGGTAGAGTTCTACAACAGTGATCTTCGCCGGTACGATCAATTCCGTTCGGCCATGATCCAGTTGACCGGGCTGGTAGGTGAGATACGTACGGTGGAAGTAAAGGATCGCGAATCTTGTGCCGCCTACGTGAATCAAGCCATCGTCCTGTACCATTTCAAGCAACCACAAGCAGCACTCAAGATAATGCTGGCCGTTATGTCCCATTTTGATCGGTTGGATGATTATCTGCTGCGACGTGCCGGTATCTTTACCGTCCATCTGCTGCTCGACACAAACCAACCGAAAAAGGCTAATCGATTGCTCGGAATGCTACAGAACCGGTTGGGCATACAGGTGTACGCTATTCTAAGCGATTCGGATGAAGATGAACCGTTGATAGACAATGAAAGCCGTAAGGATATATCCGAGCTACAGTTTGAAGAGTTCCGGAAAGAATTTCGCTTGATCCTGATCCGTTCTAATTTGCTTAATGGCAAGAAGAACATGTCGATCCCACTGGAAGACACTTCCGAGTACTCTATTCTTAAAGGACATCAGTATTTTTTGGGCAACGATTATCAAATGGCAGCGAAGGAATTGTCGAAACAATTCACCAACGAACCGGTCAGTGTGAACAAGCACGGAGAGGATCAGAACACCATTCTGGCGAACAATATGGGCGTGATACACTTTTCGGTGAAACATTACGCGCTTGCGGCACGCTTCTTTCAACAAGCCCTGCTGTTCGACAAGTCAGCCACGGAAGACACATCCACGGAGAAGGTTGAAGGTTCACCACTGTACTGTGTCGGTGCAACGAAGCGACCGGAAATCCTCTACAACCATGGTCTTGCTTTGCTCCATCTTCAACGTCCCAAGGAAGCGTTCGAATGTATGCTGATTGTCCTTAACTCGAATCACAACAATCCCCGGCTTTGGCTACGTTTGGCCGAATGCTGCATTATGGTCCACCGGCAAGAGAAACAAACGCAAAACACCAACATTTGCCACGGTACGGTCGGTAGTGGGGTACATCGGAAGTACGTTCTAAATCCGGTACCTAAAACGGCCGTCGTCGATGGTGATCAATCGCTAGCCATTCCGGCTACAACGCTCGAGTTTGGATCGTTGTGTTTGCGCAATGCAGTCACATTATTAGAATTTCACGAACCGGAACTAATCCGGCAATCGGAAAGCACCGATAAAACGGTACCGTGGGACAAGCTATTCGAAGGTGTACCATGCAATCCTTCCTTGCCGATGAAGTTGGCCTCGTTCAATAAGCTCAAGTGTGCCGTTTTGGCCGCATACAGCTATGTGCTAAATACTCTTGGAGAGTATACCTTGGCACTGAAGCATGCGAAACAGCTGTTGGCAATGAAAGATTTACCGCAATCGTACTTGTAAGTAACAACAAGCGAAAAATTATTCAAATGGAATACAAATTAAATTGAATTGTATCCTTTTTTCTTCCAAATTAGATTACTGTCACACATGTACGCAGCGGAAGCATTAATTATGATGAACCGACCACTGGAAGCGATCACCTACTTGGAGCCCAAATTTATCACCGACCTGTCCGGTGATGATTTCGGTATGCGAGCATCACCCCACTGGAACATCAATTCGGCCGAGGCTGCCCGTTGCGTGATGCACTACAATCGAGCGGTGGTATCGTTTCTGATAGGAGATTATGAGCAGGCCAAAATATCGATGGCTAGCTGCAATCATCCACTAGTAATGCCGTACTTAAAGATGCTTAACGTCTACCAGGAACTCTTGTTAGGAAATTACGACAAAGTACAGCTGCTGATACGGTACGATACGCCACATTTGATTTAAAGTATTGTAAGTAGGGAACAGAATAATAAAATAATTACAAAAAAAAATCCAAAAACTAAATGAGTAAACTGATTTTTAATCATATTCCATGCAACTCATAATGATGATATTTTATTAAACTTTTGCATAATCTCTTCCTTTTTTTGACCTTAATATTTACTAATCAATTGTTTATTTTGTGATCAATCGTTTTATTTTGCATCTGAATAGTCTTTGTTTTAGAAGAGATTCAATGTATGATCGGCATTGCGGCAGCGAATAATAAGCTATTCGTATGAATTATTTTTAACCATAACAAATCCTAAATTATCAACTAACTTTTATTAGTTAGACAACCAATAGGCTCATCTCTCTTGAAATTTTCATGCAAATATGACGAGCAGACCAAAAGTGATTAGCTTATCCCGTAAAATGCAAACTCCCATATAAAAAGTTTGACCTACCCGTAGTAGGTGATTATAGAAGTAAGCTGTATTTTTGGTCATATAACCTAACCTCTACCCCGGGTGGGTGGTAATAGAAGCAAAAGAGTATTTTTTGACAATGAAACGACGCGAAAACTGATTTTTAAATGTCATTTATAACGATCGTTTCAAATTTCGCAGGATGGCAGCTTGACAGTTGACGATTCAAAGTGACGTCCTTCCACTTCCAAAACAAATATGCGTGGAAGAAAAGTCACAACACCTCCGCTGTCTCGGAAAGTTGCTCATCACAATCGGTTCGTTTGTTTGGAAGGAGGGACCACGCACGGACCCGTTCAGACCGTGCCGTGTCGCGATTATTCATCTAATCATACTTTTGAAACACGCATATCAATCAAGAAGGGGTGTGCAACGCTTGAAAAAAAAAAAAAATGCCACGAGTACATATCATTCCGGTGCTGGTTGTGATAGCATTCCTGAACGCAAACGCACAGACGGGAAACCTAAAGAATGCGGTAAGCTTTATCTAAGCACGCCAGAATGGTACCAAAGACCTTGAATCCGCTGCATGCTTGTTTGTAATTACTCCCGATTTTTCTTCCCAGCAAAAGCACACTCCTTCCACCGTGTCGACCAGTGGCCTTCAGCAATTGGCAGTAGATCCGATGGCACTATTACCACAGGCGTTGGAAAATATGCTCGTAGAGCGTGTGGTCGGTACAGTGGGTCACGAAAATGTGAAAAATTACATCGTGGAACAGATGAGGCGGTTCGGCTATTCGGTCGATTTGGACGAGTTTGAAGAAACCGTACCGATTCTGGGTAAGGTTCGGTTTGCCAATATAATCGCATCGCTCAATCCGAACGCGGAGCGTAATGTGGTACTGGCCTGCCATTACGATAGCAAATATTTTGCTGGTCAAAAGTTCATCGGAGCCACGGATTCGTCGGTGCCGTGTGCGATGCTCATCACGATGGCGGCCACCCTCGAACCCTACCTACGGTCTGTGAAAGCCAAAACGGACCTCAATTTACAGTTCATATTCTTTGACGGTGAAGAAGCATTCCAGCAGTGGTCCGAGAAGGATTCACTGTACGGTGCACGGCACCTTGCCACCCGGATGGAACAGGACGGTACGCTTAAAAAGATGGATATGCTCGTACTGCTCGATCTGCTCGGAACACCGGAACCGAACTTTTACAGCTACTTTTCGGAAACGGAAAATTGGTACTTACAGCTAATTTCTGTCGAACGGAGGTTGGATGAGTTGGGCCATCTGGAAAACTATAGTACGAGCAGTGTTTCACCGACACAGAAATCGATCGCGTACTTCAAACCACATTCCTTCTCGGCATACATCGAAGATGATCACATTCCATTCTTAAAACGTGGTGTGCCCATTTTACACATCATTCCAAGCCCATTCCCGGACGTATGGCATAAGCTGGAAGATAATGGTGATATCGTGGACGTACCGACGGTGCGCAATTTGATTCGAATCTTTTCGGTGTTTGTATGCGAGTATTTGAACGTGCCGTTATGACGATCGAGGGATGAATTTTAACGTCCAATTGTATGTACTTATACAAGCAATGCTTTTATTTTCACTTTTTTTTTGTTAAATATTTGAAAAGAAGACAATAATATCGGCTGGATATTAACTATCCTGCTGCGAAGAGCCAAATTTCCTAGCAAAACACATATCACGTGTTACATACACTTTTTACTGTGCAATAAACAAATTTTGTTGAAAACAAATTCAATTGTAGTATCGCACCTAACAGAAATCTCTTACCGAAGTTTTATTGTTCAGTCCTGTCCAGTCAGGTGTTCAATTTATCAGCTGAAATGTTATAAAAACCATCGCTCGCACAAAAATAAACACCCAATTACATTCGGCTGTAAGTAAAAGCTAAAAAACCCACACCCCAATACCTATATGACTGACCTTGGATGCTGGTGGTCATGCTTGTTGGTGGGAACGATCGTAATCGATTCATTGTTATCGCCTTTCAACACGCTAAGCTCGTAACGCATGCAAGCCAGTTTCCCAAAACCGCTTCGAAAAAGGAGGACCACAGTAATTCTTTTAGAAAATTGAGAATCGTTTATATAAAACAAAGAATAGCGCAACCAGTATGATAGAATGCAACAACTTTTGTAATCATGTTGAAGCAATTGCAAAATTTTCGGGTGGATTTGTAAGGTACGCAAGGTACAAAATTACCTGAGTTTGGAAGGAGAGACCTTCTTTTCTAAATGAACTTGCCTTCCAAGAGATCTTGTCTTGCAAGCGACTGAGAGATCGCTAATAGGCTTAGTCATACAACCCTCATCCATCCGAACATGTTCGTAATCGAAGAGTCGTTTAAGTCACCTTATCCACTAAGGTCGTTGTAAGTCTTTGGAAGGATCTCTTTCAGATTCGGAATGAAAGATGCTTACGGATGCCCGTCCCGTACTATAGTAGTGCTTCCTTGCTCTGTCAGAAGAATTAGGGGAAATCTTCGCCGGAACCAATCCGGTCGAAGTTGAATACTTCTCCTGGCTTGTCCAGGAAAAAAGGTTAATCTGTCCGACCTGAGCGAAGCGGGAGACACCCGGGGTCAGGCTTGAGATTCGGCTGAAGTTTGGCCATTGCCTTCCCTAAGGATGTCGGTCCCGCACTCCAGTAGGGCTTCCCCACTCCGTTGGAGGAATTGTGGGAAATCGTTGCTGGTTGTACTTTGCTCCGCGGTTAAGTACTTCTCTTGGCTAGTCCAAGAAAAAAGGTTAACTAGCCCCACCTTAGCAAAGCTGATGACAAACGTCGTCTCAATACGTTGTCAGCAGATACGCGGATCCACTGGTAGAAACTAGAAAAATTCCTGGATCCAGGAAAAACCTGGTTTGATCCAACTAGATCTGACGACGGAGCAAGTAACAGTGCGAGAGTACGGAATCTTGCACTGCGCCCTGTACATAGAGGCCTTCAACAGCCGGATTAGCTTCCCAGTATCATAGACTGCCTTGAAGTTGAAGTTAAAGAGGGAGGTGCGTAGGTATCTGACGCACTTCTGAGGTATCTACCGAAAAGTGAAATTTTGGTGTGGTGGATTGCCGCCGAAATTTGTAGCAAGGGCAGGCAAGTCTGCAGAAGGGCGCCACCAAACATGTGGTCTTAGTATATTTCTTTTTACACCTTTGAAACATTTTGTCAGCTGTGGTAGATACTTACTCCTAGACCGAGGCCGAACAGTACACTTTCCTAAATTTACATTAGAGCCATTCGAATGTTATAAGTAGAGAGATACTACTAACTATAACTTTTATATTTTGAAAGGAAATTTAATCAATGTTTATTTATTTCGTGAAAGACTCGCATCCTCAGCTCTCCTTCCGTGTGAACAACCTGCCATTTGCGAGTGGATAAGAAAACCGCTTGTCCCTATGGATGTCGTTTAATCTGTTTTTCTCGTATCTCCTTTCGATACTAACCACCTTGTCTAAAATCACTAACCCTACAGCGTACAGTTGTACTGATATAATTGCAACCTACAAGCAGCAACCTGCCATCCAACACGGATCACACGGATGCACAAAACGCTGCGTCAAGTTTGCGTGTCCTCGACTGACGACGTGTTGCGCGCCTTGTTTAGACTAGAATACTTTTGCATCCGAGCGGTGGTCCTACGGTCCACCCTGGGTGGACGGTTGTTGTTGACTTCATTTTTCAATTGCTTGCTGCTACTGGTGGCAGTATGAATTTCTTGTTTCGTTGCGATGCGATGTGTAAGCTCTGTAGTAAAAAGGTTTCCACCCTTACCTGCCGGAATCGGATACAATGTTCACTTGTACCCCTTTCGTGTTCCGTTCCTGTACGGTATACTTGGTGAGACTTGTGATTTGATTATTACTGCTTGTTCTAATTGCTACGTTAAGCGTACCCTGCTTTTTTTAAAGACATACAAATACAAACGATGTATTATTAAGTGGAGAGGAAACTGAAGCTAAGTTGTTTTTTCGCTCTTTCGTAACGATCAAGTTTTGTCTAGATTCTGAGGCATTCAACAAGAACGCAAGACAAGATTCGACTGGAATTCATTTAAGAGTGGAGTGAAGGCTTTAACAGCAAAGCTAGCAAAGAGAAAAAGGTTTACAAAGATAGTGGAGTACGGGTGTGTGTATGTGTGTGCCAATAATAACCGCCAACATTAGTAGTACCATACCCTGTTTTCGGTACACTCTCGCTTTTTGGCTGGAAGAAATGTGATTCAGATGTGTGTTTGTGATGAGTTTCTTAAATTCTAAATTGCTCACTGTTGTTCGGCCATTACGTGGATGGAATGTGCGATGATTATTTTGCGCTAAACGCACTTTTTGGTGTCAGGTGCCATTCTGGGGGGAGGTTAGATTTCGGTGTAGAAATCCGGTCGACCAATGTTTAGCAACTTGAACACACTCGGCAGCAGGTACTGTGTGTTGAATCCGATCACCCCGTACGTGAACAGTTTGTATGAAAGTTCGACAATAATTTTGTTCTTGTTTTCTAGCGTATTTTCCGACTGGCGCAGTTCGTTTTTGTCCCGCCCGAGTATGAAGCAAACGAATGCGTACGAGATCGATTTGGCAAAGGCGCGAGATGCAACGATACAGCACAGTCCGAGTACGGTGCGAAGCAGTAACAAGCCGAACATACTGTAGGAAGGCCAGATGATTTCGTACGGTGGTGGTTGGGCGGGTTGCTGAAATTCTCCCAAATGGTAGTGGAGCCAAGCGCCAAGTTCTATGCCAGCACAAACGCTAACCGTGAGGGCCGTGTCGCCGCTGTAAGAAGGAAAAATATAGAGAGAAAGAAAGAGAGAGAGAGAGAGAGAGAGAGAGAGAGAGAGAGAGAGAGAGAGAGAGAGAGAGAGAAACGTTAGTAAGTTGATGTAAGAGATGTAGTTTAGCGATTCGTACGTACCGTGTAGGGGTCCATTTACCGGGGTCGGGATAAAATACGATCAGTAGAATTGATATCGAAAATACGAATATTGGCGACCAGCGGGAAGTTACGATTATTAGATCCAATCGGTCAACGATGGGGATTAGTGGGATCATTAATAGTACGACCAGTACCAGTCCTGCAAGTATGTCCTGCAAAAAAAAAAAATGTGAGAAATATGAAAATAAAATCTTTCAAGTTGGTGTACGACTAGCGCGATTTTGGCTGCCTTTTTGTCCAAGGTATACCATCGAAAAAATCTTATCTTTCATGCTTCATCGTGCAAAGGGCCTTTTCCTCGGAATGGAAAAAAGGATATCTTCTGCCAAAGGGGCCTTGTCGTAGTCGCAGAGACTTTGTCGTCCATATTTTATCTACTAAGAGTCCTAGTAATTAAAGTCACTTCTAACTTCTACCAACAAAATTTACAGTGTGTGGGACATCATTTACCAAGAGACTTTACAATTAAGAGAGGCCTCTTCGACCAAAGGACTGTGCAATACCAAGAGACCACATAGTATAAAAAGCCTATGGACCTCTTATGCCTGGAGCTACTGATACCACTTACCAGCACGCTATGCATTCCCAAATAAACACGGCTGACGCATATCACGGCACACCATACACAGGCGATCGCCAGTCCAACCGGCATCGAGTAAATGTATCGATCGTACGTATAGATCAGCACGGAAAAGGGGATCGCGACCGAAACCATCGCATGTGTGGATGGCATACCATATTCGAGGCCCCATTTCTTCTGCAACCGTGCCGCTGGATAGGATGGTCGTGGCCAGCGGATGATATCCTTAAGGCTTTGTCCTACAATAATTGGTCAATGTCAGCACATTATCATCGATCATAAAACAACCGCTATCTCCATTCATATTACCTACGTACATAATCGCTGACCATACCATAACGACCCGCCGCCCTACGGCACTGTCAATGTTCCAAAACCAGAACGGGATAAACGTGGCGTAGAATATCTCATCCCCCAGCTCGGTACCGATGATGAACAGCACGTACCAGAAGTAATTCGTCACCCGATAAGCTTTATCATCGTTGTCATCGATCTTCTTCTCATTCGCGTGATTCACCACCGCGTGTCCATTGGCCGGTGGTGGCGCACCTTTACCGTTACCGATGGCTGTGCCATTCGGTGCACCTGTTCCATTGGGATTCTTGGCTAGAGGGTTGGTTTTCTTGTACTCGATTCCGAAATATTCCTGTACTTTCACAACAAGCTCCGGGCTTTTGAGGTACTCCAGTGTTGGATGCATTTTTGTATTGCAGGCGCTACTGTGGTTAGATTAAATCGTACTTAGCTGCGAGTGTCGAAGGAAGGAAACACTCTACACTATCCGGGATCGTTTCGGCAACAAAAGACACACCGCTAGGGTAGAAACACACCAGTTTGGCTTAATTTGTAATCATTTTGAAACGTGAAAAAACAGGAGGACACAATCCTATCCGCGGCGACTGCGGCAAGAATGTTTATCATATGAATTGTAAACAAGGTTTAATCATGTTTTCCGATGTTGACAGTTGAGTGAGTGGGTCAAGATGTCAAATAAGAATTTATAAAATTTTTTTTGAAAAGTTCAGTTTTGTTTTTGGAGTAATTGAGCTTTAGTTGGTAATTTATTCTTTTAAATAAATAAAATACAATGTTATTGCTCTTCGTTTAAATTAAAAAAAAACTGCCGGCACGATGGCGTAATCTGGCTGTTGTTATTTTTTCACGAAAATGACAGCTCCCTCGGCAAACGTCAAACAATATATAAATAGACAGAAAAAAACAAACGCACAACAAACAAACAGAAACAGCTTTCAGAAAGAGCTGGCCACAATAAACCTACAAATTGCAAAAACATTCGCTTCAGGCCTGAACATCCAAGTACTTTGGTGAAGTGCAGGAATGGCTTAAAGATTTATACAAAAGTAGTGAGATTTTGTGTAAAACAAAGGTGTAAACTAAGCGTTTAAAAGTGTCTAAATGTTAATAGATAACTAAAAAGAAGAAGAAGAAGATACGCAGTGGCCTGTTCCGGAAAAGCTTCACCGGATGTTGGATTTTCATTGATGCCAATGGATTGTTTCAAATAGTTTATATATTAGTTGCGGTTGTGTATAGGAAAAATAATAAAGCCTATCCGTCGAAGATATTTGCTTGTCTAAGCGAGAATCAATCGAACCGTGAAAAGGATGCCTCAGCGTAAAAAGGTAAACATCTCCTACATAAACCATCGTACGCTTGTTCAAGAGGCAATTCTCTTTATCGTTTTTAATCATTGCAGTCGACAAGTACGGAGTCCAGCAGCGGTAGTTCATCCGACTCCAGTTCCAGTGGATCCGATTCGGGTAGCTCGGGAGGATCCGATTCCGGAAGTTCGAGCAGCGAAAGTGATTCTTCTAGCTCGAGGGAACCATCTCCCCGTCCTACCCAAAGCAACAATGCTGCTGCACTTGCCGGAACAAGCGGTGGGAATGGTAATGGAACTGTTTTTTTCTTTCTGTTACGTACTATTAAACTTTTGATCATTTTATTTTAGCCACAACACCGAAAACGAACGAAAAAATCGTAAGACGACGAAGTTCCGAAGTTGGAAGCGCTGCAACCAAAGCGGGCAACCAGAAACAGGATGGTGCCAAAGAAAAGCCACTCCCCGGTAAGCAGCAAAAATTGTCCAAAAGTTCCATCTCGTCGAGTGATGACGATGATTCGGAACCGGAAACCGGTAAAGTGCCGCCATCTGCTGGCAAGAAAGGTCAACCACATGCGGATATAGCGAAGAAGAAATCTGTCGCTTCTGTACAGGGCAAAGAAAGGGCACCGGGACCACCACCGATCGGTGGTGGGAAGGTTCCACCATCCGTAATAAAGCAGCAACATCAACAGAACCATCCAAACTCAACCCCGGCTACAAAAGGAGCCGTAAAGGCTAGTACGGTGGTGAAAAGTCTACACAAAGCGAACAACAATGGCGCCAGTTCAGGGACCGGGGTGAAAAAACCAACCCCCAGTGGTGCCCAATCACTCACGACACCGGCCAGTAAGGGTAAAAAGAAAAGCATCTTTTCACCCGTCAATTCCTCTGAATCGGAGGTGGAAACGACGCCGGAAAAATCGGATATGCAAGACAGACGAACATCCAGCTCGAGCTCTACTAGTGGGAACGTGGTTGCATCGGGTGTTGCGAGTGGTCCGGATGTTTTCGACAAGAATCCGGCCGCAACTGGTGGAACCACGGGTGGCAGCAACTCAACAACTGCATTACAGCGTGGCCGCGGACGTCCTCGTAAAGCATCACAAGTAGGCTCACAAAGCATCACCGCCCCAAAACCGGTTGGACAGGTGAAACCCCAAACGGGTAGCTCGTCGGGTGGCATGAATAAAGCCATCAGTCCTGTGTCGGTTCCCTCGTCCAAGCCGATAAAATCTCCCATTCGGGCACTGTCCTCCGCCACGTCTAGTTCGAGCGGATCTTCTTCCAGCGGCTCGTCCGACTCGGATACCGAATCTTCGGACGATTCATCCCCTTCGATCAGTGCGGCAGCGGCACAGAACTACAAGAAATCGAACAACACCATGAAACGGGTGCTCGAGCGAACACCACAGAAGAATGACACTGCCAAGGATGGAGCCGGAGCAGGTTCGGACGGTTCGGAAACGGAACGGTTGAAACAAACTCGCAAGTTAACACGTTCAGCAAGTACGCGCAAATCGAAACACTTGCTCGGCAAAAACGCGTCCGAAACCGATTCCGATGTGGAGAGTGTGAAAAATTCGGCCTCAAAAAGTCCCGCTAAAAAAGCGCCCTCCGTTCCGTCGAAAGGAAAGGCCAAAAATAATCTCACCAATTCACTGTCCAGCAAAAGGGCAACCGATAGACCAATCGCAAAGGAAGTATTGGTCGAGGAAGCTCCAATCGAGCGTCGCTGTCCGATGGAAAGATGCGATTCAATGGGACATATGGGTGGTCAGTTTGAAAAGCACTTCACACTGGAAGCTTGTCCAATGTACCACAACATGTCCATTGAGCAAACGAAGCAACTGATGACCGAGCGCAAACTGCACGAAGATGAACGGCGCCGTGCTGTTCCGGTGTACGAAAATTCGAAAAAGATTCAAACACCAGAACAGAAGCTGTACGCACAGAAGATTCGTGATTTGCGGGCACGCTTCAAACCGTCCACACCGCCACCACTTTCCGAGCGCCCGAAGTCATTCCTGGATCGGGATGGGAATGAAATTAAGCCCGAACCCAAGCTGGAAGGCATTGTGCCGGATTACGATCTGCAGCTGTTCCGGGAAGCGCAAGCACTGGCAAGCGAAAGCATCGAGAAGGAGCTGGGTGATATGGTGACCGGCAAGGGCACGAAATACATTTCCATGGGACGACACTGTATGCAGGTGTGGTATCAGTCACCGTATCCGGACGATGCGACGAGGTTGCCGAAGCTGTATTTGTGTGAGTTTTGCTTGCGCTATCAAAAGTCTGAAGTGGGCATGAAGCGGCATGCGGCTAAATGTGTTTGGCGGCATCCACCGGGTGATGAGGTAAGGGGGAGCGAGCGTTGTGGAGGGATATGCTTGATGCTAAATGTTTAATCGTTTCAGATTTACCGCAAAGGTAAGCTGGGTGTTTGGCAAGTGGATGGAAAACGACACAAACAGTATTGTCAGCATCTTTGCCTGCTGGCCAAATTTTTCCTCGATCATAAAACGCTCTACTACGATGTGGAACCGTTTCTCTTCTACGTTATGACGCTGGCGGATAGTGATGGATGTCATACGGTGGGATACTTCAGCAAGGTAAGTGGTTTTCTGTTTAAGCAACTAATAATGCATTTGGTATACGGTACCTACCACTGAGAGATCTGCTTAACGTCATTAACCTTTATTTTATTGCTGTTTGTAAAAAGATAAAAATATGTAAATGCATAAACTACATCGCGGAAATAAGTTTAAAATGTAGTTTTAGTAACCTGTGCCTTAAAACATCGGGTATCCTTCAAAATCTGTGAGCAAAGCAGAGTCTGATGGAGTGCATGAACTAGAAATCTTTTTAGCAACGACAGCGCCACCTATTGGTCGCTAGCGAAAGAGTGTGCTTGGAGCGGCTATGTATAGAATTTGAAAATGTGATAATTTTTTTTGTTAGGCAAAATCTATGTATAAAACATGTTAAAACATTAACTAACTAGTAAGATAACAACTTAAATAATAAATCTTATGTTAAGTATGTTTACGTTTTGATATTTTGTAATCCTGTAGAACACAACACTAATAATCAATTTGAAACGACTGCGCTTGGTTGGGTCTTGATGGCGCAATTTTGAAATAATATTTACCAATTATAGACTTTAAAAAAAATGCTTTATTTCGTCTCTTGGTTTTCTTTCAACCTGATATGAATTTATTATTTTTTAATGTACTCACTACTCCTAGGAAATTCAAATAATTAAATGAGTGTGTGAGATTATGATTGTAAGAACAGTTCAGTGGGTGAGTGGAAGCGATGTATGTGCCAAGGTGAAGAGTAATAGAAGATTCTTATAATGCTATATCCATGTCTGGACTCTGTTCAAGATGGAAAACTTTCAGCCAGAACTGAACTGAAAAACAATTTTGTTTTTGTAATGAGAGGCTTGAAATATCTACGAGTAGAGTTCAGATATTCATTTCTAATCCATCTCACAAACCCATTATATTACGACTTCAGTTGATAAACGATCCAATTACTGAAAAATCCTTCCTTTACTTCTTTCACTGTGTTATTGTTTTGATTTAAGTTTTTATTTTGAAGGGTTTTAATCATTCAGCCCTTACACAGCCCTTATTCAACACATAAGTACGGTTTAAAATATAATATTAAAAATGGTAAGGCTTCTTTCTTTTGGTAAGCCACGCAACTAAAAAGTCAAACACTCGAGGCCGCTCCAGTAATGAGTTTTTGTTAGCGCGCGGTTTTCGTCCAGAGAAGGTTAAAGAGCTTGTGCGAAATGGCGCACGCGAAAGAGCGAGCGAGAGAGTGAGCAAATAGATAGAGCGCAACAAGAGTAAAATGAGACTTCAATTACAATCATCATGATCATCGGGCAGCAGCATCGTCGTCGAGCTCGTTGCCAACACTCGTTATCCTGGCGTATCCTGGCACAAGGATCGACTGTGAAGGGTTTCAGAGCGCGGGGTCGGTCGGTATCGCTACTCTCGGTCTCAGTCGCTAACGATGGTAAACGCCCGTGTGTGTCTGTCGAGGCCAATGACCGGCGTTATTCGCAAAACCGGGAGAGTTTGAAAATCGTCCGCGCCGTGTCTATCTTTCCCGTCCGCTTGGATACTGCTGTCCGTTGCTTTGCAATTCAACTTCGATTGTACTTTACGTTCCTCCTGCGATGATGTATGTGCCTTTCTGTGTGTGCGAGAGTAGAAATATATATGTATATTGTTGAGCGTAAAATATAGTGGAAGTAAAGATTTTCACTTCCTAGTTTCCATCATACCGTCGCCAGGCAGGCAACACTCGGCCTCACTTCACCGTCGGTGCTCGTTATCATCTCAACGGTCATTCCACCGATAGAATCGAACACAATCAGGCCCCCCTCATCCAACGGTCAATGCCATTCTATCTGTGGTTAAATTTTCGTCACAACGAGCTCTTCCGATGGATGAATGGTTACTGCTGCAGACAGTGCTGGGTGAAGGGAAGATGCACTGTACTCTTGCGTCTGTAGACGAAGCACACTGGACAAATTTTAATTACTTTACGCTTTATCCTTACCTTTTTGTGAAAGAGTGCAGTTGTAGTGCACACCCTTTGAAAGGAAGTTTTGGGAGTGATCTTTTATTAGATAGCGTGAAGTTTAATGGTTAGATTAGACATTAAGATGAAATTTCTTTAGTAAATTTAAAATTGATTTAGTAAATAAACAAAGATAATGATAGTTATGGCTATAAAGGCATGTTCGCACCATGCACTTCATAGTGAGCAGTCTGCTAATTTTTCAACCTCTTCACCGTCAGTTTGTGTCGATCTAGCAGGAGATCTTTCACATGTTTGATTACTTGTTCTCATCTCTTTACAAAGGCTTTCTTGACACAACGCTAAATCTTGGCGATAAAGCTAAGCTAGCTTTTGGAGTGAAAGAACTAAGGGAGCTTCACCAATGATTTGCTGAACGACATGCGGTAGAAATGGCATATCCACATTCGTGGCATTGATGAAAAATCCCGTAAACGTATCTGCTTTGTTGCTTTTCGCATCCTGTGAGCGCGTAGTCACGTCGGATGTGGCATATGCTTCTATAATCCTACGCTCAAACTATTGTCGCATTTATTTTGAACAATGCTTTATGGTATTAACATCGTTCTCGTTCAAAATTCGCAATCGAATGACACTTTTCTCATTACGGTCGATAAAGAATCCATTGATCCATTGTTGTTTGAATTGCAAAAGGGATAACAGTTGAAAAATTGATGTTTTTTTTTTGTTAAAAATTTTATTCCCCTTCTATTGGGTAGAGAGAGAGAGAGACACAGCCTTGTTTCAAGTACTGTCGATGACCATTTATTACGTTTGACGGAATGGATCTTTTTGTCCGTCCGTCCATAAATGTATTCTTGAAGTATATTTGAGTATAATTGACTACAACAGGTTTAGTCTTATGTATCTGATTTTAATTGCTAATTGCAATTGTATTTATTTAACAAGAACATACTAATAATTTAATGAGTTTTTCTTTTCCTCATTTTTGGTACGTAAATTTGTCACTGTTATTAAACGTATCATGAATTTAATCAAAAATTAAGAAAGCACTTTGTAACGCCAAATTACGCCTGAGGTACCAACACTGGTGTAATCGAAGTTTCGACCGAACACACCTTTATTTGAACAGCGGTTGTTTCGCGTACATTCAACCAGGCGCCTCCATCATTCAACCGCCGTCGCATCGGGGCTTTGTGTCGTTGTGTGTTTTGGGGTAATTTTTATCTTGCGCAAAGACGCAACCTTGGTGAGCAAAAAACAACACTCTTCCCCAAAAAAAGAAGCATCCCTGCCCATCCCAAAATTGGGAATCGATGGAAGGTAAACATTACCGGAAGTGGAAGGCATCACACGTACTTCCGATCGTTAGTCTTTGCCTTCTCGGGATGCAGCAAGGATGCAGCGCTTTTGGTTATGTGTTAGTGCATGCAGTGGTGCGCTGCTGGTGTTTGTGTGGCTCCGATGGCTTTATGTGTATGGTTTGCGTGTAGCCCGGGATAAGGCTCGCCTGGGATGCCTGGGATTCATGGCAGCCGGAGCATCGTACGGCTGCAATGAATTGGTCAATGAACTTTGCGTCGCTCGGTTTCGGCAGGATCGAATGTTACTGGTGGACGGTGCGGAGGCATGTAGGTCGTTACAGCGTCGTCAAGTAGCTAGTAGTAGTAGTAGTAGCGGCGAGAAGACTCAGTACATCCGTTCAGAAAACAGAAGTATGATGGCTGTTGCCTTCTTCTCAACGCTCGAAAACGAAGGAGTAATGTTGGCTTTTTTTCGTGTGCGTCACCCCGGCCACACACCACGTCTATCGTCTTCGGTAGCATCGTCACCGTTGACCGCACCAGACGTCTGGGGTTAACTTTTGCAACTGGTCTCACCCCTTTGCGGATGGCCGCGATCATGCGGATTCTGTCTGGCAGTGTCTAGACGGCGGCTGCCCATACCAAATGCGTCCCGATTGCGTCGTTTGAATTACCGATTCGGTGTAGGTTGCCATGTCGAAACGACCATGATTCGAAGTACCAATGATGCACAGGTTGGAAAGGTATGTTGTGCTGTGGCGTTGTCCTGCCGAACACCGAAAAAAAAAATTGCAGCAGCCGCAACTATTTGTGCGCCGGATGAGTAAACAGGAAGTTTCCGGCATAAGCTGGTGAAAGGTGTGAGAGTTAGTAAAATTCAGAACCCTCCACCCCTATTCTAGCAGCATCAGCCGTTTCGGTCGTTTATCATGCTTTGCAGAAGGGAACTCCTGTTCTTCAAATTCTAATGCTGGGTTCCTGTGTAGTTTGTGATATATTTTTAAATCAGATTAATATTTAAGAATGTTGTTAATAAATGTTAAGAAAGCATAGAAAACTGTCTTTCCCATATTCTCATCTAAAGGAAGGAAAAACATTCAAGAGTTCAGAAATACAGCAAGGAAGCAGAAGCATTCCGGGAGGGCATCCTTGTTTTCTCTTCGATTGGGATGACCTGGCCTTATTGTTCAGTGCTAATTTACAAATGATACACGTCTCAATTTGGGGAAATCCAGAGGTAGAGGCGGCAGGTGCTTCGGTATTCACACGGCAGGACTGGGCTTTAAATCCCACTCGAACCGGCCACCGTAGTGAGAATTCACTATTCAACTAGATGGTATCAGCAAGTCTAGTAAGTCATTAGAGGACCAACGTGACCTAGAAGGTCGTTAAACCAAAAAGTAGAAGCGGAAGGAGAAGGACATCTATAGCGCCCACAATTTTAGCCTGATTCTAATGTTAATGGTCAATACTTTCGTTGATCGATTTAGTCCCCTTCGTCTGAAATTATTCACCATCAAACGGTTGATCCAATTGCTGATTAACTTATCAGCGGAATAGGCGGCCGCTAAATGTTTATTCGATGAAATTATTTAAGTTAAACATTAAATTGAAAAATATAATATATTTCTCGTAAATTCACCCAAAAGTTCTCTTCAAACCCTGTTCTAAAGGACCCTCATGCAAGGACGAATCGCGTCCTTTGTCCTGTTGGTTTTGTTTTGTTTTATTTGCAACACTGCTGATGAGATGTTGTCGATATTAATAAACGATGGTGACAATGATTGTGAGGGATGAACATTTTTCATACCATTTTTTATAATTTATTTGTACAAAAAATCCACGTTCTTCCCCGTACTAACATCTATTGCTACCATTGATTTAAGAGAATGAAACAAATCAAACGGTATGGCAGACAGGCAAGTACGCTGATGCTGGTTTACCGCCCAAGCATCGTGACCGAGGGCATTAGCGCTCTCGCCAAAGGGAGACAGGATAAAAGAGAAGACAGATACAAAAAAAAAAACTTTCCCCGACTGTTGCAAACGATGCAATCAAAATTTCAATGACCCCAAACAGGCGCGACTTCCATCGGAAGGAAGGTTGCTGTAAAATGGGTGTTCGTCGGGACGCGTGTCTGCTGATGCTTCTCGCATTCTGAGTGCTGCTGCTATGGTTTCGGCGATCTCTTTGTATATGTGTATGTGTGTGAGAGAAAAGGAGACAGTAGTGTGGCTGTTTTGACTGGCAAGGACGCACAGGGATTAATTGCACGTGGGACAGAAAAGGAGAGCGTCATCACAGAACGGGGAAAGGATGCCAGGATAACACGCAGGAGGAGGTACGAATTTGCGAATATACGTTTGGGGTGCGCGGTTCTTCCGCTAGATGCCGATCACGGTAGACAGGCTACAGGGGGGTGGCGAGGAGGGGGACGGATGAGGAGGAAACGCAACGGGAGAAGGACACGTCGAGTCGCGTTTGTAGAGAAGGGGCCTTAGGATAAACTTCGTACAGGCGCGCATGGGTAGCTGGACGACGGACGGGAAGTGTGTCGACGAGGGCATTGCACACATAGGATGCGTACCCGCCAGATTCCCGCCAGATTTCGGGTTCGGATCTTCTTGATGTCCTGCTATTGTTATTGCGTGCGTGTAGGCCTGTGAGCGAGCGTGTAAGGGCCCCCTCCCCAGGTTCAGCACCCTTTCCATTAATTCCCACGATGTCGGGGTGCGTGTAGGTTTTTTGTTGTGTTTTTGCTTCCTTCTCTCGATTTCTCTCTTTCTCTCGGATGAAAATTCCGCCCGGCAAAAGGATAAATAAACGCAGTAGTAGTACGGAGGCAAAGGACATTTGCGAATAAAAAAAAAGGACCCCGACAAAGTCTACCAACAAGGCAGTTTCGATGCAACAGAGTATATAACGAAGCGGAGCGAAAAAAATAAAACTCCACCACCACAGCTCCGCCGGATACGCCACTCTGCCGAATCCCGGATTCCGTGTGAGTCTGGGTGAAGGTGAAGGACGCGAGTTTGTACGCGCATTGGGCGCCCTTTTAGCCAGACACGCGCTTCGGGAGAATTGGGATAAAAGAGGCATATACGTACGAGCCGCAGTCCTTCCGTGTGACCGTTTTTTTGTTTGTTTGTTATTTTTGGATTTTCTGGCCCGAAGGTGATTTGCAGCGTCATATTGGTATGCGTTTCTGCGGTTCCGGTAGCGTACAGCTGCTGGATGGAGAGATAGACAGGGATGGCGAACCGATTCCTGACGAACAACGATGACGGCATCAGGCAAGGATCTCTCCCAGCTGGGTGAGTCTAGTCGGCGAATGTATGTACGCGTGTATATAAGGATCCGAGAGGACCAGTATCGCACACAAGCACGACCTCATTGTGCTTGTGTGCTTGGTGAAAAGTAGTGTTTTTATCCAGTGTGTTGTCTGGCACGGTGGCAAGAGAACTCTCTGTTATTGCTTGCACATTTATTTCGCTCTTTCTACCCCTTGAAGATAGACTGGTGGGTGTCCTTTTTCAACAAACGGACGGTAAAGTTATCAATGGGTACGCGCGGGGACAGGTGATGGTGGCCAGTACACTACCATTCCCGGCATCACAGTATCATCTGTGAGCAAACCATTGCCAGACAGACTCCAGACCAGACAGTGTGCATTGAGATTGTGTTTGTGAAGCTTCTCCCTGGCAGGAGAGTATGAGAGAACTGTGTTGGCTGGTTTTCCCGCGTGTTGTCTACACGCGAATATTTCAGCCTTGCGTGTGTTCTAGTTCTTCATTCACAATCAAATCCCTTTTTGCGCGCGCACGTGTGCGTGTCGGTTTTGCGGGAAGGCGAAAAGTATCAGGCGCTACTACACAACTACTACACATCCGGTGGAACGGTTGGGACAACGGTACGCCAATGTTTTTGTGCCTATGTCCTATGTGCGTCTGTGAGATGAACTCCGGTGCAGAATCCGGGCGTGTGGCAAGGGCTGTTGGGTGTGCATTGTAGGCGGTAAGACTTTTACCAACCAAATCAACGACCATGGGGAAGGTCAACGAGATTCACAGACATTCGCCACACACCCTAACCACCCTATGCCAAAGCGTCTGATGTTGGGACTGGGTGTACTGGCTGGCTGAAATTCGGTCATTGCCCTTTCGTTTGGTGTGTCTGTGTGTGCGCGCGCCTTGTGTCTGGCGTTGGAGAGGCGGAGGAGTCTGGAGACTACATTTGATGAGAAAGGGACCCAGTCGATGGTGGGATGGCAGCAGTAGGGTGACGAGACTTGGGGGAGACTCTTGGCGGGTTTCGATGCTTTTTGCCGGAAACCCGTAGAATAGCAGCGAGACGCATACACACCCCGATGACGATGGACCGCGTGGATTAAACACGGTGTGCGGGACCCTTGCAGTTTTTGGAGTGGCATTACTGGGAGCGATATACTCCGTGTCCCGGGCAAAAAAAAAAAAATCCCGCCAACGAACCGAGCAATGCAATTGTACAGGAGAAAGTGTGACAAAAATAGCGAGAGGAAGTTGCGAGGGATCGGGACTCGAGACAGGGAAGCAGGATTCTATGTTTGTTAGGTGCAGGAGTGGATTCCGGAGTGTTTAATATGTATATATTTAATAAACGGTTGATAATATGCTGATGGGGGTCGGCCGGTGTGTTGTGGCCGGATGTCGACAGAATGAATGGCAGGTACTGGCTGCAGGTGGACATGTGAGGGAAACGGGATGAATGGCGGCGTTGTGCGGCTTTGTCGGCAGCCCTGCGACAAAAGATGAATGTGTGTACTTACGCCACTCGTCTACCACTGGCCCCTCGTAGTGCGTAGAAGCAGTGCTGGCAACACACGACTCCTACACACAGACACCGACACACTCCAAAACAAATGGCTTTGCGTAGCATAAGAACTTGCAGGAACTAGACGGAACGGAAACGCATCGCAATGATCTGTCGAGCTCGCGGAAATGCGAGGAGCACTTGCACAATTTTCGAGTTCCTCGCTCTATTGCGTCACGCCTCTGTCGGGTGTGTGTCTGGGCATCGGGTATTAGTGCGGGAGGTTGGTGTGTGTGTGTTTTTTTTGGGTAGCGCGCGCGCTTCAGTCTTTGTTCCCGGGGACGCTACGGAAACGCCTAGACTGCTCCGTACCGACCGATCCGGGGGGTGGACAGAAGTCCTGGAAGTACACACAGGGCAGACACACAAATAGGAAACCGGGATAATAAAATTTGATGTCGCACCGATTCCCCTTTAGCAATGGGGGCTATTGTGTGTGTGTGAGTTGATGTTGCTGCGCCTCGTTTGCTCGGTTTGGTCGCGGTACTTTAGTTATAAAATATTCTTTTTAATTCGTCCTCTTGCGCCTACCCACACGTGCGAGTGGTTCCATGATCCGGTAGAGACCATTTTTGGTGTAAGGGGCAAGGTTGGATGTTCTTCGATTGTTTTGTCACTGGATTGGTTGGTCCGTCCGTCTGCAGAACCTAGCACGTAATTTGTAAGGACTTTGATTAAAAAATATTCATAAAATTTTATTAAAATTGATGCTGATATGCACAAGTTAGAGGACCAATAATATTAATTGAGTAGCAAAGTTCGTTCGCAGTCTCCAAAGCATCCCAACTGTCCGGATGATTAAAGTACCATTTTTAAAAAGCAATTCCTTACATTCGGCTTATCATTCCGGGTCGGAATAATCCGGTAGATGTGGCCCAGAACTGACAGCGTAGCAGTTTTGAACGGTGTTTAGTGAAGATTTGCGTTGGTTTTCATCTACGGCAGTCGATTCCCCGTCAGTGGCGGTCGGCCAGAAGCGTATATCTTGAACACATATTGCGCTTTGTTCTTCACACCGCTTGCACGTGGCGGTTGATTGAGCTGCAAGCGCGGGCAGAGTGCATAGTACTTGATATAATTTGACTAGTTGTCTAATGCTCGTTCCGGACGCCTGTCCAGGAATAAACGCGACCAATTATCAAGTACAGCGTAATGCGTCTGATGTTGTGTCCGATGTCTGAAGCTCTGATAAGTAGAGCCACTAAAAAGTTTAATTGTCGTACGCATTTTATACATCGAAAGCTGTTTCTTTTTTAAAACGCAGATGTTATCAGCACAACGACCATTCCGAAGAAAAAGTTTGCGCCCACCGCTTGAAACTGTTGACTTACGCGGTGTGTGTAGGTGCCGGACTTTGGCTTACCTTTTACTTTGTGATTTAATTTATTGTGCGCTTTTGCTCTTGCGGCTGTGTGTTCGACCAGGATCGCTCGTAAATTATCCACCGTAGCTGCTTGACCCCGCTGATCCCCCACCCAATGGGTTAAGCATCCGAAATTGTATATTGTACAGCTTCGCTTTTTTCCAATTCTAGTCCGCAACGCGCGTACGATGATAACAACAATAACAAAACAACTACCCCAGCCCAGATGCAGATTTATGGCACTCAATTTGTCGTTTAGTCTGGTCCCGTTGTCAGCTACCTACTCACGGTCAATCGGCCAGAAGGCTAATGGATAATTTCACGCACGTTGCTTTAATGCTTTTTTGGCCCAAAAAATCGCACCGCGTCTTTGCCGCGCATCGGTAGAGCGCAGCGGCGGCGCACGGAACTTCACTCGAGGTGCCATAGTTTGGTCAGATGATCCGGGGTTGCGATCGCTGTCACCAGGGCAAGAAAACGTGCTTAAACCTGGGCGCGCTTTTTTTTTTGCGCTAAGCCAATGGTACAAAGTGAGGTCTGGGTGGGGTAAATAAATTTTCAGCTCATAATTAACCTGACAACTTTCCGCGGTGGCGTCGTTGCAGCTTGGATTGCCATTTTCATTGCGCGTTGGTTGCGTTCCTTGGTTCGATGGTTCGACAGGAGGAGCCAAAGGGCGAACGAAGCTGCTATACAATGCACCTTTCTCCCTCCAGGAGAGCAGTTCTCCGGGTTCAGACACTGTTTGTTCAACATCTTGGAACGAACGGTTTTGCAGCATGTAATCAGCTTTGGAGATTGTTGTTGCTGAACTCATATTTCATGCATGCAATTCCTCACCGTACGTTTTTCTTGTGAGACTTGGTTTGGTGTTTGAATTGAGCAAAATTATTGTGCTGTGTGGAACCAGGAAGGAAGCAGTGCTACAAAGAGTATGTTCCGAATGTGTAACGTTACATTGATATTAGCCCACGCTGTAAATAATATTGAAAGCAGCTAAGGAATTAGCTTTATTTATTATTAAAAGAATTCATGAAAGTCCTACCAGACTACCAAATAAGCTAGTCGTTATTTACGATTTATTCGGTAGGATTGTTCGGATATCTCTAGGTTCAGCTCCTGTCCTTATGTATAGGATGTAGTAGGGAAAAAAGCGAAATAGATAATTGCAGAGTATTCCTTCAATCTATTTCAATAATTTATTAAGATAGTTAATGTAGTTGAATCAGTTACGTTTGTAAAAAATGTGAACAAAAGAGATATTTATTGGTTAAAATAGAAGCCAGAACTGGTCGTTTCACATGATCGCGAAGAGGTTTGCATTAAACCAGAGTTTATGAAATCGAAAATGGTTTGCGATATATAAGGAATGGAGCCTTCCTTAAGTTGAGGTCTAAACGTGTAAGTACATAAAAATAGAATGTGTATGGAGGAGCTTCGAGTGAGTCATTAAAAGGAATCCTGTTCACTGAGGAAAAGCTGTTCAGCATCAATGCTATCTCCAATAGTCGTATAGATCGCTCCGTTTGACCAGACAAACATACGAAAGTTACCAATAAGCTTCAGTGTAGTTTAAGTTTCTAACGAAGCTTTCGATTGTTTTAGCCTCGTGTGGATTCTAACCGTACGCAGGACACACTATCTTCATCTAACTTCAAAGAAGTGCGTTCTACCCTGGGTGAAAACCATCTATTCTGAAGATCAAAACATTGTCCTACAACAGACCTAAAATAAAACCTAAGGATTGCTCTTGATCAGCGGCTCATTTATCTATGGCTGGAAATAGCGACAGCTAGGGACTTCGTCGGCAAACTGCATCGTAGAGGCTTAAGTTTTTTTCCATTAACGGGGTCTCTACAACGTTGTCAATAATGGGAAGATACTGCTGTTCCCGAAAAATAAAGTGACTGCATTTTTTTCTTAAATGGTTTTTTTTATTAGGCCAAATGACCTCTCAACCTCTTCCACCTCTTCTCCCACTCCTCGAAGCAGGTGGAAAACGCGGATGCTAAGATGTCTTTTAGTTCCGCCGTCGCTGCGGCTTCTATCTCCTCGATAGTGTCAAAACGGTGTTCCCGAAGCGGCCGTTTTAGCTTGTTGAACAGCCAGATGTCGGCTAGTGCCAATTCTGGCGAATACGGCGGTTGCGGAACAATATGTGTGCCGTGTGTTGTGAAAAACTCCCTCAAAATGATGGCCGTATGAGAGAACGCATTATCTTGGTGCAAAAACCAGCTGTTATTTTTCCAAAAATCCGGTCGCTTTCGCCGGATGGAGGTTCCGAAAGGTCTCGTATCGTCAACCGACGATTGTTGACCACCAAATCCTTGATTTGGACGATGTGGGCGTCGTCGGTGGAGGTGGATGATCTCCCCGGACGGTACTCGTCTACGACCTTTTCACGGCCATTCTTAGACTCACTGTACCATTTGTAAACATTTTTCTTCGTCATAGATTCTTCCTCGAAGGCTTTTTGTAAAATTCGGAATGATTCCGCAGCGTTTATTTCATTGCGCAAACAAAATTTGATACATGCGCGCTACTCCACAAACTTGGACATGGTCAATATGGACAAAAACACTTGTCGCTGTTCCGAAAACAAAGTGTCACTCCTAGCCGGTTTTATGTTGTGACTTGAAACACGTGGCAGAACTGTCAAAAACATACGTATTGCCAAACGAAAAATAAAACCAAGGGGCTTCCAATTCGACATCCAATGTCACCTTACTTTTCGGACACAGTAGTACGAGGCCCCTAATACCGCCGCTACTAATAAGGCCCCCTAGTATTCCCTAGATTTGTATTACGAAGTTCTTAGCGTAGGACCCCCACTTCCGTTCCGGTACTGTAACTTGTTCACTTTTTTGCTTAAAGACTATTTATATTCCTCTTGCTGTTCTTTAGGGTTAGGTGGTGGCGGTCAACTAATGGCTTACTAGACTTATTGATATCTTCTAGTTAGATAGTCAATTCTCACTACGGGGGAGCGGCCCGGATATGATTTGGGCCCCGATTCTACCGTATTACCGGAAGACTGATGCCGCTGACCAGTGTCTCTGGTTTAGCTGACTGAGACAGTCAGCTAAGCGGGAAGTTGGATTCAGAAGGAGGAATTCGGAAGCGATATACAATTCTGCAGTCTAACTGGCCTACCAATTGGGCAACGAACCGCCTGTATATATACCTCTCGATTACCTGTTTAGGAATTCATCAAACCGCAAATTTCTGCGAAATTTTGCCAAATGCCAAATACCAGAATAGCAATAGAGCATTCATCAGCCGGTTGAATCGTTTGCTATGGCTGAACTATTAAATTTAATACTTTTGCATTCAGTCGCGGGCAATAACAATCATAATGCAGAAAGCTAATAAAACGAAGGTTAATTTTTCAAACCTCTTCAGACAAGATACGACAAAAAGAGAGGGGGCAGGGAGGGAAGAGGCAAAACAAATGAATGAAACAGTAGCTCTTGACCGATAGTGGAACGGACAGTTTGTGTGGGTAAAGTTGCGCGAACGGAATAATTTACCCCGAATGGACGAACTATTACTATTTTGCTTGAGCTGAGACGGAGTAAGGCAGTATAGCGTCCGAAGGTTAGCTCCGGTCAGCTTTCTGAATGAATTTTGCAAACATTGAAATATCCATTCCTTCTTTTTTGTCGTTGTTGTCTCCATCTGTAGGCGGCTAGGTTTGCCTGTTAGCTGACCAACCACTACATCCAGTGTTAGCCAATTCATTCATAAACTCGTAGCAAGGGTGTCTTCGGGTCCACTCTCAGCTGGTTGCCTTTAATGGGCTGAGAAGTTGCTGTTAAAGCAAAAAAAAAAAAAACAAGTCTCCACCGCGAGGCGCGATATACATCTTCTACGGTTGTTCGATCGTGAAAAGCCATGCCCCAGGGCCGCAGAAAAGATAGATCCACCAGACAAGCTAAGGTTCCGTTCCCAGCGCGTAATGCTGCCACTGCCTGCCGTACATGTTCGGCTAGATCCATTCGATCACATCGGCCCACGATGACCGGATGGACGGGTATCAAAACCCGGTGGCGGAGTTGATCGTTCGTCTGTTTCAAAACCTGCACAGTGTGCTCAAATGAATGTACATAAATTAGCACATATTTTGTCTGGATAATAGGTAAACTCTTTCCGCCGTTCTACTGGTCATTATTTCATAATATCGGCCTCCCCGTTTTGGCCTCCCTTCCGTACTGTTCGTCTTCTTTGAGTAGGAGAGTTCTTTTTTTTTGGTGAGGGGAAGGGGGGGTAGAGATTGGGGTGGTTGGTTCCATTGGGAACAAGGTGCAGTGGTGTTTGCTGTTGTCATTGTGACTTCCCCAAACAGGTAAGGTTGCTCGAAAAGCTTCTTTACCGTACAGTGCGAGTTATCTATTAACCATGTGTCCATGTCAAACTGTGGTCATTTAGTGAAAGACCAGTGACTTGATTTTAATGGACGATGGAAGATGTGCAGCACACCGCTGAGGGAAACAACGTTGAAGAAGATATCACCGGATATTACTCGACTTAATGTACCGTGTAGCGCGCTAGAGCGACGATTCTGAAGCGTAAAATTTAAGCAAAAGCACACCCTGGCCCAACTTTCTTGATGCTTACACTTTCCGATCGTGCTAATGATTTGGCAAAGGTGAGCAAAATGTGCCACTGCTTTTTGACCGGTGTTGGGTTTTTGGGGGCAATCAACAGTGGGACAACCGGGGAAGAGAAAGGGGAATAACTTTCCACGAAAATGGTACTTGCGTATCCCTTGCGTTGATCAACTAGGAAAATGGAAATGGTTCGATTAAGGGTAAGGTTTGAAAAAACATTAGCGTTGTTAACGAAGTTTCCATGCACCGTACCGATCATATGGGTAGGAGGTATGCTGGCAATGTTGTTCCTATAAACGATCAAAAAATAATTTTGATTCATAATCAAACACGTTACGAAGGGCCATAAAGATCGTTGAAGAGTTGAAAAACCTCTGTTGATGTGTTAACGAAATAGTTAATTATAACGACTTAATTAGTTTGGGTTTGTGCTGTAAATTGAATTGGCTATGCTTCGTTTGTTAGTTACTGTTTTATTATTTGTGTAATGATTATTATTGTTTAATTTGTTTTGATATTTTATAATAAATTCTTTTTATTGTACAAAATTTATTTTTGCCGTTTGTAAATCTTATTTTAGTTTGGTATAAAAGTTGTATTATTTTGATTATCTATTCATTAAGTTTTCTCATGATTTTTTTATTTTGTATTTTTTACGTACGGTTAAGGGTTTTGTTGTCTCATTTTTTAAAAATACAATATCATGTTTTTTAAGCCGTCCTAATAGAATAAAAATTTATGATGATTTTTTTTAGTATTACGACTTTATGATGATTCCGTATGAACGCAAGAATTCTCCAGAAACGTTTTTAATTTTTACTGTTCCTGCGTTTGTCTTCCATTTCTTCAACCTAATTCTTTAAATTTCCAAATTAAAGTTAAATTTCTATCTATTTATTAAATCTTGTGTTTTTTTATTTATAGTTAATTTTTCCCCGCTTTTTAATCACATTACCAATTTAATTTACGTACTTGTATTTATTTGTCTTAATACAACTATTTAAATATTTACGCAAAAGACTCTTTATCTTCCCAACATTTATGTTTATGTTTGTTTTCACATTTTTGGGGTGCTTTTGTGGATTAAATTTTCCCAAAGTGTGGTTGTGTTTTCTATTGGTTGTTGTCCGTCTTATTGTTTTCGCCCCATCCAGTTGATCTTCTTCTTTCTTCCAACTTTTCCTTTCCAACACGCTCTATTGCTCGCTGTTAGTTTTTGCCCGGTACTCGGTGCTTTGAAAATGGTCCGCAACTTGGCGAGTGGTGGCAAGTTTTACAGCATGGTAAAAAATGGAAATTTGTTGGTCTTAACGCCATCACACTTTACACACTCCTCCTCAATCGCCATGGACGATGAAGTTTCCCCTGAACGGCTTGACCCGAAAGATGGCAATTGACCCTATCCCACTCATGATTATCATTATCACCCACCCCAATGCCACAATCGAGGCATCATTTCGGCTGGAGGTACGCTTGCGGCTAGATGGATAATACGGCACGCTTGTGGGCCTGGAAGTCAGTGTAGAGACCACTAGTGGTTCCTTCATCGTCATCGGTAAAGCCCCTGAAAGCCCCGTCCAATGTTTTGTGTGGTTCCGCATGCAACCCGCCAAAAAAACCGACAACAGAACTGTGAAAATTTATGCTCCTTTTATAGGGAAACGATCGTTGTGCAAACTCTCCAACACAGCGAAGCAATGCACACAGCGAGGATCGAAATTTGAAACACCTACAGTTGAGCAAGCTTTATGAGATGCAATTAGCAAAATATATTGAATCAGATATATTAGCGACAATAAAAGGCAAGCACTGGAAAGGACGACTTAAAGAGGGGTGAAAGAGTTGGGCGGGTGTGCTATGGTCACCGGTTCATCTTTTCGCCCATACAGCGAAGGTGTTGTGTTGTTCAAAAAATTATTTATCATTCTTTTTCTGTGTTTAAACGCAGTCCGTTTGGGTTGTGTGATACCTTTACTCATCGCCCAAACGCTGGTGGTTTGATGAGTTTTGTCTTCCTTTAGCTGTCCTTTCTCGGGTGCTCGTTAACAACAAAAAATGAACAAACAAACAGCAAATCCTCCCATCGACCCCATTCCGGAGACCCTGGGTCACGGCTCATAGGATTGGTGGAGGGTAGAGATGCGTTACGGGTAAGATTGCTGGAGCGCTTTTGGAAGAATAACGCCCCAGACAGTAGCATGTAAATGTGTATCTTGAGGGTCACTTTAGCGATGGTTAAGCTCAGCGACATTAGGCACACCGGTGTAACACGACACAGCACCACAGGATCGGCTGAAGAAAATGGATGCACACCCGAAACCGCCGGTTTGGGAAAACTGCTACGATTCAGGCTCCAAGCCATCATCACCGGCTGGTAACGTGTACCATAATTTAATGCAAATTGAAGGGTATTGTCGCTGCAAGCGGTACCACGTTACCGTGCGGAACATACAACGGTAGTACGGCGTATGCTTTTGGCACGCCTGTCAGGGAACCAAGGGCTAGGGAGTGGATAAAAAGAAACGCAGCGGAGAGAGAGAGAGAGAGAGAGAGAGAGAGAGAGAAAAAAAAAAAAGACGAAGCTTAACACAGAAATAAATGATGGAACCAGACACCAACAGACGGCGAACTGTGTACAAAACAGTCGTGTGCAAATCATTGGAAATGTTCGGTTTTTTTATGTTTCTTCGAATTACAAAAAAATAAATAAAGACAAGCTGCCGGAAGGAACGGGCGGAAAAGGGCGTGTATCAGTTGTGTTTAGTTTTTGGCTAATTATAACAGCTAGTTTATTTGTTTACACTCTTGTTTGTCAGATCACTATCACAGACAATCATGCTGTTGATGATCATAATGACGGTACGCCCAAAAGAAGTGATACGAAACCTCATTATTTCACTATACTGTATGCGTTTGCGTTTTTTTTTTGTCTACTGTTTTACATGAATGTAGTCTTTAATGATTAAAACATAAATTTAGGAACTCTTATTTGTGTTTCTTTTTATTGTTGTTGGCCTTTACTATCATTATTGGACCATTTATGCGTTTGAGTGTGGCGAAATTTGTGGTCAAATCACAAGCAAGAAGGATTTAATAGGATGGGTTGCATTTTTTTTGTACGCTGGAAAACATGTTTAACATGTGTTTTCATATTACTAATGAAGCATTTTTCATTATTATCTTCGATGCTGATCATTAGATGTGCTGATAAGACGCACAACGCTTTCCCTTTGTAGAAAGGGTGAAACAGTAAGCAGGAAAGTAATAAACCATATGATATGAGCAGATTGAAGGTGAAAAATGTGTCGATTTTGGATGAGGCACGCGAGTTAGGGTCGAGTATTAATTACTTGGCAGAGTTTCCTGCTCTAGAGTGCTGCTCCTCACACGACAGAACCGGAGTTAAAATCTCATTCGAGCCGTTCGTTCGTAATGATGAGAACTGACTATCCAACTACGAGGTATTAATATAAGACTAGTAAATTATATTATCTTTGTGAACAGTGTAGCTGCTGATGTTGTCAGTATGACGAATTCTGCACTGTGTCTAGATTCTCTACAGTTTGAACAGTGCTTAATCAGGTATAAAATTACCCAACCACTGGAGCAGGTCCTTGGCTGTCCAGAGCGTAGTGAGGATCAACTATTCAACTAGGAAGTGTATTCCTCTTCTTCTGGGCTTAAAGACCTTGTAAGGTCACGCCGGCCATCGAATTCTAGGCTACCGATAATACCACGTCGTCACTACGCGGAGACGGTCCGGATGGGATTGGAATCTCTTTTCGTGACGTTTGAAGACGTTCGGCGCCGATGTCGCCTATAACACACCGGACCAGATGGCTGGCAAGAACTAGCAGGTCCTTTTAAGCCAAGGAGATGAAATTTTTGGGGTACAGCATTTTTGTTATTCTTTTGTTTTTCTGTTTTATGTAATAAGTGATGATGTTTACGTCGTATTTTATGTTTGAGCAGAACATAAAGACGATTTTTCTATTAAATATAATTTTAAAAATGCATAAACCGATGTAATTTTATGTTGGAAATTTTACTTTCCAAAGTCATTTAATGACATCGCAAAAAATTTTACCTCAATTTCAATGGGTATGATGATTTTGTCATAAAGAGTACTTAGCTCAAGAGGCCACCGCTTGTGTGGCTCGCTGGATAGGTCGGTATGAGAGATGTCTGCATAGTAGCGGTGCATAAGCTATGCAGTCGGGTTGGTTGATATCAGCCAGCGAGACGGAATGGATGGTTTGCCTTTTTCGCGCAGTGTAGCAGATTAATGTATGCATGCTTAAGAGAGAAGTTGTTTCGGTTAACACCCCGTAAGTGGTGCTACAGTTTGAAGGATATTCGTTTTTAGATCGCTTCCCTTCCCAAAACGCTGCTGTGTGTGTTCGAACAAAAAAGCTCTTTTTTGTGGAGGTAACACATCGTAATGCGATTTCTTCATTTAGTAATGAAGATAATGAGTTTTTCTTTTCAATATTTGTTAGATCCTTTAACAATTGTAACCGCGTCGTTGAACTTTAGCAATATTTACTGTAGTGGAGTTTGTCAGCTGAAATTTTAAACCTTTTTTCTCACTCACTAACTCGGAACTAAAAAAAATAACTCACTAAAAGAAATTGTTTACCAGTTCTCTTATTTTAACAGCCATTGAAGCTCTTTTTCGTCTATGCATTTGCTATAGGCATTAATAATTTTGTCTGTTAATTGTTGAGAATTTTATAACCAAAATACACAAAGTAATCTGTAACATTGAACGTTAAATATAAAAAACAATCATGTTTGGTCCTTTCTTATACATACTTTACATACTTACAGGAGAAAAACTCCTTCCTCAACTACAACGTGTCCTGTATCCTCACGCTACCACCGTACCAAAGGAAGGGCTACGGCCGGCTGCTGATCGACTTCAGTAAGTACTATTTCTTATTACCTTCCTACACCCGGGGTGGTCGTCGACCCCACTATTGCGTGCGTGTATACCAAAGGGGGTGGGGGGGGGGGACCTATTTTTTTTTGTTTTACCTTTGCGCGATGCATATTTTGGCAAGCGTGTTGTCTTTTAGAGGGTGGGAAATTGGTAATGTTGACGTGTATGTAAGTTAGCGTTGATGGTGGTTTAAATCAGGCAATTTACATACTTTTACCATTTGCAATTCGGACACTTCGATTCGTTGGATAGCGACCACGGGTGGTGGTAGGGAAACCTCACCCTTTGGTTTACAACAAAAAAAAACCCATACTGTCCCTGTAGGTGGTGACCGAATGCCGTCATTGCCGATCATTTGGGGTCGATAAGGTACACCTTCATCAAATGCGGATTGTCGATGGCAGGAACGCAAAAAAAACCTCTCTCGCTTTACCCTTTGATCTGGAACGGGGGAGCTCGTGGGTTTGCTCGTTAATAAAAACGGAAAGGTGTGTATGACCACAGGGGAAAAAAAGAGTAGTCCTTTAGCGTTAGCAAATTTGCTACGAGGGGTGAAAATTTGTGGTAAGCCTTAAACATTCGCTTCAAACAGCGACAGATCGCAATATTTTGGTGTGTTGTACGCGTGTTACATCGACCGGATTACCGTTGTAACTTACCTGTACAACGATCCTCTTGGCAATACACGGCACACAGTCCACACTTGACTTGTCCTGATCCTGGAAGAAAGGGCGACTATGCAAATGGTATGGATTTGAATTAATGATGACGTTACGGATTTAATTTATAGTGCTTTACTTTTAGTTTTTTCGTAAATAATCATACTTATTACGCCGATATTATCGCATTATCAGCAGCACACTATTACTGCACATATCGTCCTGGTTTGGCTGCCGAAAGGGTTTGAAGTAGGTTTGTTTGGTCGTGTATCAAACTCGATATGATATGATGTTTGTTTGGCACTGTGTCCTACATATCCGCTGTGGCAACAGATGGGGCTGTGGATGTGTTTTAGCGAATATGTTTTTGTAGTTTTTCTTCCTTTCTTTCGTTTGAAATATTTGTTGGGGGGGAAGTTGAATGACCTGAAAAATAATTCGCAAAAAAGGGGTGGATTCCACATACACACATACACATTATACACATGTAATATTGCTTATCAAAGGTAAACTATCACGCAAATGGAAATGTGTGTACGCCAAACGTGTACGCGGGTGGCAGCAGCAAATGCTTTTCTCCCCGATTCGTTTTGCAACAGGAGGGAAGCAGGTTTGTTTTTATTACATTCGATTGTGTGTGTTGCCGATGGCAAAAGGGATTCCTGCTAGGAGCTTTGCAAACGTGCGCCAGGCGGGTTTAATTAGGCGCTGTGAGTCATCCTTTTGTTGCCGGCGCTTACTGTAGTTTACCTATTCCAAGACAGTGATCATATAAACCATTTTTTATTAATTTTAATTAAATCATTTTGGTTTTTGGTGAATTATTTGTTAATCAAAAATTTTATTTATGAATTGATGATTACGATGCCAGCAACGTTTGCTTACTTACTTACTTATCGAATGCTATTAACAGGTTGGCGGATAAGTCCCCGGTCTAACAAAGAAAACACATTTTTTGTCAAAATTCGTTTTTATTATTCAACATAGTTCCCTTCAAGAGCGATACAACGATTATAACGACCTTCCAATTTTTTGATACCATTTTGGTAATACTCCTTCGGTTTTGCCTCAAAATAGGCCTCAGTTTCGGCGACCACCTCTTCATTGCAGCCAAATTTTTTCCCTGCGAGCATCCTTTTGAGGTCTGAGAACAAGAAAAAGTCGCTGGGGGCCAGATCTGGAGAATACGGTGGGTGGGGAAGCAATTCGAAGCCCAATTCATGAATTTTTGCCATCGTTCTCAATGACTTGTGGCACGGTGCGTTGTCTTGGTGGAGCAACACTTTTTTCTTCTTCGTCCTTTTTTCGTTCGTCAAGTAACCAAAAGTTTCTTGACAAAAGACGCTCTGTCTCACAAACTGATTGACATACAGACGTCAAATTTTGACACGAATCATTAGAAGGTTGGTGCTATATAAAAATAATATGCATTTAATACTAGCGGCGCATTCTTTGTGTCAGACCGGGGACTTATCAGCCAACCTGTTATTACTTCGTGGTCGCTTATGGTCTAGTTCCATCGTTTGCCAATCTAATATCCTTGACAGACTCAGTCAAAATAGCTATATTTTTGCTTCAATGCTGAACGGAGTCTAGAGTCTCAAAGGAATTTTCCCATCCTGCCCTCTTCTTCAAAATTTGCTGCATGTTGAAGAACTGACCAATGCTTGACGTTCTGTTTCGGATTCTTTTTTGCTAGTATCCAATTATCTTTTAGACGAATGGGACAAATTGATCTTGTAGTTGTTGGTCCTGTTTTTACATGCGATCGATGATGCTCTCTCATTTTTGATCTTTTATTTATTTTTGTATGATGGTGATTTGACGGTCTTTTGATCATATTGGTTATAATTCCATCCGATGTTTGTGATGCTTTATTTTACGTGAAATGACTTAAGGAATGATGATTTATCTTTCGTGTTTTTCTTAAGCCCTTATCACATGATGGAAAACGCTGTTATCGGTTTCTACAACTATCCTTCAAAATGGCAAATAGCTATCAAATGGAATACGATGCGTTGTTTCATCTTTCCGGAGTGATATCAAATAGCAGAAGAAAGCACGTAATTTGTCTTTTGTGATTTTCTGTGTGCGCATATCCTCCGAAAAAACTATTTCTCGAAACTAAACGAAATCTGATAAATGTGTTATCACACGAGCGGAAGACTTTTTCTGTCGAAAGCTCATATTGACAGATAGAATTTAAAATCAGCCGACAGAATTTTCTCCCATGTAATAACCCCTTTATATTGATCGTCTCTACCCGTGCCTCTAGCTGTTTGTTGTGCTCGACGCTCATTAGTTACAACAACGAGATGATTTCTGAGACGAAGATCTCTCTCGAGAAACTTTCTTTCTGATCTGTAATTCATTCTGATTCCGTAGATATCTCGACTCGCTGCAGAATTGTTTGCTTAGAGAAATTATGTTACATGGATATATATTATTTACACTGAAGAACGTGAATGTAAAATTCAGCGAAAAAGGAAAAAGATTGTATCATATATTTTTGTACATTTCGCCAAGGGCTTTTTATATATCTCTTCAAGCACAAAATCAAGTGAATAATGAACCAAGGAAAGCAAGATGAAAAAGGCGAAAACTTTGAGTTTTGCATTAGCATTTGCAATTTATTTAAAGTTTATAAGCAAAATCAACATCGAGGAATTCAATTGTATGATATAGCTGTATAATATATGGCTATTATATTCACTTATTTTAATATATTTTTATATTTTATCCACCTTCTAGAAGATTGGTCAAAGAGCTAACATTTTTTTCCTTTTTTCTTTCGTTTCATTGTTTAAAATTATATTTCCATCCGTACCAAAAATCGGCCAGGGAAAGCAGTTTCCGATGCGAAAGACGCGGGAGAGTCGCTTTTTTTAAAAAAGATTTTCCGTTAATCGCGAAGAAGCGAAGAGCGATCGAACGAGCGGACGGGGCAAATTTCACCAAACGTCGGTTGCGATTTTAAATCCATCGCGAAACCAATCCACCTTCCCCGAAGTCCATTGACCTGGCTTGTGGATGTGGGTCTGCATCTGAATGTTCATTTTCTGCTTGACAGCAGGAATCATACGGTTGTAAGCTTGACGATGTTGCGTGGAGTGTTTTGCAGTAGAGAGAAGGTAAAGGCCAGCAGTACCACACCGTTGGAAATGGGAAGAGGAAAAAAAAAACGCAATCAACTGAGAGCTACCTTCGCTTCCTGTTTCCTGCGGTTCAATATCTGAAAGCAAAAGCAATCCAAAAACGATCTGCAGCAGCGGTGAAACTGAAGCCGAAGCTGGTGGGCAAGCGGACGTTCGGGAAGAATGTGCGTTGCTGGAAGCTGGTTCTTATGCTAGTTACGTTTGCATGCACCTGATTGCGTGCAGTACCGGGTTTGGACCGATGATAATGGTTTGATCGGTAGCTGCGGTTTCATGGCGGGTTTCTTAAAGAGCACAGCATTCAGACGGTTAAAGGCGGTTACATTGGTCAGGTTCATTGATGGTCATCTTCGCTGCTCGCGTTGATGGTATTGTAAGCGTGCAGAGCGAAGAACAGCATTAGGGGAAAACAGCATTTAGGAGTATGAGGAGCGGAGGACGACGTTCACGCAATTCAACGCGGACACGGTGCAAGTAACGAACCGTTGTGCCGTGTTGAAGTTAGGATAATTGTAAACTCATTCAATTGAGACTGTAGCTAAATAGGTGGTGCTTTTTGTCGGACGCAAAGATTTATACACAGCGTAACTTGCACTTCTTTCATTTGTGCGGGTTGTCTGTTCCAATAGCTCAGACGATAACTAGCTGTGGATGTGCGAGAATTTTCTACACGTAATCGAAACGAATCATTGCATTTTGCATGCATAGAAGCTAAGAAAAGTTGCTGTAGGTTTTGTTAAATTTCATAAGAGAAATATTATTATAATTTAAAAGATTATACTTTTTGGTTTGTTGAGCAAGGACATAATTTTCCAACGATTTTGTATAAAGTCAACATTAATGTCAGTTAGTGAATGACAAACTGCAAATAAAGTGTGCTCCTCATCTTCGTGAAGATGGGAGCTTTTCCTATTCCTAGTACCAAACGATCAGCAATTTTGCAAATTCGATCACCGTCTCAAGCCAAACGCAAGTCATTATTTTACTTTGAGATTTTGTCTTGACAGGAGCGGATCATAGTATAAGCAAACTAAACAGATTCTTGGGGCCTCCAGATAGAGTCGGATCTGCTGAAAAGAAGCTGTTAGAGCTTAGGAACACTCCCGAACATAATGAGGGGCCTCCTGGAAAGTAGAAGGGACCTGTTCTATTGATGGCAGAGACATCACGGGACGGTCTGACTCCTGAGCGGTGATCTGGTACTCGATTCTTTCTCATCAGTTTCTAGATCATTTATCCGTAAGTCTAGTAGTAAGAAAGTACGTTTTGACATTTAAATTCTACGCTCAAGGATATAACTCATGTTGAAAATAAACCTTCAACAGCTATTTCTCAACTTGTTTTTGTACCGCAATAAGTGACCAGTGACCAAAATCATTATTGACAAAGAATTTTGTCTCTATGGCACCCTCCGCATGTAAATAAAATTTGACCTGTTTTTAAGGAATTTTCTTTCCCTAACATTTTCCAAGGTTAGGAATAGGTTGCAACTATTCCTCGATGTATATGGTTTTTAGCAGTCTCTTAATATCAGTTGCAGTGGCGTGTTTGACGAGACCTCAACATTCACTCTGCTTAGGGCCTTCAAATGACTAAATCCGCTACTGAACAGTTGCTTTGAGCTCCTCCTTTATTTATTATAGGAGCCTATAATAAAAAAAAAATACAACCTTTATTTAATCGTCAAGAGATGTGCAGTCTGTTGGACAAATCAATCAGTTGAAATTTCGAATGTTTCCAAAACAAAAACCAACACAGTGATTCTGTCCAATGGTAGTAAAATGAAATAAAAATAATTCAAATATTTCTTAATTACACACCCTGTATTTGTTTCATTTCATTGCTCGTTCACGATTATCGTACTTCAGATCTTTCAAGACGAAACAATAAAAAAGAAAAGATCTTTCGACGGCAATGCATAATTAATGTGAGCACTTTTGTTTTATTTTTCGCAAATAAATGGTTCTTGTGTCAACATTGTGTGCTCTAAGAACCCCGGCAACGATTGTAGTGTCTTGATATCATAAAAACAGATTCCCAAAAGTGAACGTCTTAATTGCATACCCCACCGGTCGGCTATTTATCAGTCTGCAGGTCTGACGACTGCTTGATTGTCGATTTGTCTGTCTAATGTTTTCTCCCGAGACAGTTGTCTGAACTGTGTGTTTGTGAACTCTCCTGCCAACGCCTGCCGATGTGATAGGCGGGACACGGGTGGCGAACGGTTTTTGCAGTACGAATGATTCGCTGAGCGTTCGTGGTTCGATAACCGCGAAATGGATGTATGTAAACAGAACCATAAACCGAGCATTTGCGCACCATTCAACGCCGTAAGACAAACAGAAACCCCGAACGCGAAAGAATGCCGGTCAATGACGTGTGCGCAAAGGAGCACGTCCAAAAACCGTCCTGTCGTCTCCGACGTGTCACTTCAGCTTCGTCTCATTTATGATGCAACGCAAGCACCGATAGCACGGCGGTGATGTCTTCTCCGAGGGAAACCGTAGGAACTCCGCGGTCAGCGTGGATGCGATATGGAAAATTGAAACGTATCGATGTTATTCACCTGGCGCGCTCGATTGAAACGTCGGGCGTTCGTGGCGGGACGAGACGGGTAGGTGGGACCTGGGTGGGATAGTAGCGTGGGAAATGATTTTCTTTTTCGGTTTAGAAGCATGTCATATTAGCTAGAGTGGCGGGCGCGCTTCCCTATTGTTGGAATGGGGTGAATCCCAAGGCAACCCGGTAGCCCAGCATGCGCCCCCGGTGTAAATTGAATTAAATCCTGCCCTACCCTAAGCGAGGAAGGTTCGGGATTCGCGTGCTCTAGGGGATCGATGGCCACGCGAACCGGTATTGGTTTGCAAAACGGATCGATCGGATGTGTGAGTGTGAGTAGGTCATGCACCCTGGTGACGCCATCGGTAATGTGATAATTGAGTTTGTTCCGTTCGCTCATTATGGCTGCTGATTTCGGTTGATCGGTTTCATTTCCTGTGGGATCCATTTCCAATTGGATATCCGTTCATATCCGTTCATTTTTCTGAGGTTAGTATTTACAAAGTGGCAATCTTGAGATAATCTGATGGCATCGCTTATTAATGTTTGATGTTATGGTTTCAGCTAAAAATTTATGTTTTCGAATTTAACTCACCTTACAGTAAGGTCGTTTGCTGATATAATTTTTTTGCCGTTTTGTCATATTTGATGTTTATTTATTAATTCATAATCATCAAAAGGTTTTGACCCATAAAAAGTTACGTAATCTCGTTGAAACTGTCCTTTCAGTGAATGTAAAATTCCATTATATGAATGCAAAATCCACAATAGACCAGCAGTATTTATCTATTAATTTCAAATATCATCAAGTTAAATATCGCAATAATAAGGTTTTTGTTTTAATCCAGACGAGATTTGAACCCCGACCCGGTCGTGTGAAGATCGGTACCAATTAAGTTCAGTATAAACTTATATCACATTGTTCAGTTATTCATGAATGTTTAAAGCACAGTAAATGTTCGAAAAATGCAGCAAGTTTGTGTAATGTTGCAAAATCGAGCCATATTTCTTACATTGTAATTTAAATTACTCGCGAATTATTTACTATAACGATGCACTTCTTTTTTCATTCTAAACCATTACTTATCGATATTGTGTGCCATGGCGCACGGCTAATGAACGAAGAAAAAGAGGCACTGCTCGTGAAGCAAATCAACATTCCATTCGAGTTCCCTTTCCACTTCTACCATATCAGTATACAATTACGCGGAAAATTGTATCATCATCATCGTACGGGAAGGAATGCAATGCAGTGCAATCCGACGGAATAATTTGGCCTAATATAGGTCACCGTCACCACTTTCCTGTCTCGGCCATTACTTCTTACGAGCGTAAAAATGCAACAAAATTAATTTTATCTCATTCTTGACACAGCGTCGTTCTAATGATCGGCGATCGTTGCCCCTTGTGGCAATCTTCGCCAATAGTCTCGATTGGCGCGCGCGCGCGCTCTACTTGCAATTGCAGTGGCGATAATAATGTCAAATTATGCACTCGCCCTTGCATTCATACCATCGTCTTCTTATTGCGACTCATTTTGATGAGCTGACGTGTGATGGAAAAGCTCAGGATACGGGACGAACTAACCACTGTAGCTGGCTTTCGAAGATGAGCTAACATCAACCACCGCTAAGACGAATTCACGAGGAAACGGAACGAAGAAAAAATGTGTAAATTAAATAGTTTGCAAAAGAAAAACCAAACGTACATCGAATGCAAAGAAGTGTTATTTGCTGGCTAGTTTGGAACGAGCAAGCGTACGTCAAACGTCGACTCGTGTAACATGATCACAAACGAACATTGGCGCGATTGTGACTCCGAACGTTCGAAGCGAATGATAAATTACTTTCGTTGACATAATTTCACCCAGGGAAAAATGTGTCACTCAAAACCATTTGCCCGTCGGTGTGCGCGGTCGCGTTTTAAAACAGAACAACACTGCCACACGTTCCATGGGTGTCCCTTCCGCTTCGTACAGGACAGACGCGGTGCAGAAATGCATACGCGGGGCGCTCCAGCTCCACGGAAAGCACGGAAATGTCGCTGAACAAACGGAAATAATTACACTCTCATCATCGTACGCTCATTCGTACTGTTCCGTGTGGTTGTTGTGGATAATTTTCCTTCGGCTTACTACCATCATCACAATCATCATTGCATCATTATCTTAACGCTCTTCAGCAGTCAAGCCGTCCACCTGTTTCGGGGTTTCGATGCTGCATTGCACCTAGTGTGTCACTAGTGGGCCTCCGGGTAATGTTAGGAATAGTTGGGCTTGGGGTTTTTTTTTAACATAAGTTGTCTTTTTGTTTCATTCATCTTTCGGTAGGTGGAACACTAACAGCAAAACAATATGGCACTTACCGGTTTTGAGGCATCTAACGGGTGTGCTGGCAGCTAGTGCATCATTATTGTGCTGTTTGTCGTGAATGTATTGAGGCTTGTTGTTTTGTTTTCTTGTATTAAACCAAGCTGGAGTCTGGAAGTATTTCATTGGCCGATGTACATCTAGGTCAGTGGAGGGTTGTGTGTTTTTATCATGAATTATTAAAGTAAGATATGTTCTATGCAGGTGTCATTTGCATCAATTCATGTTGAATTCCCGTTTCCAAAAATAGTTCCCTGGAACTCCGGAACTAGACGATCAGTTGAGGAAGGCTTCTAGGTCTCAGTTAGAAGGCGGTCAGTTAGAATTCGTGTTCTAGACATTTAGAGATCAGCTGATTAGCCGACAAGTGGGCGGATAGTGTGGTCTTTGATAGTGCTATTTTTTTAGCTCACCGTACATCCCTTTAAGAGTCATCGATTATATAAGTCTTTAAATTTTTTGATACGATTTTTCTAGTAGTATTTTTCCTTTGCCTCCAAATGGGCCTCCATTTCGGCGATCACCACTTCATTCGACAATAAATGCTTCCCAGAGAGAATCCTGCTGAGATCTGAGAAAAGAAAATAGTTGCTGGGAGTCTTATCAGGGGAATCCAAAAACTTGATGTTGCTCTTAATGGTCTTTCTGAAGATAGCCGATGAAGAAAAACTGATGACATAACCTTGGCAGCTGATTGTTGCGCTTCCCTCGCTTTGGAGCAGGTTCATTGTATCCAGTCCACTGGGATGACTGTATATTAGACTTCGGATTGCAGTGGTGAGGCCAGGTCTCATCTATCGTAACATACCCACATAAAAAGCCGGATTAATTCGTTCAAACAGCTCCAAAAACTACTCCGACTCATCAACTCGTTGTTGGTTTTGGTCAAATGTGAGCTCGCGCAGCAGCCATTTTGCACAGAGCTTTCTGATATCCAAACACCCGTGAGCGATGTGTCTAACATGTTCCTTAGATATCTTTAGGGTGTCAGCCATCTTGTTCAACTTCATATTATGGTTGATTTTAAAATTTTACGGATATCTTGTATGTTTTGTCGGTAACCACATCTTTTGGGCGTCCACTGTCTTCACCGTCCTCAGTGCTCATTTCACCTGGTTTAAATTAAGAGTCCCAATACTTGATGGTTGCTTATGGTGGTCACATAAAATTCTCTAACTTACTAGGTTATTATCCGAGTGCTGTTTAATTTCGGCGAAACACATTTCAAGCTTGGCTCAAATTTAAATTTATATTATTTTAATTTTACTAGCGCGGCCCATGTGTCACAAGTTTATGTTCAATTAGGAAAAAAAGCTTTCCTTACTGGTGAGCTGATAAAGAATTTATTTGAGATTTTGTTGGTCTTAAGTGGAGCAAGCATCAATCTCTTAATAGCATAAAGCTTGTCCACTTTGTTGTTTTATCCGAATCTTACCACTTTCAGTCTGTATAGCGACCTATCCCAACAGACTCCGGTGTTTCTCGAGAAACACCGACAAGACTTTAAACATAACTTAATCATGAGTCAAACAACCTCAATTCCAACACAAGATAAAACATATGCATCAACAAAAGACAGACTTGAGGCGTCAACTGTTTCAACTTCCGCAAGCTGCATATCAATAATAAATACCATATCCAGCATCCAGCATATGATAGGAGCTACGCTGTGTGACCGCTGTCAAAAGGGATAATTTATGATCCTCCGGACAGCAGGAACGTTTTTGCTGCTTTGGTTTTCGCCATCTTTCGCAACACCATCAAAATGTGTGAAAAATGAATACCCTGTCCGTATTAGCTGGGCGCTGCTAATCGATGGACCGCTCAGCCCGAACAATGTAATAATTTCCCGGCAACAAGTGAGTTCGTGATTGTAACCGCAACAAAACGAACAGTGTTGTGCCGACCGAACGCCAAAAAAAAAAAACGGTACTAATTGTATGCCTCCGCGAATGCACCGGTGCAGAATTTTCTGCATCACCCCGCTTTTGACCGATGCCGTTGTCCGAGAACCGAGAAAAGAATGATGATTGATGATATGGGAAATTGAAGGGAGTGTCTCTAACCTTATCTCGTGCGTTGTAAGGGCTCCCGAAGCGTAGCGCCCCAGGTATCCTCTGCAAACGGTGGTCAAGGACGAGACGGACGAGAGAAAACGCAATTCACGCCGTTAATCACGCGGCAATACATGGTTGACGGTCACTGTTGGGATGGGACAGTTTGGGTAGAGCGGGTAGTGCACTTCTGGGCCGTTGGTTATGCTGTACGCTCCATAGAGCTTCTGTTGGTTGGATCTTTGCGTCCTGGGGATAGTGTTGGGAAAGTGAAATGCAGCGTACATGGAGCACCGAGTCGTCTTACAAGGCAAGAACATAATGGCAATTGTTAATGAAGGTTGATTGCATGTGCATAAATTCTTCCCGTTCACCGTGAAACAAGTAACCAGCGGGGTGATGCAAAATGCGCTAATGACATCGTTAGCTTAATCTGTTTATTTAAAAGTGATTAATAATGCTGCTTAGTAGTTTTGCGCACCTTGCTAGGCTAGGTGTCGTTGGGCTAGAGACGGGGTTGATGTGGTAGAGGTCTCAAGCAATAGTTTCTTTGCCCTTTAGTTTCAAACACTATTTGTATAAAAGTGTTATGATTCGTTTTATGGCTGGTAGTTCTTCATTACATGAAAAAAGAAATGCAGACTAGAAATTTTAGTTAAAAATATGTCCAGAACTCTAAAAACAATGATTTCCTCAACAAAGCTGTATTACTGGGTTTCGATTTACATGATGGAATTGTATAATTGGTTGGGAGAATTTTTCAAATGGATGGTGAGTTATCGCAAGCCCATTGTAATATTTAACAACTAGCTATGGCTTAAAGAGGCAGTTATTATAATAACTTTTCCAACAAATTTTTAAGTTAAACCTGTTTATGTGTGGATGATTCGGGCAAGGCTGACATTTTTCCATTTTGCTAGTGCAACAGGGAGAACCAAACGCTCTGCAAAAAATCTACAACTAATTTACTGATTTAACCGTGTAAGCCCGGGAAAAGCAAAGAAATGCCTTGTCATTATGTTCTGTAAATTAGTCATCACAAGCAGTGTTGACAATACGGCATACACGGGTTGAAAGTATTGATTTTGAAATGAGTTTTCCATATATTGACGACACTATTATGTTACGTTGGTTGTTTCTAGTATCATCCGCTGTAACTGCAAATGGTGCATCGGCATTGATTGACACAAATAATTTAAATGATAAATACGCCTCGAGAGATACGCTGATGAAGTTAATGTTGCGATGATTATAGGACGCGAATCAGAAAACGGACCCCCAGTGTGATGAGCAATGATTATGGCCACACAATTAATTAACTTTCATACGAACGATATGTCAATAAACTATAATTCAATTTTGCAATCAAAAGACGCCAATCACCGTACCGTTTGTAAGCAAGAATTAAAATCATCAATTTGCAATAGGGTGGCTTTTTTTTTTAATGCGGTCCAAATTCGGTACAAATCATCTTAAAGTATAGGAACCTGCTAACCAAAAATGCATGCCCAACGGGTGGGTTGATGAACTTGTAAATGGTTCCAGAGAGAAGAGAAACAAAATAAAAAAATGGCCACTTTTAACACACATCCACTGGGTAGAAAAATTGATTTAGTGCGGTATTCGTTTGCGGGTTTAAGGCGTGTAACTACTCTGGGGCGTACGTTCGCTACAGCAACAAGCAAACTACTGCGAAAAACTCTCGTTCGCATCGTTCGTAGCGGTTTCCGTAACGGGGGTTTCTGTTACATTTTTGTTTCGCAAATATTTCTGCATTTACCACAACACTGGTATGGGCCCAAAAGGTGCGAGAGTATGCTGTTAATTGATTAAAGAAAAGCTATTTTTAGCCGATTGATGTTTCGCACCTCCCCGGGCTTTTGGATGTGGCGCAAAGCATCTGTTAGCGTTTTCCGTTGTTGTATGAATTATTATGCCGTTACGCGTGTTGTTAGTCTTTCTGCGAATTTGTGCTAAAAATAGCAGATGCTATTTTGCTGGTATTTTGGCAGACAACAACGAACCGAACGGTACGCTTGTTACCCGTTACGAGAAGTTGCGAATTTCACCTGTTTTGTTTAGGTTTTGTGTTTCATCTGTTGTTGCAATTTTATCGGTAGAATTGATTAATTTTTGCCAATAAAAAAACTGCTTTAAAATTTACCATTTCAATTAGTAAAAAATAAAAAAAGAAGGCTTATTTTTACATCCAACAACAGTCTCATGCTTTAAAATTCTTAACGGCATTACTCGGTTCCGGGTTTTTGTTGCTGTAGCGATTGCTCTTTGCCCGGGCAAAGTGCAGTGGTCGAAGCACATACAACAACATCGACGACTTCCTAACTACTCCCGGTAGCGTAGTAATGCTCGCGATCAAAGAATATGTACAATATGCACGTAAATAGATATAGAGGGTCGCTTCACCTGTGCCACCCTCCTGGTGTGTGTTTGTGTATGTGGCCAGCTGCCTGGGTGTTGGTGATTGTGAGCCTGAAGACGCCAGCGAGAAAAAGGGTTTGGCAAAGGGGAGGGTATGCTATCCCATCCGCGCCAATACAATGCACCGATGTGCATTGATTTACGACGTTCTCCGGTCCATTTGAACAATCGGCGGCACGGAGTTGGTCGACTGCTAGTGGCGCCAATATCTGCCATCTGGATAAAAGGGGGAAATGGCGATGGTACTTGAACAAAGCAAGCAAGCAAGCGGCCCGCACAAATGCTTTCGACAAAGTAAACACATTCCCTAATAATTGCTTCTGCTTCGGCCCCGTGCCTGAAAGGATGCAGAAGAACCCTTGAAAGGGATAATGATATGAGAGCATAACATTGGATACAGTTTACGAGGAGGTTTGGGGGGAGTGGGCAATGCAAAAGCATAATTAAACACGCCAATAGATAGCAAAACTCGCCAGGGAACACCACTCAAAGATGAATATTGCAGCATGCGTGTTCTGGCCGTTTGTTGCGTTAGGAGATACGAATTTTGACGTAGACAGGATTGATTGGAGCTGTATGGAGCTGCTAAAAGTGGCATAAAAATGATATGCTAAAGGTTGTGTAAGACACTCACAGGTGGGGGGGGGGGGGGGGGTGAGGGATGATTCAATAGAAATTTTTGGAACCGGGAGAAAAGTCAGCGCTTCGAGGCGACATTATCGATCGGTGGCAAAACGATGAAGTCGGTCGGGCCGGGCTTTTCATCGGTGCGGTGTGCGGTCTACGATGTCGCATAGTTTGGGAAATAGTATTTTTTGTTGTTGCTGCTGCTGCTGCTGCTACTGCTTCGAGTCGTTTCTCGCTTTTCGCTCGCCTGCTCGCTCATTTGGTTGGCCGGTGAGTCAACGTTTTTGCACCATGACTGCACGGGCACCGCAGCGCTGGTAGTAGTAGTAGTAGTAGTAGTTCGGCTAGTTCCGAGTTCGGTCGCGCCCGATTCGGAAGCCCTCATATGCGAGAACTTTTCGAGGGCGATGTCCTGACTGTGACCTGAGTTGACCTCGGATTTGCGACCCGAGGCCACCGTAAACGGGGGACCAGTGAAACGTACCGTAGGAAATGAGGGTAGTTTGGAAACATAAAGGAACCACCCGTTTGGGGGTGTGTGTGTGCAAACTATCGGACCCACATACACAATTAGGTACGAGCACAGGCACAGGCATCGACACCGGCAGGAGGGATGTTTCATTCTTGGCAGACCGACCATCAGTCTGCGTGAGCCCTGGTTGCATCGACTTTCGCCTAGACGCCCGGTTTTCAAATCATGCTGGAGCCAATAGTGCGCTGCAAATCCTGGAACCCGGATAAGTAAAGGCTCGCCATGTGCGATGCAATTCTTTGATCGCAATGATGGTATTTGAAGCATTCGGAATAACCTCTAGATCTATGCGAATATTGCACTAAAGACTATAATAATTATGCCATTGAAGTCTACGGTGACATAAGTCAGCCATAATTTAGTTTTTAGTTTGATAGTTTCACTAGCTCCTGGCGTATTTTTACTAGCGATGAGGCGGTGTCAGAAGCGCTAGCGGCGCCAGTAGTCATACGACAGGAACTGGAAATCAAATTCTATCCGAACCCTTCCCCCGTAGAAAGGATTACTTTCCAACCATGTGGTACCAGCAAGTCTACGAAGCCATTAGATGACCGACGTAACCTAGAAGCTGGTTAAACCAAAAAGAAGAAGCTAAACGTGTTTAGTGCAATTGTTGGACTAAGATCATTCCGTTTGTCGAATTTCTTTACATTTCGAATACCTTTTCTCGATTGTCTGCTGCAAAAATGGTCCAATGTTTGACAGATGCCGGTTAAAAATGTAAGCTTTCTCACCTAAGTCTTCATAGGCTCAATTATTAGAGGTTCTTGATGCACACACGCATTGAATTGTTGTAAGAAAAATACAGCAGTTGTATTATTGATCGCCAATTGCATCTTGCTTCCCAGTTTTTGCTTTCTACTTTTTTAATTTTATAATGCTAATGGTCATTCTTTGATGTGCGTTCACACTATTTTTATTCTCTTTTTTTCCATTCCTAAGAAGCATGAAAAAGGTGGACCGAATAAAAACGGAATGAATAAAGTTATGAAATTGACCGGAAGCTCTATTCTATCTATTTAATGACATCATAAACAGCTCATCAACCAGCATAAATGTGGGGATGCATCCGTTTCACCAGGTGAAGCCAAAATCTTGTAATAAATGGCATAATTTCAATGTACCCTCACCACACGGTAACGGCACGCCATTCCCTCTCGGTGCATGAATAGTGTGGTAATTTCAATTGTTTTTTTTTTTTTTTGGAAACCATTTCACCTGTTCGTTAGATGGGATCATTATTTACGCACGCGTCGTTAGAATGATCAAATGGTATTAATGGTTTGACAGCAATTTCAAATTGGGAAACAAACATTAGACGATGATATACTCCCGTAAGTTATTGTTAGACAATTTGATGCACTATTGTATTACGCATTGCGATACAACCCCTTTTTCAATCGCCATGCAACGGTTCCGAGGAGTGGTTATAAAAGTTAAAGAATCAAGCCATATCTTCTACAAAATAAAATATATCAAAAGAAACACCGTAACAAACGTTTAATTAAGCGCAAGATCAAGTCCACCTTTTTGACTGGTGTGTTTGTGCTGGTGCACAAGCATGTGCATTTATGGTGGGATCATAATTAGACATGAGCTTTTGATTTCTCTTTTCCACACCTTCGCACAGTGCCGGCAAAAGTGCCCAAGATGCTTGAAAATGCATTAATGCGGGGCCTGGGTTTTTATTGTTCTGGCGGTATCGAACCGATTGCAGCCTACGGATTGCACACTGAAAGCATTCCGTAGTTATTGTAATTGATTGTGGAGGATGAATTGAAGAGCCCTTCTGTCTATCTGTCTGATTTATGACGACAAACAAGCGGACTTTTCCTGTAGCTGAAGACGGTGGCTGAATATCAATCGATTGGTGCATGATTTTTATGAATCCTGCCCGATTAAACTTCAAGCATTTGTTTTTCTAGCTGATGAGCGATGCGTGCTGTTTATTTGAATTTGACGACCCTTGCCATTTTGTCGAAATAAAATCTTCAAGCTTAAAAATTGTTGGAGGCTTCTCGCACAGCCAGAAATGGAAGGACAAGACTTCCTCGAGATTGTTACGCTTGGTTTCAGGTTCTGGTATTTATGTTTTAACAGCAATAATGCATAGTCAATTTTACTTAACCACCTATTTGATTTGAATCTCACCCAAAGTGTTCTTGGGTGAGATTCAAAGTTTGGTCTCACACTTACATATTCGAAGAATTTTCATGTTGTACAATACAACACCGACTACATTTTATTGCTGCAGCGTTGACTCTCATTGTTGTGAATAGCTGCGTTAAGTCACACAGAACCAAAGGATGCTTTTGTTATCTGATTGACTTCCAGGTTGCATCCCTCCATCCCTAGGTACACAAGTCATAATGCACCCTTTCCTAGCTGCAACTTGAATCCTCCACCCCAGGCCACTTGTGCTAGGCAATGTTCCGAAAGTGCAATTTAATAATCATAATAATTCATAACTTTCATGTCTGCTTATGCTTCAAGCGCTCCCACTCCTCCCGGCGGTCACATCCTGTTGCGATCCTTTCGGCTCTGTGAAAACGACACAAGCCCGTTTTGTTTGATTTTATTTACCTTTTGGCGCAATGATGCTTTGAGCGCATAATGGGAAAGTTCCGGGATTTGTTAGCATCCAACTGGCGTTTATGCTGTATGACTGCACGGCCCTTTCAACAGAGAGCGGTACGTGTTTGTGTACAAAATCGTTCAATACCGATTGCGATTCACCGATAGTGCAATGACCGTATGCTGTACGGTTACGGCAAATGGGATTTTGCAACCCCTACACGCCCGGAGACTGATGTCCCCGCTAGATGGAGCAAACGAGCTGCAGAAGGATCTCTCCCGAAGCGATGAGAGTTATAGTGTGCAGCGCGTGCAGCGATGCTGCCGAGAGAAAGAGAGACAAACAGAGAGAAAGTAATTCTATTATTTGCCAGAGATGCAAGTACCGTACAATAAATACGTAGCGATTCCTTGTGATGCGCACTACGTACATCATGCGAAGAGGACCGGAGAGGATATCCTCATGGGAATCCGAAAATTGACCACCAGGACCAGGACCTGGATGGTGGAATAAACGGAGCTATGCAAATTTGACCGAAAGTCCGCCTGCCGATCAGCCTTGCTTCGGGACTTGCTTCTAGTCGACGGTGGCGTGTGGCATATTTGACGTCCGCTGAAAGCCGCTGTAGCCTTGATGTAATGAAAAAGTGTCTACAATGGCTACGATCGCACCGGCTTTTCCATTGCATCTGTCTACGCAATAAGAGTAACGTAAGAATGCTTCAAACTGGAAGGATTATTTAAAGGGAGGATAAAATCTAATCGCATTCGTATCTTATGCAAGAGGAGGGTAGAAATTAGAACCAAGTCCCAGGAGAACTGGTCGCTATCTTTCTTTGTTCTTGTTTGATTGAAAGCTGCGTTTTTCGAACGTGTCAACGACCGGTGGTGCATCCGATGGCAGCTAGCTTGCGCGTGGTGGTCCACGAGATGGACCCATTTTGGGGTGGCCTTTTTGTCTGGTGGCGACCAAAGCGACATGCACTGGAAGTCTCCGTGTAATACCCGAAAAATAGCTTAACAGTCCCTCGGTACGGGTGTCGCGAGCATCGAGCTGCGGGCAGCAACCCATCCGAAAAGGGTGGCCAACCCCAATCGAATGCATACTTTAACCCCTGAATGGGGTGCTTCGGTGGTTGTCCTGTTGGTTGGTTCGGTGGTTGACGTCTCCTGTGTGCTAGGTGTGAGTTTGTAGTGTATGGACGCGGGGGATTGGCGAATCCGATGCTCGGGGTGGGTGGGTGGTGGTATAAATTTAACTGTCTAGACAGAGTAGATCTGTAATCTAGTCTCGACAGCTTCAGACGCGCAAGTGTGAGTATATTTTTGGTTAGTTGGTGCAGATGTTTGGTATAAAAAAAAAGCGAGACAGTAGATATTGAACTGATGGAAGAGAGATCCTGAAATGTTGAGCGAGTGAGAGAGAGAGAGTGAGAGAGAGAGTGTGAAAGAGAAGAAGAAAAAGGGAACGCAGAATGTGGTGGGATGAATTGAAGATGCGAACGGAAGGAAGGCCGACTCGGGCAAATAAGCAATAGGAGGGTGCACGGAAAACGTCTGATCGTGGCAGGTCCTGTAAACCTGTCGCTTTCGGCGACTTTTATTCTTCCAAAGGGAGTAGTTTGAAATAACGTGTAATTGTATAACATACAATGGGTTTCATGTGGTAGAACATAATTTTGGTGTCTCATTTTAAAACGATTGACTCGAACCATTGTCCTGCTGCTTCCCTGGGACGAGTGCTATTGGTCACACTAATATTGCTCAAATTCCAGAAAAGAAGAATTGTGCCAATATTTATTTGAATCCTACAATAATTTTAACATGTAGAGTAACAGATAAAAACAGAAAGCAAAATCCAGAATAATTTACTTACTATATAGTGCTGTAGGAAGTTATGACCACTGATTTGTCAGATGAACGCAAGACTAAGCATGTTAATGTAATAGTATTTATAGATAATTTAAACTGTAATGAATTTTCGCATAATTACAAAGTGTTTTATTGCTTACTTATATGTTTTATTTATAGTTTTCTCACTTGATTATGTTGATTTAAGGGTTTTGCATTTAACGGTGATTTCCTCATAAATCTCATGCTGTCATTGCCATTCATATAAATGATTTTTATTCATCAGTTTGTTTATGAATACTAAAACAATTACATTTATGTTTTACACATTACACGACGGACATTCGTATTTATCATAACGAGAAAAAATGTCAGAAAAACCAAACTTAAATATGTATATCGAAAAACCAAAATGCAATCCTCTAATTAGTAACACCCCTCTAGTGACCGCCACTAGTGACGCTACCCTTTTAGAGGCACTGCTTAAGAAGCCGAAAAATTAATTGACCGAAGCAAAACAAGGTCTCATTGCTTATGCCACCACTTGTGCTAAATGCTCGCAAGCTTCGGGAGATTTCTTAAACTTTGTTTATGTATGTAGTATTCGGATGAGACTAACAAAATATGCTCCCAAGAGGTGGGCGAGCGGCTTACCGCGAAATACAGTATTAATAAAATAAAATCTAATTAACCGCTAAAGCATTCCACCCTTCCGGTCACGCCTGTCGGCAGGTTCGGAGTTAATGAGCGATAGGAAACATCCGTCGCGATGAGGTGTATGTGGTGGCTTGTCCAACCAGAACGCGTGGATTATGTGTATGTGTCCACCGATGGGTTGAATTCGATTTATCAAACTTGCCTAGTTAACGTTTTATAGACTGTATTTCACTGGCCATGTTTGTTTCCTCTTTTTTTCGCTCAAGTTACGAGTCATGTTTGACTCTCACAGCTAAGCTTAATTATCATCTTATTTGACTTGTTGTGGAAGTCTGCATTTTACTTTGCGTGGTTTTGGGGATTATTTGTTTATTGTGTTTGTTTTAAACGCTGGTATACCACCCTTTGGCGTTTCTTTGTTGAGTGGGATGTTTTGGTAGAAATGAGATTATTATTGCTCATTGAAGTGGGTATAAAGATGTCTGATTCTAAGGGGCATTATTTGCTCTTCATTTGATTGAGATGCAGAAGAGTCCTGTCTGTTGCATGGGCATTGTACATTCGCTACAGTTCCATCCCGGAAGCAAGCGTCTTAATCGATTGGAAATTATTTCGTGAGGAGTAAATAATACAGCTAGGAGTTGCTTTATAGTATTAACCATTATCTTGAAATTGGTGATCCGTCCAGCACATGAGTTGAACAAGCAATTGTTACAAGAATTCTGAGTGACTTTGTTTACAAAATCTTTGAACATCTTTATTCGTCAGAAAAGAAGCTTTACTGCAGACAATTCGTCAAATTTTCCAGCATTATTCGTCACTGTTTTCACACCACCAATACCGCCATATGCAATCCTTGCACAGTTGTTGTGCTCTGTAGCGACAAAATCAGTCCTGTGCTCCTGGTGCTGAACCAAAGCTGTACATTCTCACACCATAACTCACTCACTCACTCTTGATGGTGAAACATAACACCGATGCTCTTAGCATTCAGACTGTTCATCTCTCTTTCTCCCAGTGTCTGGCACAATCTGAACGTAAATACTGTCTACCATCATCCTCATCCTCCACCTCCTGGACAGGGACAGGGATGGGAGATTCTCCAGCATCCAGCTGATATTTTTTGTGATTGGGGAGGACGGGTATAGATCCCAGAATTTCGCCGTACCGCGCTGGGTGGGTGGCTAGTTGGGTTGGGAGGATTGCTTTCAGACACAGGCTGCTCGTTTCCCGAGACGAGACGGAGAGCGTTTTTCGGAGCGTTCACTAGTACGCAGCGAGAGAATGTTGCGGCCGACTGGAAATGATGAGTGTGAAAAGGATGCTCGGGATGAGTAAGTCTAGACCCGGCTAGACCAGACACCAGACAGACGCAGTAGTACTACTGCGTCCAGTGGGAAGAGGCAGACTGGCGTACAAACGCTCGTGTATGCTGCGTTCATTGAACTTGTGCCGTTACGTGCGCGCACTCGTACTTCCCATTCCCATCATGTTTGGATGCGACTCGAAAATCCGTAGTATGTTTGGTGTGAGATGTGGGTGTATGTGTGTGTATGTTGGTAATTTTTGTGGGAAGAGCTGTCTCACTGTTAGACAAGAGATTTGGAAAAGTAGACACACGGGCGACAAAGGATAATATTTTTGGTAAATGCCGGAAAAAAAATTTAACACAAAATAAACCCTGCATAAAACTAAAATCGGCTCAGTGCATCCAGGGAAATTTCGGGGAAATAGTTGATTGCAGATCAAAACAACGCTGTGGCAAATTTTCTTTAAAGGAGCCGTCTTGCGTGTATGCTTCAAGTGAAGCTTCTGCCATTTTTTTGCTCCACAGCTTGCAAACAGGATGGAAACTGCTTTGGGGGAAAAAATGTTTCATTCATTTTCAATCGCTGCAGTTCATTATGTTTACAGTAAATCGTGTTGAACATTATTAAGAGAATAATAAGGAAAAAATCGTCCTCCTTTAGACCGACAGTTGATCGACTTTAAGGACGATTTTTCTACTAATAGGGATGGATACTCATGATTCTTTTTTGTGAACGAAACATTCGCAAATAATGTGATAAAAATCTGTAGCCAAGTAGCTGAAATAGATAAAAGCATGTAGAAAGTTTGATATTCTGCAAAAGAAAGCATGAAAATCTAACACATGAAGCAATTTATGATTAATTTAATCGAAATAAAACTTGTCAAAAATCGGCTAAAAACGTTCATTTTAATATTTTTTTTTAATGTTACTTTCAGACTTGTTAGTTTTGCAATGACATCATTGCTTTTGACTTTGACTGGTTTGACGCTTGTTATGAGGGGTGGTACCTCTATTACTTCTCACCATTGCCAGCACACAACTTCAGTAGCTCTTTGTGGGCTCATCCTTTTTTCTCTGTATATCGATTTTATTATGCATAATAATGTATGATAATATAAAATAATTAATATTTTGGCTGCCTTGAGAAAGTTATGTAAATTTATGAAATTGTTCGATGATCGTTTCGATCGTCGAATCGTCAAGGGGCTAAATTTTGTTTCCTGCTATTGAGTATATTTTTTTTTTCATTTAAATTTTAAAATAAATTACCTAAAATAATTAGCAATTGGTTTACTGCTACGTGGTTCTAAAATCACAAATAAAAATCGATAAAGTTACAAACGGAATACAAATGATAAACTTGACAATTATACATGACATTGCTTTCTTGCGAGATCCAGATCAACACATTAACTGCAACATTGTATTCCTTCTCTATCGTTCGATCGAATGTCGCCATCGTGTTGGGAATTTTACGACTGGTCAATGCCGAACCCACCGGGTCATCGAAATAATCAGTCCGGTTCGGTGCAAATCATGATGATGATGTTGATGATGGTTGCTGAACATAATTTGTTATATTCAAATTTTCCCTGCACGGTGGCCGCTGGGGGGATGCATAATAATGACATGGAGCTAACAATACTACAAACAGAAAGACTACACGTTGAAAGCGTTGATGTGGATGTAAATTGTATTCATAAATTCGTGCGAGTGTGTCTATTTCCCAGACCAAGAGCTAAGAAATGAACAGGTGGAGTAGATCGGAGGAGAGGCAGGATCAGGAAGCGAAGAAGAGACGCAATAAGACAGCAAAGATTAACGTGGTCCGGTAGCGTGGTGCATGTGAATCATTTTTGGGACGTTTCCTTCAGTCTAACCATAGCCTCAAGGGTTGGCGGGCCATGGGAACCTTTGAGTGGAGGTCAGTAGTGGTAGAATGCTCAACGTTTCTTGGGGATCGCGTTTTGATTCCCTTGGGAGCTGTTTGCGTAGTTGTGGGTGAGCGCTGCTAGGTTATCTGCGTTCGCCAAAGGTTCTCGTGTGACGCCGGGTTTATGGGATTTACAGCTGACCTTTCGGAAAACCACCACCACCACCACCATCAACATCGTCTCCGGCGGATGACAATGCGCCCCCGAAGGTCCCGAAGGCTGAAATAAAATGAATTGCTTGCGCAGAAGAATGGCCAACGCGTTGGCCAAAGTGGATATTAGAATGATAAAGCGAGAGGGATAGCGATACGGCTGATGATGAAGACACTGACGCTATACGTTGAGTCAGGCAGTCATAATTGGAACCCACAAGCGTGTTTTCTTTTAACCTGCTCCCACCTGAGGCAAAGCTAGTTTCCCAGGAGAAATGTGATACACATAACCGTAAGTGGTTGCACGGTTATGCAAATGTAATGTGGCAGGGCAACGCAAGTGCCAGGTTGCCAGAGGACACGCTGCAAGACGTGTGGCTGAAGACGAGGTTGATTGAAATCGCACTAATTGATTACTCAATTACGGCCGGGTGATCCCCGGTATCCCCCATGAACGGGTGGTATAAATAGGGATAAAAAAAACGTTCTCGTATGGCCGGCTATTTTTTATCCGGCCTCACATGCACAGGGAATGAAGCTTAAAGAAACTTTAAAACTGTAATTTAATTATCTCCTTTCAACTAATTTCACCACGAGCATAAAAAAAACCCCTGCACATCACAAGCATTTTCACGAGCAATGCGTGAATATGAAACAAAAGAAAAAAGTAAGCAACAGCACCCCAAAAGAAAGCTGGAATTGGACGGTAGAATGCAACGTTTCGGTCTCTTATCCGGAAGTTGAAAAAAAATGAGAAGAAACGGCTCATCAAGAAGCGACTGCAACAAAAAAATAATGCAACAGAAATTCGTTGACGTTAACACACAATGATAGATTGCCGGTTTTTAAAGCATTTTTATTTTTAAACACGAGACTCGCCGTTGCAACAATGTTGCAGAATCATCTGGCGAGTCCTGGTCAACGAAGAAAAATTAACAAACGAGTTTCAATGTGTTTTCCTTTCCTTGCGAATGAGAACATACTTGTAGTGCGGGCTCGCGTGTGTTTGCCCTTAAACATTGTGTTCGATGGTTGATTTTTGTTGTTGTTTCGGATGGAGTATCGCCGTGCACGACGGCCGTAATCGAACAGCTGGTAATCAGGAACGACTCTTAATGATGATATCTTAGGGTGATTATACAGTCGGTAATCGGAGAAGATGCATGATTTAAAAATTAAAAAAAAAAATAATGCAGACCTGCATGTGGAGCGTTCTCTCGTTGCACGATGAATGTGTTGCATGGTGTAGGATGATGTTGGAAACGTACAAATGTTGCTTGTACGGTGCTGTCGTGGCAGTGGTGTCAAAGCAATTTATAGCTTGTGATTTAAGACGTGATAATAGATTTGATTTTTTTTTTTTGGAAAATTTGGTCTATTTGCTTTGAGTCCTTTCGAGCGTTTTAAACGGCTCACAAGGGCTAAACACTAGATGATCCAGTGTTTAAATTTGAATTATCAAATCTTCCATTATTTCTATTTTTCTTGCTCTTGTATGATTAGTGTATGTAAATGTTTGTTTAATAATTTCCTGCAAACAATGGTAATAAAATATTTTGTTACTCTTTACTGCGTCTACGTAACAATGAGAATTATTATGACTCATACCAATTTGTATGTATAAGGTGTGAGTTTGAAGACAGAAATGCTGAAAGCTCTCTACACATCCAGCCAAGCAATGGTTTAATGGTATGGTTTAATGGAGTTCTAAAATTTAAATCTAGCAGATTTTGTGCAAAATTATTGGGAAGCATATTAGTGGACAAAAATGCAATGAATATCCAAAACAACTTGCCAAGTATTATACACAATTATCAAAGTTATTTCATTTTTTTACCATGACTAATTTTTATCCTTTTTTTAATTTTTATTTTGTAAAAAATAAAGAAAATAGATGTATTATTCAATCCATTTTGTCAAAATGAATATCTGAGTAGTGAACTTCTTCGGAAAAAAGATAATTTGTTTAAATAAAAGTAGCTTAAAATAATGTAAGATGGTAAGCCCGGCTACGGTAATTTATTGTCAACGTTTTTGAGTAGTTCTCGATCATTCTGACTCAAAGCACAGATATAATTAACCAAGGATGGTTTCCGCTACTCAAAGATGAAACCATTGAATGAAACCTCAAAATGAAACCCGATCGTTTAATTTCAAAATAATGTTAAAATTCTTCGACATTAAAAAACATATTGAAATGTCGCGATCCATTGATTATTTATTACACAGATATCAAATTAAAACCAATCGAAGTTCAAGATACGCACCGGAAAATCTTCTATACACGGGTGTAAGAATATTGCATTAAATGCGAAAAATTAACCGATCCTACGTTGTATCATCCTAGCGTTTCCAATATGGACGGATGCTCCCCGCCCACGGTAGGTAATTGACACTGGCAAGCGAAAACGAGCAAGTGCTTGTGCGCTAGAGCAGGATAGAATATGCGGGCGGGATGAAAAGCGGTTGGGAAAAAGGGGGCCACAGACAGTCTCGAAACCCGAACCTACGTCAACAGTGCGCAACTTTGGTGTGGCGCCCTAGTACGTCGCTTGTCTGCGCCGTTTTCCCATCCCAACCCCCCCTGGGTTTCCCAGTTCTCTTTCTCCACTTGTCGCCGCTCACTGTAAGAGCCTGCGTTGTCGCTTTCGCCGTCAGTCGATGGGTTATAGGTTTTCCCAAACCTCACTTTCCATTTTCGCTTTCCCAGTTCGGGTTTCCGGTACGCTAACGTACCGGTGAGTAGAGAGCTTTTCCTTCTTTTTTTTTGCCCTGTACGTTTGTGTGTGGGTGTGGAAACGTGGTGGACGTACTCTACCCACCTTTGGGGCTGGCTAACTCGCACGCGTGAGAGTTACGCTTAGTTCACAGGCTGCAATGGTGTTTGTAGACAATTTCTGGACAGTGTATGTGTGCTGGAAACTTTATGCTGGGGAACCAATATCCAACGTTCGGTTTGGAAGTGCGTCAGTAGATGTAGCGTTTATGTGTGTGCTGGGTGGAAGAAGCCCGTGGGGTGATTTATACGAGCGGTTCGGTAAACCAGGAACTACGCGATTATGTCCCCTGTACAGCGCTACAGATCGGTATTGGTGTATACGCACACCGTGCAAGGCAATGACCCTCAGCTCCATTTCGGGGCATCGTCTGGCAAACTCCTGTGTCTCATCCTCAACATTCTTTCTGTAAACCATTCTCTTATCAAACAGGCATTACGATTACTGCTTGTGCACTATGTCTGGAAGATTGTGTGGCAATATTAGTGCAATCGGCCAGCACGAGAAAACGGGGAAGTTGAAATGGAACCATACAAATGAGAAAGCATGCGGAAATATGTTGCGATCCACGTCGGTACAAGTACATAAGAGCGAACCATTGCACTGCATTTGTTTCGCCGGTGTGAGGTAGGTTCATATGTTTCCTGTTTTCCTGATGGCCCAGCGTCGAACTCGCTCCGGAAGTTCTCCGAACGGGGCCGAAGGAAATAATGAACTTTCACCTCCTATGTGCTGCATTTCTGTTCGATGCATCGATGGGAGATGTTAAGGGAGTTTGGTTGCAAAATTTAGGATGTTGTTTGATGCTGATATTTCGCAATCTCTCTCGCTCTCTTGCCTCGGTTCAAAGTTCAGTAAACGGCTTTTTCCTTACGCTAAAACATTCGTAAAAATATCACTCAACCAAAATCGAACCTTATGCTTACTGGGAGAGATCCTGTTCCTCAATTCTTTAAAGCTTGTCACTCCAAAAAGAGAGCAGAAATGCACGGGACGAGAGATTAAGCTCCTACATTATCATTTGCCATTTTTGGAGGACATTTTCAGCAAAGTTGGAGAACGTCATCGCAATCTCGCGTTGGGATGATTTGTACATATACGCATACGCGGCCGACGATTGAATGTGAAAGAAAATCCGGCACCGGCACAAAAGTCAATAGCCGCTGTTCGGGGTTTTGCCGATGTGTGTGTTTGTGTACATTAAATGACTTTAGTACAAAATGATATAATAAATTTTCTTACACACAAACACAAAACATCGGAACTATTGAACAAGGAAGCGTATGCATTAGATGCTTAGCACTTCCGTTCTGTACTGTTGCCGAGAGCTTTTGCTTTATTGGTTCCGTTGTTCGGTGGAGATCAACTCAAAAGCTCACTTGTGAAAATGTGAGTGTATGGTTGGGTACTGCTCGAAAGGATGAAGACAATTGCGCCGTAAAATCTTATGTCGAAGGGCTATCATCAATGTTGAAAATGTAAGTTTTTGTGATGATGCTTGTAACACTCGTCGAAGACTTGTGTATATTTGTAATTTTAAAATAATTTTGACAGCATCCGATCTCACAAAGCCCACATTCATCATCAGTGAAGGCGTTTGAGGCTGTACTAAAATTTCCTAACAGTCCACGAGGTGGGATTGACCGTCTAACTACGAGTAAAACCCAGTTAAGTAAGTCGGAAATCTTATGCAAAGAGTGTCTAAAAAGAAGAATAAGTCGACAGAATAATCAGATCTACCTCACAAAAAAACTTGAAATGCTGATTGAGCAATTGTTAGATCATGTTAGGGGTCAATCAAACATTCATAGTTTAGATACCTTTCCATACCGAAATCCAAAGTTCAAAGCTCGAAGCCTGCACAATCAAAATCTCATCTCAAATCTCCCGTTTTTCTGGTACAAGAAATCAAACGGCGATGTCTACTACGCCTAATATTTGTCAAGCTCACGCAAGGATTTCGGGACGATGCTCCAAACGCCTCTTCTGGTCATTGATCTTTGAAAAGTTGCCAGCTGTTGCCCCAGCAATTGGCAAAAAACCCCTTCAACGGACCAGTTCATTGGACGAATTAGGTACAAAACACAAGAGCGAATATATAAACAATCCGATCCTCGTGTTTGCAATTTGACCATTTCGTTATCTTAACATCACCTGCTGGGTTGGTTCCCGCTAAATCATTGCTCGTTTGCTGTTTACGTGTATCATCTTTAGGTTTGTAATAGAGTTTCGCAACTAAGCTACTGTCCAAGGAGCACAAGGAGCTTACGCGATATCGTTTGAGAGAAGAAATTGGGATAATGTGCAATAATTTGTTAAGTACCGCAAATTTTTTGATGCAAAATTGAGATCAAATTTGGGACAAACATTGTTAAAGTTAAAAAAACTATTCCTCCTCAAAATCTCCATGCTTTCTTCTTCATTTTCGAGGCCACAACTTCGAGTGGATTCGCTTGCCATTTCTGACTTACCTTGTCTAAGCTTACCCGTAGTAGAACAGTGAGTCCTACGCACTGGAAGCAAATTCGACAACCGGTTCTGCCCACCTGTTGTGTGCAATAACCTCTCATAATCGAAACCTCAATAATACTTGTAAATACTACTTTATTTTAATATTTTATTCTATTTTCTTTCTTTTACAGGTTACCTCTTAACACGAGTGGAAGGCAAAATAGGCTCTCCCGAAAAACCGCTTTCCGATTTGGGTTTAATATCCTATCGTTCCTACTGGAAAGATGTGTTGCTAGCCTATCTCTGTTCCCGACCTGGAACCACTCTCAGCATAAAGGATATTTCACAGGTAAATATTGTGCTATTAATTTAAAAGATGCAGACATATTATCTTCCTTTCTCTGGCCCATTTTCGTAAAATAATAAATACAAAATTAGTTGTGTTGCTTCTTTAAATTGCAATTTGCATAATGCTTGTAGTTTATTGCATCGAAGTGTTTGCTGTTATCCATCACTCAAACCTGTCAAAAGAATCACAAGGATGCATCGATGCAATTATCAAGACAGCTGCTTCTAGACGAAGTGTTGTGTGTGATGAAATATTTATTTTTATTTTTTTGTTTTATTACTGTCACGCCGTGAATTAATGTGTTTGCAGGTACGATAAACACTGTTTCACACCTTAAATTTGATTGCCATCACTTTATGAAGCTGATTAACAAATTAAATAACCATTAGTTCAGCGATGATGAATGTTCAAAATTCCATCGGAAATCATATAAACATTTCGTTTCGTGCCATCATCCCGTCGCATCGTGCTGCACCTGCCTATGTGGAGCAAAATGATCAGCAAGATAAAGGACGATCTTTTTTCAAAAATTAATTTAATGGAATCCAATATGTCAGCCGCATCTTTTTTTAAATTTATGTTTAATTTTCTTTATAAAATTTCCCTGCAAGCATCTCACATTTTACGGACCTCTGTCTTTCCAGGAAATGGCGATCAATTCCTATGATATCGTCAGTACACTGCAGGCTCTTGGCATGATGAAGTACTGGAAAGGCAAGCACATCATACTCAAAAAACAGGTGAGTTTGGTCAATGCGACTGTTTGGGATAAAAGCCGACAATCGGTTAACTTTGCAATGATCTTGCTCGTGTTTTTGAGTTTTTAATCGTATTAGGTCTGTATCGTATTTTTACCCTTTTACATCCTTTTGCTTCCCAGATGATGATCGTATTGTCAAAAAAGTGTCATAGAAAAAACAAACGAAAAAAAGAAGTCTTATTATGGGGCGTCCAAATGAGCGATGATTGTAGCTCGAAATAAACCATAAGCTGAAGTTTATGTTATTTCATTTGTCTTAACTACCTCTTTGAGAGTCGTAAACCGAATGTTTCAGCATTAATAACAGATACAAATGATTCAGAATTAGAATTAGAAATGTTTGATACGATCCTATATAAAGTTTACTTTTTTTTGCACTCATCAATAACCCCCCCAAACTCAACTCGTCATTGGGACGGGTATTATTAGTGGTCATCATATTTTATTGTTATGGTTCTTAATTCTTGTGCGCACGGAAGGAGACCACAATAATGAGAACCCGTAATGTATTATCATTTATTGATGTGTGAACCAATAGGTGGGGAAACCAGGAAAACAAATGTAATAAGATTCTTATCATTTGGATTCTAGTATACGCAATTTCGTACAAGGTTTTGTTTTTGATGTGTAATCGTTTAAACTCTCTTTACTTTAGCAAGTTTTATTTGGATTAGACGATAAGAGCTGGCAACATGATTGTACCGCACAAAATGAAATTGGTTTTTATTTGTTCGTTCATAATTTGTGAGTTATTATGTTCGCAAATAAAAAATAGCACCTGACATCCTTAAGGTTTCTGCGCAGCGCAGATCTTACCACGTGCCCCTTTCTGTTGCTGCATAAACTTCAAAAATCCCTTCCGGGCTTAACGTGTGGAATGGGTCGCTCGATCGGATCGATTGTCCGCTCCCGTTTGTCTCCATATTTCGGCTGCCCGCTCAGCAAGCGCCGGCAGTCGATTTGCAATGGGTCCTAATTACAGTTATTGCGTGTTGTTTCCGATACCAGCGTTCCAAAAGGCCATCGGGCATCGATACACGTTCGTGATATGGTAAATCAGCTCTTTACGCGGTATGTGCCAAAATTGATTGAACACGACAGGCTGGTAATGGACCCAATACCGCTGGCAACATTGTTTGCAGAAGCGTTATTCGAACCGAAAGCCCTCACCTGGATTGTTGTTAATGAAGTATTCGGGATGCTAATGGCGTTAATTACCATTCTCCATTGATTGAAGATTTCTCTGTCTCGCTTTCTGAGAGTCTGTCGCAGCACCTTGCAAGGATGAATGACTGCCATGTACGAAGTTTGGCGAATGTTTCTAAATCACCTTAACGATTCGATACATTCGAAGGGTTGTAAACAATTTTCGTGAAACGATCCGTGATCCTAAATTATTTAGGAACCGCCAAACGAGCCTTCCGATTGCCATTTAACTGACACTAATGATATTCGCAGCTGGTAGTTGGTTTCCTTTGCGACTGGATTAGCATCACTATTCTAACGAACTGAACTTAAGACAAGCAAAAAATAGTCCCACAAATGATAAAACTGCTTCATCTCGCATACCATTAGAGGGCAGTCAAGTTGCATGGGAAGAAGATACTTATCAAGTGAGAAAAATAAACAATTCCAAATGCACTTGTATAAGCGCTCATCTGCACCTTTAGTTTTAAGCTGACCCTGAAGTTAACCTCCAACCGTCTTGATCGGTTTGCAACGTTCCTGTGTAGCAAGTAGCGGCAGAAGAGGGCGGCAAATTGAAATACAATTATAATACCAACGGGTGCAATATCAACAGTTCTTAAGCTCTGCACTCAAAGAACGGCCAACGTGTTGAAGGCTTTTCGTGACTTCTTTGGTGAGCGTTTTTATTTGGAAAAAAGTTATCAGCTCAGGATAACCGGCCAGGAATCCACAGGTGTAACAAACACGCAAGGTGGTCTAACAGTTAATCGGTACATCGGTCTGTGTATGGAAGGGATAGCTGGTCGGTTGGTAGCGGTTAGTTTGCTGTTTTGGTAAATTAAATTTGATTTTTTGAAGCTTCCCTTTCTAAAGTGATTCCACTGATGATGCACCTGTTGGGATTATTGCACGATTCATGACAAATTAAGGAGCAGCAAAAACTATTAAACGATCGCATTTTTAATTTATCTTCTTAGAATGCCTTATAAATGATTCAAAATATTGATGCGGTTTGAATTGAGTGCTAAATTTCCCAATCAAATCAATGAACATTGAAGCAGCTGCCAGAATTCAACAGCACCCGACAGAAAAGCTTTTAAAATAATTCTCCCTTAAATTCACTGCCAATTGGTAGGTGCCAGAGAGAGAGAGAGCACAGGTTCTATCTGAATACCATTTCAAAGGTAATCGGTTTCAAACAAAATTCTCGTGTGTTTCCTGTATCACCTGCTTCAATATCTCTTCGGGGATTTTTTGAAACGATTTGCCCAGCTAACAGAAAAAGCAATTGCAGTTTTCATTTTTCGTACCCTCTCGCTCGGTGTATGCTTCGCATTATTTGCAACACTATTCATAATCCTCAAGTATCGGTGAAATTTTCGCCTTCACAGCCGAGGAAAAGTATTAATAACCAAAAAAAAGTGAGTCGTTTTAAATGTAAATGAGTAATAACTTAATTTTCAAAGATATGCTTATCGCCAAACGGGGGTTTTGATCAATTTGTCTTTAAACTTGCCTTGAGATGTTCGTCCCTTCCCAATCACAAATGACTTGTTATGGAGATTAACTACGACTTTTTAAATTTAAATGTTTCCCCTGATTTGCGATATCAGCACCGAAAACTCCATTCTTCCTCCGTGCCACGAATGTACCGTACGGATTCATTAGGTAAATTGGTCAAGCTACAGCTACCAAAATGCCGGGTAGCATCGGTTTTGCTAATTTCTGCCACCGGTGATCGGTATCGGTTGACCATCTTTTAGTTTACAAATTGTAGGAACAATCGATGCGCTTGGCCGATCCGTGTTAGATATCGTCAGCTACTTTGCGCAGCAAACGGCTTACTACTACGGCTAACGGTACCTGATTGGTACGCTTCAACAAATTTGACAGTTTGATGAAACGATCCTCTCTGCGAGCAATCAGCTGGTCAGTCGCTGTCACGCAAGTACCCGGCCTGCCTTTGCACAGGTATATTAGTGAAGTAGCAACAGTCGCAGCAGCAGCAGCAGTAGCAGCAACTGAGTCCGTACTACACCGCTACTGTTTCTGCGCGTTCTGGCTGTCAATAAGCAAAATAGCCTCACGATCACGATCACTAGAGCAGATCCGACTGAGGCCCCCGAAGCACTTGGAAAGTTAGCTAAAATGCGAATGCCCTGCTCACACAGATCCCACCTCAGACAATCGGTTCAGGCAATTCAGGCAGCAGATGACCTCGTTGGTTTATCTTCCTTCCCCCGTTTCCCATCTGTACGCCCCGGGAGCAAGTTTGGCCCAAACGCCGTTTTGCCGTCTCTTTCCCGTGCTGGGAAAAGCTTGTGAAATGATGTGCGCCCGGAACTTTTGGCCGTATCTCGCTAATTAGCGTGTAATTGCTCTTTTGATGGACGTTTCCGGGATTTCGCCTGTTTTGCGAAAAATGCGAAAACTTTGCGAAACGGGCAATGACTAACCGATTTAGTTGGCTGAAGCTGGCCGGCGGATAGGAGCTAACAAACTTCGGTGCTCTCCAAGGCACCAACAAGTCTTAACAAGTCGGCGAAACAAGTGTGCGCTTCGGAGGAAGGGTCCATCTTTAGATGGTAATGATGAATGCACGGTGTACTCACACTTGGATGGAAAGTGGTTGAAACGTAATAGGGCTAGGAAGGGCGTATGATAGGTCAGTTATTTATTTATTTTGTTTTGCAAAATTAAGATTGTATTCCTAAGACTTTGCAACAGTATGTTTAACAATAAGAATCGATGGGAATGCTACTACAAAACATCTATTTGATAACTTATATTTTGGGTAGATAATGGATTTCAAATTCATGTCTCTCTTTATTCTTGACTAATTTAATTAGTAAACGACCTTGCTAGCTGGGTCACGCTCGCTATCGAATGGGTTATTAGACTTTTTGATATCACGTAGTTGGATAATCAAGTTCTCACACTATGGGGGAACGATTTGAACGATGGGATTTGATCCCCAGTTCGGCTGTGTGAAGTCCTGCGCCGCAGTCGCATGTACCATCGGACCACTCCTGAAAATTTATGTGCACACGACTGTATTATGAATTTAGCTCATGCTAAGCTTTAAACAATCTAAAACTTGAGTGAAAATAATAAGGAGGAATTTTTGATGTCTTGAATTTCTGATTGAATTCAATTTCAAAACACTTAATTTTGGAACAAGTATCAGCAGTCCCAGGGTAAACCGTAAACCATACTCACCAGCGTCGATATTAATGTTGTGATAAATGTTTCACTTACAAAAACCAATTTAAACACCAAATTACGTGCTTTGCCGACAAAATACTGCACACAACAGAAGGCACTCGTATTCAGCTAACGAGATACGTTTGATCTCTGATATTATTAATCACAAACACTTTGAGGAGTAAATGGCTTGATGATCAATACTGTAATCATTCCAGTTTTTGCCTTCAACAATAACCTTCGTGTATGTGACGTTGTTGATTTGCAAGAGGATCGATTACCGCGCAGCTCGCCAAAGAAAATTAAGCCATTTGCACCAAGCAGAAGCGCATATCATCCTCTGTTTGTGGGATCAATGATTGATACAGTTTCATGTTCCTTTTTTGTTTTATCGGAACGTGTAGTTAAGATTAACTTTTAATGTTGTTCAAAATTGTTTAAAAGCTTTCGACTGAGTCGACGACCGGCACAATTAAGCGTGAAAGGGAGGCCCCAAAATGAACGTACAAACACAAAACACCAAAAAAAAAAAAAAAAAAAAAAGAATGAAATGTCCGTAATCTTCTCATCCTTATCAGTTTCTGCTCGAGCAAGTAATGATAGGCCTGTCGGTTTCACCGCGTCCTAATGGGATTCTCTTTAATTAGCTTAAGTTGTTTTATTTAATATATCTTTTAACGCAGCAAGCAATTGTACATCGCAGTGCAATTTTGTGCACGCGAAAATGTCTGTTAATGGCACGTGAAGCGAGTATAGGCTACATCGCGTTTCGTGTTAATCGGCTTTGCTTTTGGAAGTGCTTGAATGTGCATTCGTGAAGCAGTTAGCAATTCTTCATCAGTATCGTAATACCATCAAGTCTTTCAAAGACATTGCAAATAATATTAAACAGTATGCTCCACCGCTTCCGTGTGTACTACTAAATTGGGTTTTTTTTGGGTTGTGTTTTGCAGGATGTTCTGGAGGAGTACGAGGAACGTGTCAAGCGTCGGGGTAACATGCCGAAGATTGATCAATCTTGCCTAAAGTGGACACCGTTTGTCGCGCCTACACCATCGACGCCATCATCCTAGCGCCAGCCACACATGAACAACGTTCACACTTATTACAACAACACCGGCCATTCAACATTAGGGGCGAACAATTGTACAAGTAAAAATAATGTTCGAGGCGTCTTTTAATCTCACGGCAACGCTGGGAAAGTTCCTGCTATGGGACGCCCTACAAAAATCGAAACTCTATTTTAATCACCTGAATGCACTTTTTCGATGACATGACGTGAGCAACGTTTTAGCATGCAGCGCATTTAATACGTAACCTAATGGGAAGTATCTCATCAAGTAATTGTAAGATTTGCACAACTCCGCTCAGTGTACAGAACGTTTACCTGTAGTTGTGTGTTTAAAGTATGTTCAACTAAGTATTTAATAGCTATAGGGTCTCTAAAGGGCTGAGATAGAAAATTGAAAATTTTTAACTGAATTCTGTCAAAAATTTTGAGATGCTAAATATTTTACAAAAAATCTTAAATGAGCACGATTTGACATACAAAGTGTACAGGTATAATTTATGAAAATTTTCTTTTTTACATTTATTATTTACCGCAATCATTATGAATAATATTTGTCATTTATTACAATAAAAAATTTCGAACGAGAAACATATGTAATGCATGCGTGCAAGGGAGGTTATTTTCGTTTGCTAGTTTATGTGGAGAACTAAGAGCATTTTAACCGCCGAAAGATTCGAAAAATTTATTGAAACTTATTGAAAATTGAAGATAACTTAGACCCATGCATAGGTAAGTGAAAGCTAATGAATGATGTATTAGGTGAATGGACTATATTTGAGAAATAAGTGTTTTGTGAGTATAGACAGTACACATTTTAAAACATTTATATGTATTCATGCACGTACGTGAACGATCGTGCGTATAGAACAGACAATTTGTTTGTGTATCTCTTCCTTCTCCTTGTAATAAATGCAGCATCAATAAAAATGTATAAATTAAATATCTATGTATTCCTTTTATTCCAAAAAAGCCTATACATTTGCAGTGTCTTCAACCGCAGGTCTGGTGCATTCCTTGAAACTTTCTTATATTCTAAAAGCTTTTTTTCATCTAGGGGTCCACTTCAAAGGAACCACAATTATCAAAAAAAATTTGAAGGAATCTCATTGCTCCAGAAACTTCTTATCGAATGTATATCGTATCTCTGTCTTCTCGTTCGAATCGAATATATAATGTTTAATCTTGTAGGACAAGAACACCTAATTTTACCTCACAAGAATCGTCGTAGTAGAATGGATTTTCCAGAAAAGAAAACTATCACCTTGCTCCACTGATCAAAATAATAGTTTTTTACAGCTCTTGTACATCTGTCTTTGAAAAATTCTTTTTGGAGGGCTAAAAAAAATCCTTTTCTTGCTCGATTTGTTTGCAAAGATACCTCGCCATCGAAAGTGGGTCATTTATCTAGGGAGCTTTCGTTTCATGGGCAACATCGAATAGTCCCATCCAGAGTTATCCACATCTCTTCATGTATGGAACGGTCACTGCCGTCTTGTTAATATGCAACCCAGGACTCATCGAATTACATTTTTTAATTGTGAAAAACGTTTAAAAAAATTAATGTTACTTATAAAAGTTTGAACTCAAGCGAATTTTTCCTTTTGTGGAACATTGGCGCCTATGATGGTAGTCTGATGAAGTATGAATCATTGCTTGAGGAAAAATTTCGCTTATTTCCGGATGCGTCACTGTGTTGGGAATTTCCGTTGCATGCTTCCAAACTGGTTCTCAGTATCGTCCATCATTGCCGTCTTCATGTCGTCTAAGCCCACCAATCATTGCTGCCAGACTCTCTTTGTGGTTCACCTTTTATTTGCATCTTTACCTCCAAGGCAGATCTTTTGCTGGGCCGTGCGATAGTATCAACGCGTGCATTCCTAGAATTCTGATGAAACGATAAGTTCATGAATTGTCGATTTTGGATATGTTTTTGGAAACGTTCCAATTAATTTGTTATACATACAGATGGAATTCAAAACGTATTTTTAAGTTTCAAGATATGACACTTAGAAAGGGTTTCTTAAAGTCCTGCTGAAAATTAACCTCAACTTTCATAAGTTAGCAATAGGCTTCTAGTGTAATTTCATTATAAGAATCCTTGAGATATGAGAAAAATAAATAAGTTTACACAATAATTGCATTTTTCGACTAAATTTTCAATACATCAATAGCAAACAAACCGTTCCAAAAGGTAATGTTTTATTTAATTTTATTTGTGTTCCCCATAAGCTTTTGTGTTCATTGAAACACCGTTCCAAAATTACCATCATTAAGCACGATCGAGCTACAAGTGAATGATGTTAAACTGGAGCAAAACTGTCTTCATAGCAGCGATGTGAGGAATTCGAAAATTAATGAGTTTAGGCTGGCAGCCAAAGTGTGTGCAGCTCAATTTATTCGCTCACAGGTAAAACGTTCAGTTAATTGAAATGACCGATAAGTAAAGCGTCTCATCATGAAAGGTTGGAGCTTAATAATAACAACAAAATGTAACACCATAAAGCGAAAACATGATATGTGCGCACACACACTCATTCGTAAACCTGCCCTATGGGTTCGGATTGTTTCCGAGCGTCCTTTGGGCAGCGTCCAAATGGCTTATAAGTTAATTCCTTCCTTCCCGGTGTGCACAAGCTAACGCTAGCGGGTTGCTGCAGGTTCGCTTAATGATAGGTTGCGCGAAGCTGCTGATCGTGACAATGTCCTCCGAACGATGGATCTTTTATGGGTGTCAGTGGTTGCGATCACTTCTTGTATGTAGGTCGCGGCTTCTTCTCCGATGAGGGAAGAATGTTCCCTCGATGAGGGAACGGATGATGATGCGTATGATGTAAAATTGTGGTGAATTATCATATTATCGGATGTTACCTGGATAATGCCAGGTGATGGGCTCGTGCGCTGGGGAATGTACACCAGGACAGGATCACAAGGACCGTATGTTCGGCGAACGTCATATTGGCTGGTGTTCGTGAAGCTGTGTTTGGTAATTTCAGCAGCCTGAGTGTGAGGATGTATTTTTGAAAAGCGGTCTTAGGAGTTTTCATTTGTAGGACATTTTAGCCATTAACGTAGAGTACTTCATTGATGAACTTCAGAAAATTTAATCTCAACTAATAATGAGATATAGAAATTACTTCATTAAGAGTTGAAAGGAACAAAAATTCTTTTTTTGTCTCCTTGACTTTTGACTGCAATCCGTATGGAAGAAGTCTAGATATACATGCTTGGCTGTGAAAGATTCTTTGAAGAACAATCTTCCGTTGGGCTTACCCATTGTTAGCAGCTGAGTACATTGTGCAACATTTTCTTGAAACATTTTATCAACACCAGTGTGTCTAAAATAAATGGCAAAACAACTAGTTCTTGGACCAAGCGTTAAATGTTTATAGTTTAAATACGGACACACGGGAGACACATACTATAGAAACTCTACTCTCTCCATTGAATGATCTTCAATATGTCTTCATCTGATCATTTTAGTATTTTCGGCTACATCATGACATTACTATTGATTATTAGTAATTAAAGCCATGAACATTAAAGCTTCGAACAACAACCGCAAACATTTGTTGGGTGGCAGTAATGCGATTACAAAATGGTGACAAATTCTCCCACAATGCGCCATTGTGTCCCTGATCTACCGGAAGTAATATTCTTTACCACATTGTTATTCCCTTGTTTGCTGTTGCGCTTCATTCTGCTCTACAGGACAACCATATTAAATGGTCCGAAAGCGTACTGGAAACGCCAGGTCATGTCAAAGACAGCCTGTTATCCCGTCCAACAAGCCATGCTCACGTGTACAGCGAAAGAACTGGAAATTCGCGTGTCTAGGCGCCACTTTAGTTTGTCCTTTACGTAATCTCGTTCTTGCTCGTTGCGTCGAGCATGTCGATACCGTTGGCCACACGTTTGCTACGGCGGCGGCTCCTGTTCTTCCACGTGGGCGGACGACGACGTACGTACGAAAATTAAGCGATAGACCCGACGACATGTCGCTGGATCTGGAAAGTGCAACAGCACCACCAGAGAAGCACCGAACGCGGTCAGTCTCACGTTGCAGCAGCGTGATCTCAGGTCTCACGAATGATTCACTCTGGAAAATAAAAGAAAAAAAGCACACACACACACACTAGCACACAAGCAAATGATGCACTACCGTCGCTCGTTGGAGTCCCACACTCTACGCAGTGCGAAGCGCCACCCCGAAGCCTGATGTTTGCTTGCGTAGCTCGGTTTTTGTTGCATTGCGTAGGGCTTTACTTAATCTTGACGGAAGGAGTTTCCCGTCGTTAAACGATGAAATGGCAGCGTTGGGCAACGTTCTCACGGCGCAACGATGCTGTGGGATGATTTCGATCTGCTTCCGACCAGGGTGAAGCCTTGCACGGTGATGAATTCGATGGGAATTGAGTTCGAGCTAGAGCTGGCTGGGTACGAGTGGAAGATCATTTTCGCGCAACCGGTTGCGTTTGATATCGAAACCGCAAGGAACATGAACTGCTTGAGATAAAGAAATTGTGCAAAAAAAAAAAAAAACTGGTATCAAATGGTTGCCACACCATGCTGAGAAAAATATGAAGGAAAAATACTAGGGAAACGAAAATAGGCTAAAATAAAAAAAATCTATAATGTATAGATCGTTCGGATGAGGTGTGCTACAATAAATATATAAATAAATATAAAGTCTATTATTCGATATTGATTCAAGTTTTGGGCCGCCTATACATCATACAACTATACAAAAGGCAGACTATTCCGCTATGGGTAAATCCAGTTAAAGAAACCAGAGATGGTAGGCAGGAATCTATAGGTTTAACAGTCATTGTACATAAGAAATTCTACAAATACTACACGTGTCGTGTCCTTAAGATTGATTTTGTAAAGATTCATAGTTTAGAATATTGTCGGGCACGAGCGAATATTGACGGAACTGCTTCGAATTAATGCTGAAATTTTGTTCTCTTGGTAGTGCTGAAACTGAACGCTACTACTCTTTACTTTCTACGTCTTATCTTTACAATAAGATCCATTTCTAGTTACAACTTATTTTCTGATCTAATTCGTTGGTGAACAGAATATTCGTTCTTACTTAAATAGCAGTATGATGCTTTTATGTTTTCTAATACAATTCTTGTTCTGTTGGAAACTTTATTTATTTTTTATTTATTGTTTATATTTTATAAATCAGGCACAGAATAAGGAGGAAATGCCTTATCATTATGTTCATATGATTTAGTCATCACAAGCGGTGTTGACAATACGGCATTGTACTGTCATAATTTAGTGTTTATTAATAAAGAAAAATATATTTTATAAATTACATACTCCTTCCTTGAATACTGACTTAGTAACTGACGTTAAGGGACAGGTAAGGAAGAGGAAACACGTAAACGGGAAACGGGAATGATGACGGTACATGATAATACATAGAGCCAGGTAGGTACTCGGGTTTAGAGAGTTTCAAGACTGAATATGCCATCCACAGCGCGAAAGCCATGAGGATAAGAGGGAATTGTCACATTATGGCAACCCAAAAGGAACTTATGCTGAAACAACAAAAGCATATTCAAGGATCGATCGCACCCAACAACAATACAAGGCCTTCAAACCTAAAGCATAATAAAGCTGATAATAATAAGCATAAAGCTGATTACTAATCAAACCCACCATACGTTCCCGATAATACATTCCAATTGTTCGTTAAATGTATGTTTCGTATCTAGTCACATACCGAGATCCTTGATGGTGGTAATATCATTAATACCGATGGTACAACTTGTGCAGCTCTAAAGGAAAATGTTTATTTAACACCCAAACGATATAACGTCACATTTCTACGGATAGAGTCATAGCCAACTTTCAAAACATCCAGTGGAAATGGAATTGAAGAAATTTTGAAGAAGAGAAGATCCTCAGCCGTTATTCCAGCTATTCTGTAGCTAAGACAGAGTAGTAACTGATCTCCAAGCGTCATATGAAAACATGCAAAAATTTAGCTTTATTTTAGTGATGGTTGAGGCCACATCTTAATGTCCAACAGCCATTTTGTGAAGGAATGATGATGATTTAATAAAAGATATTCTTTGTGGAAGTTTTATCTTCATTGCCATTCAAAGTGAGTCTCCAAAAAAGTTACCCACCTCCACTTTTTCCTTGTATCTGTTCGCTGTATCGTCCAGCTGATTAGGAGACGTGTCCTAACGTACATTAGTAAAGTTCTTCCCGCAATCCGAAACAAACTGTTGCAGCACAAATCAAGCTGTTTAGCGGGTTGCAATTTGCCAGAAACTGACAGCGGCACACTTCCGTCTATGGTCCGTAATCGTAATTGCTGCAAAACACCTTTCGGTCCATGCGGACCCGGGTGGTCCGTACTGCCGGTCCGTCTATCCATACTGCAGCCATAAAACCCATCGCTCGAGCGTTGGTTTTCAAGTGCTCGAGCGTGGAAAAAAAAACAAACGCGTGGTTGAAGAGTGGAAGAAAAATGGATACATTTTCAAAGCAACCTGCCGCACGGCGAACCGGCTCGCACGATACCCCGGTCGGCTCGATATGGACTTTATTGATTAAATTCCACAAATATTACCATTTAGTTACTATTAAGCGGCTTACCGGCTTTAATCCCAACATCGTTACCATTAAATGAAACGAAACCGGCCGCCACAGCCCGGATTCCCGGCCTGCCCGGTGTATGCTGACCCCTGGCACTGTTGCTGATGCGTGCCTACAGGTTGTTGCTGCAAATTGAAAACTCTCGCTCTCCCGCTCCGTACCGGACTGGGGGAATCGAAATGAAACATAAAAATAACGTAACCATTCAATGATGTTCAGCAGAATAGCAAAATAACGCAAAGGAGAACGTTAAACTCCCGGAGTAACCGAAACCACACCTTTGCTGGTTGCTGGTGGTCTCTTTTTGAAATAATTTGTTTTTCCACCTCCTTTGCCATGCCGATATGCACCAGTTGCCAGCATGATTTTGGCCAATTTTTGGCCTTTTTTCACGTGTCACCCCGTGCCAATCTTGCAACGATGATCTCCCAAGCGACGCGTTGCAAGATGCAATCTGCTACACCGCTCGCTACGCACCGTACAGAAGAAGTGAATTTAAAATCAATTAAGAATCCGAAAACGAAACGATAGCGAGCCGGTCCGTCATCCTTGATGATGCGTTGATGCGAACGAGTGTTGGTCAACCGGCGTTACAAATGCTGCCTGCTTGTCTGACTGCTCGTTGCAACATTGTACGTGGGTCGAGCACGAAGCCTCGCTCGCTCTCGCTAGCAAATGAAGAAGTCCTGCCAATTGTTGGCAGACACCAGTGACGGGTGTCGTCGAAGGTTACAGGAAATTGTCTGCTGTTCCGGTGCAGTGGTCAGCCAGTAAGCTGATTCTGTGGACCTCAAGCCAAAAGCTCATCGCCTGCGTTTTTGAAAGAGTTTTTTGAAGAAAAGATACATCTGAATGTTTTCTTCTTTAGGCTTCTCGCTCGGAAACCAAGATGGCAAACGGGCGAAAATTAAGATTGCTCGGCTTGGGCTTTGAACCTTGGACGGCGGGATGACAGCAGGCGTCGAGGTGCAAAAACCGTGGGCAGGTACCACCACCAGCCGCGTGCGAGGGTTGTGAAGATGCGAAGTAACGAATGAAACATAAAAATAAACAATTAAGCACATCCATGGCCGCGCGCCATCGAGATAGGGCGCGAGGGCACAGTGAACGAGCGAAATAAAACGAACAACCGAGGGATAGCAGAAGCGATTGCAGAAGTGGTACAGAATTAACGTGAAATAAATTGCACCGATCAAATGAGCATAAAAATATTCCGAAACTCATCAAGAGTAACGCGTCCGCGATCGGCGAGTGATTGCGTACGGTTGTAAGAAAATGGTGTGTCGGAAAGGGGTGTCTTTTTTTTCGGTGCACCACAAGAGAACGGTGCGGCACGTGGCAGAAGTGCATTCACATTATGCCAAGGAGGTCCAATCCATCAGGTCGCGCAAATCTTGACACATGATACGAAATAAGAAAATTGACTAAATGATTGTTTTTTTGTTACTGAAAGAGGAAATAATTTAGCACCAACAGGGTACGGTTTGCGAGGCGTACACCCGACTGAAATGCGAGGCCAATAGAATTGGATTGAGGATCAATGCGACGAAGACAAAATATCTGCTTGCCGGAGGCTTTAACCGTAGATAGAGCAACGATCGTGACTTTGGACAACAACGTAAGCAGGGAAATCTGAAGGCACATTGCTTTCCGAAGGACTCCTCAAACTCCTGCGTTCCAGAAGACTCCAACAACACACGAAATGTACGATTTACCGCACCTTGAAACGTCCGGTAGTCCTCTACGGGTACGAGTCCTGGACCATGCTAACGGAGGACGCCAATTAACAACCGGCTAGATCATCAAATGGCTTACGAGTCGATCCTCACTACAGGGGAACGGTCCGTATGGGATTTGAGCCCCGGTGAACCTAACGTGTGAAGACCGGGGCTACGCCTTAACCGCAGGACCCTGTCGTAGCAAGGCAGATATTATTTTCGCAAATAGGTAAATAGGAATTTTGGATGCTAGAAGTTAGAGGAACCGTTTGAGTATTGAAGTGGATCTGAAGTCTTTAGGGCTTTAAGACATTTCTCAAAGACATTATACTATAACTCTGAACACTTGTTCCAATCAGTTTAAAACTGGTCAAATCAATACCACAGCATAAGTTAGGCATCGAAACCTTGTAGTAAATGGTTAAGCCATAAACAAAACATTCGGTCGGTAGAACCGGTGGGTGCGGTGGTTTATCGAAGACCGATTATGAAATTCTGTCCAGGACATCGCAGGACGCAGGGCTAACTATCTAATCCCCGATATGATTCAATCAAGGAAAGCCAAAAATTGCAATAAAGAACCACACGAAATTTTAGTGCCAAAGCCGAAGAAGAACAACACGAATCAATTGAGATACCTCTAATAGTAATGTTTATCTCCGGAGCAGATAAAACATGTTTTCATTATACAAGACATGTTTTTCATTATAATAACTTGAATGCCAAAACATGAGGTCGTTGTTTATTTATTTATTGATTTACAATTGATTGTGACGGTCCAGTGCCGTATTGTCAACACCGCTCGTGTTGAATGAATTTAACGATTTAAATTTTCTTATTGATAAGGCATTTCCTCCTTATTCTTTGCCTTATCCCGAGTAAAACATGAGGTCGTGTTACAGAAAATATGTTATTCTCTTTTCGCTGGTGTCAGTTTTCAAAAGTGCTACCATTTACCAATTACACCACGCTAACAGTTCTTTTGTAACGCTTTTTGCATATTTTTTCGTTCCATACAACGAAGCTTTTTTTAAATTGATAATTAACAAACATGTGACAGTTTTGGTTGCATTTGTTTTGGTTGCTTTTGCTTGTACTATTCATTCCATTGCCATATTCTTTGACTTCTTTCAGCAATAAACAGACTTGTCAAAAACCAGAACTGTAATTTAATCCTCTCATCTCGTACTACACTACCCAAGCATGAGTACACTACCCTACGAAATGAATAACTTTTCTCGTAGCTTCTGCCCCAACCATAATCCTTGTAGTTGAATCAACTTTGCCCTCTGCTGTACCAAGCGCTGTACAGCGCTTGGAAACGGAAATGATCTCGCGGTGGCGTCAATGGCACAGGAACTGTTAAACCTTTCATTCCATGCCGTTGTTTCCTTGGGGGAAGTCTTTGAACCGCTGTGCGTATGTTCCGTGAAGCGTCAAAGCTCCCATTTGCGTAGCCATTGAACCTTAGCCGTGGTCGGGGATGGGATAAGATTTTCTTTATTGTCTGCCGAAAATATGATGCCGAAGGTGGAGAAGCTGTGCCGCGTCACGGAAGTTTAGCTTCAAGCGGAGGCGGTTTATTTTTTCCACTCTTCTCATGGAAGCTGTATGACTGGCGGACACAAAAAATTGCTACCTCTCACCATCTGTCGAGGAGGTATGGAAAGGAAGCCTCTTCCAATCCCGTTCCCAACTCCCACGACCATTACAGAGTCAAAGGTATTAAGGACTATTCTATAGAATCGCTTCGGTAGGTAGATGCACTACATCTATCAACACAAATCATCACTATTACTATAATAGTATTCATCGTAACGCTCGTAATGCTTATTCTCATCTAGTTTTTGTGATTCTACGGAAATTCCGTTACCACCACTGGTTGGGCTTCCCATTCTCAAGCGCGTCCTAACGAACTGGGCACGAGTTTGCGCTTTTGATCGTCCCGAACATGGCACATTACAGCCCGAGCCTAGCCCCTTTCGGGTTGATGATCGGGTCTCGGTGGCCACAAGCCACAAAACACACCAGGGGTAAGCTTTCATGGTAAGGTACTGAAGAAAAAAAAATTGTTTTGTATACTAGTTTGCTGTCCGAGTGCTTCTGACCTCCGGAGTGCGTGTATGTGATACACTATATTGCGTGGATGTATATGTAGATGGTTCGCTATAATGTCCTTACATCCTTGTGAGACTAATACTTAAACACCCAATCGTCCCATTGGGGATGTATGTGTTAGAGAGAGAAATAGAGAGCGGGAGAGAGAGAGAGAGAACGTACTGAGACTATGTGTTCTAGAGGAACAATCGATGGCACTGCTGGCAACGAAGCTGCGGCACAGGGATGAAGGGCAGCCGGGGGGCGGTGACTCAAGCCGGCTTTCGGTAGCGGCGGTAGTTGACAACATGGATGGTCCGAAAAATCGTCCTAGGTCGGAATTGGTGGCCGCCAGAAATTTTATTTCAAATCCGACAACAGCCAAGTTTGGTCGCACATTTTGAGTGGGCTCCGAGGCAAAGCCAGGCAACAAATATCAAACAAACAGTGACTCTGACGGGGTTTGGTCTATCCGGTGCAAGTGTGATGATTGTGAGGCAAGCGAACAATATTTCAAGTGCAATCGGAAGCTAGCCTTAGCTTGCATTTCAATGCTGAGCTATCCTGAGTGAATTTAGAACAGCTGTTCTCAGCGGCGTGTGTTTCTTTTTGCAGTGAGCCAGTGATGTAATGGGTAGTGCCACAAAGCTTATAATGTGGAAAATAGACGATGTCAAAAGCAAGTGAGTCATATGTGTAATCCATTAACGCTTAGCTGATAATAATTAGCATATGAAATAACATTCAGTGGTAACATAAGTTGTGTAAAGACATATAAAGCTCAGATGAAAAGTGTGTTACATCACGAACTTCAAACACTGGTCTAGATACCGGCAAATCAATGAGGATATTTGTACTTGTTTCATCAGCAGCATTGCATCATCTTGCATGGTAAGTGGTATGAAGTTAATAATAATACTAAATTATCCAATTGTACTAGACATGTTATACTTGGTTTGTGTTCTTCTCTGAAAACAGTTTTTGAAATCTTGTAGTAAGTGCATACATGAAGTGTTGGACATGATGATGTTTTTCTCGTTATAACTGATGCTCTTAGGTGCATTTCTTGACTACTCTACCTTCTAGCCTAGCCATTATTGCAAATTGCTGCTCATTGATTGATAATTGCCTCCAAAAAACAGTTCACAAAGCTTGTGTTTATGTATTTAATAGTAAAATATCAACCAATTGTAAAATACAACCCATTTAGCAAATGATGATTGGTATGGTGCCCACTATTTAAAAAGTCTATCCAGTATTGGGGCGGTATTAACAACATTCAGTGTTATATTTAAAATCTAGCGGTGGATTTAACCTAATATAGAGACATCATTGACACAAGAAATGGAAAAAAAGGAAAAAAGGATAGGATAGGATATGGTGCGAATATTCAACGTAAAAACGTGTGTATTTTTAATTTTAGTTCAAGATTTTGTGGATTTTTTTATTATTCTATCAACCTTATTTTAACAAAGTTGTGCTATTACGCAGTAGCTTAAAATTGATCACTGATTAATTTGCTTTTGAGCCAGCATTGTAGTTCATAGCAAAATTTTGTATCTTTATGATGACTGTTGTCACTTTTCTGTATGAGTGTTAACGACTATAGACTCTCTTTTAGCGATGAATTCATCTGTTTAGGTTTAATTATTTTATATTTATTTATTTATTTACAATTGAATATGACGGTCCAGTGCCGTATTGTCAACACCACTTGTGTTGAAAAAAAAAAAATACAATTATATTGATAAGGCATTTCCTCCTTATTCTTTGCCTTATCCCGGGCATACTCGGTTATTAATTATTTTATATTTTGTTATAATTTTTGTGTAACTCGAATGTGTGATAGAAGTCGATCAAAAATTGATTATACCGTTTTATACCTTAACTATTAAAAAGCCCGTGTGGTGTTGCACTGCAGAACTACTTAAATCATCATTTTACTTCATTAAACTTACATTTACTGATATAAGTGTAAAATCCTTGACCCAAAACTCCATGAGCACTGTTACCCCTTCCAAGGATGAGCATCTTCCCACCCTATTCCGAACCGAATGGGTTGAATGACCGCTGTCTGTGGAGCACTACTTAGAAATCGGTCCACAAGAGGGCGTTGCGGTCGTTTTACATGCATTCGCTTACCAAAAGCTGGAATGCTGTCTGGAAAATGCGTGCGAACGGATTAATCGACACCGGGCGTCTGGGGCGACAGGCTAGGGAGGGGATATATCCAATTTCCAGCAAGGATTTTCCATCCGGATCGACTGGGATCTATTACCGGGGCGTCACGTTGCTGACCGTCCGAAGACAATGTAGCCGTGGTTGCGTGGGCCACCAGGGAAAGGATAAGAAATCAATATTTCCGAGACGTATTAGCATGTCTCGACGCGTTCTTTATCCTTCTCGTGCGCACATTTCTTCGCCCTTCGATCCTTTTCTTTCTATGGATAGCAGGGGGGTTTTATTTCTTGCGTTGCCTTTTATTTTTCTTTTGCACAAGTACGTCACACTAGCGGTTTTTACCTTGCTCGAAATAAAATAGCAGCAAAACGAAAACCGTTCTTTAAGAATCTTCACTCCACTTGCCACAAGTCAAAATGGGAAGTTTTGTTCACTGTTTTCTTTTTTGTTTTTATAGTCAATTTCTGGTGACCTTCTTGGGGTGAATAGAACGGTATGTTGCCTTCAGGGTTTCCTCCCCGTCCTAATGGTGCGTCAAACACTGTACAAGGGTGTAAAGTTGTTGTTCGGAAGGTAGTAAAGTTTTGCGTGCTTTTACCTAACAGACCCACCCACCCCTCTTCCCCTGCCTTCTTGCCCTCTCTCACCCATCCAAATGCCTTTTGCATCAGCTTGGGCTTCATTTCGGTTGATTAAACTTTCAGCTCATAAAGACGTCGCGCCACTATAACCTTAAGCGAGTGTTTTGTTTTATTTTTCGTTGTGCCTTACCGGCTGGAGAAAGTTCCGAACCGGTAAAAAAAGGAGACACCCCCCCCCCCCCACCACACACACACACACACACATACACATAGAGACTACAGGGAGAACGAATCGATACGAAGAACATACGGTTGACGCCAGTTTTGTGGTTTCGCCGATATGATATTCGCCGGCGTCTCTCGAATGCCCTTCAGCGGATGTACGTACGTGTGCCGGGGCCAACTGCGTAGGATGGAAGACTAGTGCGACTACGGACTCGATGAAAACGAGTTGAAGGTCATTCACCAGGGTCGTCGAGGTTGTGGCCACGGCAGACGACGATGTTTCGTTGCTAACTGTTTGTGTGCAGGAGTGTGCGTGAATGTGTGTTTGCCCCCGGGTTGGAGACATCGAGACGCCCGATTCGCCGTCGTTAAATCGATGGCTGATAACGCAAAAACCTCGTCACGCACGTGGGCCACCCCGCATCGACACGTCCGCCCGTGCCTGACGCATCGCGCCACTGCTCGGTGTCGGTTTGGTACACATTGGCTCAAACGATTAGCACGGAAACGCACGGAAACCGGCGACTGGTTGCGTACGCGACAGGAAATGTCCATTAATTCGCTTGTTCTTTGTTGCGATGAGCACTGTCCCTCTAACGGCTGGCGTCCAAAATCAAAAACTTCCGCTTCATCCCACTGCTGCTGGATCACTGTGAGCTGTTGGCAGATGGCGCGAACGTTGTCCCAATCCTCAACGAGACGCTAACATATTGGTTCTTCGGCGTACGTGAGGAGCGATTGAACTAGGCTGAGTTTATTGAGTCTCGGGAGTCTCGTTTGCCAGCCGTGTATGCTGACCCTTAACTTTATTTACTCGACGATTTTACTGTGACGATTTTCGGGCGCAATGAATTGTGCCTCAAATACTGACGATCGATCATGTCACTCAGAAAGGTCTGCTAAAACTGCTCTTTCGATGTAGGTCAAGGCTTTTTTTTTTAAATAAAAATTTGGAACTATTTTTTTTAGACAATATTCCCCGATGGAAGAGAGAACAGGCTGAATAAATAATCATGAAGCTAGTTCTTACTACCTTCCTCATAGATCCCCTCAAACTTAAGTATTTAACACACATACATGGGGCATTCTTAGCATCTCTGCATCAATATTTCCTTCTTTCCCATACATCACCCTGTTTGCATGCGCTAAAAGTCACTACATTTTGCAAACCGCCCGATGCTTACCAGACCCGGTGTCAGATACCGGTTTCAAATATCACTGTACCCCTCCCAAGCTCTTTATCCCAGGTCCAGATGTTCCGTTTTTTTTTTGCGCAAGGCACAACAATTTTTATTTTTACATTTGTCTCACAAACTCCTCCGGTCGGCGGTTTGTGGTTCATGTCGTGAAGCATTCAACGCTCGGACGAAAGGGACGATCAAATTCATGCAACATTCACCAAATGGGTCTTCATTTCTGGTCGGTTCCAACTGGGTGTGTGTGTGTGTGTGTGAGAAAAAAGGAAGAAATGTTTTAAGTTCGCAAACTATATCACAAGCATCAGTGGCACAGGGCAATTGGAAGACGCATCAAAAGAAAACGTGTAGTTCCGTGTGCTCCATTTTTCGGATTTTTGCGGTTATGAGTTTCCTGCCACACACAGATAGATAGGCACACATACACAGGCGTATCATCCGACTGCGTCAAGTTGTTGGCAGCCTTGCTTGCGGAAGTGCTCCCAGCGTACGGTGTGGCCACGCCCCATAGACAATTTGTTATGGTCGTTATTATTGCGGATCAAAAAACTCGGTCTTGTGTGACGCCGGTGTCGCGTTGCGCGTTGAGTTTGCACTCTCGTTTGGATGGGTTTGTTTTATTATTTTGCAAATGTGTATTAGCAACTAATCGGAGGAACTGATTGTTAAGGATTATTAGTTTTTTTTTGTGAATAGTTTTCAAAAAGCAATGCCAAAAATCTAAACGTAAGCCTGTAAAGTAGAACGAGTATTATGCAAAGCCCAAAAACTGTCCTAAGTGACCCAATACCGCTGCTGCTTGGCAGTTAGAAGCTAGCATGGCCTCGGACAAGGAAGAAATCAATCAATCATCTTCCTTCTAGAGTAAGATTGTTTCCATGTTCCTTAACTTTCATCATTAAAAAATTATTTAGAGCCGTTTAACATCATCCCTTTGGATTTGAACTATGCCCACCATGTAAGTCCTTGTCTTTGCCAATCTATGATGTTTTATTTTGTTTAATTTCATATTTTCAGGTCAGTCCCACAACTCTCTCAACACCTTTTTTCAGTAATATTTTTTGTTTTGCGCATTTTTAAGAACAGTTTCAGAACAACCCCTTTGAACTTAAAATTCCCATAAAATTGGTCAAAATGTACAACTTTTTTGAGAGAAGTAACGACTTACAGTCCTTATAGGACCTTTCTGCGTGGTTTGGTTAAACTTGACGGTTAGAAATTGTGTGTTAATTTAACTTAAATTTATTATCTTACCTTGCCAAGACGTTCGAGCCTAATGGGATCAGACGTGAATTTATTATGTAGGCTTACGCTATCTGGGTAACAGTAAAAATGTTTTTTTCAATTATTAATAAAGGTATTGAGTCTCTGATTTGTCTCTCCAGTGCAAGATAATGAATGTATATGTATGTAAATATAAATGCAGTTTAGTAATTTGATAGTTTGACTTTCTATTTCCCTCAGTTTTATGGTTTGATTTTCCTTTTTGAAATATTTGTTTTCTTTGTAAAATTTTTCCAATTTATTCATGGTTGCTAGATGGTTTAGTTTTGTAATCTGACATATAGAGGGCTAGTAATATTGTAACTATCAAAACGTAGCCCAACCGCAAACGTTAAGTTCCAAGTTTTTGCATGGTTTCTTTGTTGCTGATTCGTTCATTACCAACCAAACTATTTTCCTTACATGAGTTCCCTTTACAATTGTTACAATAATCGCTAAAGCAATGAAACAAAACACTTCCATTTATTTGCAAGGCTTTCTCAGCCGACTCCACAAACTGGTTCCAACAACAGGAAAAGGAACACACGGTCTTCCTGGCGCAAATAATGAATTCACAATTTGAGTGATTTATTGTTCTCGTACGATGTGTGCCTGTGCCCGTGGATGTGCTGTTAATGGTGATGGTGGTTTTTGCTCTTCCGATAGCTCAGCGTCGGTGGAGACAATTATTATTTGCCTACTTTCCGGTCGCTTTCTGTTGCAAAACCAATTTGGGTTAACTATGTCGCCTGAGGGCCGACACACCGTCAGCGGGAGAAAGAGATAAGTTGTTACGTTATGGTTACCAGTCATCGAATGTGGTGTAGGGAAAATGGAAACATTGTGCACAAGTGTACATATGCGTGTGTGTCTGTTTTGTTTAAGCAGTTGCTGTTCTTTTTTTATGGATGCCATTTTTATGCATACGAGCATTTTGATTTATAGATTCACTCAAAAATGCGTTGCACTTTTGAAAAAAAAAAATGGAACGTTGAGAAAATGCCGATGGACAGTTTTACGCAGCCGGGCTAATTACTTATATGAATAAGTTTGTGGCAGTAAAATTTGTTTTGCTATTTTATAGTCTTGTTCTTCGTTAGCGGTTTAATTATACATTTGCTACAAAAGCGATCTGCGAAGAGCGAAGAACAACAGTGACTGTAGCGTGCAATGGCAGAATTGTCCTTACAAGACAAACTGTAACTTTTAAGAGGATGAATAATGTAATCCTCCTGTAGGCCATACTGCCTCCCATTGAACAAAAACTGGAACGCTTGTGTATGTGTTTTTGTTTTTTTGTTTTTGTTTTATTGCTCTCCACAACGGATGATGCAAACGAGCATTTCATCATTGTCATGCCTCTTGTCACGCGGGGCCTCCAACCAAGTTCAATGAACTGGAACGTGGCAACGTGTCGAAAATTGCGCAGCAGCAGAGAAGGAACCAGCGCAAGTGCAGTGTGTGTAATGACTCGCAAAGAAGGCGATGAGGAGAATAGTAATAACGGCGCGAGCGTGAAATTAAGCCAAACGTCATGCATTAGAACCAGCCAAGGTCCGCGTGTATGTGGTAGAGTTTTGTTTTACGAGCGACAAACGGATACTGAGGGAAACGGACACACGGAGCGAGATAATTTCCAAAGCGTCTGACGCACGCAGAAATCGATGCGATCTGTTTGGAAGGTTAAGAGGATGGGCGCGAGAAAAAAAGGGGACGAAGGGCGGAAGAACATCGGTGCTAAAGTACGATAAAAAAAACACACACACACACACAACACGACGATACATGTGTACGGTTGGGGTTGAGATAATAGCAAACCACGGAGCAGCAACAAAACACAGCACAAACCAACTAAACAATCATTGCCAGGCGCACAGCAGCAGCCATCCGGCGAGGGCTCAAAGTGTACGACGGCTGAGCGACAGGTTGAAGGTGTCGCGTCGAACGCTTCTCGCGCCAGTTTGTGCCAGTCGCTATATGCGCCAAGCACGCGTTCTCCAGAGCGTCGTGCGTGCGCATTTTGTCCAGATGATTCCCAGGAACCGCCTGGAACGTGGTAGGCCACGGAAAGGGATGCTTCCACCCGTTCACCCTTGTTTTTTGTTTTTTTGTGCGCTCTCGTACTTATCATACGGGGGCCACCAGCAATTACGGGAACGGTTACATTTGCATACAGGAGGACCGTTTTGTAGCGGAATCAAAGTGGAAATTAGCGTGTCACACACGGGCGAGCGAAAAGGGTAAGGTGGCAGCAGCACGGTGTGTGTGAGTTTGTGTGTTGTGGTACGGTGCAGCAGCGTCGTTGTGTGGGCTCATTCCGAATGGTGCCGCGAGTCATTAATTAAGTGTAAAAAAGTGGTGACTGCACGGGAAAAATGGGAAAATGCAAAACAGTACAAAAGACTTGGCCGCTTTTTTTTGTGCAAATCGAACTGTCGAAGTTCGATAAAGGGTTGTCAGGGTTATACTGGTTTGGCTAATGACAAAGCAATTTTCAAAGGTCATTTGTTTAAGCTGAATCTTAAGTTGAAAATATTTATTTCCATCCATTACAGGGTTGATTGTAGTTCGATATAGGATTTTCCGACTTGAACACAATTACAGTATTTGGTAACTTTAATTGGTAACACAATTTAAGAATGTTTTAGAGGATCGTCGGATTCGGCTCTTCTTATATACATTTACGATAACTATATTTAGCATGCAAAGGTAAATTCGTAGATTTGAATTATTATACTGAGCGATTAACAATCCAAGCGTTTAGGGAAATGAATCGAGAATGTTAAACGGAACACCAGAACTGTTCCGAATCCAAGCATGGTTGCCATGATCAAGTCAAAAAATGTTGTGCATCTTGAATCCTGCATTGTTTAAGCTATGTCTTGTTCTATGGGCTGGTAGACCCTGAATTTACAAAATGGATGAAAATGGACTCCATCCGGAAAGGTTAATACAGAAATGTTCGATTACGTGCTGAAAAAAAAATCCTGAAATAATTCCAACTTCATCTTGAAAACCCTGCTCGCAAGGACTCGACACAACACTGACGCACCATCATGTGCCATTCATCAGATCCTTTGGCAAATCATTTTCATTTCAATAGAAATCCATTCTACCCATAGTTTGAACAAAACAAACATCCCGAAACGCGGCTTGGGTAAGGGGACATTTTATCAAATTTGTCTCAATAGCCGTATCCTCCGCTGTGTGATGAAAACTTTTCCATTTCTACCCAACGCGCTAGCACGCAGCAGTTCCAGACAGTGTTTACACTACTCATGTTACGATTGTGAGTTTATGCAACGCATTGATGCGGGATGGTTGGGCAACCGCTTGTTATTACGTTATTTATTATTGATCGTATCCTTTTGCATAAATCTGGCAATGGAGGGAAGGGGGAGAGGGGGGGTGAGGGCATGACGCAATACATCTATATTTAACCATTCACGTACAGGATTCTGGTGCGCAGTTGGAAATTAGTTTCGCGCGCGTAGACGTGCGTTGAATAATTTGCAATAAGGTTTGTCCTTGTTCGCGAATCGCGAAATGCAAAGATTCGCGCACCCCATTGTACTTTGCAACGGCCGGAGACAAATGCTCACCTAGCCTGCGGCAGATTATATTGTCCTGTATGGTCGAGGGTGAGTATCTACTACAGAAGGGAGTTAATGAAACAAAACTGTTGGGGTTTTTGGAAGTCTGGTTCAGAATATTGCTGGACGGTCGGGTTATGATGGATTTGGTGATTTTGATTTCGAATTAATATTACGGTTTATTTTACAATTCATGTGATGTGATGAAAAACTTTCACCTTTATTCTTATAATTACTACAAAGACTGGGCGTCTCCATTGCATGGTATTGATAAGAGCTAAGTAACAAAACTATACTGTAATGGTAATTTGTTAAACGGAAGTATAATTTAATTTATTCAAAGCTTGGCAAATGCTAACAGCACGGATAACAATAAAATGTTGGCAATGGAGTGTTACAAATGCCGTACACAAAATTTGGATTTTGGATACAAGTTTAAACACGTTGATCTTTACTGCACATTATTTTAATTTTATTTTCCTTTTAATCTGCTGTTTCAATCCTTGAGCCATACGCTTCCAGCTCGCATGTGATAAACGTGAAGTGTACTTTACTGGCGTACACTATAATCAGGTAATTTTTTACAAGGCCGTAATTCGGTATTCGGCTCAGTTTCGGAATCACTATCATTATGCTTTACGCTTTTGCAGCGTAGCTGATTATGGTGAGGCATCTGGTTTCGAGATAGTTTAAGTGTTTTTTTATCGGCAGGCTATAGTTTTTTTTTTACATATGATTTAAGAAATTTTTTTAAAGTTATTATTTTCTATTCCGTTTGAAGTAATCGTCGAATTTTGCTGCTGTAAACTTGTGCAAATTACGATACGTTTAAAAATGAAAGAGGTGAAAGCTTGATATGAGTTAATTAGAACGATCTTTTGTGTGAATTTCTCAACAAAGCCTGAGGGAGCGTCCATAAATTACGTAACACTGGAAGGAGGTGGAGGGGGTACCATTTATCGTTAAGATTTTGTTACAAAAGGGGAGGGGAGAGGGGGTTCCATTTTGCGTCCATTTTTTTAATAATCCATTTTATGACCCTTCGCAGAATGGTTTATCGCTTTTTTTGTATCATATCTCTTTGTTGGAGGTAAAAATCAACAATTTGCTAACAATTCTGTAACATATATCTTTAAATTGATACGTTTTTGGCATTTATTAATATATTTACCTTTTTTTTGCAATGCAGGCTTAACGCAAAAATTGGGAAGCCATAGTAATAATTCGCACTGCGTTACGAATGCGCCACTCAAAGCCGCTTGACGCCACGTACGGTTGAAACTACTGACGTTGGAGCTTCCGTTGACGATTCCAAGAAGCTCGGTACGTTTCCCGAAAAAAGGTTTTCCGGATTGGGCGATTGTTCTTGTGCGTCCGTTAGCTCACTCGTACGTGTGGTTTTTGTGTTCGGTTTTCCACCCTCCATTTGGAAGCCCTACCACAAGACTGATGGCTAATAATACCATTACATGCGCGCACACACACACACACATACATCCCTTACCGACGATAGTGATGATAGACGTGGTCATGGAGCATCATAATCATCATCATCGGCTTGTTGGACACCCTTTTTGTTCGATGTCCCAGGCGCCTTGTGACTCATTGGATGGGTCAGTTTTTCGGTTGCAGCCCTTCCATTATTTGCTCCTCGGTAGGAAAGGGTGGGATACATTTGGAAAGAAGGCGTATGCCACCGTTCCCGAGCCAAGCCAATGCGCATTCAGGAGACGAGCTTGCAAAGCAAACCGGATGCGGATGGCTTAACTGCCGTGCTGTTCTTGTGTCGTGCCGTGCATTTTCGAGCCTTCTCTGTTCTCGCTCGCGTCGCTTCCCCCGGACAGAGATGGGGCATCATCCTGTTTCAACTTTTTTTTTTGCTTTTTTGTTTGGCTGACCTCAGAATTCGCACAAACCGTGTCCACTTCGACGGCGTTCCAACGACGAATGGCGACGAAATGGAACGGAAATGAAGGTGTAAGTTACCCACACCTCGCCACCTAGCCAGCCAGCTCGGATGGACGGATTGGACGAAGAAAGTGGCAACCTCAATCTGGTTGAGCGGGCCCGTTGTCTAAGAGCGATGCCACCGGGGGAGGAGGACGTCTAACCAGCATTGAATAGGTTTCGGTCAGTCCACACGGGATTCCGCGAGCAAACTGAACGGACATGCGTGTGTGTAATGTGTCTAACGAGAGCCACATGCACACCACATGCAACGACGGAACGCATCGAATAATAGTGGAGTAAGGGTGGGTAGGATGGTGGCGAGGTTGTGACGCAAATGCAACAGTCTCAGAAAAGAACCTCTCGGTTGCATGGGAGTGTATAGCGCTCGTTACCCGGGGATGTAGCGTTGCTCGTTACGGCAGGTGCACAAAGGGGTAGACTGGTAGACTGAAGCGTTGGAGCCGCAGCCGCAGACAGACAAATGAACAAACAAACCGATGCAAACATGAAGCCACATCCGACACATCCAGACAGTATTGCGGGGTGAGCAACGGTACGGAGCGCCGTGGATGCCCGGTGGGAGCGGAAAGGGAAAGTGTGTGGTTAGAGGTGTACGTCGCTACGACAACCGACCGAGACAAAGCAGAAGAAAGCCAGCGCTGCATATGCGCATTGATGGACTAGTGAGAATCAAGCATCACGACCACCACCACCACCACCACCACCACCATCACCTCTACCATCATCATGATCATCATCATCGTCACTCGCCGTTTGTTAGCGTTTGCCCTCATCGTCTCGGCGGGAGTGTTCACTATCAGTTTGCAAATACGAGCAGTACGAGCACACTTGCAAACGCGGTCTCTGCACTGTGGGGTAGGTTAGGTTCGTTTTGTATGTTACGTTCCTTTGCCAAGGGTGGTTGTTGGTACGGGGCGAACAATTTGTAGAACCACCGTCAAATACTAGACCAACGTTCAAGCGTTATATTTTATAGCACAACGCAACAAATTGTTTTGCTTGGAAAATAAAGGCTAATGGTGTAAGCTTAAAGGAGAATTTTGAGATAATTACACACAGTGACTGGCACAATAAAAGGATCGCTTAAAAACCCTGACTTAAAAAATTACAAAAACAAACTGAATTTTTATAGCAACATTTAAAATCTAAAATCTAAATTATCAGCATGGTAAAAGTTGATATCTTTGACGTACAAGTTGATTAAATCCAGCCGCGCTTTAAGGCTTTCTATTAACCAATTTACTTTGTGCTTAATCACAGTTTTCTCACCCTGTTTAGCTATACGAAACGCCAAAAATATATATTTGAGTTAAAATCTCTGCTTTCACATTCTGGTGAAATATGAATACTTCTCCAGCCTCTGTCTTGCTTAAAGAAGTTTAAATAATCATATTGAATTAAAGAATTGAAAGTTGAATTGAAATATTTTTTATTTCAATCCTGGCATCGCTTTTTTACATTATACTTATACTTGACAGAATGTTTGTACTAGTCTAATACGTTTTTCTTGTTTCGAGCTTCATGAAATAGGAGTAAAAAATATTATATTCATTAAGCCTTACATCTATCGTCATAAGTTCTTAAATGATCCAAATATACATTTTTCCAAAAACAATAAGAGGATCTTTGAATGCAATCAAGTATTATAATCTTCATCGGGTTTCGCTTTGATGCTATCTAACATAATGGAAAGAATTTTTCTCTTTTATACTAGAATTTAAACCAAACGCTTCTCGTTTTTAATCTTGTGCAAGAGGGAACATTTCTTCGAATTTCACAATAGAAAACTAATGGCATATATGCCATATCTGCTTTAATTCACCCCAACACCCCAAGGTCCATTAATAATGTTCACATAAAATCAGATTTTCATCAACTCCACCACTTGCCAGGTCCTGACTTATTCTGCTCGAAAGCCTTATTGTGTCGAATGGCATGTTCGTTTTATGTCTTTACAACGAACAATAAAATTTAAACATTCAAATAATGCTGTGGCTGCCGTAAGCAGGAACGCCGTGCAACCCGATGATCAGCTTAGTCTGATCTCTGCCAGTTCAGAGACTATAAAAAAAGAGTATCGTTTGAGACATTCCAACCTCACACAGCCCAACTGAAATGGATCAAATGGGAAGAGAGAAGCAGTGGAAGAAGAAGAAGACAAAAACTGTGCCCGACAATTCACGGGCAAGAGCATAAATTATACAAACGGCCAGTTTGCCAGGTTGAAACGAAGATCTCTAGATCTTGGGATTGATGGACCGCGTACCAGGGGGGGTGGTGGGGGGTAAATAACATCTCTTAAGAAGCCGCGCTCCAGGAAACGCAATGAAACAGGGACTTTGGGGCGATAGAGCAATCGTTTTTTAAGATGCAGTTTTCAAGTGCAATCAAGTGGGTTCGTTTGCGGACCAAAGTTCTGGTTTTTGCTGTTTTACCACCAACACTAACAGCGAAAGAAAGATGAGGCACAACAGCATCTCGCCCCTAAAGAACATGCATGTAAATTCTGCCTTTTGACCACCCTGCACGCGCGCACCACCGCGCGTACAATAAGTGTAGCATAAAAAAGGCATTAACTGACTCGCAGAGTCCGGCGAGCGCGCGCGGTCTTAGTTAGGACTCACCGTTCGTAAAGATCCTGAGCTGATCGTTTGCCGTGCCGTTGGACACAAGAGCTGAACTGGTGACGAATGGCGTGACATTGAGCAAAAATTTCGTTCCACATATCGCGTGTCTACGTGTCTGTCTCTCGCCTGGACATGGAGGATGAATAAAGTAGTCTCGATTGCTGTGAGCAATGGGGACAAGATTTATGGTTCATTTTTTCCCGTGTGTTTCCGAACATCTCAAGATTGCGTGCGCTTGTACAAAGAATGGCAAACCGGGCGGCTAGGTTCCTTTTGTAGCGAAAATTTAAATTCTTGGTAGAATATAGAGGGGTGATGTTTAGGATATTGTTGTTACTATAAGAATAAGACGTTATTCCAGACTGTTACCGATGTTTTATCGTGCTACATGAAAAGATTGAAAGTGGTTAATTATTTATCAACGATTATCTTATGTCACACCTATGGAAATAAAAGTTTTTAAAATTCAATTGTTCAACATTTTTAACGATACTTCGTTCTCAATGTACAGCTGAATGTTATGAAAATTAAAAAAAAAATTAATAGAGTTTCTTAAGCAAAAGATAAATAAAATTGTTAGACCAACTTCAACATACAAAGAAATTGCTTGTCCTCATTTTGCTTCAAACAAAGACTTCCAGACACGCTGCTGCGCAATCGTGTTCGTTGCATAAAGGAAGGCTGCTTTAAGTCAATAGGCAAGGAAAGGACAAAGAAAAGTCTGGTTTTATGTCACTAGGAGGTTTGTAATTTTTTATTAATACTTTTATTCTTTTAAGAGGTTATTGATTGGTTGTTTTTTTATATTTTTAAGGTAATTTTTATTCGACTATTGTTACACAGCATAAATAAGTGAAATTTCTCATTTAAAAGTGATCTTTAACTGTTGTTTTGAATTAAATTCAATTCCAACATTTATACTTAGTTTTAAATCACAAAAATTTTATCATAGTTTTAGCAAATAAATAGGGCACGACGTGTTGTGTCAAGATCTGTTTACAATTTCAATCACATTTAATTTTTATAATAAAATTAATAACATACAAGACACAAGATCGATTGGCCTGCGAACGATAAATAGCTTTACCTTTTTTGGAGAAGAGATTTTTTAGCAGTTGGTGTTCACTTCACTGCACTTCATTTCTTCGTTGTCAATTTGTTCTTTCTTGCACTCAACAATTCGAGAAGAAAGAAGTTGCATTCTGGAGAAAGCAGAGCTTTCTCAAACTGAAGGTTAGATTTAGTAGCATCGTAGCGCGAAATCTCCAAAAAAGGTAAAGTCGGCGTTGCGCTTGCGTCACTTTCGTCTACTTTGTCGTGCATCGGAAGAATGTCCGACCAACGAAGGAAGAAAAGGAAGTGATCATGTTGTTTAGCTTTCGAAGCTTTATGCTTTTATCTGTGTGGTTTATTAAGTGTAATTTCTTTTGTTGAAATACTCGTTAAAATTTCGAAATCTGTGATGGATCCGTTGTGCGCTTCGATCACTCTATTGTTCGCAGAAATATGAAAAATAATTGGTATTGACTAAAAACCTTTATTTTTAAATGCATAGAGTGTACTTTCGAAGTGTTGAAGTTTGAAAAATAAACCAATAACGGATCCAATCAAAGACAAGCTCCCTTTTACTCTAACGCCAGACATACAGAAATGCCAATCACCAATAACAAAAAGAAGAAAATCCTTGCGAAAAGTAATTTTCTCCTTCTCGGTCCCTGTTGAAAGAAAACGTGAGAAAGAAAGCAAAAAAACCCACACTTTTTCCGTATCTACGATCGCAAAGATAGACACGACGATGACAAAGCCCGACAAGGAGACGATGAAGAACCCCGTCCGCCATTCGGTGTTGCCATTGCTCATCCTGCCGGCCACTTTCGGCTGTCGGCGTAAGCCGAACCGAAATAAACAAACAGCATCATCGGCTGCATCGCTGCCTGTTTGAAGATGATGCACCAAACAATTTCACAATCCGCTAGTGTACGTGAGCGAAACAAGCAGAAGAAAAACGGGGACACGATCCACGTCGTCTTCTACCCCGTGGCACGATGGCCATGGTCCGGATCCGGATGCTAATGTACGGCACCTGGGCGTCGCTGGAGACGTACACGAATATGCGCTTTGCGGCACGAGGTTTTTGCAAATATGCGACCATCGCGGTCCCCGAACATGCACGAGCTGACGTTATTCTGACGATGCATTTCGTACCGTCCGGTTTTGGGGAGCGGGGAGAATGGAGGCGAGGTGTGCAATTTGCGACCTTACACAAGAACGCCACATGCCAGACGTTGGAGGGTTTTCCGACGTAGAATTGAATCTCGGAACCGGGGTGGAGGGTGAGTACTGTTTTGTTTTCTGGGTCACGTAGAAACAAAGACCAGACGCAGACTTTCATTTATAAGGATTATATTCCCAGGCAGAAAGCTGGACGGATGAGAAGTAAGGGAAAGGGGCAGAAGAGTGAGAAGAAATGTCCCGGTTTTAGAGTCGTAGTTTCTAGCACTTCGAAGCAAACGGAAGAACACGATTGTGATGTAACAGGATGCAAGGTAAAATCCTGCTCAATCATTTGTGTTCTGCTTTGTTCAATTGTTACTTGAAGCTTTTGTGCAAAACATTAAACATGATAATAAACATGAACATGAGATAATTTGCTCAAATAATCTACAGCTTAAGCCGTTCCAAATTGTCAAAACATGACCTGTATTGTTAAATTCTTAAAAACAGAAAATGTGTACCATTATTTGTGAAGATGTACTTTAAAATTAAACTACAAGAAAACCACTTCGTTCTTTACACAAACTGAATGATTATTGATCAAAATTCAGGACAATCATCACTGGATCCATTGCAGAACATGTTCCTATTTTAATTTTGCTTCTGATTTTTGTTCTATTTCTTGATATCAGTCATATAAAAATGCGCTAATTTAAATAGCAAGCTTTCCAAAAAAACTTTATTTCAAAAACATGGTTTTTCTTTGTGTACTCGTTTTAAGCCTTGAAGTATTCGTAGGGTTTACGGGCATTTAATTCCACGTGATTAAGCAAACTTTGTGGAACAAAGAATAAATACTTCTGTAGATTAAAATTAAAATAAGTAAAAATATACGTTTTTCAATTATCAAAAGTTGCGGCCTAATTTTAACACTTCCGATAACTCCTAATGGTTGTCGCAAAACTGTCCCATTGATACAAGGGTACTTGCATCGGTTCGATCTGACAGACAAAGGAGGATTGGGTGTAACGCATTGCCATAGGTCGGAGCGATTTTCCTCGAGAGCATATCCTAACGGGAGAGAACGTGGTGGGCTAACAGCTTTCGTGCATTTTCGGGTGCATCGGATGCTGCTAGTACGCATGCATGCTAGACGGTGCACGCGCCTTCAAATCCTACAAATCGGACCATCCGCACACACACACACACAAAGCACCGGGACAAACGATCAGAAGACGAGTGGACTGCTAGGGGAGCGATAGCGAGGAAGAATGCGCCCAGAGTTTCGCCGCCGAACGGAGGAACGAGCAGTTCGATAGTTTTTCATCATTTGTGGCCGACCGACGGTGGTTCTTTGTCGTCGCCTTGCAGCGCTTTGCAGCACTATTGCGAAGGGAAGGATGCAGTTTTTACCCGGTGGCGGTGGCGACGGTGGCAATTTCTACGCCGTAGAGACGGCGACAACGTCATCGACCTTGCGATCGGGCTTTTCCGACCAGCGCCAGCAGCGATGGCGGCGAATCGGCGAATATCTAAAACCGCTGGCTGCTGGCACCAAAAACCGTGGGAGTACTTCCTTTCGGGAACACACAAGGACATAAGGTGTCAGGAAGCGTCTGGCGCAGGAAGTGTCTGGAAGCTGCGGACGTACGCTCTGGAGTATAAATAAGGAAAAAGAGTCCACCGTCGTGGCCATTCCAGTGACGACAGTGTTTTGATAGTGATGTGCCTTTACCGATTGTGCTAACGTGAAAGAGTGAAAAGTTTCTGGACCATTTTGCTGATTCGTTGCAGTGCCGTTGTGATAGTGAACCATCCTAGCAGTGGTCTGCTGGTACGCTGTGTGTTCCGTTAGTAGTTTACGGCGTAGTTTTATGAACGGTTACGCAATTACGAGAGTGCATACGGTGAGCTGATTCGATACGAGCGATTATGGTTTTTCAATTTCAAAGGTTCAAAACACTTTCAACATTAATTATCCGTTGAGCAGCTCAGCAAATGTCTATTATCTGTAGAGAAGCAAGGCGTAAGCAGAAGAAAAAAAGAAATTTCCCAACGTCGTGCAACTCATCAACGATTCATTCAGCTCCGGCTCGCGTTAGTGCGCAGTTAGAATTTTCCAGTTCTTTTGCACGAGCGATGTCGCGTCGCACAACATAACCTACGACAATGCGGATTTTGGTGCTGGTAGTTGTGATGGAAGTGATCGATCGATTTCTTTCCAAAAGCTTGACCTGTTTGGCGTTCCATTCCACCATTAGGAAGGCTTTCCGTTCAACTATATTGCGCTGGAAAAATGCTATTGAAACTGTTTCCTTTTCAGCGCCATACACAGTTACAGCATTAAATAAGACATTCAAATGAAAAGTACCGCCATCTTGGGCTGTCAAACCATGCTCGCCACCATTACAACCGTGCGTTGCATCGTTCCAAATACGTATAGAAAGCTCCCGAACAGTCTACAGATCGAAATGGAATCGGTTTCGCCGGTCGATGCACATTCGGCACTGGCTGGCCTTTCTCTGCATCCTCCGCTGCTGCCACCAGACTGCTTGATGCTTGATTTATGCGACCGATCGGGGCGAGGCAGGGAGAAAGCTGTCTGGCGCTGGAGCCTTTTCGCCCACACACCGACGTCATTGGCGGATGAAGTCTTGCCAGTGGCGCAGGTGAAGTGGCATCCTGTGTCGACGTAGGTACCAATTTACCACGGCGCAAATTGATAAGACGCACTCGGTTACACCGTTCTGTTACAAGTGCAAGGATGCGACAATCACTTTTGCCTTGTAGACCATTTTTCTTATGGCGCTGTGCTGTAAACAGGGTCGATGCGGTATTAACCTTTCTTCGGTTTTCTTCCCCAGTTTCCAGTGCTCGTTTCCAACCGTCTCCTACGCCTTCGGGTGGTTTCATTTTACTTTTATATTTTTTAGTGTTCTCTTTTATTTCCGTACGTCCTCCATTCACAAGCTCGATTTTTTTTTGTTTGTTGCTTGTCTTTGTGGGTACCATTTAGTATTCAAGGTGCTGTTGCATTTCTCCAACAAGCTGTCACTCGATATCGAATGCATATTGATGCGTAATTTGATGAAGCTTCATGGACGCAAAAATGACAAATATAAGCACGCGTAAATGTGTGTTGCTTAATGTTAATGCTTGCGACGACGTACGCGATGGGAAGTAGTTTCATTGTGTGGCATATCATTTTGAAGCACTCCTTTCCCTAACTCCTTTTGACAGTTTTTCTACTATACATTTGTTTGTATATTGTTCTAGTCATCACAAGGCTTTTTGCTCGTCTCTCGATGCATAGAATTGATTACAAATCTCTCGATATGACTAAAGAATTCTCAGAATTTATTTTATTCTTATTTTATTTATTTATTTCAAGTATGACGGCTTGTGCCGTATTGTCAACAGCGCATGTGTTGACAATTCATTCTCAGGATTTAATGACTAGAAAAATTGAAAAAGATTATTTATCAGTGTTTTTGGCTAGATATAAAATTACTGCTTGTAATTGTGCTTGGCAAAAGGTTTTTTAAGACACACTGAACACATTGAATCCTTTGAAAATTATTTAGATTTTATTTTAAATCTTCACAATATCCTAAAATTTAATTCTTAATTGCTTTATGTATTTTAATTTTTATTGGAAGTTATAAAATTCAATACCAAGCAAAAGATTACTTATGTTGTTTATTTTCTTTTGACATTTATTTTCAGAACATATCAACTTTGTTAAACAACCCAAAAGCCGAACTGGTCTAGAAATTGATAAGGTAAGTGAGTCACATTGTTTGCTATATGGGTTTATATTGGGGCAAGAAAGATTTCAAATTATTTACTGTTTAGTCGGCGACAAACATAGATATGATTAAAAAAACGAATAACTTTAACATACGGCAAATAAGCATATACGGTTGGTGACATACTACGGCCAGCATACGGCAGTTCAAAATGTCCGTTTTTATTGATCAAGATTAAACACTCCCGTGCTGCAAATTAAACATTAAACAACATGACAAATGCCCTTGAAATAGATATTAAGTTTGAAGCTTTACTTTGTGCTCTTTTTATTTTTACAATGATCTGAAAACTGGTGTCCAATATTCTAGTCTCAAATGTGCAAAAACACAGCCAAATAGAAGTCATCATCGCGATTGAATCCACAAGCACTAGCACAGTACAGCATTCTTCTAATTTTGTGAAGTGGCAGCAGCAGTTAAAGCACTTTTTTGTGCATTTTGTTTTTCTGCACGCATTTTAAGAATGAAATAAATTAAATCCCTTTTTGAATGGAATAAAATGAACACGTCCCCCTCGCTCAGACAACTCCACCACTGCTCGGCGATGATTTATATATTTGCTAAATGCAGTGGTGTTGAGAAACGCAGCCATTTACGCTTGATGCATTTTTCATATTTGTTTCCTTTTATTTCCTATTCATTTTTTTGCTCTTAGTCAACTTTTTCAATTGAAACGCTTCCCTTTCACTCAGGAGTTTCCAGCTTTAGTGTTTTGTATTTGTTTTAATATAAAATCCTATTGTTATTTTATTGTTTCTTTAAAGAAAGTTAATTTAAAAAATCCTATTTCCAACATTACTAACCATTTCCAGAAAACAAATTGTTTCGTTTTTACTTCTTTCGTTTACAAATTTATACCGACCAACTGAAGTGCACGAAAAAGCCAGTACTGATCGTTCGAACCATTGTTTTTTGTTCTTTTTTTTTCGCATAATAATTAATTAATTTGCTTTGGCATTTTTCGTTTCTCACCCGGTCCTTCCGTCGTTTCATTTTCACTTTCTCAATCCTCGGCTGTTTTTTTTTTTCAGCTTAAAGCCGAATACCACTAGCGTAAGCGGAGGGCATACCGATTGCTTGCCTTTACGTCAGGACAACTTATCGTATTTTTTGTTTCTCCCTTCATTACGCCTGCGCACTGCAACGTTTGCTCCTTTTTCCACGCCGCGCACTGATACAAACGCGTGTGTCGTTTGCGCTTTTCCCTTTGGCTCTTGCTTCCTTCGTTTTAATTTACTACTTTATCGTTTTGTTTAGCATTTTTTTGTTCCAATTTTACGTTTAGCTTTAATCGTTTGCTGATTCCCTCATTCGCGATACGTTAGACTTGCGGCCCAACAAAACTTCATTCTTTTGCAACGGTTTTTGCTGCCCGGTGTTCGTGTGTGCATTTAAACTTAATCGTGGTTTTATTTGACTTAATTTAATTTTGCTCTCTAACCCCATGTCTCATTGCGCTAACTAGCTGGCGTCAAATGAGGTTTACTTCACATCCCTCTGGTGCGGTGTTGCATCGTGTGAAGGTGCAAAATCTCGATTACATTTGGGCGCCTTTTTGTGCTTGTTGGTTTTATTTTAAATTTTGTTGCTACTTGTGCATTCCTTCCTTCGTGCTGTACATCTGTACGGTACACGTCGATTGTTCTTGCCGACCAGCTATAATTGCAGCTGCGTTTTCACAGATAATACACGTTGAGAAGAAAATAAAGGATAAACTTATTCAAATAACACTGCACGTAGATAACTTAAAATGTAATTACAGCAAGGAGCACATCGTTTCTCCGGTGTGCTTTGTAAATTTTCTCGCAAAATGATTCATTCTTGCAGTCAACATGCTTCAAACTTAATTTTTCAGTGGTTAATAGTTTTTGGGCCAAAAGCAAATGATGCGATTCTGCGCATAGTACGAAGCAAGATTGCCCAGGTGTGGTGCAAGTGCATGAAACCGAGGTGGCATGCAAACGCACCCGCTAGACCATTGCGCATTACTTGTGCGTCCAGATTTAAGCCAACCACAACAACCAGACAGTCATTGCCCTTGACTTTAGGCGCTGCAACTGGCATGCATAAATAAGTTTAATTTATTATCACATGCCATACGAATGCTCTACGGGTCTCTGCCAACGTACACACACACATACACTCGCTCGGAACTCTCGTCGACCACTGAAGTCAGCGTGTGGAAACTTCGCGGTGACACTCTACTGTGCGACATTTACGCGGTACCCGTTTGTCGGCATACCTCCAGACATCGTTTTTTTTTTTATTTTTTTCGACTCTCATTTGCGTTTTGATGCGGGCTTTACACCTCATATCAAATGAGGTATTTTGGTTTAGAAAAGCTTTTGACAATGAAAATATTTAGTGGCTTTTTTTGATTAACAATCACATCATTAACATGTCTCATGTATTGATTAACAGTCTGCATTAGCGATGGTCTTTGGGAATGTGCTATGCACTTTTTTAAAAAGTTTTTATAAAAAAATTAAAGAAAGTTTGGTATGACATTTGAATTAAATTTGAATGTGCTGTGCTAAATGCTGCAAACGTAAGCGGTTTTTATTTCTTTCAAGATTCAAAATAAATGTATAATAAATGCATCCATTTTCTAAAATTTTCTTTCGAAAATTCCACGTCTTGATCAGATCAAATATTCCACTTTGAAAATCATTCAACATAATTTGTTCTTCAAACCAAGTCTTTTGAAGTTTGTTTATCACTTTAGACCAAGCTGCTAGAATAACTGAAACAACTTTATAAGGAAAACGTCATTTTTTTTATTAAATCTAGTTAAAAAATATGCAGATCCACACCAGAGGCATTTAAAGATAAATTTAAGATTTTACTGCAATAGTTTTGACATATGAAAATGTCTTCACAAGGTAGTCTCTACACTGCGAGTCTCTATAAATTAATGAAAAGCAAAAGACTACATTAAAATCACTGTGCCGATCTATGCTCTATTGCGTTCCCAAAAATGTTGGATATAGTTTGCTCATACATTACACGTATACATTGCACCGCGGTGCATCATGCGATATTGCAACAAAGATGCATTGGAGTATTTCCAAGCATTTTTGTTTTACCTTGACATACCTCTCCGACGACTGTTCAGACATTCCACTGGCTGTATGTAATCAAAAAACGGTCGAAAAATCTTGCCTGCATTGTGTGCGATGCTTCCATAGATGGTTGACGATGAACACGACATTCCGCTGCCACTTATCCATATATATTTTTTTATCAATTGTCGTGTCAGTAGCATCATTAACAGGCCAGCTCCGGTGGATGGCAGTCGGAAAGCGTACCAAACAAAAAAGCGTTTTAATGCATCCGAAATTGCATGAAAAGAATGTCGAGAATGTGTGGCTACGTAAGCTTCGGCGAGCTGGTATCACACAAAAGTGGTTTGTATTGAATTAGATGTACCAATGATTGAGTTTTTGCCGAGTTCTTGGAAGTGTTTGTTCAGCAAACTTTCCTCTGTTCCTCGGTTTGCTGTGGTAAAACTCGCAAAAAGGTCAGCCCGTTGTTTATGCACCTGGTTCCTTGGCACCGCGTACGCAAAGCACAGTCCCTGACCTATCCTGACCATGACTGTCACGATGATGGGCAGCAAATTGCACCCAAAGTAAAAGCGGTCCATCCGACAGGGGGATGTGCTGGCGGAAACACGTTTCCATCGGCCTTATCCTTGTGGTGCCGGTTGTGCAAACACGAACAAAAGAGGTGCCTCTAGAAAGTCACGAGGCCACCGGAAATGCTGGCAGCTGAATATCGATTGTCAGCCTCCGGAGGCTACACGCCTTCGGAGCCATGTCACGTGGCCGTACCACGGGCACTTCATTGTATCTGTAGCGACAAACAGAGCCTACGGAACATTCCACCACATTTCATTACGCGCCAGCCGAAGCTTTTACGGACGGAGGAAAGTCGTCACCCGAAAGGATGCCAAATGGACGAGCGGTAAATAATTCTTCGATTCCCGTGCGTGTAGCTGGTTGATGGGGAGTGAGCCGTTCGGGTTCCGCTGCAAAAGGGTGGTAAAACCGTTTTTTTCTTTTTTGCTTTCATGCACATGTTGTTACTGCCGTTGTTTTGTTGTACTCCCAAGGTCCGCGTTGCAGCTGGCGTAAATTGATTTCCATTTAAAATCGAACGCACCGGTAATTGTTACCGAAAGTAATAAAACAAAAAACGGGACCACACCCCGAAAGAGAGCGAGCGTTCGCATTGCCAATTGGGCGCATCCCGTTTTGCGTTTGCTTGACAGAACTAGTGCCCTGGGCCGTAATTTTAAAACCACAATTATGATTACTGAGAGTTTTGTTAGTTTCCCACTGGCGCCACAGCGCTATGGTTAAACTTTACCTCTCTTCTCAAAAGGGTTTTATCAATAAAGTGACTTTTTTACCGCCTATACATAAGCTTCTAAGAAATTCACCTAACACCGTTTCCTTTTAAACACTGAAACACCTTCGCGAGCATGTTTCACATTATGTTTGATCCAGCAATTTAACGCAGAGATCATTCTGTCGTCCAGCGGAAAGTGTTGTCCCGATCGATTACACTCGACACATGAATTGAATGCTAATGAGGCACGATTTCTTAGTCTTCCAACCCTTTTTAAATCGCACATCAGCGCACATCCGTCTGCCTCGCAAACGCACCTGTTATCGGGGCGCACAGACAACAACAACCAAAACCTGCTTCAAAAAATGTTTGTACGGCCCGAAACCAGAAAGCAGTGTTAAATACAACGGCCGTATGTAACGTGTGCCTGGTAGTAGCAGCATGTTTTGGTTGCTGCCTTTTTTGCTGGCTGTTTTGGTTCCGTTTCAATCTGCACAAGCTGAAAATTTTGACGAACAAGAAAATAACACACTTTTACACACCGTCAGACGAACCGGTTCCAGAAGTACACGCGTCAGTTTAATGTTTTGTTTTTATCAAGCACACGTTCCAGTATCAGCCTTACCCTTGCTCCTTGGACTTGGATGGATGCTTTGCGATTCATTATATATTTTACAAACGTTCTCAGGTTTTGCAAACTTCATGCCGATAGCAACTGGTTTTTATTCGTTATCCTTATTAATCGCTGGAACAAACTTGATTGCAGAGTAGATAAGACTTAGAGATAAATTTGTTCCAATTTTTGATTGAAATGTGTTACCTTTAAGTACAATTATTTCATCTTGAAATCATAAATCTAACCTCTAGGATTTGCGATGAGCTACTGTACAGCGTCTTTTTATTACACTTTTAGGAATAAATTAGACTTACTTCAGGCACTTTTTGACCACTGACTGTAATTGAGTTGGATTTCGAGCCAGATCCTGGACAGCCATCATTCTAGTCAACTAAGGTGAATCTACCATAAGAAACACAGAAGACCCTTTGACAGGAGCGAGAGATGTTGTACAAAATTCTTAGATTTAACCAGCAGGAGCAGCGTCACCAAAAACTCCAAACGTCCGACTATTCAGTGTTTCTAAGCAAATTTCAATTTTTTGAACCTGAGAGCCATGGTTTTGAAAAGACGGAAGATAAAATGATCGCCATCGATCCTCCGTCTAGAGGATGTGACCCGCAGTTTTCAAGTATCCATCAATCAGGCGAACCAGTTAAAAATTGTCAAAAATCTAAGACACAATAAAGCAAGTGCGAACCAATTTATGCTCAACAAATTCATCAATGCCTCTGAATACGGACGTTGGGACTTGTTACAAAAATGACGAACAAGAAGGGAAATTATTCAAATGATGCTGTCCTGTCGCTGTGATACGTTGATCCAATATTTAAAAGTTATCCAACTTTCCAGAAGCAAAAGTTTTCGTTTTTTTTGTTCCCACTTGATCTCTACCCATTCCATGAAAGGAGTGACGGATTTCGCACATTTTCGACACTGATCGCAAATGGTAGCGGCGATAATATTCCCGCGAGCGTGGGAGTATCAGCGGCGCTCGACTAGCAAGTGTGTCGGCGGTGCTTTTACTATTTCTTTGCCTTGAAACCCGGTCGCTCTGTAGTAATGCAGCAACAATTGCTGTGTCATTGCAGCACTGCGCAACCACACCAGCAGCAGCAGCAGCTGCCTGACCCATTGAACTCAATTCGAGACGGCGAGCAAAGTAGCAAGCGCGCACCCAAGCCGATTGCCATATGTGGTCTTTTAGTTCTGTCTTTTTGCTGTGGCCGGAGCGTAGTAGTGTTAGTAGCAGCAGCGGTTGACGACGGGGTACCCCTATGTGATGCAGCTCAGTACGCTACGTGCATCGCGCTGTAAATGGAAATCACCTCCACGAATGACGACTCCAACGAGCGGCGTGACCATGGCCGACTGCGCCAGAAGATCGATACATTGTACGGCGCCATCTCTTTGGCCGGCGCACCATATCCGTAGCTGTCGTATGTCCTTTTTTCTCTCCTATTTTAGTCAACCTATTTGTCAGTGTCCTCACCTTGGACAAACTGACACCAACGGTGCTTCGCGTACCGTTTTTGTGTGGATGTTTAATCTGGGTTATATGCAACGTCCTACCGACGCGTACACGATCGAAGGCTTTGCGAAAATTAAAAATTGCCCATACACTGGGGTAAATAATTGCACACCGTGTGACACTGATCTGGGCGAGATATCGACTGCCAAAAATGTGGCACCGCTCGTACTTCGACAAGCTTTTGGCGGTTGGTTCCATTTTGTTTTGTTCATCTGTAGGTTTGTCGAATTAAGGCATGGTTCCAACGAAAAAGAGGAATATTAACGTTAACGATGGCTGATGCCAATGATCCGCTAAATGTTACTATTTTAAATATAAAGGCTTTTTAAGGCTTTATACCAACAATTAATTTTAAAACGTAAGACTTGCCTCAGCAACCATTTTGAAATTTTGTTCGCAAAAGCAAGCAAACCATCGATCGATCGTGTGCTTTTCTAAACGTGCAATTTACCAGAATATGACTTCGTATGTCCCATATGGTAAGCTCTTTAAAAATGAGTAAACACGCTGATGCTAAAAATATACATATCTTACGGTCAGCCAAAAAGCTTTCCTGCCACCGCATGCGAGCCAGCTTTCTTCACCATCCTAAAGGCTCGATCATCTCATCTTCCACTTATCCAACATCTCGTGTGCTGCTAAGGTCAAGATTCCCAGCGGCAAATCCATACCCCCCCCCCCCCCCTGCAGCAACGCAGATAACAAAGATGTGTGAGGCAAAGGCACAACATATTCGCGTACACCGCCATCGCATGCAGTGTGTTGTTGGCGTGCAGGCCACCACCGTCCGTGCGCGTTATATGTATAGGTGCAGCGCAGAGGGGTTTTGAAAAATCGGCAAAAGTAAATCCGCAAGGCGTAAGAAAACTAAAAGCAGCAGGCCAGCAGTAACGGAGGAGGCAGCGAAGAGAGAGAGAAAAAAAAATCAGCAACATCTAATTACTATACTTAAGCAACACACTCTGGAGGGCTGGTGTTGGGTTTGGAGTGAGCTCCGGGCTGCTAACATCGACACACGGCAAGCAAACCGACGCATGATGATGGCAAGAGGTGAACGCTCTGTGCCGATCTCTTGCCGATCTTCGTTTTGGGTGTTTGGTTTTTGCGGATTCCTGCAGGCCCCGGCCGTGTTCGCACCGTGGCCTCGATGCAATCGTTGGTGGGAAGGGAGGTAGGTTGGCCGGGAACGGGGGCACGCACGAGTATGTCCGGGCAGGGTTCGGATCGGTAGCGGATCTATTTGCCAATGGTGAAATCATTGTGATCAAGGTCCAGCCCGTCCGCCCCGCTTGCCAATTTTCAAGTTTTGCTCACGCTGCTGCTTAGCTTTGTTATTTATTTTCCGGCTAAAGCGCGCTACCTTTTGCATTAACTACAGCAACGGTGTGCAACGGCCGGGTACGGATGAGCGGCATAACGCAGTTCAACTTTGCCAAAAACATAATGACCGAAAGCATAAAACTTTTGCAATTTTATTACCTTCGGCCAGACTGCGTATTCGTTTAACAGTAAAATTGCTTATAGCTTCGGCAAAAAAGCTTGGAATGCAACATGGGCGCGTTTGGTTTGTTGGTTCTAAGCCAACTCAGCCAACGCTGCCCAGCTTAGAGTTGGCAAATGGTCTTAATTATCATTTAAGATATTTTTGAAGGCGATAAAATCTTATAAGGTAGGATATACAGTACACGCTTATACGATAAAAAGGAATGCTGAAAGTTCCTTTCGACATTTTTACAGAAAAGTGTGTCAAACATGAAGTCATGCTAACTTTTTTTAAATTATTTATTTTATCTCAAGTTTTATATCTAATTTGTCGTACTTTAAAATGGTCTCAAAATTGAGAGGGTCACCTGGAGGCAAATAAACGCTTTTGGAAGCCTGCAAAGGCCTTGTTGTCAAAGATTTAAATCTTTTCTTCAGAGCCAAGTTCCTTTGCAGGCTTCCAAAAGCGTTTATTTGCCTCCAGGTGACCCTCTCAATTTTGAGACCATTTTAAAGTACGACAAATTAGATATAAAGCTTGAGATAAAATAAATAATTTAAAAAAAGTTATTTGAGGATTCTTAGACTACGAGCGATCTTAGTAGTTGAGTTCCACTAGACTTTGAGAGACTGCGAGTTCTCTTGGTAGATGAGGTCTCTCAGACGATCACGCTCTTCAGACGACGAATTTAAGTGACGTGTCCCCTGATTGCCTCGCACTTTGAAATAAATGAACAGACCCTTTCTTCTTTTATTACCTTATTTTAGCATATTCATAGATCAATTTTGATCAAGGCTTAGACGGAATGATTCGATTCAATCACCTTCTTTACTAACTTCGTACAAGAAGACTTATTTTCACGAGCTATAAAGAACTACTAGGTCACACCGGTACTCGAATGGTTTACTCAACTTGTTTATACCATGTAGTTAAATAGTCAAAATCAACACGAATTCAATTCGAATATAGAACGGTATTGATGTGATTCGAACTCGGGTCCTGTTACAACCATGTTGTCTTTAAGCTATAATATGTGGTGATATGTACAGTGCATCCCAAATTATAGACAAGCTTAGTATTTGTTGAGTTGAGTGTGGAGAACAGTCCTATTAAAATGTGTCCTATTTATTGAATTTTACTGCAACGTTTTCTTAGAAGTACAAAACATCGCACGCATTTAATCATCCCAGGGACCACTCCGACCAACCATGAAGATTTCTGCATCGGTTCCACGTGATGCAGAATCGTTGTTTTTGCATGGTGTAGTTTTTGGAGTTATTGAATTAAATTAAAACACGCGCTCCGCAGCCAAAAACCGACTTTCCAAACGAATCCTCATACCACCGCACACCGCTGAACAAATGTCTCACCGGGGGCTGCAACCGGGCTTTTCAATTTTCCTTTATCTCGTCACGGCCTCTACCATCGCTGATGACCGACATGAATCACTGGGTAGTAAAATTCGCCAATGTTCAAGGCTAGCCACGGCCAACGACTTCCGCCGTGGGTTTCCATCGTGGCTCAAAACTCCCGTCCCGCTGCCGGGTGGGGGAATGCGGGCGGTCGAGTTCCTAGCGAAAGTTTCCCATCGCGACTTCACCGGGAGCTCATGGCAAAGCGCACCGCCACCACCTCAATCTCCCCATTGCCTAAACCTAGCGTACGCCGTTCGGAAGCTCACAGGCCCATTTCGCAAGACAATTTGATGGTTTTGATTGGCCGTTAGCATTTGGTGTGGGGAATTCATTTTTTTTTCGCGTGCGTTCATTCTCTCCTCTTTCAGTTGCCTTCCGTTTCCATGACCCTTTGCTTCCCTCCGTCCCGGGAAATCCACGTAAAAAAAAAACAAAACCGGAACGCGTTGGGCCCAACAAGTCGAGTCGATGGTTCTCGTGTGCAATTCTTTGCTCATTTTTGATGCTGGTCGAGGTGAAGGTCAGCACTTCTTACAGCCTTCGTTCGCCCAAGACGCCCTTCTGCGAGGAATCCGCAAACTGCCA